>NC_091282.1:955732359-956379234 GCF_032444005.1 Ranitomeya imitator | reverse complement strand
AGGAGCAGGCCCAGGTGTTGTAGAGAGGTTATACAGGCACGTGGAAGCCACACACATGAATGAGCATCATTTCCTTGTCTTGAGGCATTTTCGCTGAAGTTGGAACAGCCTGTAACTTAATTTTCCACTTTGATTTTGAGCATCGTTCCAACTCTAGACCTCCGTGGGATATTAGTTGTGATTTACGTTGATAATTTTTAGGTTTCATTGTTCTGAAGCCACTCCACTATGTAATGAATAAAGATTTACAACTGGAATATTTCATTCAGTGATATCTAGGATGTGGGGTTTTAGTGTTCCCTTTATTTTTTTGAGCAGTGTACAGTATATATACTGCAGCTGACAGTGTCAAATTAAACAATTAAAATAGGTGAAGCCATTGCTTTTTTTGAAAGCGACCATATGGTAGACTCTGTTAATATATAGAGAGTCAAATAATGTCACTAGAACTATGGTACAGGGTAAATAAGTTTTTAAATATGGGAATACACAGGTGCTTCTCACAGAATTAGAAGATCATAAAAAAGTTAATTTATTTCAGTTTTTCAAAACAAAAAGTGAATCTCACATAGTATATAGAGTCATTACAGGGTGATATATTTCAAGTGTTTATTTCTGTTTAGGTTGATGATTATGGCTTACAGCCAATGAAAACCCAAAAGTCATTATCTCAGTAAATTAGAATAATTAACAAAAAACACCTGCAAAGGCTTCCTAAGCGTCTACAAAGGTCACTTAGTCTGTTTTCAGTAGGCTCTACAATAATGGGTAATACTACTGACTTCACAGATGTCCAGAAGGCAGTTATTGACACACTCCACAAGGAGGGTAGGCCTCAAAAACTCATTGCTAAATAAGCTGGCTGTTCACAGAGTGCTGTACCAAGCATATTAATGGAAAGTTGAGTGGAAGGAAAAAGTGTCATAGAAAAATGTGCACAAGCACCCAGGATAACCGCAGCCTTGAAAGGATTGTTAAGAAAAGGCCATTCAAAAATTTGGAGGAGATTCACAAGGAGTGGACTGCTGCTGTTGTCATTGCTTTAAGAGCCACCACACACAGACGTATCCTGAACATGGGCTACAAATGTCGCATTCCTTGTGTCAAGCTACTCATGACCAATAGACAACACCAGAAGCGTCTTACCTGGGCCAAAGAGAAAAAGAACTGGACTGTTGCTCAGTGGTCCAAAGTGTTGTTTTCAGATGAAAGTAAATGTTGTATTTAATTTGGAAATCAAGATCAAATAGTCTATAAGAAGTGAGGAGAGGCACGCAATCCAAGCTGCTTGAGGTCTAGTGTAAAGTTTCCACAATCAGTGATGGTTTGGGGAGCCATGTCATCTGTTGGTGTAGGTCCACTGTGTTTTATCAAGACCAAAGTCAGCGCAGCCATCTACCAGGAAATTGTAGATCACTCCATGCTTCCCTCTGCTGACAAGCTTTTTGAAGATGGAAATTTAATTTCCCAGCAGGACTTGGAGCCTATCCACACACCCAAAGGTACCAATACCTGGTTTAGAAACAACAGTATCACTGTGCTAGATTGGCCATCAAACTCGCCTGACCTTTCTCTAGCCCTATATACAAACCATATCCTAGTCCCGGTATGCTAGTCTGTGTGGGGTACATAACACTTAGAAAAGGATTAACCAGCTCATCCCAGCTGGCATCCCAGGAGGCATGGATCTGCAAGGAACCACTTGTTGAAATTAAGAAAGAAGATGATCCAGCTTTCAAGCTTCAAAAATGTATTGATTAAAAAATATTAAAAGATTCCATGTGCTTTGTCTACACTCATGATTAGTGTTGAGCATTCTGATACTGCAAATATCGGGTATCGGCCGATATTCACGGTATCGGAGTTCCGATACTGAGTTCCAATACTTTTTGAATATCGAATACCGGAATTGGAAGTTCCCATAATGCAATGAGCCAGTATGATTTAATTCAGCCAATGAGGAATCCTAAGAAGTGTGGGCACATCCTGTTATGCATGTTAGGCATGTAACTACTGGCATGGCTGTAATTGGCTGCTGAAATGATGTCATGATGCACTATAAAAGCCACCACTGCCAATTTTTGTTCACTCTGCTGTGAATTCAGTTAGGGACAGGATGCTGTGTTCTGAATGAGGGACAGTTTGAGATAGCGATTTGCTTCATTGTGCGTTACCCAGGCTACGGTAGAAACCGCTGTGTGAGAAGCTTTTATTTGCCTTGCAGCGCTGTTCACGGCTGTCTGCAATGTCTGTGTGTGTGAGTGCAGCTCATGCTGCAGTGTGTTCTGCAGCCACATCTGATTGTAGTCCCCTCAGCATGTGTCACTGCCTCATACTGTTACATAGTCCTTTTTTGCATTCGTGCTGCTGCACATTTTTCATCATTTGTCGTAGTAGTGTGTTTCCATCTGTATCCAGCTAGATTGTGTGCAAACACAATATAGGAGTAGCTAGAGGAGCTTTTCTGCAGTCTTGCAGTGCTGTTCACGGCTGTCTGCAAGGCCTGTGTGTGAGTGCAGCTCACGCGGTAGTGTGTTCTGCAGCCACATGTGGTTGTAGTCTTCTCAGCGTGCGTCACTACCTCATACTGTGACATTGTCCTTTTTTGCATTCGTGCTGCTGCACATTTTCCCTAATAGTGTATTTCCATCAATGTCCAGCTAGATTGCGTGCAAACACTATATAGGTGTAGATAGAGGAGCCTTTCTGCTGGCTTGTGCCCTGCAGCCCCAGCCAGATTAGTATTAGCCTATTTTTTGAAGCCTCATCTATTGCATTGTAGGTTACCTTCCTGCATTGTAATAGCTACAAAAAGTTTGTGATACTATCGGTTTAACATCTTTGGGTAAATCCAGTGTCTTTTTGTGAAAAAAAACAAAAAGTTAATAAAGTTCACCAAACACTCCACTTTACAGTTGTGTAGGCCACATTAGCTCATATTAAAGTCTAGCCCACACTTTATAAAATTTGTGTTTCTTTTACCTGTTAGCAGCTGTTCAGGAATAAGCACACTAAGCCCTTAGTACTTTTCTGCCTATCTTTATCAGTCTACCAAGAAGAAGAAGGCAGGGAGTAAGCCATGTGGTTGTGGGCGTGGAGTTTCTGCAGGGAGAGGATGTGGGGATTCTGTGCCTGCTGCGGGCACCAGTGACTTAGCATCCCCCAGTTTTAACAGGGAACAGTCCTTTATGCGCAGCTTTGTAGGAGCTCGCCGTACCCCACTGCTGCGGGACGAACAAATTGAAGCCGTTGTCGGATGGATGGCAGCTAACGCATTGACTTCAATTAGTGCCACATCCTCTCAGGTCCAGAGCACTGAAGAGCACCCATCTGTCTCTTCACCACCTTCCAAATTGTCCCGGCAGCCAGAGAGCCCTGGACAGGAGCCATCTCTACTTCTGTTCTCTGAATCTCTTGACTTGGAAAGAGGGGGCCAGCCAAGCAGCATTCGAGAAATTGAAGATGAGGCAGTATGCAGTGATGCGCAACTGCTTTGTCTCTCTGAATCTGAAGAGGCGGGTGGGCCAGTGCCTATGGTCAGCACACCTCAGTACACATCTGATGATGAGATTCAGGTGCCATTTCTGGTGCCTACTGTGCTGCCGAGACTACTCAGGAGAAGCAGTTGTTGGAAGACGGTAGTGTAGATGATGAGGTCCTTGACCCATCATAGCATGAGGTACAGGAAGATGGTGGGAGCAGCTCTGAGAGATTCCCCGTATGGCCCAAAAAGGAGGGAGAGGGAGGGGGCAGACTGGGTTCCCTGTAGCCTTCACTTCGGCACCCATTAGGAGCATGCCTCATCCAAAACCCAAAATGGGCGCTCCCAAGGCTTGCAGTGACTGGTCCTTTTTTGACACAGTTGCAGATGACATTTGCTTTGTCAAATGCAGGCTGTGTAATCAGAAAATCAAAGAGGGAAAAGTGTCAGCAACCTCAATACCACAAATATGTGGAAACATGTGCGGACCAAGCACATGGTGGATTTACAAAGACACACTGAAGACCTAGGCCAACCTACAGCGCCACCTACCACCTCTTCAGCTCATGTTGTAGACTCTTCCTCCAGCTCATACACAGCTGGTTCGGCTTCCTCACAGGATCGCCATGGAAGAACATCTGGCACTGTTGTACAGAGACACAGTGTAATTCCACCCACAGCACCACGTCCCCTATCATCCTCACACTCCCAGGCCAGTCTACAGCCATCAGTAGCACAGGCATGGGAGAAAAGGCACCCATACTCGGCAAACCACCCCTGAGCACAGGCTCTGAATGCTGGCATTTGCAAAACTACTGTCCCTTGAAATGCTCTCATTTAGGCTGGTTGAGATTGACACCTTCCGTAACTTCATGGCATTGGCAGCCCCACAATACAACATGCCCAGCCGCTTTTATTTCAGCAGGCAAGCCATCCCTGCCTGCAAAAGCATGTGGAGGGAAAAATTAAACATGCGCTACTAAACGCCGCCAGTAGCAAGGTCCACTGTTGTGAATTCTGTGGCAGAGCTCCCTCCTGTGGTCACAAGTGGAACTTCGGCTGATTCTCTCTGTGAGCTTCCGTTGGTGGAGGAAAGTGGTACTGCGGCTTCTGAGTTTCCTTCCTCAGGGGATGTGGTGAAGTCGTTAGGTGCTGCTCTATTTAACTCCACCTAGTGCTTTGATCCTGGCCTCCAGTCAATGTTCTAGTATTGGACCTGTTTCCTCCTGGATCATTCCTGTGGCCTGCTGCTCTGCATAGCTAAGTTACGCTTTGCTATTTTGTTTGCTGTTTTTTTCTGTCCAGCTTGTCTATTTGTTTTTTTCTGCTTGCTGGAAGCTCTGGGATGCAGAGGGTGTACCTCCGTGCCGTTAGTTCGGTACGGAGGGTCTTTTTGCCCCCTTTGCGTGGTTTTTGTAGGGTTTTGTGTTGACCGCAAAGTTACCTTTCCTATCCTCGCTCTGTTCAGAAAGTCGGGCCTCACTTTGCTAAATCTATTTCATCTCTTCGTTTGTCTTTTCATCTTAACTCACAGTCATTATATGTGGGGGCTGCCTTTTCCTTTGGGGTATTTCTCTGAGGCAAGGTAGGCTTATTTTCTATCTTAGGCTAGCTAGTTTCTCAGGCTGTGCCGGGTTGCATAGGGAGCTTTAGGCGCAATCCACGGCTGCCTCTAGTGTTGTTGGAGAGGATTAGGGATTGCGGTCAGCAGAGTTCCCACGTCTCAGAGCTCGTTCTATGTTTTTGGGTTATTGTCAGGTCACTGTATGTGCTCTGACCTCTATGTCCATTGTGGTACTGAATTACCTTATTATAACAGTACTGGAGGCCCAAAGTATTAATGATTCTCAATAGAGGGAAAAAAGAAGTTCTGAGACCATTTTTTTTTCTCTGCACTGTGTTTTGCCTTTTTTTTCCCCTAGACATTTGGGTGGTTCAGGACACAGGTGTAGCGATGGACATTAAAGGTCTGTCTTCATGTGTGGATCAGCTCACGGCAAGAGTACAAAATATTCAAGACTTTGTGGTTCAGAATTCTATGTTAGAACCGAGAATTCCTATTCCTGATTTGTTTTTTGGAGATAATACTAAATTTCTGAGTTTCAAAAATAATTGTAAACTATTTCTGGCTTTGAAACCTCGCTCCTCTGGTGACCCAGTTCAACAAGTTAGGATCATTATTTCTTTTTTACGTGGCGACCCTCAGGACTGGGCATTTTCTCTTGCGTCAGGAGATCCTGCATTAAGTAATATCGATGCGTTTTTCCTGGCGCTCGGATTGCTGTACGATGAACCTAATTCAGTGGATCAGGCAGAGAAAAATTTGCTGGCTCTGTGTCAGGGTCAGGATGAGATAGAGGTATATTGTCAGAAATTTAGAAAGTGGTCCGTACTCACTCAATGGAATGAAGGTGCGCTCGCAGCTATTTTCAGAAAAGGTCTCTCTGAAGCCCTTAAGGATGTCATGGTGGGATTTCCTATGCCTGCTGAATGAGTCTATGTCTTTGGCCATTCAGATCGGTCGACGCTTGCGTGAGCGTAAATCTGTGCACCATTTGGCGGTATTACCTGAGCTTAAACCTGAGCCTATGCAGTGCGATAGGACTTTGACCAGAGTTGAACGGCAAGAACACAGACGTCTGAATGGGCTGTGTTTCTACTGTGGTGATTCCACTCATGCTATCTCTGATTGTCCTAAGCGCACTAAGCGGTTCGCTAGGTCTGCCACCATTGGTACGGTACAGTCAAAATTTCTTCTGTCCGTTACCTTGATCTGCTCTTTGTCATCGTATTCTGTCATGGCATTTGTGGATTCAGGCGCTGCCCTGAATTTGATGGACTTGGAGTATGCTAGGCGTTGTGGGTTTTTCTTTGAGCCCTTGCAGTGTCCTATTCCATTGAGAGGAATTGATGCTACGCCTTTGGCCAAGAATAAGCCTCAGTACTGGACCCAGCTGACCATGTGCATGGCTCCTGCACATCAGGAGGTTGTTCGCTTTCTGGTGTTGCATAATCTGCATGATGTGGTCGGGTTGGGGTTGCCATGGCTACAAGTCCATAATCCAGTATTAGATTGGAAATCCATGTCTGTGTCCAGCTGGGGTTGTCAGGGGGTACATGGTGATGTCCCATTTATGACTATTTCGTCATCCACCCCTTCTGAGGTTCCAGGGTTCTTGTCTGATTACCGGGATGTATTTGATGAGCCCAAGTCCGATACCCTACCTCCGCATAGGGATTGTGATTGTGCTATCGATTTGATTCCTGGTAGTAAATTCCCAAAAGGTCGACTGTTTAATTTATCTGTGCCTGAGCACGCTGCTATGCGGAGTTATGTGAAGGAGTCCTTGGAGAAGGGGCATATTCGCCCGTCATCATCGCCATTGGGAGCAGGGTTCTTTTTTGTAGCCAAGAAGGATGGTTCGCTGAGACCTTGTATAGATTACCGCCTTCTAAATAAGATCACGGTTAAATTTCAGTACCCCTTGCCATTGTTATCTGATTTGTTTGCTCGGATTAAGGGGGCTAGTTGGTTCACCAAGATAGATCTTCGTGGTGCGTATAATCTTGTGCTTATTAAGCGAGGCGATGAATGGAAAACTGCATTTAATACGCCCGAGGGCCATTTTGAGTATCTAGTAATGCCATTCGGACTTGCCAATGCTCCATCAGTGTTTCAGTCCTTTATGCATGACATCTTCCGAGAGTACCTGGATAAATTCCTGATTGTGTACTTGGATGACATTTTGATCTTCTCGGATGATTGGGAGTCTCATGTGAAGCAGGTCAGAAGGGTGTTTCAGGTCCTGCGTACTAATTCTTTGTTTGTGAAGGAATCAAAGTGTCTCTTTGGTGTTCAGAAGGTTTCATTTTTGGGGTTCATCTTTTCCCCTTCTACTATCGAGATGGACCCTGTTAAGGTCCAAGCCATCCATGATTGGACTCAGCCGACATCTCTGAAAAGTCTGCAAAAGTTCCTGGGCTTTGCTAATTTTTATCGTCGCTTCATCTGCAATTTTTCTAGTATTGCTAAACCATTGACCAATTTGACCAAGAAGGGTGCTGATGTGGTCAATTGGTCTTCTGCTGCTGTGGAAGCTTTTCAAGAGTTAAAGCGTCGTTTTTCTTCTGCCCCTGTGTTGTGTCAACCAGATGTTTCGCTTCCATTCCAGGTCGAGGTTGATGCTTCTGAGATTGGAGCAGGGGCTGTTTTGTCGCAGAGAAGTTCTGATTGCTCGGTGATGAAACCATGCGCCTTCTTTTCCAGGAAGTTTTCGCCTGCTGAGCGAAATTATGATGTGGGCAATCGAGAGTTGCTGGCCATGAAGTGGGCATTCGAGGAGTGGCGTCATTGGCTTGAAGGAGCTAAGCATCGCGTGGTGGTCTTGACTGATCATAAGAACTTGACTTATCTCGAGTCTGCCAAGCGGTTGAATCCTAGACAGGCTCGTTGGTCGCTGTTTTTTGCCCGTTTTGACTTTGTGGTTTCGTACCTTCCGGGCTCTAAAAATGTGAAGGCGGATGCTCTGTCTAGGAGTTTTGTGCCCGATTCTCCGGGTTTATCTGAGCCGGCGGGTATCCTCAAAGAGGGAGTAATTGTGTCTGCCATCTCCCCTGATTTGCGGCGGGTGCTGCAAAAATTTCAGGCTAATAAACCTGATCGTTGCCCAGCGGAGAAGCTGTTTGTCCCTGATAGGTGGACGAATAAAGTTATCTCTGAGGTTCATTGTTCGGTGTTGGCTGGTCATCCTGGAATCTTTGGTACCAGAGAGTTAGTGGCTAGATCCTTTTGGTGGCTATCTCTGTCGCGGGATGTGCGTTCTTTTGTGCAGTCCTGTGGGATTTGTGCTCGGGCTAAGCCCTGCTGTTCTCGTGCCAGTGGGTTGCGTTTGCCCTTGCCGGTCCCGAAGAGGCCTTGGACACATATCTCTATGGATTTTATTTCAGATCTTCCCGTCTCTCAAAAGATGTCAGTCATTTGGGTGGTCTGTGATCGCTTCTCTAAGATGGTCCATTTGGTACCCTTGTCTAAATTACCTTCCTCCTCTGATTTGGTGCCATTGTTCTTCCAGCATGTGGTTCGTTTACATGGCATTCCAGAGAATATCGTTTCTGACAGAGGTTCCCAGTTTGTTTCGAGGTTTTGGCGAGCCTTTTGTGGTAGGATGGGCATTGACTTGTCTTTTTCCTCGGCTTTCCATCCTCAGACTAATGGCCAGACCGAACGAACCAATCAGACCTTGGAAACATATCTGAGATGCTTTGTTTCTGCTGATCAGGATGACTAGGTGTCCTTTTTGCCTTTGGCTGAGTTCGCCCTTAATAATTGGGCCAGCTCGGCTACCTTGGTTTCGCCGTTTTTCTGCAACTCTGGGTTCCATCCTCGTTTCTCTTCAGGGCAGGTTGAGTCTTCGGACTGTCCTGGTGTGGATACTGTGGTGGACAGGTTGCAGCAGATTTGGACTCATGTAGTGGACAATTTGACCTTGTCCCAGGAGAAGGCTCAACGTTTCGCTAATCGCAGACGCTGTGTGGGTCCCCGACTTCGTGTTGGGGATTTGGTTTGTTTATCTTCTCGTCATATTCCTATGAAGGTTTCCTCTCCTAAGTTTAAACCTCGTTTCATTGGTCCGTATAGAATTTCTGAGGTTCTTAATCCTGTGTCTTTTCGTCTGACCCTTCCAGATTCTTTTTCCATACATAACGTATTCCATAGGTCATTGTTGCGGAGATACGTGGCACCTGTGGTTCCATCTGTTGATCCTCCTGCCCCGGTTTTGGTGGAGGGGGAGTTGGAGTATATTGTGGAGAAGATTTTGGATTCTCGTGTTTCGAGACGGAAACTCCAGTATCTGGTTAAGTGGAAGGGTTATGCTCAGGCAGATAATTCCTGGGTCTTTGCCTCTGATGTCCATGCTCCCGATCTTGTTTGTGCCTTTCATATGGCTCATCCTGGTCGTCCTGGGGGCTCTGGTAAGGGTTCGGTGACCCCTCCTCAAGGGGGGGTACTGTTGTGAATTCTGTGGCAGAGCTCCCTCCTGTGGTCACAAGTGGTACTTCGGCTGATTCTCTCTGTGAGCTTCCGTTGGTGGAGGAAAGTGGTACTGCGGCTTCTGAGGTTCCTTCCTCAGGTGATGTGGTGAAGTCTTTAGGTGCTGCTCTATTTAACTCCACATAGTGCTTTGATCCTGGCCTCTAGTCAATGTTCTAGTATTGGACCTGTTTCCTCCTGGATCGTTCCTGTGGCCTGCTGCTCTGCATCGCTAAGTTACGCTTTGCTATTTTGTTTGCTGTTTTTTTCTGTCCAGCTTGTCTATTTGTTTTTTTCTGCTTGCTGGAAGCTCTGGGACGCAGAGGGTGTACCTCCTTGCCGTTAGTTCGGTACGGAGGGTCTTTTTGCCCCTTTGCGTGGTTTTTGTAGGGTTTTGTGTTGACCGCAAAGTTACCTTTCCTATCCTCGCTCTGTTCAGAAAGTCGGGCTTCACTTTGCTAAATCTATTTCATCTCTTCGTTTGTCTTTTCATCTTAACTCACAGTCATTATATGTGGGGGCTGCCTTTTCCTTTGGGGTATTTCTCTGAGGCAAGGTAGGCTTATTTTCTATCTTAGGCTAGCTAGTTTCTCAGGCTGTGCCGAGTTGCATAGGGAGCGTTAGGCGCAATCCACGGCTGCCTCTAGTGTTGTTGGAGAGGATTAGGGATTGCAGTCAGCAGAGTTCCCACGTCTCAGAGCTCGTTCTATGTTTTTGGGTTATTGTCAGGTCACTGTATGTGCTCTGACCTCTATGTCCATTATGGTACTGAATTACCTTATTATAACAGTTCACCTGTCCACCGATGCATGGACCAGTCACCATGGACAGGGACGATACCTTTCCATCACTGCCCATTGGGTAAATGTTGTGGAGCCAGGTACAGATCTTGAGAGTGGCACTGTACGTGTTCTGACAACTCCAAGGATTGCAGGAATCCAGTCTGTACACATTGACTCCTCCTCAAACTCCAGTTCCTCTGAATCATCGCTGCAGGAGCCGTCACAGTCCACCTCAACATAGACCTGTGAACGCTTACCTGTTGCGACCGATATGAGCACAGCCGTGGACAAACGTTAACAGGCCATATTGAAATTAATTTCTTTGGGGAATCGAAGCCACACAGCGCAGGAGCTCCGGAATGCCATCAAGCAGGAGAGCAACGTGTGGTTTGAGCCAGCGAATCTCCAGCCTGGCATGGTAGTGTGGGACAATGGGCAAAATCTGGTGGCAGCTCTGGGCCAAGACAACCTCACTCACATCCCATGTCTGGCACATTTGCTCAACTTGGTCGTGCAGAGTTTTTTGATGGACTATCTGGATATTGATGCACTGCTGCAAAAAGTCCGCCTTGAGTGCGCTCACTTGCGGCTTTCCAGCACTGCAATATCATGCATTGCAGCTCTGCAGCGCCGATTCCGCCTTCCGGAACATCACATCATATGTGACCTACCCACCAGGTGGAATTCAACGTTACATATGTTGGAGCGGTTGTGGGAGCAGCAGGCAGCAGTAATGAATTACCAGCTGCATCAGGCGCAAACGAGTCGCACTGCGCGCCGTTCACACTTCACCACCACTGAGTGGGCCTCTATGAAGGACATCTGCCACGTTTTGCGTGCCTTCGATGATTCCACGCGGATGGGGAGTACAGATGATGCACTAGTCAGCATGTGGGGGTAAACCACTGTTTGGGCGCACGGCAGCGCTCAGAAGGAATGGAGCGCCGTTTGACTTTTTGAATGAAAAATTAGCTCCAAACGTTAGCGGACACCATGTCGCGTTTGGAGAGCCCCTGTGTGCCTAAACATTGGAGCTCCCACACAAGTGACCCCATTTTGGAAACTAGACCTCCCAAGGAACTAATCTAGATGTGCGATGAGCACTTTCAACCTCCAAGTGTTTCACAGAAGTTTACAAAGCTGAGCCGTGAAAATAAATAATCATTTTTCTTTCTTCAAAAATTGTTTTAGCCTGCAATTTTTTATTTTGACAAGGGTAACAGGAGAAATTGGACCCCAAAAGTTGTTGTCCAGTTTGTCCTGAGTACACTGATACCCCATATGTGTGGGTAAACCACTGGTTGGGCACATGTCAGGGCTCAGAAGGGAAGTAGTGACGTTTTGGAATGCAGCCTTTGATCGAATGGTCTGCAGTCGTCACGTTACGTTTGCAGAGCCCCTGATGTGCCTAAACAGCAGAAACCCCCCAAAAGTAACCCCATTTTGGAAACTAGACCCCCAAGGAACTTATCTAGATGTGTGGTGAGCACTTTGAACCCCCAAGTGCTTCACAGAAGTTTATAATGCAGAGCAGTGCAAATAAAAAATCATTTTTCTTTCCTCAAAAATTATTTTTAAGCCCGCAATTTTTTTAATTTTCACAACAGGAGAAATTAGACCCCCAAAGTTGTTGTGCAATTTTTCCTGAGTACACTTATGCCCCATATGCTTGGGTAAAGCACTGTTTCGCGGTACAACAGGGCTCGGAAGGGAGCGACCAACTTTTGACTTTTTGAACGCAAGATTGGCTGGAATCAATGGTGGCGCCATGTCGCATTTGGAGACCCGTGATGTGCCTAAACAGTGGAAATCCCTCAATTCTAACTCCAACACTAACCCCCAACACACCCCTACCCTAATCCCAACTCTAGCCATAACCCTAATCACATCCCTAACCCCAACACTCCCCTAACCACAACCTTAACCCCAACACACCCCTAATCCTAATCCCAACCCTAACCCCAACACACCCCTAACGCTATTCTCAACCCTAACCATAACGCTAACCACAAGCCTAACCCTAACCCCAACACACCCCTAACCCTAATCTTAACCCTTTTTCCAACTCTAACCCTAATCCCAACCCTAACTCTAATTCTAACCCTAAGGCTATGTGCCCACGTTGCGGATTCGTGTGAGGATGTTTCCGCACTGTTTTTGAAAAATCTGCAGGTGAAACGCACTGCATTTTACCTGCAGAATTACTGTGGATTTCCAGTGTTTTTTGTGCAGATTTCACCTGCGGATTCCTATTAAGGAACAGGTGTAAAACACTGCAGAATCTGCACAAAGAATTGACATGCTGCAGAACATACAACGCAGCGTTTCCGCGTAGTATTTTCCGCACCATGGGCACAGTGGATTTGGTGTTCCATACGTTTACATGGTACTGTAAACGTGATGGAAAACTGCTACCGGCAGCCATATCCACACCGTGAGCACATAGCCTAATTCTAACCCTAATTCTAACCCTAACCTTAGTTCTAACCCTAACCCTAGTTCTAACCCTAACACTATTTCTAACCCTAGTTCTAACCCTAAGCCTAGTTCTAGCACTAACCCTAGTTCAAACCCTAGTTCTAATCCTAGCTCTAACCCTAACCCTAGTTCTAACCCTAGTTCTAACCCTAACCCTAGTTCTAACCCTAACCCTAGCCCTAACCCTAATCCTAGCCCTTACCCTAGTTCTAAACCTAACCCTAGTTCTAAGCCTAACCCTATTGGAAAACTGAAAGTAAATATATTTTCTTTATTTTTTTTATTGTCCCTACCTATGGGGGTGATAAAGGGGGGTTTATTTATTATTTTTTTATTTTGATCGCTGTGATAGCTTCTATCACAGCGATCAAAATGTACCTGGAATGAATCTGCTGGCCTGCAGATTTGGCGGGCGCATTGCGCATGCGCCCGCCATTTTGGAAGATGGCGGCACCCATGCAGAAGACGGACAGACACCGGGAGGGACACCGGAGGTCGGTAAGAATACGGGGGTGGGATCAGACAGCAGGGGGGGTGAGATTGGACTGCGGGGGAAGCGGATAGGAGGATATAGGGGAGCGGAGCACAGGACGGAGGATGGGGGCCGTGGATTGTTGGCGGGGGCAGTTTCCAGCCATGGCCGATGCTATTGCAGCATCGGCCATGGCTGGATTGTAATATTTCACCAATTTTCATTGGTGAAATATTACGATTGCTCTGATTGAAAGTGAAACATCACTTTCAACAGCCAATCAGAGCGATCGTAGCCATGGGGTGGCGAAGCAACCCCCCCGGGCTGAAGTACCACTCCCCCTATCCCTGCAGATTGGGTGAAATTGGAGTTAACCCTTTCTCCTGATCTGCAGGGACGCGATCATTCTGTGACAGAACATATGTGTCACAGGTCGGATTGGCACCGACTTGCATGACGCATACACTGTGTCACAGGTCGGGAAGGGGTTAAACTTGCTCCAATTAGGCCTCTGGCTACACTCTGCTTCTAGCATTGACCCTGGGCTCCAACACCGCCAGTTGCTGCTCAGAAGTGCCGTCTGCACAGTCAACACTTGCTGCCGTGTTATTGGGGTTGTGTATCCGGCAATTTCTCCAGCTCCCTCCTCACTCACACTACAACAGATATTAAACTTGCTCCAATTAGGCCAATGGCTACACTCTGTTTCTAGCATTGACCCTGGGCTCCAACACCGCCAGTTGCTGCTCAGAAGTGCCGTCTGCACAGTCAACACTTGCTCCTGTGTTATTGGGGTTCAGTAACGTCAGCTGTTCCCCTGCTGTGTATCCGGCAATTTCTCCTGCTCCCTCCACATTCACATTACTACAGATTTTAAACTTGCTCTAATTACGCGTCTGCCTCCACTCTGTTTCTAGTATTTACCCTGGGCTCCAACACCGCCAGTTGCTGCTCAGAAGTGCCAACTGCACAGTCAACACTTGCTCCTGTGTTATTGGGGTTCAGTAACGTCAGCTGTTCCCCTGCTGTGTATCCGGCAATTTCTCCTGCTCCCTCCACATTCACACTACTACAGATATTAAACTTGCTAAAATTATGCGTCTACCTACACTCTGTTTCTCCTGGAATCCCTGGACTCCAACACCGCCAGTTGCTGCTCAGAAGTGCCGTCAGCACAGTCAATACATGCTCCAGTGCTATTGGGGTTCAGTAATGTCAGCTGATGCCCTACTGTGTGTCCAGCAATTTCTCCTGCTCTGTCCACATTCACACTACTACAGATTTTAAACTTGCTCTAATTACGCGTCTGCCTCCACTCTGTTTCTAGTATTTACCCTGGGCTCCAACACCGCCAGTTGCTGCTCAGAAGTGTCTTTGGTACGGGTACTCCCTCCTGCCCAGCCTGGTTCCAGCACATAAGCTGTTTCCGGGTAGTGTCAAGGTCACTTTGCCTCCAATACGTTGTCCTGTCGGGTTGCGTTCGAGTTAGCCGACTCTATGGTTCCTGCAGTTTAGGCGCTTCCTATGTGGGCTGGTTCCGTAGTGCCAATGGGACAAACTACCCCTGTAGGACTGTGGGTTTTCGGTAACTCTGGCCCGCTTGCGGCCTTGCAATTTTTTTTTCATATGGACCTTCTGTTGCCTGTCTGAGTTCCAGCACCATTAGCTGGTTCTTTGGAAGTCAATCTTGAATAGGTGCCCCTGGGTTCCAGTACCGTCAGCTGGTTCCAGGCAGAGCATTTGGCTTAGGTGCCTCCTTCTCGGTATCCGAGTTCCACCAATGTCTGGTGATCCTTGGTAGTGCTTTCTGGCACGGGTACCTGCTGCTTAGTTACCGGGTTCCAGTACCATCAGCTGGTCCTCGGTAGTTCCATTGGCTCTTGTACCTTCTGCTACCCATCCGGGTTCCAGTATGGTCAGCTGGTTCTCGGCAGTGTCTTTGGCTCTTGTGCCTTCTGCTACCCATCCTGGTTCCAGTACCTTCAGCTGGTTCCAAGCAGAGCATTTGGCTTGGTGCCCCCTTCTCGGTATCCGAGTTCCACCAAAGTCTGGTGGTCTTTGGTAGTGCCTTCTGACACGGGTACCTCCTGCTTAGTAACCGGGTTCCAGTACCATCAGCTGGTCCTCGGTAGTTCCATTGGTTCTTGTAACTTCGGCTACCCATCCGGGTTCCAATACCGTCAGCTGGTTCTCGGCAGTTCCTCAGCCTTCTTGTACCTTCTGCTACATTTCCAAGTTCAAGTTTTTTAAATGGTTTTTGGCAATCACTCTGGATCTCCCTGATGACGACCCTAAAGACAATGACCTTGAAGACCACCCCGAAGAAGACGACGACCCCGGAGACGATGACCCCAGACACGACGACCCTGGAGACCACCACGAAGAAGACCAAGAAACAGAAGAACAAGAAGCTGCAGAACAAAAAGCAGAAGTACATTAATCATAAGACTAAAAATCAGAGCAAAAGATATTAGCTAAATTATAAGCAGAAGAAGACTAAGCAGTGTATGGGGGTGAGTCCCTTCCTCCTCGTGGTGCCCCTGGAAAAAAACCTGCTGCTGCAGGCAAAACTGAACGCGGAAAAATCCTGTTGTAAATCTTTTGTGACAGGCAGAACGGAAGGTGTAATCTCAAACTTTTATAGATAACAACTACAGGAATGCCTGTCACAAATAAGACTATGATGAAGAAGAAGATGAAGAAGTAGAATATGAAGAATAATAGTTGAATAAGAAGAATATGAAAAATGTAAAAAAAAAAGCAATAATAGGATGAAGGTGAAGAAGAAGAAGATGAATAAGGTGAAGAAGAAGTTGATGAAAAAGATGCTGCTGCTGAGGATGATGAAGGGGAAAGTGTGGGAGAAGTAAAAAAGAAGGTGAAGAGCATGGAAGTAGTGAAACATAAATATCTGACAAAATATAAAAAAGCTTAACATAGTCAATATCTTTGTAACTCCGAACGTCTTAAAAAAAAATTAATTCCTGCTAATATATTTGCTTGGCCTAAACCTCTATAACTTTAATGTCTCCTCCACCTCCCCAATACATTCTACATTATTCTTAGTTGTTTTCCTTCATGTAGAATTAACCTACAAGGAAAGAAAGGGTTTATTTTAATTCCGATATTTTTGTCCCATTGACTTGCATTAGTCTCCGTTATCGGAATCGGTGATACCCAATATTTTGTAGGTATCGGTCCGATCCAATCCGATCCGATATTTCCGGATATCGGAAGGTATCGCTCAACACTACTCATTAGGGTTGAGCGAAACGGGTCGAACATTTTCAAAAGTCGCCGACTTTTGACAAAGTCGGGTTTCATAAAACCCGATCCGACCCCTGTGCGGGGTCGGCCATGCGGTACGCGACTTTCGCGCCAAAGTCGCGTTTCAATGACGCAAAAAGCGCCATTTCTCAGCCAATGAAGGTAAACGCAGAGTGTGGGCAGCGTGATGACATAGGTCCTGGTCCCCACCATCTTAGAGAAGGGAATTGCAGTGATTGGCTTGCTGTCCGCGGCGTCACAGGGGCTATAAAGGGGCGTTCCCGCCGACCGCCATGTTACTGCTGCTGATCTGAGCCTAGGGAGAGGTTGCTGCCGCTTCGTCAGAAGCAGGGATAGCGTTAGGCAGGGTCCATTAACCACCAAACCGCTTGTGCTGTAGCGATTTCCACTGCCCAACACCACCTTCGATGTGCAGGGACAGTGGAAGCTACATTTTTTATTTTTTTTTCCCCTCAGCGCTGTAGCTCATTGGGCTGCCCTAGAAGGCTCCCTGATAGCTGCATTGCTGTGTGTACGCCGCTGTGCAAACCAACTGCTTTTTAAAAGCACAAATCCTCTTGTTCCTTCCTTTCTGCACAGCTATCTTGTTTGTTTGTCCACACTTTTTATTTAATTTGTGCATCAGTCCACTCCTTATTGCTGCCTGCCATACCTGGCTGAGATTACTGCAGGGAGATAGTAATTGAAGGACAGTTCCTTTTTTTTTTTTTTTTTTGTGGGAGATTAAGATTGGCATTTCTGCTAGAGTGCCATCCCTGTCTGTGTCATCTCTCACTCAGTGGGCCATAGAAAGCCTATTTATTTTTTTTCTTGATTTGGGTTCTAAAATCTGCCTGAAAAAATCACTACATCAATCAGTGGGAGAAAAATATTGGCCTCAGGGCTTGTGTGCCACTCCTTACTCCTGTGTGTGCCATCTCTCAGTGGGCCATAGAAAGCCTATTTATTTTTTTGCTTGATTTGGGTTCCAAAATCTACCTGAAAAAATCAATAAATCAATCAGTGGGAGATTAATATTGGCCTTTGGGCTTGTGTGCCAGTCCTAAGCGTGCCATCTCTCTCTCTCTCAGATAGTGGGCCATAGAAAGCCTATTTATTATTTTTTTTATTGGGTTTATAAATTTTCCCTGGAAAAAAAAAAAAAGTGGGAGATTAATATTGGCCTCTGGGCTTGTGTGCCATTCCTGAGCGTGCCATCTCTCTCACAAATAGTGGGCCATAGAAAGCCTATTTATTTTTTTGGTTGATTTGGGTTCTAAATTCTACCTGAAAAAATCAATAAATCAATCAGTGGGAGATAAATATTGGCCTCTGGGCTTGTGTGCCACTCCTGACTCCTGTGTGCGTCCTCTCTCACTCAGTGGGCCCTAGAAAGCCTATTTTTTGTTTTATTTGTTTTCTAAATTCTCCCTGAAAAAATCATTTTATTTTATTTGGTTTCTAAATTATTCCTGAAAAAAATCATTTTTTTTGTATTTTTTTTTTCTAAAGTCTCCCTGAAAAAAAAAAAAAAAAACAAATCAGTGGGAGATTAATATTGCCCTTTCTGCTTGTGTGCCAGTCTTGACTCCTGGGTGTGCCATCTCTCTCCCTCCAATTGTGGGCCATAGAAAGCCTATTAATTTTTTTGCTTGATTTGGGTTCCAAAATCTACCTGAAAAAATCACTAAATCAATCAGTGGGAGATAAATATTGGCCTCTGGGCTTGTGTGCCACTCCTGACTCCTGTGTGCGTCCTCTCTCACTCAGTGGGCCCTAGAAAGCCTATTTTTTGTTTTATTTGTTTTCTAAATTCTCCCTGAAAAAATCATTTTATTTTATTTGGTTTCTAAATTATTCCTGAAAAAAATCATTTTTTTTGTATTTTTTTTCTCTAAAGTCTCTCTGAAAAAAACAAAAAAAAACAAATCAGTGGGAGATTAATATTGCCCTTTCTGCTTGTGTGCCAGTCTTGACTCCTGGGTGTGCCATCTCTCTCTCTCCAATTGTGGGCCATAGAAAGCCTATTAATTTTTTTGCTTGATTTGGGTTCCAAAATCTACCTGAAAAAATCACTAAATCAATCAGTGGGAGATAAATATTGGCCTCTGGGCTTGTGTGCCACTCCTGACTCCTGTGTGCGTCCTCTCTGACTCACTGGGCCCTAGAAAGGCTATTTTATGTTTTATTTGTTTTCTAAATTCTCCCTGAAAAAATCATTTCATTTTATTTGGTTTATAAATTCTTCCTTAAAAAATCATTTTTTTTTTTTTTCTAAAGTCTCCTTTTTTAAAAAAAAAAACACAAATCAGTGGGAGATTAATATTTACATTTGCGCTTCAGTGACAGTCCTGCGTGTGTGGCATCTCTCTCATTTGTTGCCACCAACAACAGAGTGTGTAACATTGTGCCTGATTTTCGTTGTGGTCTCACCCACCTGTAAAGGGGTAGCTAAATCATACTGAAGTTATAGCTCACCGTGTAAGTTGTGTGACTGCAACAAATACCGTTAGTTTGGTAACGTTTTTAAAACAATGAGGAAGTCTGGTGGAAGAGGTCGTGGCCGGGGGCGTTCATTGTCAGCTGGTAATGAGGGTAGTGGTAGTGGTGGAGCATCAGGTGGTCGTGGGAAAAAAATATTGCACCTAAGTCTGGAGCTGTGGAGCCAGGTTCGTCGTCTGGCTACACAAGGCCTCGAATGCTCCCTTTTCTGGGAGTAGGAAAACCGCTTTTAAAGCCGGAGCAGCAAGAGCAAGTTTTGGCTTATCTTGCTGACTCAGCCTCTAGCTCTTTTGCCTCCTCTCGTGAAACTGGTAAAAGTAAAAGCAGCGCGTCGTTAGTGGATGTTCACGGTCAGGGACAAGTCGCTTCCTTGTCCTCTTCAGCAAAAACAACAACAGAGAAGAATGCAGCAGGCGACACAACGGGTTACTCCATGGAGCTCTTTACACATACCGTCCCTGGCTTAGAAAGTGAAGCAGTTAACAGTCCATGCCCATTACAAGTTGAATCTGACATGGAGTGCACTGATGCACAGCCACAGCCAGACTACTATGCTGGTCCTTTGACTCAGACCACAACATTGCCCTCGCAGGGTGCTGATCAAGAATCAGACCCTGATGAGACTATGTTGCCCCATCACGAACGCTATACCACCGACCGACAAGGTGACACAGACGAAGTTGCACACGAGCTACAAGAAGAGGTAATAGATGACCCAGTTCTTGACCCCGATTGGCAGCCATTGGGGGAACAGGGTGCAGGCGGCAGCAGTTCTGAAGCGGAGGAGGAGGGGCCGCAGCAGGCATCAACATCGCAACAGGTTCCATCTGCCGGGCCCGTATCTTGCCCAAAACGCGTGGCAAAGTCAAAACCTGTTGGAGGACAGCGTGGCCATCCGGTTAAAGCTCAGTCTGCAATGCCTGAAAAGGTATCCGATGCTAGAAAGAGTGCAGTCTGGCATTTTTTTAAACAACATCCAATTGATCAGCGCAAAGTCATCTGTCAAAAATGTTCAACTACCTTAAGCAGAGGGCAGAATCTGAAAAGTCTCAATACAAGTTGCATGCATAGACATTTAACCACCATGCATTTGCAAGCTTGGACTAACTACCAAACGTCCCTTAAGGTTGTAGCACCCTCGGCCAATGAAGCTAGTCATCAACGCAACATCCCTTCCGGCAGTGTAGGGCCACCATTTTCTGCACCACCTGCAGTATCTGTGCAGGTTTCTTTGCCAGGCCAAAGAAGTCAGGGTCAGGGAATCACCAGTTTCGTAGTAGGAAACACTGCATCTAGGGCACCGGCGGCAACAATACCATCTCCCACCGTCTCTCAGTCTGCCATGTCCACCGGCACCCCCGCTAGTTCTACGATCTCCAGCTCTCCAGTCCAGCTCACCCTACATGAGACTATGGTTAGAAAAAGGAAGTACTTAGCCTCGCATCCGCGTACACAGGGTTTGAACGCCCACATAGCTAGACTAATCTCGTTAGAGATGATGCCCTACCGGTTAGGTGAAAGCGAAGCTTTCAAAGCCCTGATGGACTACGCTGTACCACGCTACGAGCTACCCAGTCGACACTTTTTTTCCAGAAAAGCCATCCCAGCCCTCCACCAGCACGTTAAAGAGCGCATCGTCCATGCACTCAGGCAATCTGTGAGCACAAAGGTGCACCTGACAACAGCACACTGGGTAAATGTGGTGGATGCAGGGTCCACAGGGGACAGCAAGTTTGGGACAGTTCTGCCTAGCCCACGGTCTAGGAAACAGTTGGCTGTAGCCATTCGCACCCCCTCCTCCTCCTCCTCGTCCTCCTGCAGAAGCGAGACCGCAGTCGCACAACCACTCCATCCGCAGCTGCCACTGTTGCACACCAGGTCTCCCATTATGGGGCAGCTACTGGCAAACGTCAGCAGGCTGTATTGGCTATGAAGTGTTTGGGCGACAACAGACACACCGCTGAAGTTCTGTCCGAGTTCTTGCAGAAAGAAACGCAGTCGTGGCTGGGCACTGTAGATCTTGAGGCAGGCAAGGTAGTGAGTGATAACGGAAGGAATTTCATGGCTGCCATCTCCATTTCCCAACTGAAACACATTCCTTGCCTGGCTCACACCTTAAACCTGGTGGTGCAGTGCTTCCTGAAAAGTTATCCGGGGTTATCCGACCTGCTCCTCAAAGTGCGTGGACTTTGCTCACATATCCGCCGTTCGCCCGTACACTCCAGCCGTATGCAGACCTATCAGCGTTCTTTGAACCTTCCCCAGCATTGCCTAATCATAGACGTTGCAACAAGGTGGAACTCAACACTGCACATGCTTCAGAGACTGTGTGAACAGAGGCGGGCTGTTATGTTTTTGTGGGAGGATACACATACACGGGCAGGCAGTAGGATGGCAGACATGGAGTTGTCAGGTGTGCAGTGGTCGAAGATTCAAGACATGTGTCAAGTCCTTCAGTGTTTTGAGGAATGCACACGGCTGGTTAGTGCAGACAATGCCATAATAAGCATGAGCATCCCCCTAATGCGTCTGCTGATGCAAAGTTTGACGCACATAAAGGATCAGGCGTCTGCAGCTGAGGAAGAGGAAAGCCTTGATGACAGTCAGCCATTGTCTGGCCAGGGCAGTGTACAGGACGAGGTAGCGGGCGAAGAGGAGGAGGAGGACGAGGAGGATGATGGGGATGATTATATTTTTAATGAGGAAGCTTTTCCGGGGCCAGTGGAAATTGTTGGCGCGGCAAGGCCGGGTTCTGGTTTTTGGAGGGACACAAGTGACGTGGATTTGCCTGAAACTGCCCCTCAACCAAGCACAACCACAGATTTGAGAACTGGAACTTTGGGCCACATGGCGGATTATGCCTTACGTATCCTCAAAAGGGACACACGCATAACAAAAATGATGAACGATGACGATTACTGGTTGGCCTGCCTCCTTGATCCTCGCTATAAAGGCAAATTGCAAAATATAATGCCACATGAGAACTTGGAACAAATATTAGCAACCAAACAATCAACTCTTGTTGACCGTTTGCTTCTGGCATTCCCTGCACACAGCGCCTGTGATCGTTCTAACACGAGCTGCAGGGGCCAGCAGACCAGAGGTGTTAGAGGGGCAGAAATCAGAAGTGTCGTTGGCCAGAGGGGTTTTCTGACCAGGTTGTGGAGTGATTTTGCTATGACCGCAGACAGGACAGGTACTGCAGCATCAATTCAAAGTGACAGGAGACAACATTTGTCCAGTATGGTTACTAACTATTTTTCATCCCTTATCGACGTTCTCCCTCAACCGTCATTCCCATTTGATTACTGGGCATCAAAATTAGACACCTGGCCAGAATTGGCAGAATATGCATTGCAGGAGCTTGCTTGCCCGGCAGCTAGTGTCCTATCAGAAAGAGTATTCAGTGCTGCAGGTTCAATACTAACAGAAAAAAGGACTCGTCTGGCTACCCAAAATGTAGATGATCTAACCTTCATTAAAATGAACCACAACTGGATTTCGAAATCTTTTGCCCCACCTTGCCCGGCTGACACCTAGCTTTCCTATGTAAAGGTCTTGCCTGTGGACTATTCTGAGCGACTTTTCCAATCTCGTAATTTGCAGCACCTGATTGTCCAGCATCCGACATGTTAACACCTCCCTAAATGGCCAAAGTCCCCACACGGGGCCGTGGTATCGCCACTTGGCGCCAGCACCCGTCAGAGTACTGTTTGTCTGAAGAGGTGGGTGTGCCCGCTTTTGGTCGACGGCACTGCCACTAGGTCCATCATAGTACAATAAAGTGTCTGGCGGTGGTGGTGTGCACCCAACGTCAGACACACCGTTGTAATATGAGGGGCCCTGGGCCTGTACCGCCGGCCACAAGACAGTCCCCCCCCCCCAGGTCAAACAGTGCTCTACCACTTGCAAAATTTTCTCTCACAGCTCCACCAATGTTTAGTCTATGCGCTGACATCCTTCAATGCCTGGCACTGTCAATACCATTGTATTGACATTTTTCTTATGTTAGGCCTTCGAAGCCTGTCTGCGGTCACTCCTTCCACTAGGCCTCCACTGACCTGTCTACTGCTGCCCGGGTTCCCCTGGAACCAATTTTAAATTGCCTACAGCCAGCCCAATTTATTATGTTAGGGCTTCGAAGCCTGTCTGCGGTCCCTCCTTCCACTAGGCCTCCACTGACCTGTCTACTGCTGCCCGGGTTCCCCTGGAACCAATTTTAAATTGCCTACAGCCAGCCCAATTTATTATGTTAGGGCTTCGAAGCCTGTCTGCGGTCCCTCCTTCCACTAGGCCTCCACTGACCTGTCTACTGCTGCCCGGGTTCCCCTGGAACCAATTTTAAATTGCCTACAGCCAGCCCAATTTATTATGTTAGGGCTTCGAAGCCTGTCTGCGGTCCCTCCTTCCACTAGGCCTCCACTGACCTGTCTACTGCCGCCCGTGTTCCCCTGGAACCAATTGTAAATTGCCTACAGCCAGGCCAATTTATTATGTTAGGGCTTCGAAGCCTGTCTGCGGTCCCTCCTTCCACTAGGCCTCCACTGACCTGTCTACTGCTGCCCGTGTTCCCCTGGAACCAATTGTAAATTGCCTACATCCCAATTTTTGTTATGTTAGGCCTTCGAAGCCTGTCTGCGGCCCGTTTTTCCACTACTACTACACTGACCAGGCCACTGCTGCCCGTGTTCCCCTGGAACCAATTTTAAATTGCCTACAGCCAGCCCAATTTATTATGTTAGGGCTGCGAAGCCTGTCTGCGGTCCCTCCTTCCACTAGGCCTCCACTGACCTGTCTACTGCTGCCCGGGTTCCCCTGGAACCAATTTTAAATTGCCTACAGCCAGCCCAATTTATTATGTTAGGGCTTCGAAGCCTGTCTGCGGTCCCTCCTTCCACTAGGCCTCCACTGACCTGTCTACTGCCGCCCGTGTTCCCCTGGAACCAATTGTAAATTGCCTACAGCCAGGCCAATTTATTATGTTAGGGCTTCGAAGCCTGTCTGCGGTCCCTCCTTCCACTAGGCCTCCACTGACCTGTATACTGCTGCCCGGGTTCCCCTGGAACCAATTTTAAATTGCCTACAGCCAGCCCAATTTATTATGTTAGGGCTTCGAAGCCTGTCTGCGGTCCCTCCTTCCACTAGGCCTCCACTGACCTGTCTACTGCTGCCCGGGTTCCCCTGGAACCAATTTTAAATTGCCTACAGGCAGCCCAATTTATTATGTTAGGGCTTCGAAGCCTGTCTGCGGTCCCTCCTTCCACTAGGCCTCCACTGACCTGTCTACTGCTGCCCGGGTTCCCCTGGAACCAATTTTAAATTGCCTACAGCCAGCCCAATTTATTATGTTAGGGCTTCGAAGCCTGTCTGCGGTCCCTCCTTCCACTAGGCCTCCACTGACCTGTCTACTGCTGCCCGGGTTCCCCTGGAACCAATTTTAAATTGCCTACAGCCAGCCCAATTTATTATGTTAGGGCTTCGAAGCCTGTCTGCGGTCCCTCCTTCCACTAGGCCTCCACTGACCTGTCTACTGCTGCCCGTGTTCCCCTGGAACCAATTGTAAATTGCCTACATCCCAATTTTTGTTATGTTAGGCCTTCGAAGCCTGTCTGCGGCCCGTTTTTCCACTACTACTACACTGACCAGGCCACTGCTGCCCGTGTTCCCCTGGAACCAATTTTAAATTGCCTACAGCCAGCCCAATTTATTATGTTAGGGCTTCGAAGCCTGTCTGCGGTCCCTCCTTCCACTAGGCCTCCACTGACCTGTCTACTGCTGCCCGGGTTCCCCTGGAACCAATTTTAAATTGCCTACAGCCAGCCCAATTTATTATGTTAGGGCTTCGAAGCCTGTCTGCGGTCCCTCCTTCCACTAGGCCTCCACTGACCTGTCTACTGCCGCCCGTGTTCCCCTGGAACCAATTGTAAATTGCCTACAGCCAGCCCAATTTATTATGTTAGGGCTTCGAAGCCTGTCTGCGGTCCCTCCTTCCACTAGGCCTCCACTGACCTGTCTACTGCTGCCCAGGTTCCCCTGGAACCAATTTTAAATTGCCTACAGCCAGCCCAATTTATTATGTTAGGGCTTCGAAGCCTGTCTGCGGTCCCTCCTTCCACTAGGCCTCCACTGACCTGTCTACTGCTGCCCGGGTTCCCCTGGAACCAATTTTAAATTGCCTACAGCCAGCCCAATTTATTATGTTAGGGCTTCGAAGCCTGTCTGCGGTCCCTCCTTCCACTAGGCCTCCACTGACCTGTCTACTGCCGCCCGTGTTCCCCTGGAACCAATTGTAAATTGCCTACAGCCAGCCCAATTTATTATGTTAGGGCTTCGAAGCCTGTCTGCGGTCCCTCCTTCCACTAGGCCTCCACTGACCTGTCTACTGCTGCCCAGGTTCCCCTGGAACCAATTTTAAATTGCCTACAGCCAGCCCAATTTATTATGTTAGGGCTTCGAAGCCTGTCTGCGGTCCCTCCTTCCACTAGGCCTCCACTGACCTGTCTACTGCTGCCCGGGTTCCCCTGGAACCAATTTTAAATTGCCTACAGCCAGCCCAATTTATTATGTTAGGGCTTCGAAGCCTGTCTGCGGTCCCTCCTTCCACTAGGCCTCCACTGACCTGTCTACTGCCGCCCGTGTTCCCCTGGAACCAATTGTAAATTGCCTACAGCCAGGCCAATTTATTATGTTAGGGCTTCGAAGCCTGTCTGCGGTCCCTCCTTCCACTAGGCCTCCACTGACCTGTCTACTGCTGCCCGTGTACCCCTTGAACCAACATCAGAAAATATAAAAATAAGTATTTTGCTTATAAAAAAGAAAATACTGGAGAGATATCAAATGCAGACATTTTAACATTAAAAACAAACACATACAACAAAAATCTGGTACAGTACTAAAAATGGCCACCAGCTACAATAACTTTCTCCTGCAAGTAGTTAACTGAAAGTTTTTTTCAATTTAAAACACAGATATGGCATCCACCGAGTGTTGTCCTGTCGCGTCTTCTTTATATTATTGCCAAGAAGATGCAAAACAATGAAAATAATAAAATCATTATTTACCAAAAAAATAGAGTAAGTCAAAACCACATTGCAAATAAACATTCATTACAAATAAAGAAGCAGGGCGCGTCCGAGGGTGAGTATATACCTAATAAGAATATAATCACCCTCGGACGCGCCCTGCTTCTTTCCGACAGCCTTCCTTCCTAAGAATCAGCCCTTCCGTGGTGTAGAGAGAGGGTGTGTTACACTCCAAGGTGTTCCCCAGGTTGCCTTTCCTGAGCTTCGATCTTCATGCTCTCGTTTAGTAGTTGTCGGAAAGTAGGCTGCATTAGGCCTACAAATTGGGTATGGGGTGTAGAGAGATGGTGTGTTCAACTCCAAAGTGTTCTCCAGGTTGCCTTTCCTGAGCTTCGATCTTCCGGCTCTCGTTTAGTAGTTGTTGGAAACTACACTGCATTAGGCCTACAAATTGGGTATGGCGTGTAGAGAGATGGTGTGTTCCACTCCAAGGTGTTCTCCAGGTTGCCTTTCCTGATCTTCGATCTTCCGGCTCTCGTTTAGTAGTTGTTGGAAACTACACTGCATTAGGCCTACAAATTGGGTATGGGGTGTAGAGAGATGGTGTGTTCCACTCCAAGGTGTTCTCTAGGTTGCCTTTCCTGAGCTTCGATCTTCCGGCTCTCGTTTAGTAGTTCTTGGAAACTACACTGCATTAGGCCTACAAATTGGGTATGGGGTGTAGAGAGATGGTGTGTTCCACTCCAAGGTGTTCTCCAGGTTTCCTCGCCATTGCTTCGATCTTCCGACTCTTGTTTAGTAGTTGTAGAAAACTACACTGCATTAGGCCTACAAAATGGGTATCGGGTGGAGAGAGATGGTGTGTTACACTCCAAGGTGTTCCCCAGGTTGCCTTGCCATTGCTTCGGTCTTCCGACTCTCGTTTAGTAGTTGTAGAAAACTACACTGCATTAGGCCTACAAAATGGGTATCGGGTGGAGAGAGATGGTGTGTTACACTCCAAGGTGTTCCCCAGGTTGCCTTGCCATTGCTTCGGTCTTCCGACTCTCGTTTAGTAGTTGTAGAAAACTACACAGCATTAGGCCTACAATATGGGTATGGGGTGGAGAGAGATGGTGTGTTACACTCCAAGGTGTTCTCCAGGTTTCCTCGCCATTGCTTCGATCTTCCGACTCTCGTTTAGTAGTTGTAGAAAACTACACTGCATTAGGCCTACAAAATGGGTATCGGGTGGAGAGAGATGGTGTGTTACACTCCAAGGTGTTCCCCAGGTTGCCTTGCCATTGCTTCGGTCTTCCGACTCTCGTTTAGTAGTTGTAGAAAACTACACAGCATTACGCCTACAAAATGGGTATGGGGTGGAGAGAGATGGTGTGTTACACTCCAAGGTGTTCTCCAGGTTTCCTCGCCATTGCTTCGATCTTCCGACTCTCGTTTAGTAGTTGTAGAAAACTACACTGCATTAGGCCTACAAAATGGGTATCGGGTGGAGAGAGATGGTGTGTTACACTCCAAGGTGTTCCCCAGGTTGCCTTGCCATTGCTTCGGTCTTCCGACTCTCGTTTAGTAGTTGTAGAAAACTACACAGCATTAGGCCTACAAAATGGGTATGGGGTGGAGAGAGATGGTGTGTTACACTCCAAGGTGTTCTCCAGGTTTCCTCGCCATTGCTTCGATCTTCCGGCTCTCGTTTAGTAGTTGTTGGAAACTACACTGCATTAGGCCTACAAATTGGGTATGGGGTGTAGAGAGATGGTGTGTTCCACTCCAAGGTGTTCTCTAGGTTGCCTTTCCTGAGCTTCGATCTTCCGGCTCTCGTTTAGTAGTTCTTGGAAACTACACTGCATTAGGCCTACAAATTGGGTATGGGGTGTAGAGAGATGGTGTGTTCCACTCCAAGTTGTTCTCCAGGTTTCCTCGCCATTGCTTCGATCTTCCGACTCTCGTTCAGTAGTTGTAGAAAACTACACTGCATTAGGCCTACAAAATGGGTATCGGGTGGAGAGAGATGGTGTGTTACACTCCAAGGTGTTCCCCAG
The DNA here is from genome assembly GCF_032444005.1 of Ranitomeya imitator. Classification (NCBI taxonomy): domain Eukaryota; kingdom Metazoa; phylum Chordata; class Amphibia; order Anura; family Dendrobatidae; genus Ranitomeya; species Ranitomeya imitator. The sequence goes on along the minus strand of NC_091282.1, from coordinate 956,351,160 downwards.
GTTGCCTTGCCATTGCTTCGGTCTTCCGACTCTCGTTTAGTAGTTGTAGAAAACTATACTGCATTAGGCCTACAAAATGGGTATCGGGTGGAGAGAGATGGTGTGTTACACTCCAAGGTGTTCCCCAGGTTGCCTTGCCATTGCTTCGGTCTTCCGACTCTCGTTTAGTAGTTGTAGAAAACTACACAGCATTAGGCCTACAAAATGGGTATGGGGTGGAGAGAGATGGTGTGTTACACTCCAAGGTGTTCTCCAGGTTTCCTCGCCATTGCTTCGATCTTCCGACTCTCGTTTAGTAGTTGTAGAAAACTACACTGCATTAGGCCTACAAAATGGGTATCGGGTGGAGAGAGATGGTGTGTTGCACTCCAAGGTGTTCCCCAGGTTGCCTTGCCATTGCTTCGGTCTTCCGACTCTCGTTTAGTAGTTGTAGAAAACTACACAGCATTAGGCCTACAAAATGGGTATGGGGTGGAGAGAGATGGTGTGTTCCACTCCAAGGTGTTCTCCAGGTTGCCTTTCCTGAGCTTCTATCTTCAGGCTCTCGTTAAATTGTGGTTAAATGGAACAACTGCATTTGGCGTACTAGTTGGTTTGGGGCCTACTAACAGTGTCTGCCGCTCCTTGCTGTTCTCCTGGTTTCCTGTCCTGTAATTCCGTTTTCAGGCGCTCGTTAAGTAGTTGTTAATGTTAGACTGCATTTGGCCCACTAGTTGGGTTGGGGCCTACTATCGGTGTCTGCCACTCCTTGCTGTTCTCCTCCACTGAACAAAGCTGTGCCGCCTGTTTACTACGGTTGCCAATTTTGAACTGCATTTCGACTACTTACTGATTTGGGCCTACTCTCTGTGTCAGCCTCTCATTCCAGTTGTCCTCCACTGCAATGCCCCCTGGTTATTCCTGTGTTACCAATTTTGAACTGCATTTAGCCCACTTTATTATTTGGGCCTATATCTGTGTTTCCTCCTCATCCTGCCCATTGCCCAGCCAGTGATAGATGAGTCTGCTGGTACATTGACCCATAACGCAACATTCCCCGTGCACGCTACACAACAACATTGTGACCCTGCTGAAAGTCAGGTTGCTCTTCCCGCATACCATACCACCTTACACGGGGACAAAGAGGAAGGTGCAGATGAAAGTGCAGGTTCCTTCATCAGGTGGGGGGAGGAATACTAGTTGGCGACGTCACTGGCACAGGGCCTCTCATAGTACGCAAAAGTGCTGCTGCCGGTGGGAGGCGCCCCCGCCGTGCAAACACACCGCTGTACTTTGAGGGGCCCTGTGCCAGTGCCAATGCCAATGAGTGGGCCCCCCCTGCTTGCTCAGGTTCCCAGCACTTGCAAAGTTGAAATACTTACCTCTCCCTGCTCCACTGCCGTGACGTGGTCCAGATTTCCTGGGCCCACTAATTACTTGAACCAGCCCTACCCACCACAACTTTAGCCAAATGACCCCCAATTTCAAATGCCTTCCAATTATTATAAGGTAAATTACGCTTGACAAGCTTCATTAAGAAGAATGGATGGTTTTGACATTAAAATGGGCACTCTAGGTGTTTTCCTGGCCCCCACTCACTGCCGACTATGCTGCCCCATTGACTTGCATTGGGTTTCGTGTTTCGGTCGATCCCGACTTTACGTCATAATCGGCCGATTTCACTCGACCCGACTTTTGAGATAGTCGGGTTTCGCGAAACCCGGCTCGACTCTAAAAAGGTCAAGGTCGCTCAACTCTACTACTCATGATGGAATCTTGTAATATTTTTTAATCCAATAAATTTTTGCAAGCTTGGAAGCTGATTCATCTTATTTCATTATTTCTACAAGTGCATCACACTTACTTGTGTTACATAGGCCCTCACTGTCTCCAGGATTCCATCTTCCAAAAACTTCACAGGAAGCAATCCAGGGGACAGCAAGTTCGTAAAAACAGTCAAACTTTTACTTAGCAGCTTACAGTCATTACAATCAGACATAAATGATATAACCCAATGGCTTACAGTCTTTCCCACAGGTACTGGACTTTTCTTCAGCCCTAGTTTTTGGTCTGAATAGAACATCCCTCTTGCTTACTCCTCTAGAACTAGGAATTCTTCTCTACCACTAGCAGCGCATCAGGAATCCATCACTTTGTGCCTCTGGGGAATTAAGTCCATCTTTCCCTGCAGCTCCGCAGGCTTAGCACACCCAAGGGCCCCAACGTTGATCTCAAGGTTCCCAGAGCCAAAAGACAGACTTGCACAAAAAGGTGTCTTTGGCAATCTACTGCCCTGAGTAACAGGCTCACGCTGTCCCTAGCAGCCTATTGCCTCTGACCAATGCTGTCACTTCATCACGCTCTCTCTAACTGAATTTGACACTTCCTGAACAATAACTCTCAGTTCCCCTTAATTAATCTGGGCCATCCATTACAGTTAACCCTAACAATATAAAATACATTTAACCACATTTAACCATATGGGGTGTCAAGGAGTAGAGCATCACCTCCACCACTCAGACATTGTCACATGATGGCATCTTTATCCATTGATGAACAGTTGATATGTAGAGATGGGCGAACTCCAACAGTAAAGTTCAGCCTCCATACCAAACACCTACTTTTTGGGCATTGACACCGAACACGGACTTCATTAAGACGTCTTTGTTACTGTTTGGGTTCGGCATCCCAAACACCGGGTGTTTGTCACGCTGTCATGTGTCATGGTTTTTTGATGTCCCGTTATTGCATTTTAATGCAATGTTGTGGAGACCAAAAAAAAAAATCATGACCTTTTATTTTTTTTTTTTGCTATGCCTTTTACAGATCGGATTAATTATTTTTATAGCTTGATAGATTGTTCGATTCTGAATGTGGCAATACCAAATATTTGTATATATATTTTTTTTTATTGTTTTATTTTGAATGGGGGAATGGGAGGTGATTTGAACTTTTATATTTTATAATTTTTAAATATTTTTAAATACTTTTTTTTTTATTTTTTCAAAACAGCTGACATGTACCGAGAACAATGTGGAGTCAGCGCCGCAGCCCACATCAAAGGGAGGGACACGACTTATGTTCCCGACGAGGCCATAGATTATAATGGTGGTGTTGGCACATATGACCAGCATGTGACAAAATGCAATATGAAAGCCCTCAAAGAGGGGAATACTACTTTATTATACACTACATTACCTGCTCCTATTGCTCTCTCTGTTTACAAACTGACAAAAGAAAACCACTCAAAAACTAATCTCCCAGAAAATCTAACAACATTGGACCCCCCTAAACCAAGTACATGGTTCAATACAGATACAACAATTTCTATTTTCCTCCAAACAACAGCTTACACTTCTACAATCTTTGTCCAAATTTTTACCACATTGAATGTTAATTCGGAGAAATTAGTCCACTGGATCTTATACTTAAAATAAGAGTCCAGTATATGAATGATTTTCCTGTGAAACTATTAACCTTCTGTTGATTGAAAGCTCAAAGAAACCTTTATTTAAACAGAAAATGCAGTACCTTCTCATAGAATGCAATGTGTAGGACCAAGACCATTATTGTTCTCTTGACTCACTGTTGTTATGTGTACAATAACAGAGAAGTATTGCTCATAATTCACTGTTCTGCATTTAAAAGGCTCCCCAAGAAGGAGATAAAATAGAGTCCCTGATATAATTAATCCTGTAGAATGTAAGCCCGCAAGGGCAGGGTCCTCGTCCCTCTGTATCAGTCCGTTATTGTTAGTTTGTTTACTGTATGTGATATTTGTAACTTGTATGTAACCCCTTCTCATGTACAGCACCACGGAATCAATGGTGCTATATAAATAAATAATAATAATAATAATAATTCAAAGTGCAGCCTGTCCTAGCCATGTGCCAATATGGGCTGCAGACTGAAGACATACAAATCCCGAGACCTGTATCTCAACTGACAAAAGCTATATCCTGCATACTGCTTCAACAGCCCAGAGAATGGCTGCACTATGTTAAGAAATATGTTTTAACCCATGTTGTGCTCGGGAAGGAGATCTGTTGCAGCAGTGCACAGAGACTGGATGCGCCCAACTGGAAAACAAGTAACCATTGAGGAAGATGAAGCTTGAAATAACCCCCTTTGTGCTCAGTGAGGAAAAAATATATTTCTTCACATGACAACCATGCTTCCAGCTGCTGTATGCGTGACAAAGCTCTTGTAATTTGAAACGCCGGTCTCAGGATCTGTATGTCTTCAGGCTGCAGGTTATCGTGAAATGTGACTTGGGTGAGCTACAGATTTATTCTATCAGAGTCACCATTTTATCTCATTCTCGGACAACCCTTGTTAAGAAAGATCAGTAACCAGGTCAAAACTGATCACTTTTTGTTCTTATTTTATTTCAGTTTCTCCACTGAGTATGCCATTTTTTAAAATCCACCTTAGAGCTGCAAAGATGCCTTCGCGTTTTGTGGTAATATTTATGGTCTTTATCAAGGGGGGCATGTCTCAGTATTTTCTGGAGGTTGTCTTTAGGCTGTTTTACATGACCTTCTTGAAAATGACCATAAAAATGGAAGCTAGATTATAGGGCCCATGTCTTTGGGATCGTATGCTGATTTGAAAAACAAAACAAAACAGAATGCTCAACTGAAAAGTGGGGATAAAATAAAACCAAAAACTGTCCAATTTTGAGCTGCTGACAAGTCCTCTTTAGGTAAGGGGCTGGATTTTATATGAGATTAAGAGTCCAACAGGTAAAAATTAGTTACCAACCACTATTAGGTGACAATCTTAGGTAATGTAGACTACTGCCCTGCCGACACTACTTTGGAACACAGCAGAATTAAGAAGGGAAAAAAGGAAAAAAAGTGTTTAATACTGCAGAGAGTACTATCGACAGTGGATACTACTGAATGATGCTAGAAGTTTTCTTTGGTTAAACAGTAGTGACATGTTCAGCTATCCTGGAAAGTTTTTGTTAATTTAGGCTGGGTTCACACTACGTTATGGGCGTCCATTAGATGGACTACGTTACACCGCGGCATAAACGTGGTGTAACGTAGTCCGTTAAGGCCGCCATTAATTCCTATGTCGAACGCATTGCTAGCGCACGCCCACAATGGGCGTGCGCTAGGGATGTGCCGTCATTGAGTGACAGACCCTGAGACGCGGGCTGCAGCGTTTCCGGGTCCGTCACTGCTAGCGCAGATAGAGCTAGCAGATGCTCTATCTGCGCTAGCGATGTGACAAGTCGGCACTTGCGTCAACAGCAGCCCGCTAACGTATATGTTGAACGGGCTGCTGTTAACGCAGTGTGAACCCAGCCTTAGGAGTAAATTTATAGCTACATCTAATACATGATGTGAGAAGGTCACTGGTAAAATACTGGAGGGAAGATATGTGTCACTCAGGATATTAGCCTCAGTGCTTTGAGAGGGATTATGTGACAATACTAAGGGCTGAGTTTTTGTGAACAGCTGAAGACTGAGTGGGAGGCTGTTCAAAAATATCTCCACCCCAGGGAGTGATCCAGAAGGGAAATGTAGAGCCTTTGGATTCATTCAGTGTTTGGTGTGTCTGGAGGTGAGAGCTCCAGAGTTGTGCTCATAATAAAGAGAACTGAATCTTGCTTTTGTTCCCCTGAGCAGGCAGATCCCCATACCCACACAGACTGTACTGTATGCCATTTTGTTTTTCAGTTATGACAGAAGGGCCTTGTGGAGACAAGGGGGTCAGTAGGAGCTCTCATCCACTGGCCTGGCTGTCTTTAGAAAGATCACATTGACCTGGGCTCATTCCACTGAACTCTCATAAATTAGGACAAAAGGGGCATGAGAACTTGCTATACCAAGTTACTAAGCTGAGGGGGGAGATAATAGAGTAATATCGAGACCCTATAGGCATAGGGTTTTAAACCTCGCCCATTCTCATGTCTTGGGTGGGCATCAGGGCATAGACAAAACCAAAGAGCAGGTCCTTCTGAGGTTCTACTGACTTTAATGTCACAGAGAGATTGTTAACTATTGCCGGTTGTGCCTCATCTGTCAGCTAACTGCATCAGTCTCTTAGTTCTGTAGTCCCCTAGTGCCATTACCTATTATAGAGGTCCCATTTGACCACATTACTATCGATCTTGTCGGACCCCTTTTTAAGTCCACCAGATGTCACCAATATAACCTGGTGGTCATGGACTACTGTAGTACTGGGCAGTACTACTGAGAAACTCCTTTGCCTGGAGTATAGCCTGAGAACTGCTCCATATTTTTTCCCGATGGGCCTGCCAAAGGAGATCCTAATGAAACATGGAACTTTTATGGCTAAAGTAATGATGAAGCTATAAAAATGTATTATAATAATAATAATAAGTTGTGTAAGGCCTTCCAGATTATGCACCTCAGGACATCGGTGTACCATTTGCAGACAGACGGTCTGGTGGAGAGGTTCAACATAAAAAAAGTCAATGCTCAAGAAGGTCTTGGAGAAGGATGGCCGAGACTGGGATTGTCTTCTCCCATATATGTTGTTTTCCATTTCCCACATGCATCTACAGGGTTTTTCTATTCGAAATGTTGTACGGTCGTCACCCTCGTAAAAGTCAAATCCCTCTTGGACTTCTGGATATTGCAAAGGAGACCTGGGAAGAAGATGTTATACCTCACCATAGAATCTTCGAGCATGTGGCCTAGATGCAGGAAAGGATTGCAAAGATGATGATGATTGTGAGACATAGCCTCCTTCGGCAAAAGATGTCCAGGCAAGAGTCTATAATCGGTCAGCGAGGCAGAGACCGTTTAGCCTTGAAGATCGGGTGTTAGTGCTGAATTATCACTGTTGAATGTAAATTTATGACTAAGTGGCAAGGGCCATGTGAAGAGTTTGGAATGTTTGGTGACCTCAACTACAAGGTCCACCAGCTATGGAGAAGAAAACTGTACCAGGTATACCACGTTAACCTGCTTAAGCCATGGTGAGACAGGGAACGGTGGAAGCTACGTGCCTGGGGACAAATCTCAAAGTCAATGTCAAAGACACTGTCACTGACCCAGAAACAAAAGTGTCGAGAATGGCTTCAGCGGAACTGAGACCTGTTTTCAGAGTTGCTGCAATGTACGCAGGTCAATGAGCGCAAAATCCGAACAGAACTGCATGTGCAGGTAAACCTAAAGCCATATAGAATTCCAGAAGCCTGCACAAGATGATTTTGAAGGAGGTGACGAGAATGTTGAGCCTGGGCATCACTGAGGAGTCAAAGAGTGGCTGGTCCAGCACCAATGTTCTTGTGCCAAAACCAGATGGAGAATGGTGATTTGTGAGGTGCAGTGGGGACTTTATTCTATGTATAGGGGAACCCTGGGGGACATCATACTGTATATGTAGGGAAGCATTGGGCCCATCATACTGTGTATAGGGCAGATGTGGGATCATCATCATATGGGAGTTGTACATAGGGAACTCAGAGTACATTATTAAATGTAAAGTGGGCACGTAAACATTATTGTTATGGAGCACTCAGAATTGTGACCATCAAAGTTGCACATGAAATATTATTACTTTCTAGGGGGCAATTTTACCATCTAGAGAACACAAAGGAGGCATTATTACACTGTTAGGAGCACAGTGGTGGCATTACTATGTGGGGCGCTGAGGAGCTCTGTTTTTGTACCACACAGTAGGGGCAGTAATAGGGACACATACGGCAGCAGCAGCAGCTCAGCATTGGGGTATCAGCGGGATGAGGAGTTTGTGCAGCTTGGGAATACATTTGCACGTGGAAAAACAAGAAGCAATGGAATAAAAATGAAAGAGAGAAGATACAGATTAGATATTGGCAAAAACTTTTTAACAGTGAGGGTGATCAATGAGTGGAACAGGCTGCCATGAGAAGTGGTGAGTTCTCCTTTAATCGAAGTCTTCAAACAGAGGCTGGACAGACATCTGTCTGAGATGGTTTTGAGAATCCTGCAATGAGCAAGGGGTTGGACAGGATGATCCTTCCAACTGTAACAATCTACGATTCTATGATTCTACATGTGAATGGTGTTGGAAATGTGAGAAGTCAGATGTGTCTTTGTTGTAATCTCTGCAGATGAGTCTTGACTGGAGAAGCAGATATATCGGTCTGGGCCAGATGGAAAAGACGTGAAAAATGAACGACTCCACCAGAAAGAACGTCAGCTGTAAGTCACTATCTATAATTGTACTGTAATCTCTGTATATCCTGCAGTACTGGTATCTACCACTGTACTGTATGTCACCATATGGTGGTAATATCAGTGATGGTCTTTGTATAGAGATTTATTTTCAATAACAGTGAGGTCATCTCCTGAGGTTCCCCTATACCACTGTAGTTATAATCATGATTACCTGGTTAGAGGTCACAGGAGGACATAGACAGAAAGGGCCCCTGTGCATGGACAATATATGATCCCTTTGCAGGGCAAGAGCTCCTAAAAATGTAAAATTGCACCTTCATTGGAGGTAGAAATACGCCCCCTTACCTCTTGCGCCCATGTGCAGCCGTGCAGGTTGCACCAATCATATGTCCATCTATTAGGGGCCCACTCAGATGTTTCATTCCCCCTGAGCTGAACTCCTAGCTACGCCTCTGGTGAGGAGCATTTAATTGTATACCTAGGGCCGGTGTCACATGCATTTCTATGCAGCTGAACGCTCCGGTCCCGAGTGCCGGCGGCAGCGCTGGGTATTGAGGCAAGAGACTCGCACGAGTTTCTCACATTGCAGTTGCAAGTGTAACACCGGCCTAAGTAGGAAGCTCTTCTCCTGTGAAAAGAATTATGCTATAGTGGAGAAAGAATTGTACCTATAGATACCACCGGAGTATGATGCCCCAAAATATATTCCAAAATACTAGTATTAGTGAAAAATGTATATAAATTTATTAAACCATACAAAAAGCCATAAAATATCAGTAAAAATGATGGATAATTGGTGATGACACAACAAACAGAAACATCAGTACCACAGATTCAGTATTTGCACTATGTAGCAAAAAAAACACTCACTTGATAGAATTCGCAGATAGAATGTGAGAGCTTGTATAGCATATCATACAGAAAAGTCCCGCAATAAATCGCAAAACCATAGCGCTTCCCAATTAAAGGCAAAGTGTCAAATTACCAGGCAAAAAAATGTTAGCGCCGTGATAAAGTGCAGAGTGCTTTTGAGCGTGCTACGTATAGTGCTTACCCATGTGGCTATGGTGCCCGCTGAGTCCGTGGCCCTGACGCATGTTTCACATTATTTGCTTCTTCAGGAGGCTTGTGTGGGTTGCTGAATCATGGGGGCTCTCTTATCCGGATCCTACAGCTGATCGTAATCAGCGCCGCTCCAGCGCAGGAAAGGATCCCGGGTCGCAGCAATGTCACATCTGGCAGTCCCAGTGTCGAGGAGGGTCAAGGAGGGATTTCTCTCCTGTGATGTTGGTGACCCCCTCTGCACTGATTGGACGCCATCAGGGGCGTGTACGCAGTCCAAGTCCACTGCGCATGCACGCACCACGGCCCCTTTCTTGGTTACTGGCTGCACACTGGGCAAATTTGCTGTGAATGTCCAGCTTAGATCCACGGCAAAAACAGCATTGAGTCACCCTGAACCATAGTGAACAGAGCAGAATACAGTCCAAATAAAAGTAAAACAAAATCTATAAAATACAGTAATAAATTCCAAATTAGGAATATTTTTCAAAATGTTGGTACATAATTCAGCATCCTGGTAACTGAAAAGACGCCAAGATGCAGTCCTGGATAAGTTATGCTGAGTACAGGAGATTGTCCCTCACCATAATATGCAAAAAAATGATAAAAAACAGACAATGTGATTTTCTGGATTTTTTTTTCTCAGTTTGTCCCCCATAGTTGAGGTCTACCTATGATGTAAATTACAGACGCCTCTCATCTTTTTAAGTGGTGGAACTTGCACTATTGCTGACTGACTAAATACTTTTTTGCCCCACTGTATATACAGCATAATAGACCACGTAGCTGGTGCTGCATGATATGTAACATGTAATCCAATAGTCCCTACCTCCATCTGCTGATGTAAACATGGTAGAAATGGGCCCCCTTACCTCTTGCGCCCATGTGCGGCCATGCAGGTTGTACCAATGATATGTCCACCTATTAGGGGCCCATTCAAATGTTTCGTTCCCCCTGAGCTGAACTCCTAGCTACGCCTCTGGTGAGGAACATTCAATTGTATACCTAGGGCCGGTGTCACATATATTTCTATGCAGCTTAACGTTCCGGTCCCGAGTGCCGTCGCCAGTGCTGGATATTGAAGCGAGAGACTCGCGCGAGTTTCTCACATTGCAGTTGCCAGTGTGACACCGGCCTAAGGATGAAACTGTCCTCCTGTGAAAAGAATTATGCTACAGTGAAGAAAGCATGCTTGGCCATCAAATGGGCGATTGACACTTTGAGGTACTACCTGCTAGGCAGAAATTTCTGGCTAGTGTCAGACCATGCACCCTGAGATGGATGAGAGAAAGGAGGGAGAAGAATGCCTGGGAGACTAAGTGGTTTTTAGCGCTCTAGGACGTCAACTTCCATGTGGAGCATAAGCCTAGGAAACTACAGGGTAATTTAGATGCACCGTCTAGACGTTCATGTTTAGTGACTGAAGGTGCCAAAAACCAAGGCTTTGGGCAGAGGGTGGGAATTTGTGAGAAGGTCATTGATAAAATACTGAAGGGGAGATATATGTCACTCAGGAAGTTAGCCTCAGTGATATGAAGCTGGAAAAATGTTCCAGCATACTAAGTGCTGAAAGGGATTAATGGGCCATTTTAAGGTCTCGGATTTTGTGAACAGCGGAAGTGAGGGTGGGAGGATGTTCACCATATCTTCACTGGTGTAGTCCAAAAGGTAAATGTAGTGCCTTTGCATTCATTCAGTGTTCGGAGTGTCTGGAGATTAGAGCTCCAAAGCTGCACTCATGTTAAGGAAAAATGAATCTTGTTTTTGTTCCCCTGAGCGGGCATATCCCCACAGCCACACAGACTGTACAGTATGCTACCGTATTTTTCCGACCATAAGACGCACCTTTTTTCCTCCAAATTTGGGAGGAAAGTGTGGGTGCGTCTTATGGTACGGATGTAGCATGTGGGGAGGGGGGCAGCAGTGAGTGGGATCGCACTGTTATCCCACTTCAGGGTGTCCCTGCTGCCCAGAATCAGTGCTGGAGAAACCATGTGCTCCCGATGATTAAGTGCAGTGAATATTCATTAGCGGCTCCCCGCCCACCTATCAGCTGAGCGGTGAGCCGGGAGAGGCAAATGCTTAAGCAGGGACACACATGGCTTCTCCAGCGCTGATTCCTGCAGCAGCTGGGCAGGTCTGTGTGTCTGGGGGAGAGGAGGCAGCAGCAGGGGCCAAGGGAGAGAGGAGATGGCTGCATACCTGCCTGCCATGCCTGGGCTGGACGCTGAGTTCTGTGCAGGAGGACCTGTGATGATGTCAGGAGTGGGCAGGCTGGAGCATCACATGACAGCTCAGAGCCCTCCCTCTTCCTGACATCATCACAGGTCTTTCAGGCTCTCCAGTCTCCACTAGAATCTGCAGCTGCTCTGTGTGCAGTCATGGGACCTCCAGCTTTAACCTCACCACAGTGGCTGGCTGCCACAGTTAAGAGGTTAGTCTTTACAAAACACAATAAAGCACTCTGCCACTCCTTTGGTGAACTATAATTCCCAGCATGTCATAGGATCTGCAGGACATGCTGGGAGTTATAGTTCTCCCATGGGATTTTAAAGCAGCACTCCAGTGTTATTTTGCAGTGCTGGAGTGGTGCTTTAAATATAAGCCCTGTGCCCCCATTCTTATACTCACCCTCCAGCATCTTCATATAGTGCTTTACAGACACCACACTGGTCCCGCAGCTTCCAACATAATAACATACTATTATATATAATAACACCACATATAATAGTATGTCATTTATGTTATTAAATATTTTACCACATTTTTTAGCTTCAAATATTTTTTTCCCTATTTTCCACCTCTAAAACCTGGGTGCGCCTTATAGTCCGGTGCGTCTTATAGTCCGAAAAATACGGTATTTTGTTTTCCTTCTTATGACAGAAGGGCCGTATTTGTTTACCTAATTTTGGACTGGTTTTTGTAGTATGATTTTAATAAACCAGTTGAAAACTTAAATGGAAAGAGTTCCTGTCACTATCTCTTTAAGAAACCAAGTGAGTCGATATACCAGAATGCATAGCAATTAGAGTGATAGGAGAAAGGATGCTGTATTTTGAAACTGACAGTATTTGTATGAATTGTTGAAGTTACAATTCATCCTTCCCTACAAACCGGAGACCTCCTAGTAGGTGGCAATCATCAATGATGTGATGCAGAGAAGTAACATGCAGACTTGTACACGATTTGCTGTATTCCCAATTCTTCATCTTTATATGTAAATTTGCTGAATGTATTTATAGAACTGCAACCACTGTAAAATAAATTGTGTAGACTCCTAAATAATGCTTGGCCTGACCTACTTAGTGAGGCGCCTTTTCATTTTGAACTATCAACACAAAAGTAAACAGGTATATATCATCCCTTGTGGATTATTTTTTAAGGATTGCTTTGTCTATTTCCAAGGTACAACTTTTTCCTGTAGTAAACTGTTTACCTGGATTTATTAGCCTGTACTAGTGCCTAGACTGGCAACTTTATATCTATCTGTGTCTTTGTTATTTGCAAATGAATTAATTAAAACAGTTTTCCAAAACAAGAAAGAATTGGGCAAACAAGTGGGAGAAAAATTCCAAAAGTGTTTCCAGCTGAGTTCAGTGATTGCCAGCAGAGTTTGCAATGATAGTCAGACTCATCATGGGTGCCACACAATAAACAAAGACTGCCGCTACAACAATGACATCCTGGATCTTTGATTCATGGGTGTTTTATTATTTTATGAAATCTCTTTCCCCCTCCCCTGCCCCGTATTTTCTAAAATAGGAAGACTCTATTAAAGCGAATCTGTTACCATATATTAAAATAATAGTATCACAATTACAGCAACTAAATAAATCTCTTAGACCGGATTAGGCTTGTGTACTTACTTCAGAATGTCTATATGACCCTTTCTGGAAATTTAAAATCAATCTTCGAGCACCTAACCAACTTCTGTATGTCCCTCCTACCCAGGGCCGGCTCCAGGTTTTTGAGGGCCCCGGGCGAAAGAGTCTCAGTGGGCCCCCCCCCTTTAACACATACCACGATTCATGATGCACAGATACAGCAGAGAAATATAGCACAGCCACTAACATATAAAACAGCCCACGTAGTATATAACACAGCCCACGTAGCATATAACACAGCCCACGTAGTATATAACAGCCACGTACAGTGGCGTAACTACAAAGCTCTGGACCCCGCTGCAAACTTTCAAATGGGGCCCCCCCTTCCATGCCAAAATATTTTCCACCCAAATTCACATTTTCCCTGAGATTTTTGCCATGTATGCCAAATGACAAACAGCTCTGCTACATCTATAACTTCATGCGATATCAAGATGACTTTGGTCAGATAATAAATGATAGTAACCTTGGCTGTGTCTGTATCTCACTGGGGTATAAAGAAAAAACTCATACATATGAGATTTCCAATGCACAGACTTGTACTAAAAGGACATACTCAGCTCTGCTATGTCAGCCATAGTTTGAGGTTTCCAATAAGCAGACTTGTACTAAGGACAAACTCAGCTCTGCTGTCTGTAATATAGATGATATACAATGCACAGACTTGTACTAAAGGACAAACTCAGCTCTGCTATGTCAGTAAGACATGATTATTTCCAATTGCCGACTTGCACCAAAGGACTAGCTGAGCTCTTCTACATGGCCAGGCTAATACTCACATGTAGGGCTGCAGCTGGGTCCCATCTGTTGCTGCACCCCTCGGTGAAGCCGCCAGCAGCAGCCCCCACATGGGCACTAGAGCTGGGAGCAGAAGCCGCTCTGGAGGAGATGGAGCCGCCATTCCTACTTCTCCCAGGGTTGCAGATTTTTGGGGGAAAGGGTTTGCAGTCAGCTCAAAGCCACATTATCTGCCACAGGTCAGGGCAGTGTCAGACATTGGGGTCTCTGCCTTCATTGTAGGCTGGGAAGTTACAAGTTCGCACTCTGAGCCCCTGCAGCTACTTCTATTTATTGCATTAGCTCCACAGAATTAGGGGGGTGTTAATTTTTTTTAGAGAGCCTTCCCTGAAGGTGGTGGTGTGGATTTTGGAGATGGACAAGTTCTCCAGCTTCTCATTCCAATAAGCCCAGTAGACACCCCCTCCTTCCTGTTCCCTCCACCAGGAGCCTGTGAGCAGGCAGGGTGGAATTCTCCTCACAGGTCGCCTCCCTCTGGTCAAATTACTAAGGTTCTCTCTGGACTGTTTCATTTAGGGAAATGGAATGTCCCTGAAAGGAGGCTTGTGTCTGACATCTGACTCGTCCTGCCCCCCTACACAGACTGTACTGGCTTCTTGCCCCTCTGTCTCTGTCCTCTGTGGTGATTGCCAACTTACGAGCTGAATAAAGGTGGACACAGCAGTGAAGGATGTGCAGAGTTCTACCTGATATGATGCTGCAGCGTCTCATTTCCGGTCCTGTGCATTGTGGGGGTGTACTAGTCGGCTCCGGAGCATGCGCACTGCACATTCTGAAGCTGGTGAGTACACCCAATACTCCCCCACAATGCACAGGACCGGAAATGACACGGACGCAGGAGTCGGCTGCTTCTTTGATGGACTGAGCGGGCCCCGTCGCAGCTGCGACCTGAGTAATTACGCCCCTGAGTGTAGTATAGTACCGTACAGTTAATACCTTAAATGGGCCCCCCGTCTCGCCAGGGCCCCGGCATTTGCCCGGGTGCGCCGGGTGCTGACGCCGGCCCTGCTCCTACCTGCTGTTGAAATCTTACAATTCTCAGTACAAAGCTGTCAAGGCTGGACTGGGACTAAAATTCAAATGTGTAAACATACAGACCCATACTGCCACCCCAAACCCACTTTCCAAGATCAGCATCTCTATTACAAATATGCACCTGCCGGACATTGGAGGAAATTAAAATGTACTGCCATTTAAATGTAATTCCAAAATGCATACCAGGCATCTTTTCTTTTAATGATTAATGTTGTGAATTCTGTTGTCGGGCTCCCTCCTGTGGTCATGAATGGTACTTCGGCTGGTTCTGTCCATGGACTTCCTCTGGTGGGTGTTTCTGAGTTTCACAGGTGACGAGGTTAATTCGTTAGCTGCTGCTCTATTTAACTCCACTTAGATCTTTGCTCCATGCCACCTGTCAATGTTCCAGTATTGGTCTGTTCACTCCTGGATCGTTCTTGTGACCTGTCTTCCCATCAGAAGCTAAGTTCCAGCTTGTATTTCTTTGGTTTGCTATTTTTCTGTCCAGCTTGCTATTTAATTTGTTGTCTTGCTTGCTGGAAGCTCTGGGACGCAGAGGGAGCGCCTCCGCACCGTGAGTCGGTGCGGAGGGTCTTTTTGAGCCCTCTGCGTGGTCTTTTTGTAGGTTTATGTGCTGACCGCAAAGTAACCTTTCCTATCCTCGGTCTGTTCAGTAAGTCGGGCCTCACTTTGCTAAATCTATTTCATCTCTGTGTTTGTATTTTCATCTTTACTCACAGTCATTATATGTGGGGGCTGCCTTTTCCTTTGGGGAATTTCTCTGAGGCAAGGTAGGCTTTATTTTTCTATCTTCAGGGCTAGCTAGTTTCTTAGGCTGTGCCGAGTTGCATAGGGAGCGTTAGGGGCAATCCACGGCTATTTCTAGTGTGTTTGATAGGTTTAGGGATTGCGGTCAGCAGAGTTCCCACGTCCCAGAGCTCGTCCTTATTATCAGTAACTATCAGGTCATTCCGTGTGCTCTTAACCACCAGGTCCATTATTGTCCTGACCACCAGGTCATAACAGATTAAGCTATTGGGTCTGCCCTGTTACAAAGAGAAAATCATGCATGGCATAGGCCCCTTTCACACATCAGTAGTGTTGAGCATTCCGATACTGCAAATATCGGGTATCGGCCAATATTCGCGGTATCGGAATTCCGATACTGAGTTCCGATACTTTCACAATATTGGATACTGGAATCGGAAGTTCCCACAATGCTATGAGCCAGTTTGATTTAATTCAGCCAATGAGGATTGCTAAGAAGTGTGGGCACATCCTCTTATGCATGTTAGGCATGTAACTACTGGCATGGATGTGACTGGCTGCTGAAATGATGTCATGATGCACTATAAAAGCCGCCGCTGCCATTTTGGGTTCATTCTGCTGTGAATTCAGTTAGGGATAGGATGCTGTGTTCTGACTGAGGGCCAGTTTGAGATAGCGATTTGCTTCATTGTGCTTTACCCAGGCTAATTTAGCAACCGCTGTGTGAGAACCTTGTTTTTGCCTTGCAGCGCTGTTCACAGCTGTCTGCAAGGACTCTGTGTGAATGCAGCTCACTCTGTAGTCTGTTCTGCAGCCACAGCTGGTTGTAGTCAGCTCAGCGTGCATCACTACCTCATACAGTTCCATTGTCCTTTTTTCAATTAGTGCTGCCTGCTGCACATTTTGTCCTGATTTATCCTATTAGTGGGTTTCCATCCGTATCCTGCTAGATTGCGGAAAAACATTATATAGGAGTACATAGAGGAGCCTTTCCGCAGCCTTGGGCCCT
This sequence comes from Ranitomeya imitator, assembly GCF_032444005.1. Classification (NCBI taxonomy): domain Eukaryota; kingdom Metazoa; phylum Chordata; class Amphibia; order Anura; family Dendrobatidae; genus Ranitomeya; species Ranitomeya imitator. The sequence goes on along the minus strand of NC_091282.1, from coordinate 956,334,499 downwards.
GCAGCCCCAGCCAGATTATTATTAGCCTATTTTTTGGAGCCTCATCTATTGCATTGTAATTGCTACAAAAAGTTTGTGATACTATCGGTTTTACATCTTTGGGCACATCCAGTGTCTTTTTGTGTAAAAAAACAAAAAGTTAATAAAGTTCACCAAACACTCCACTTTACAGTTGTGTAGGCCACATTAGCTCATATTAAAGTCACTTTATAAAATTAGTGTTTCTTATTTCCTGTTAGCAGCTGTTCAGGAATAAGCACACTAAGCCCTTAGTACTTTTCTGCCTATCTTTATCAGTCTACCAAGACGAAGAAGGCAGGGAGTAAGGCACGTGGTCGTGGGTGTGGAGTTTCTGCAGGGAGAAGACATGGGGATTCTGTGCCTGCTGCGGGCACTGGTGACTCATCATCCCCCAGTTTTAGCAGGGAACAGTCCTTCATGCGCAGCTTTGTAGGAGCTTGCTGTGCCCCACTGCTGCGGGACAAACAAATTGAAGCCGTTGTCAGAGGGATGGCAGCTAACGCATCGACTTCAATTAGTGCCACATCCTCTCAGGCACACAGCACTGAAGAGCACCCATCTGTCTCTTCACCACCTGCCAAATTGCACAGGCAGTCAGAGAGCCCAGGACAGGTGCCATCTCTACTTCTGTTCTCTGAATCTCTTGACTTGGAAAGAGGGGGCCAGCCAAACAACATTCGAGAAGATGAGGCAGTATGCAGTGATGCGCAACTGCTTTGTCTCTCTGAATCTGAAGAGGCGGGTGGGCCAGTGCCTACTGTCAGCACAACTCAGTACGCATCTGATGATGAGACTCAGGTGACACTTTCTGGTGTGTACTGTGCTGCCGAGACTACCCAGGAGAAGCAGTTGGTGGAAGAGGATAGTGTAGATGATGAAGTCCTTGACCCATCGTGGCGTGAGGTACAGGAAGGTGGTGGGAGCAGCTCTGAGGAAGAGATTCCCTGAATGGCCCAAAAAGGAGGGAGAGGGAGGGGGAAGACTGCGTTGCCTGTAGCCTCCACTTCGGCACCCATTAGGAGCATGCCTCTTCCAAAACCCAAAATGGGCGCTCCTAAGGCTTGCAGTGCCTGGTTCTTTTTTGACACAGTTGCAGATGACATTTGCTTTGTCAAATGCAAGCTGTGTCATCAGAAAGTCAAAAGAGGGAAAAGTGTCAGCAACCTCAATACCACAAATATGTGGAAACATGTGTGGACCAAGCACGTGGTGGATTTACAAAAACACACTGAAGAACTAGGCCAACCCACAACGGCGTGTAGAGAAAAAAGATGGGGTTCCAGCTCCAGGAATAAAATGTAGAAACTTTATTAGTTCACATTAAAAAGACATGACCGGCATGGTGGGTAAACCTACAGCGGCACCTACCACCTCTTCAGCTCATGTTGTAGCCTCTTCCTCCAGCTCACACACAGCTGGTTTGGCTTCCTCACAGAATCGCCATGGAAGAACCTCTAGCACTGTTGTACAGAGACCCAGTGTAATTCTCCCCACATCATCACATTCCCTGTCATCCTCACACTCCAAGCCAAGTCTACAGCCATCAGTAGCACAGGCATGGGAGAAAAGGCGGCCATTCTCGGCAAACCACCCCCGAGCACAGGCTCTGAATGCTGGCATTGCAAAACTACTGTCCCTTGAAATGCTCTCATTCAGGCTGGTGGAGACTGACACCTTCCGTAACTTCATGGCATTGGCAGTCCCACAATACAACGTGCCCAGCAGCTTTAAGTTCAGCAGGCAAGCCGTCCCTGCCCTGCAAAAGCATGTGGAGGGAAACATTAAACATGCGCTAATAAACGCCGTCAGTGCAAGGTTCACCTCACCACCAATGCATGGGCCAGTCACCATGGACAGGGACGATACCTTTCCCTCACTGCCCATTGGGTAAATGTTGTGAAGCCGGGTACAGATCTTGAGAGTGGCGCTGTATATGTTCTGCTAATTCCAAGGATTGCAGGAATCCAGTCTGCACAGAGACCCTTCCTCATACTCCAGTTCCTCTGAATCAGCGCTGCAGAAGCCGTCACAGTCTACCTCCACATGGACCCGTGAACGCTTACCTGTTACGACCGATATGAGCACAGCCGTGGCCAAAAGTCAACAGGCCGTATTGAAATTCATTTCTTTGGGGAATCGAAGCCACGTAGCGCAGGAGCTCTGGAATGCCATCAAGCAGGAGAGCGACGTGTGGTTTGTGCCAGCAAATCTCCAGCCTGGCATGGTAGTGTGTGACAATGGCCGAAATCTGGTGGCAGCTCTGGGCCTAGGCAACCTCACTCACATCCCATGTCTGGCACATGTGCTCATCTTGGTCTTGCAGAGTTTTTTGAGGGACTCTCCGGATCTTGATGCACTGCTGCACAAGGTCCGTCTAGAGTGTGCTCACTTGCAGCGTTTCAGCATGGTAAGATTGCGCATTGCAGCTCTGCAGCGCCAATTCTGTCTTCCGGAACATCGCATCATATGTAACCTACCCACCAGGTGGAATTCAATGTAACATATGTTGGAGCGGTTGTGTGAGCAGCAGGCAGCAGTATTGGAGTACCAGCTGCATCAGGCGCAAACGAGTGGCACTGCACGCCTTTCAGACTTCACACAACCACTGAGTGGGCCACTATAAAGGACATCTGCCAGGTTTTGCATGCCTTCGATGATTCCACACGGATGGAAAACTCTGCAAGCACTAAGGGAGGAGGTTGTGGAAGAAGTGGAGGATGAGGAGTTACAAAAGCCATCTGCTTCTAGACAGTCAGCGCAACATAGTTCCTCACAAAGGCCTAGGCAGGGGACACTTTGTGAGGAGGATGATGAGGAGTCAATGGAGGAGGAAGACATCTGTCCAGAGGAGGGAGTTACACAATACTCTAGTAGTCAGTATGTAGAGCAAGGGTGGGGTGATGCAGAGTAGGCAGAGATCACACCTCTAGCAGGGGACAGTATTTCTTGGCCAGTTGGCAGTCTGCAGCACATAGTTGATTTCATACTGCAGTGCCTGAGAAACGACTGCCGCATTGCCCACATTCTCAACACGGCTGATTATTGGGTGTACACCCTCCTAGATCCTCGCCACCGGGACAACTTACAAAGCCTCATTACACCATTGAACCTGGAGCGTAAAATGTGGGAGTACCAAGACACACTGGTGCATTCCATCATCTTCTCCATTCCAACCGAGACCAGTGCTGCTAGTGCTTTACAAAGCAGCTAGGTGCGTTGAGGCAGTAGAGGAAGCTCTGCACAAAGAGGGAGCAGAAGCAGCACCTCAGCACAAGGCAAGACCAGTTTGGCCCAAATGTGGCAAAGTTTTGTGTGCCCGCCACAAATGTCTACACCATCACAGACGGCTCCAGTCAGCAGGAGGCAACGTTTCCGTCAGATGGTGACAGACTACATGTCTTGCCGTCTCAGTGTTCTCCCACACGGCTCTTCCCCCTTCAAGTTTTGGGTCTCTAAGCAGGATACATGGCCAGAGCTTAGCCAGTATGCATTGGTGGTGCTGGCTTGCCCTGCTGCTAGTGTGTTATCGCAACGCGTCGTTAGTGGCATAGGTGGTGTACTAACAGACCGTCGCATGCGACTATCCTCCGAGAACGTTGAGCAGCTTACTTTTCTGAAAATGAACAAGACCTGGATCTCGCAGGAATTTGCCACTCCTCTTCCCGATTAAATAATTTGCTGGCAACAGTATCCAGGTCCTGTTGTGTTCATGTTTCTACACCTGAATTGTAACCCCAGGGCTCCAGCACCGCCAGTTGCTGCTCAGAAGTGCCGCCGCCACAGTCAACACTTGCTGCCGTGTTATTGGGTTTCAGTAACGTCAGCTGATCCCCTGCTGTGCATCTGGCAAATTCTCCTGCTCCTTCCACACTAAGACTACAACAGATATTAAACTTGCTCCAATTAGACCTCAGCCTACACTCTGCTTCTCCTGGATTCCCTGGGCTTAAGCACCGCCAGTTGCTGCTCAGAAGTGCCATCTGCACAGTCAACACTTGCTGCCGTGTTATTGGGTTTCAGTAACGTCAGCTGATCCCCAGCTGTGCATCCGGCAAATTCTCTTGCTCCCTCCACACTAAGACTACAACAGATATTAAGCTAGCTCCAATTAGGCCTCCGCCTACACTCTGCTTCTAGCATTGACCCTGGGCTCCAACATTGCCAGTTGCAGCTCGGAAGTGCCATCTGCACAGTCAACACTTGCTGCCGTGTTATTGGGGTCCAGTAACGCCAGCTGGTCCCCTTCTGTGTGTGCGGCAATTTCTCCTGCTCCCTCCACACTAAGACTACAACAGATATTAAACTTGCTCCAATTAGGCCTCGGCCTACACTCTACTTCTAGCATTGACCTGGGCTCCAATACCGCCATTTGCTGCTTGGAAGTGCCGTCTGCACAGTCAACACTTGCTGCCGTGTTATTGGAGTTCAGTAATGTCAGCTGATCCCCTGCTGTGTATCTGGCAATTTCTCCTGCTCCCTCCACACTCACACTACTACAGATATTAAAGGGAACCTGTCCCCCCCAGGTATTTGTAACTAAAAGAGCCACCTTGTGCAGCACTAATGCTGCATTTGGACAAGGTGGTCTTTTAGTTACTGTATGCTCCTTGCACACGCTGAACTAAACACTTATAAAATGTGCCCCCTCATACCGTGAAAGTCCCGGAGGCGGGAGTTTCCTTCCTAATCAGACGCGGCACAGCCATCATTCATACCCCCTTGGCGCCGTGCACCGCCTCCTGAGCGTTGTTTGAATCTGTCCCGGAGCCTGCGCTGTTATGTTATCCCTTGGCAATGTGCAGTTAGCACTGCCCATCTTCTGACATCTTTTGATGTTAGGCTGATTGCGCCTGTGCGGCCGCGCTGCCAGAGATTCCGCCCCGCAGTGTCTTCTGATTTATTCACACTGCGAGGCTGGGATTCATGGGCATGCACTGTGCATATCTTTGCCTCTCACTCATCTCCTTCCGCCTTCTTCAGACTGTGCGGCGTCAGGTGATCCCTAAGCGCATGCCACATCGATTAGTGATCAGCTGACGCCGCACAGTCTGAAGAAGGCAGAGGGAGATGACTGAGAGGCGAAGATATGCACTGCGCATGCCCATGAATCCCAGCCCCGCAGTGTGAATAAATCAGAAGACACTGCGGGGCCGGATCTCGGGCAGCGCCGCTGCACAGGTGCAGTCAGCCTGACATCAAATGATGTCAGAAAATGGGCAGCGATAACTAGGCATGGCCAAGGGATAACATAACAGCGCAGGCTCCGGGACAGATTCAAACAACGCTCTGGAGGTGGCGCACAGTGCCAAGGGGGTGTGAATGATGGCTATGCCACATCTGATTAGGAAGGAAAGTCCCGCCTCCGGGACGGTTTCACGGTATGAGCCTTTGGCTTAAGTGCCTCCTTCTCGGTATCTGAGTTCCACCAGTGTCTGGTGGTCCTTGGTAGTGCTTTCTGGCACAGGTACCTCCTGATTAGTAAACAGGTTCCAGTACCGTCAGCTGGTCCTCAGTAGTTCCATTGGCTCTTCTACCTTCTGCTACATTTCCAAGTTCAAGCTTTTGGAAATGGTTTTTGCTAATCACTCTGGATCTCCCTGATGACGACCCTAAAGACCACCCTGACGAAGACGACGACCCTGAGGACCACCCTGAAGAAGACAACAACCCCGGAGACGACGACCCTGGAGACGACGAACCTGGAGACGACGACGACACTGAAGACCACCCCAAAGAAGACCAAGAAGCAGAAAAACAAGAAGCTGCAGAACAAACAGCAGAAGTACATTAAGCATAAGACTAAAAATCAGAGCAAAAGATATTATCAAAATTATAGGCAGAAGAAGAATAAGCATTGTATGGGGGTGAGTCCGTGCCTCCTCGTGGTGCTCCTGGAAAAAACCTGCTGCTGTAGGCCAAACTAAACGTGGACAAATCATGTTGTAAAACTTTTGTGACAGGCAGAACGGAAGGTGTAATCTTCAAACTTTTATAGATAACAACTACAGGAATGCCTGTAACAAATAAGAATATGATGAAGAAGAAGAATATGACGAAGATGAAGAAGTAGAATATGAAGAAGAATAATAGTTGAATAAGAATATGAAGAATGTAAAAAAAAAAGAATAATAGGAAGAAGGTGAAGAAGAAGATGAATAAGGTGAAGAAGAAGTTGATGAAAAAGATGTTGCTGCTGAGGATGATGAAGAAGAAAGTGTGGGAGAAGTAAAAAAGAAGGTGAAGAGCATGGAAGTAGTGAAACATAAATATCTGACAAAATATGAAAAATCTAAACATAGTCAATATCTTTGTAACTGCGAACGTCTTAAAAAAAAATTAATTCCTGCTATTCCATTTGATTAGGCTAAACCTCTATACCTTTAATGTCTCCTCCACCTCCCCAAGTACATTCTACATTATTCTTAGTTGTTTTACTTCATGTAGAATTAACCTACATGGAATGAAAGGGCTTACCGTATATACTCGAGTATAAGCCGAGATTTTCAGCCCATTTTTTTGGGCTGAAAGTCCCCCTCTCGGCTTATACTCGAGTCATATACCCGGGTGTCAGCAGGTGAGGGGGAGCGGGGGCTGTGTAGTTATACTTACCTGCTCCCAGCGCGGTCCCTGCAGTCCCTGGCTTCTCCGGCGCTGCAGATTCTTCCTGCACTGAGCGGTCACATGGCACCGCTCATTACAGAAATGAATAGGCAGCTACACCCCCATAGGGGAGGAGCCGCATATTCATTGCTGTAAATGATCGGTGCCATGTGACCGCTCAATTACAGGAAGAAGCTGCAGCGCCGGAGAAGCCAGGGACTGCAGGGACCGCGCCGCAGCAGGTAAGGGGAGCGCAGCGCTATAATTACCTGCTCCTCGCTCCGGCTCCGTCTGCAGCGTCCTCTAGGAATGACGCTCAGGTTAGAGGGCGCTGTGACGTAGTCAGTGCGCGCCCTCTGCTGAGCGTCAGTGCTGGAGACGGAGCCGCAGAGGAGCAGGTAATTATTGAAAGCGCCGGCGTCCTGAGAAGAGAGGTGAGTATGTGATTTTTTTTTTTATGGCAGCACCAGCAGCATTCTAAGGAGCACCTATGGGGCCATAAAGGTGCAGAGCATATAAGGGGCACAGCATTATAAGGAGCACCTATGGGGCCATAAAGGTGCAGAGCATATATGGGGCACAGCATTCTAAGGAGCACCTATGGGGCCATAAAGGTGCAGAGCATATAAGGGGCACAGCATTATAAGGAGCACCTATGGGGCCATAAAGGTGCAGAGCATATATGGGGCACAGCATTATAAGGAGCACCTATGGGGCCATAAAGGTGCAGAGCATATAAGGGGCACAGCATTATAAGGAGCACCTATGGGGCCATAAAGGTTCAGAGCATATATGGGGCACAGCATTATAAGGAGCACCTATGGGGCCATAATGGTGCAGAGCATATATGGGGCACAGCATTATAAGGAGCACCTATGGGGCCATAAAGGTGCAGAGCATATATGGGGCACAGCATTCTAAGGAGCACCTATGGGGCCATAAAGGTGCAGAGCATATAAGGGGCACAGCATTATAAGGAGCACCTATGGGGCCATAAAGGTGCAGAGCATATATGGGGCACAGCATTATAAGGAGCACCTATGGGGCCATAAAGGTGCAGAGCATATAAGGGGCACAGCATTATAAGGAGCACCTATGGGGCCATAAAGGTTCAGAGCATATATGGGGCACAGCATTATAAGGAGCACCTATGGGGCCATAATGGTGCAGAGCATATATGGGGCACAGCATTATAAGGAGCACCTATGGGGCCATAAAGGTGCAGAGCATATATGGGGCACAGCATTATAAGGAGCACCTATGGGGCCATAAAGGTGCAGAGCATATATGGGGCACAGCATTATAAGGAGCACCTATGGGGCCATAAAGGTGCAGAGCATATATGGGGCACAGCATTATAAGGAGCACCTATGGGGCCATAAAGGTGCAGAGCATAAATGGGGCACAGCATTATAAGGAGCACCTATGGGGCCATAAAGGTGCAGAGCATATATGGGGCACAGCATTATAAGGAGCACCTATGGGGCCATAAAGGTGCAGAGCATATATGGGGCACAGCATTATAAGGAGCACCTATGGGGCCATAAAGGTGCAGAGCATATATGGGGCACAGCATTATAAGGAGCACCTATGGGGCCATAAAGGTGCAGAGCATATATGGGGCACAGCATTATAAGGAGCACCTATGGGGCCATAATCAAAGGTGCAGAGCATATATGGCACAGCATTATAAGGAGCATCTATGGGGCCATAATCAACGGTGCAGAGCATTCTATATAGCACAGTTGTATATGGAGCATCTATGGGGCAATAATGAACGGTATGGAGCATCTATTTTTATTTTTGAAATTCACCGGTAAATGCTGCATTTTCTACCCTAGGCTTATACTCGAGTCAATAAGTTTTCCCAGTTTTTTGTGGCAAAATTAGGGGGGTCGGCTTATACTCGGGTCGGCTTATACTCGAGTATATACGGTATTTTAATTCCGATATTTTTGTCCCATTGACTTGCATTGGATTCTGGCACCGGTATCGGCGATGTCTAATATTTTTTGGATATCGGCCGATCCAATCGGATACCGATATTTTCAGATATCAGAAGGTATCGCTTAACAGTACACATCAGCTTTTTGCCATCAGTCGCAATCAGTCGAATTTTGAAAAAACAGTTCCGGCGACTCCAGCTTGGCCCACTTATATCCTCCCATATTTCCCAAATATGTTCTCCCATCCTGCCACTATATGGTATCCCAAAGAGCCTCCATATGTTCTCCCATCATGCCCCCATATGTCCTCCCATCCTGGGACCATATGTCCTTCCATCCTGCCCCATATGTTCTCCCATCCTGGCCCTATGTGTCTTCATCCTGTCCCCATCTGTTCTCCCATCCTGGCCCCATATGTCTCCATCTGCCCTAATATCTTCTCCCATCCTGCCTCCACATGTTCTCCCATCCTGCCCCCATATGTCTCTATCCTGCCTCCATATGTCCTCTCATCCTGCCCCTATATGTCTCCATCTTGCCCCATATGTTCTCCCATCCTGCTCCCATATGTACTCCCATCCTGGCCCCATGTGATCTCCCATCCTGGCTCCATGTGATCTCCCACCCTGGCCCTATATGATCTCCCCTCCTGCCCCCATATGTCTGCTTTCATTCCAAAATTTAAAAAAAAATTCTCCTTACCTAGCTGCAGTCCAGCTGCATCCTCTTCCTCATGTATTAGCGGTGGGATATGGGGTAATGAAGGGTTAATGTCACCTTGCTATTGTAAGGTGACATTAGGCCAGATTAATAATGGAGAGGCGTCAATTATGACACCTATCCATTATTAATCCAATAATTTGAAATGGTTAAAAAACACACACGCACATTATTACAAAGTCTTTTAATGAAATAAATACACAGGTTGTTGGAGTAGTTTATTATCCTGGTAATCCACCTGAAGACCCTCGTTCTGTAAAAAAGGTAAAATAAAAAAACAACAATATCCCATACCTTCCGATGATCAGTCTCGTCCCACGCTGTAAATCCATCTGAAGGGTTAACTAATTTTACACCCAGGAGCTCTGCTAATGCAGCCGTCCCTGGCTGTAAAACCCCGAGGAATGAATGGAATGTAGGTCAATGATCTGTAGTTACCTTCAGTTACGGTGATGCGCCCTCTGCTGGCTTACAATAGCAAGGTGACATTAACCCTTCATTACCCCATATCCCACAGCTACAGGGGAATGGGAAGAGAGTGGCCAAGTGCCAGAATAGGCGCATCTTCCAGATGTGCCTTTTCTGGGGTGGCTGAGGGCAGATGTTTTAGCCAGGGGGGCGAATAACCATGGACCCTCTCCAGGCTATTAATATCTGCCCTCAGTCACTGGCTTTACCACTCTGGAGGAGAAAATTGTGCGGGAGCCCACGCCAATTTTATCCGCGATTTAACCCTTAAATATAATAGCTAGAGCGCCCAAATTTTGCACATACACACTACTAACATTAGTAGTGTGGAATATGCAAAAAAAGGGGGATTTGAGATGGTTTACTGTATGTAAACCATGTCTCATATCATGTTGGGTTTGTGAAGGAGATAGCATAAGCCGGCAATTGAATTACTGGCTTTTCTGCTATCTAGCGCTGCATTAAATATAAATATATATATATAGGTGTCTCCTTGACATATATATATGTATAAATACCTATTCTATGTGTATATATATACTCTAATCTAACCTGTCAGTGTGATTTTACTGTACACCGCGCTAAATTGCCGGCTTTTTAAAGGACACTAGTGTGTAAAAATCGGGCAGCACTCGCATGGTGCAAGTGCTGTGCGTTTTTTTTCTCGCACCCATTGACTTGCATTGGCGAGTTTCGTCCGAGAATCGCAGCCATACGCAGCCTGCTGCGATTTTTTTCTCAGTCCGATTTCGGCTGAGAAAAAAATCGCAAAAGGAATGTCACCTATTGAATAACATTCATTTTTTATCGGATTGCACTCGTCCATTTTCCTCGCAAGTGGAAAAGAGGCCTTAGGGTCAGATCCAAAGTTCAGGATTTGGCGAGGATTAGGGTTCAGATTTTTGTCCTAAACTTTCATCATATTTGCCAACATCCCACATGCAATTAATGTGAATGGAAGTTTTTTAAGTTCCCCAAAAAATATTTGGATATTCAACTGTAAAGCAAAAAAAATTGCAGACATAATAAGCATGATTTTGGGGATAATGTAGCATCAGCAGCTTTGATGTCTCACATACAAATCACACACATAGGGTGTTAGGGCTGGCGGAATGCACCGAGTAAATATAGAGATGTTATTTGGTGCGTTCGCAGCCCAGGGTCCACCGTGCAGGAAAAGAACCTGCTGCTGGCAAACAGCGGCACAATATGGCGGTAGAAGCGAACTCTGTTGCATCACAGAGTCGCTATAAGGAAAGGACTGTGTCCTGTTAAACTCCACAGGAATACACAGTAACTGCTGAGCAGATAGCAGCTTGTGGTCACGCAGTCCAGGAGGCAAACATACAATCTCCTCACCAGAGGAGCCGGTATTCTAGTGGCTTATTTCAGCCGGGGCCCTGTAACCAAACACACAATCTCCTCACCGGAGGTGCCGGTATTCTAGTGGCTTATTTCAGCCGGGTCCCTGAATACACACAAGCGTGACCACACTGGCACAAAACTCATGTCATGCATTGATACTAGCGCATGGCCGTGCGGCCATGCGAGCCTTATATAGCTGCAGCAAGTAAAAGACCTTCCTAGAAGGACCAATGACAGACTGCCATACCTGAGCGTGTGACCCTAGATCTCCACTGAGAGATCTTACCCTGGGCATGCTCAGTGTGTGAAAAGCAGGAGTTAGTCCTAGCAGCTATAGGACCTTCCTACCATGTGACCCTCGATCTCCACTGAGAGATCTTACTCAGGGCATGCTCAGAATGAGAAAAGCAGGACTTAGTCGCAGAAGCGTTTGCTCGCCGCTGCCCAGCATTGACTTCAATGGCAGAAGCAGGAAAGGCAGCAGTAACTCTTTGTACAGAGTGGGACTGAGCAAGACGCTTGGACTGACGTCTCCGCTGAGCAGGCTCAACTGCGGCAGGAGAGGAATGGGAGACCTTAGCGGAGATGGCCCGAGATTCCCCCTGTGCAGAGGCGGGAACTCGACCCCTAACATTACCCCCCCTCCTAGGGCCCCCCCCTCCTTGGACCTCGCTACGCTCAAAGGCAGCAATGAGCTGCAGAGCCTGAATGTGCTCAGCAGGCTCCCAGGACCTGTCCTCAGGACCATAACCCTTCCAGTCCACCAAATAAAATTTTTTACCACGTACCACCTTGCACCCCAAAATAGCATTCACCTCGTAATCGTCCGTAGACGAACCCGATGTCCCAGCAGATGACTCGGAAAGCCGGGACATGTATACGGGTTTCAAGAGGGACACATGAAAGGTGTCGGTGATACCCAGGCGTGGCGGAAGGGCTAAACGATAGACCACAGGATTAACCTGTTCGAGGACCTTAAAAGGACCCAAGTAGCGAGGTGCAAACTTAGTGGACTCCACTCGCAGCCTGATGTTATGGGCGGAGAGCCACACCAAGTCGCCAGGAGCAAAGGTCGGAGCGGGGCGCCGATGTGCATCGGCGGAGGATCTCATTCTCTCCTTGGAGGCCCGAATGGCATCCTGAGTGCGGTCCCAAATATCGCGTGCCTCCACAGCCCAGTCTGCCACCCTGGAGTCGGCGGAAGACACGGGCATAGGCACAGGTACCCGCGGATGCTGACCATAGTTAAGGAGAAATGGGGTTTGTCCAGTGGAGTCGGCCACGGCGATGTTCAGCGCAAACTCTGCCCAAGATAGCAAGGATGCCCAGTCATCCTGTCTGGCTGAGACAAAATGTCGCAGATATGTGACCAAGGTCTGGTTGGCCCTCTCTACCAACCCATTCGTCTCGGGATGATATGCGGAAGAGAGATTTAACTCAATGCTGAGAAGACGACAAAGCTCTCTCCAGAACCGAGACGCAAACTGGGGACCCCGGTCACTGACAATTTTGTCCGGCATACCGTGTAGGCGGAAGATGTGTTTTATGAACAACGCTGCCAAGGCCCGTGCAGAAAGTAACCGTGGAAGCGGGACCAAATGCACCATTTTAGAAAAATGATCGGTGACAACCCAAATGATGGTACAGCCACGAGACTTGGGCAAACCCACCACAAAGTCCATCCCGACCATCTCCCAGGGCCTGTCTGCCACCGGCAAGGGATAGAGTAACCCTGCTGGCCGTTGTCGAGGAGATTTATTTTTGGCACAGGAGACACACGCCTGAATGTAATCTCTGACATCACGAACCATATGTGGCCACCAGTACGACCTCGCCAGTAGCTCAGATGGCCTTTTTGTCCCAAAGTGTCCACCCACCCTGGACGAATGAGCCCAAGAGAGAACCTCCGGTCGCAAATTAATGGGTACAAAAGTCTTGCCCGGAGGCACAGACTCTAGCGAAACCGGAGCTACGGTTCTCAGGCTCTCAGAAGGGACAATAAGCCGAGGCTCCTCTTCCTACTCCTCAGATGACACAACAGAGCGAGAGAGGGCGTCAGCACAAATGTTCTTCTCCCCAGCGAGATAATGGAGGGTGAAGTGGAACTGGGAGAAGAACAAGGACCATTTGGCCTGGCGAGAATTTAGCCGCTGGGCTGTTTGCAAATATAAAAAATTTTTGTGGTCCGTGAAGACTTGAAAGGGAAAGCGAACCCCCTCCAAGAGATGTCTCCACTCCGAGAAAGCCAACTTCATCGCTAGCAACTCCCTGTCCCCGATGGAATAATTCCTCTCCGCTGGTGTGAAGGTCTTGGAGTAGAAGAAGCAAGGATGTTTCCGACCTTGAGCATCCTTTTGGAAGAGGACTGCTCCTGCACCAACGGATGAGGCATCCACCTCCATAATGAATGGCTTATCAACATCGGGACGATGTAGGATGGGAGCGCTAGCAAAACGGGACTTAATAGAAGAAAAGGCCCTGGAGACCTCTTCTGACCACAATTTTGGATTTGCTCCCTTCTTGGTGAGGGCTACCAAGGGAGCTACCAAAGTTGAGAAGTGGGGAATGAACTGGCGGTAATAATTAATGAACCCCATAAAGCGCTGCACCGCTTTAAGAGAATGGGGTTCTTGCCACTCCATCACAGCCTGTAGTTTGGCAGGATCCATAGCCAATCCCTGGGCGGAGATGATATAGCCCAGGAAAGGTAATGACTCCTGCTCAAACATACACTTCTCCAACTTTGCATAGAGAGAATTTGCCCGTAAGAGGTCGAAGACTCTGCCAACATCTCTCCGGTGGGAGTCAATATCTGGAGAAAAGATGAGAATATCATCCAGATAGACTACGACCAAGGTGGAAAGCATATCCCGGAAGATGTCATTGACAAAGTCTTGGAAAATGGCTGGGGCATTACAGAGCCCGAAGGGCATCACCAGATACTCATAGTGCCCATCTCTGGTGTTAAATGCCGTCTTCCATTCGTCCCCCTCACGGATGCGAATCATGTTATAAGCACCCCGCAGATCTAATTTGGTAAATACCTTAGCTCCCCTTAGCCTATCAAAAAGCTCAGAAATCAGGGGCAGCGGGTACTTATTCTTAACGGTGATGGCGTTAAGACCCCTGTAATCTATGCAAGGACATAATTCTCCATTCTTCTTCTGCACGAAGAAGAACCCTGCCCCTGCTGGTGACACTGACTTCCTAATGAACCCTCTTGCCAAATTCTCCTGGATGTATTGGGACATGGCCTCCGTTTCCGGAAGAGAGAGGGTATAGACACGTCCCCGAGGAGGTTCTGCTCCAGGCAAGAGATCTATAGGACAGTCATAGGGGCGGTAAGGCAGAAGGGTCTCCGCAGCCTTTTTGGAGAAGACGTCTGCATAGGACCAATAGTATTTGGGAAGAGAAGAGAGATTTGCGGGTATCTCAGTGGTGGAAACCTGAATGCACTCTTTCACACATCTGCCCTTACAGGATTCACTCCAACCCAATATCCTCCCAGAGGACCACTCTATATGTGGGGAGTGGAAACGGAGCCAGGGTATTCCCAGCAGAATCTCATCCATTCCCTCGGGAAGGACAAGAAGGGAAATTATCTCCTGGTGGGATGGGGACATAGCTAACGTGAAAGGGACAGTCTGGTGTGTGATCTGAGATGGAAGTGTCGACCCATTCACTACCCTAACAGTCACCGGTTTGGCGAGCATCACCAGAATCCACACAAAGCTCGACTGTTAGAGAGTAAGAGCCTAATATGATTGTCCCTTTGAAGGACAGCTTGGAGGAAAATGCCGCTGTGTCTAGTGAACCTCCTCCAAGGGTTACTAGACGCGATCGTTTACTCGACCGCCGTGGACATTTATTGGCATAATGTCCTTCTTGTTGGCAATTTCTGCAAACCACGGGTACTCGAGCGGTCCGAGACTTAGGTCCCGCTCGAGAAACCTCCATGGCCTCATGGGAGTCGGACGCCTGAACGGAAGATTCCATAGGTCTGGCGAAGGTGGGAGCCAGCCGAAACCTCTGCCTACACTGGGCCCGCTCCAACCTCCGCTCGTTAAAACGGAGGTCGATGCGGGTAGATATAGAAATAAGCTCCTCCAGTGTGGCGGGAATCTCCCTGGTGGCCAAGGCATCCTTCACATGGTCTGCCAGTCCTCTCCAGAACACCGGAATAAGGACTTTATCCGGCCATTCCAGCTCAGAGACCAGAGTCCGGAATTGCACGGCGAACTGGCTGACCATGGACGAACCCTGTGTTGTTGCCAACAATTGGAGCGCGGTATCGTGGGTGACACGAGGTCCCAAAAAGACCTGTTTCAGAGCATCCAGGAAGAGAGGAGCACTCTGCGCCACACGATCATTGCGCTCCCATAGCGGCGTTGCCCACTCCAACGCCCTGCCCGACAAAAGGGATAAAATAAATCCCACTTTCGCCCGTTCCGTAGGAAAACGTGCAGCCAGAAGCTCAAGATGTATGGAGCACTGACTCACGAATCCCCGACATAGCTTACTGTCACCAGTAGGGTTGAGCGAAACGGGTCGTTCATTTTCAAAAGTCGCCGACTTTTGGCAAAGTCGGGTTTCATGAAACCCGATCCGACCCCTGTGCGGGGTCGGCCATGCGGTACGCGACTTTCGCGCCAAAGTCGCGTTTCAATGATGAGAAAAGCGCCATTTCTCAGCCAATGAAGGTAAACGCAGAGTGTGGGCAGCGTGATGACATAGGTCCTGGTCCCCACCATCTTAGAGAAGGGCATTGCAGTGATTGGCTTGCTGTCCGCGGCGTCACAGGGGCTATAAAGGGGCGTTCCTGCCGACCGCCATGTTACTGCTGCTGATCTGAGCTTAGGGAGAGGTTGCTGCCGCTTCGTCAGAAGCAGGGATAGCGTTAGGCAGGGTCCATTAACCACCAAACCGCTTGTGCTGTAGCGATTTCCACAGCCCAACACCATCTTTGGTGTGCAGGGACAGTGGAAGCTACATTTTTTTTTTTTCCCCTCAGCGCTGTAGCTCATTGGGCTGCCCTAGAAGGCTCCCTGATAGCTTCATTGCTGTGTGTACGCCGCTGTGCAAACCAACTGCTTTTTTCAAAGCACAAATCCTCTTGTTCCTTCCTTTCTGCACAGCTATCTTGTTTGTTTGTCCACACTTTTTATTTAATTTGTGCATCAGTCCACTCCTTATTGCTGCCTGCCATACCTGGCTGAGATTACTGCAGGGAGATAGTAATTGAAGGACAGTTCCTTTTTTTTTTTTTTTTTTTGTGGGAGATTAAGATTGGCATTTCTGCTAGAGTGCCATCCCTGTCTGTGTCATCTCTCACTCAGTGGGCCATAGAAAGCATATTTATTTTTTTGATTGATTTGGGTTCTAAAATCTACCTGAAAAAATCACTACATCAATCAGTGGGAGAAAAATATTGGCCTCAGGGCTTGTGTGCCACTCCTTACTCCTGTGTGTGCCATCTCTCACTCAGTGGGCCATAGAAAGCCTATTTATTTTCTTGCTTGATTTGGGTTCCAAAATCTACCTGAAAAAATCACAACATCAATCAGTGGGAGAAAAATATTGGCCTCAGGGCTTGTGTGCCACTCCTGACTCCTGTGTGTGCCATCTCTCACTCAGTGGGCCATAGAAAGCCTATTAATTTTTTTGCTTTATTTGGGTTCTAAATTCTACCTGAAAAAATCAATAAATCAAACAGTGGGAGATTAATATTGGCCTTTGGGCTTGTGTGCCAGTCCTAAGCGTGCCATCTCTCTCTCTCAGATAGTGGGCCATAGAAAGCCTATTTATTATTTTTTTTATTGGGTTTATAAATTTTCCCTGGAAAAAAAAAAAAAAAGTGGGAGATTAATATTGGCCTCTGGGCTTGTGTGCCAGTCCTGAGCGTGCCATCTCTCTCACAAATAGTGGGCCATAGAAAGCCTATTTATTTTTTTGGTTGATTTGGGTTCTAAATTCTACCTGAAAAAATCAATAAATCAATCAGTGGGAGATTAATATTGGCCTTTGGGCTTGTGTGCCAGTCCTAAGCGTGCCATCTCTCTCTCTCAGATAGTGGGCCATAGAAAGCCTATTTATTATTTTTTTATTGGGTTTATAAATTTTCCCTTGGGAAAAAAAAAAAAAAGTGGGAGATTAATATTGGCCTCTGGGCTTGTGTGCCAGTCCTGAGCGTGCCATCTCTCTCACAAATAGTGGGCCATAGAAAGCCTATTTATTTTTTGGGTTGATTTGGGTTCTAAATTCTACCTGAAAAAATCAATAAATCAATCAGTGGGAGATAAATATTGGCCTCTGGGCTTGTGTGCCACTCCTGACTCCTGTGTGCGTCATCTCTCACTCAGTGGGCCCTAGAAAGCTAATTTTTTGTTTTATTTGTTTTCTAAATTCTCCCTGAAACAATCATTTTATTTTATTTGGTTTCTAAATTCTTCCTGAAAAAATCATTTTTTTGTATTTTTTTTTCTAAAGTCTCCCTGAAAAAAAAAAAAAAAAATCAAATCAGTGGGAGATTAATATTGCCCTTTCTGCTTGTGTGCCAGTCTTGACTCCTGGGTGTGCCATCTCTCTCTCTCTCCAATTGTGGGCCATAGAAAGCCTATTAATTTTTTTGCTTGATTTGGGTTCCAAAATCTACCTGAAAAAATCACTAAATCAATCAGTGGGAGATAAATATTGGCTTCTGGGCTTGTGTGCCACTCCTGACTCCTGTGTGCGTCCTCTCTCACTCAGTGGGCCCTACAAAGCCTATTTTTTTTATTTGTTTTCTAAATTCTCCCTGAAACAATCATTTTATTTTATTTTGTTTCTAAATTCTTCCTGAAAAATTCATTTTTTTGTATTTTTTTTTTCTAAAGT
This sequence comes from Ranitomeya imitator, assembly GCF_032444005.1. NCBI lineage: Eukaryota > Metazoa > Chordata > Amphibia > Anura > Dendrobatidae > Ranitomeya > Ranitomeya imitator. The sequence continues at coordinate 956,316,506 of NC_091282.1, read as the reverse complement.
CTCCCTGAAAAAAAAAAAAATCAAATCAGTGGGAGATTAATATTGCCCTTTCTGCTTGTGTGCCAGTCTTGACTCCTGGGTGTGCCATCTCTCTCTCTCTCTCCAATTGTGGGCCATAGAAAGCCTATTTATTTTTTTGCTTGATTTGGGTTCCAAAATCTACCTGAAAAAATCACTAAATCAATCAGTGGGAGATAAATATTGGCCTCTGGGCTTGTGTGCCACTCCTGACTCCTGTGTGCGTCATCTCTCACTCAGTGGGCCCTAGAAAGCCTATTTTTTGTTTTATTTGTTTTCTAAATTCTCCCTGAAAAAATCATTTTATTTTATTTGGTTTCTAAATTATTCCTGAAAAAATCATTTTTTTGTATTTTTTTTTCTAAAGTCTCCCTGAAAAAAAAAAAAAAATCAAATCAGTGGGAGATTAATATTGCCCTTTCTGCTTGTGTGCCAGTCTTGACTCCTGGGTGTGCCATCTCTCTCTCTCCAATTGTGGGCCATAGAAAGCCTATTAATTTTTTTGCTTGATTTGGGTTCCAAAATCTACCTGAAAAAATCACTAAATCAATCAGTGGGAGATAAATATTGGCCTCTGGGCTTGTGTGCCACTCCTGACTCCTGTGTGCGTCCTCTCTCACTCAGTGGGCCCTACAAAGCCTATTTTTTTTTTATTTGTTTTCTAAATTCTCCCTGAAACAATCATTTTATTTTATTTTGTTTCTAAATTCTTCCTGAAAAATTCATTTTTTTGTATTTTTTTTTTCTAAAGTCTCCCTGAAAAAAAAAAAAAATCAAATCAGTGGGAGATTAATATTGCCCTTTCTGCTTGTGTGCCAGTCTTGACTCCTGGGTGTGCCATCTCTCTCTCTCCAATTGTGGGCCATAGAAAGCCTATTAATTTTTTTGCTTGATTTGGGTTCCAAAATCTACCTGAAAAAAATCACTAAATCAATCAGTGGGAGATAAATATTGGCCTCTGGGCTTGTGTGCCACTCCTGACTCCTGTGTGCGTCCTCTCTCACTCAGTGGGCCCTACAAAGCCTATTTTTTTTTTTATTTGTTTTCTAAATTCTCCCTGAAACAATCATTTTATTTTATTTTGTTTCTAAATTCTTCCTGAAAAATTCATTTTTTTGTATTTTTTTTTTCTATAGTCTCCCTGAAAAAAAAAAAAATCAAATCAGTGGGAGATTAATATTGCCCTTTCTGCTTGTGTGCCAGTCTTGACTCCTGGGTGTGCCATCTCTCTCTCTCTCTCCAATTGTGGGCCATAGAAAGCCTATTTATTTTTTTGCTTGATTTGGGTTCCAAAATCTACCTGAAAAAATCACTAAATCAATCAGTGGGAGATAAATATTGGCCTCTGGGCTTGTGTGCCACTCCTGACTCCTGTGTGCGTCATCTCTCACTCAGTGGGCCCTAGAAAGCCTATTTTTTGTTTTATTTGTTTTCTAAATTCTCCCTGAAAAAATCATTTTATTTTATTTGGTTTCTAAATTCTTCCTTAAAAAATCATTTTTTTTTATTTTTTTTTTTTTCTAAAGTCTCCCTTTAAAAAACAAAAAAACAAATCAGTGGGAGATTAATATTTACATTTGCGCTTCAGTGACAGTCCTGCGTGTGTGGCATCTCTCTCATTTGTTGCCACCAACAACAGAGTGTGTAACATTGTGCCTGATTTTCGTTGTGGTCTCACCCACCTGTAAAGGGGTAGCTAAATCATACTGAAGGTATAGCTCACCGTGTAAGTTTTGTGACAGCAACAAATACCGTTAGTTTGGTAACGTTTTTAAAACAATGAGGAAGTCTGGTGGAAGAGGTCGTGGCCGGGGGCGTTCATTGTCAGCTGGTAATGAGGGTAGTGGTAGTGGTGGAGCATCAGGTGGTCGTGGGAAAAAAAATATTGCACCTAAGTCTGGAGCTGTGGAGCCAGGTTCGTCGTCTGGCTACACAAGGCCTCGAACGCTCCCTTTTCTGGGAGTAGGAAAACCGCTTTTAAAGCCGGAGCAGCAAGAGCAAGTTTTGGCTTATCTTGCTGACTCAGCCTCTAGCTCTTTTGCCTCCTCTCGTGAAACTGGCAAAAGTAAAAGCAGCGCGTCGTTAGTGGATGTTCACGGTCAGGGACAAGTCGCTTCCTTGTCCTCTTCAGCAAAAACAACAACAGAGAAGAATGCAGCAGGCGACACAACGGGTTACTCCATGGAGCTCTTTACACATACCGTCCCTGGCTTAGAAAGTGAAGCAGTTAACAGTCCATGCCCATTACAAGTTGAATCTGACATGGAGTGCACTGATGCACAGCCACAGCCAGAATACTATGCTGGTCCTTTGACTCAGACCACAACATTGCCCTCGCAGGGTGCTGATCAAGAATCAGACCCTGATGAGACTATGTTGCCCCATCACGAACGCTATACCACCGACCGACACGGTGACACAGACGAAGTTGCACACGAGCTACAAGAAGAGGTAATAGATGACCCAGTTCTTGACCCCGATTGGCAGCCATTGGGGGAACAGGGTGCAGGCGGCAGCAGTTCTGAAGCGGAGGAGGAGGGGCCGCAGCAGGCATCAACATCGCAACAGGTTCCATCTGTCGGGCCCGTATCTTGCCCAAAACGCGTGGCAAAGTCAAAACCTGTTGGAGGACAGCGTGGCCATCCGGTTAAAGCTCAGTCTGCAATGCCTGAAAAGGTATCCGTTGCTAGAAAGAGTGCAGTCTGGCATTTTTTTAAACAACATCCAATTGATCAGCGCAAAGTCATCTGTCAAAAATGTTCAACTACCTTAAGCAGAGGGCAGAATCTGAAAAGTCTCAATACAAGTTGCATGCATAGACATTTAACCACCATGCATTTTCAAGCTTGGACTAACTACCAAACGTCCCTTAAGGTTGTAGCACCCTCGGCCAATGAAGCTAGTCATCAACGAAACATCCCTTCCGGCAGTGTAGGGCCACCATTTTCTGCACCACCTGCAGTATCTGTGCAGGTTTCTTTGCCAGGCCAAAGCAATCAGGGTCAGGGAATCACCAGTTTCGTAGTAGGAAACACTGCATCTAGGGCACCGGTGGCAACAATACCATCTCCCACCGTCTCTCAGTCTGCCATGTCCACCGGCACCCCCGCTAGTTCCACGATCTCCAGCTCTCCAGTCCAGCTCACCCTACATGAGACTATGGTTAGAAAAAGGAAGTACTTAGCCTCGCATCCGCGTACACAGGGTTTGAACGCCCACATAGCTAGACTAATCTCGTTAGAGATGATGCCCTACCGGTTAGTTGAAAGCGAAGCTTTCAAAGCCCTGATGGACTACGCTGTACCACGCTACGAGCTACCCAGTCGACACTTTTTTTCCAGAAAAGCCATCCCAGCCCTCCACAAGCATGTTAAAGAGCGCATCGTCCATGCACTCAGGCAATCTGTGAGCACAAAGGTGCACCTGACAACAGATGCAAGGACCAGTAGGCATGGCCAGGGACGTTACGTGTCCATCACGGCACACTTGGTAAATGTGGTGGATGCAGGGTCCACAGGGGACAGCAAGTTTGGGACAGTTCTGCCTAGCCCATGGTCTAGGAAACAGTTGGCTGTAGCCGTTCGCACCCCCACCTCCTCCTCCTCGTCCTCCTGCAGAAGCGAGACCTCGTCCACAGACTGCAGTCGCACAACCACTCCATCCGCAGCTGCCACTGTTGCACACCAGGTCTCCCATTATGGGGCAGCTACTGGCAAACGTCAGCAGGCTGTATTGGCTATGAAGTGTTTGGGCGACAACAGACACACCGCTGAAGTTCTGTCCGAGTTCTTGCAGAAAGAAATGCAGTCGTGGCTGGGCACTGTAGATCTTGAGGCAGGCAAGGTAGTGAGTGATAACGGAAGGAATTTCATGGCTGCCATCTCCCTTTCCCAACTGAAACACATTCCTTGCCTGGCTCACACCTTAAACCTGGTGGTGCAGTGCTTCCTGAAAAGTTATCCGGGGTTATCCGACCTGCTCCTCAAAGTGCGTGGACTTTGCTCACATATCCGCCGTTCGCCCGTACACTCCAGCCGTATGCAGACCTATCAGCGTTCTTTGAACCTTCCCCAGCATCGCCCAATCATAGACGTTGCAACAAGGTGGAACTCAACACTGCACATGCTTCAGAGACTGTGTGAACAGAGGCGGGCTGTTATGTTTTTGTGGGAGGATACACATACACGGGCAGGCAGTAGGATGGCAGACATGGAGTTGTCAGGTGTGCAGTGGTCGAAGATTCAAGACATGTGTCAAGTCCTTCAGTGTTTTGAGGAATGCACACGGCTGGTTAGTGCAGACAATGCCATAATAAGCATGAGCATCCCCCTAATGCGTCTGCTGATGCAAAGTTTGACGCACATAAAGGATCAGGCGTCTGCAGCTGAGGAAGAGGAAAGCCTTGATGACAGTCAGCCATTGTCTGGCCAGGGCAGTGTACAGGACGAGGTAGCGGGCGAACAGGAGGAGGAGGACGAGGAGGATGATGGGGATGATTATATTTTTAATGAGGAAGCTTTTCCGGGGCCAGTGGAAATTGTTGGCGCGGCAAGGCCGGGTTCTGATTTTTGGAGGGACACAAGTGACGTGGATTTGCCTGAAACTGCCCCTCAACCAAGCACAACCACAGATTTGAGAACTGGAACTTTGGGCCACATGGCGGATTATGCCTTACGTATCCTCAAAAGGGACACACGCATAACAAAAATGATGAACGATGACGATTACTGGTTGGCCTGCCTCCTTGATCCTCGCTATAAAGGCAAATTGCAAAATATAATGCCACATGAGAACTTGGAACTAATATTAGCAACCAAACAATCAACTCTTATTGACCGTTTGCTTCTGGCATTCCCTGCACACAGCGCCCGTGATCGTTCTAACACGAGCTGCAGGGGCCAGCAGACCAGAGGTGTTAGAGGGGCAGAAATCAGAAGTGGCGTTGGCCAGAGGGGTTTTCTGACCAGGTTGTGGAGTGATTTTGCTATGACCGCAGACAGGACAGGTACTGCAGCATCAATTCAAAGTGACAGGAGACAACATATGTCCAGTATGGTTACTAACTATTTTTCATCCCTTATCGACGTTCTCCCTCAACTGTCATTCCCATTTGATTACTGGGCATCAAAATTAGACACCTGGCCAGAATTGGCAGGATATGCATTGCAGGAGCTTGCTTGCCCGGCAGCTAGTGTCCTATCAGAAAGAGTATTCAGTGCTGCAGGTTCAATACTAACAGAAAAAAGGACTCGTCTGGCTACCCAAAATATAGATGATCTAACCTTCATTAAAATGAACCACAACTGGATTTCGAAATCTTTTGCCCCACCTTGCCCGGCTGACACCTAGCTTTCCTATGTAAAGGTCTTGCCTGTGGACTATTCTGAACGACTTTTCCAATCTCGTAATTTGCAGCACCTGATTGTCCAGCATCCGACATGTTAACACCTCCCTAAATGGCCAAAGTCCCCACACGGGGCCGTGGTATCGCCACTTGGCGCCAGCACCCGTGAGAGTACTGTTTGTCTGAAGAGGTGGGTGTGCCCGCTTTTGGTCGACGGCACTGCCACTAGGTCCCTCATAGTACAATAAAGTGTCTGGCGGTGGTGGTGCGCACCCAACGTCAGACACACCGTTGTAATATGAGGGGCCCTGGGCCTGTACCGCCGGCCACAAGACAGTCCCCCCCCCCAGGTCAAACAGTGCTCTACGACTTGCAAAATTTTCTCTCACAGCTCCACCAATGTTTAGTCTATGCGCTGACATCCTTCAATGCCTGGCACTGTCAATACCATTGTATTGACATTTTTCTTATGTTAGGCCTTCGAAGCCTGTCTGCGGTCACTCCTTCCACTAGGCCTCCACTGACCGGTCTACTGCTGCCCGTGTTCCCCTGGAACCAATTTTAAATTGCCTACAGCCAGCCCAATTTATTATGTTAGGGCTTCGAAGCCTGTCTGCGGTCCCTCCTTCCACTAGGCCTCCACTGACCTGTCTACTGCTGCCCGTGTTCCCCTGGAACCAATTTTAAATTGCCTACAGCCAGCCCAATTTATTATGTTAGGGCTTCGAAGCCTGTCTGCGGTCCCTCCTTCCACTAGGCCTCCACTGACCTGTCTACTGCTGCCCGTGTTCCCCTGGAACCAATTTTAAATTGCCTACAGCCAGCCCAATTTATTATGTTAGGGCTTCGAAGCCTGTCTGCGGTCCCTCCTTCCACTAGGCCTCCACTGACCTGTCTACTGCCGCCCGTGTTCCCCTGGAACCAATTTTAAATTGCCTACAGCCAGCCCAATTTATTATGTTAGGGCTTCGAAGCCTGTCTGCGGTCCCTCCTTCCACTAGGCCTCCACTGACCTGTCTACTGCTGCCCGTGTTCCCCTGGAACCAATTTTAAATTGCCTACAGCCAGCCCAATTTATTATGTTAGGGCTTCGAAGCCTGTCTGCGGTCCCTCCTTCCACTAGGCCTCCTGTTGTGAGTTCTGTTTTTGGGCTCCCTCTGGTGGTTACTGATGGTACTGGGTGACTTGTCTTTCCTGGGTTTCTGGGTTCCACCTGTTCCATCAGCATATGGGAGTTTCCTATTTAACCTGGCTTTGCTGGCATTTCCTCGCCGGTTATCAATGTATCCAGTGTGTCTTGCTACCTCTGCTCCCTGCTCCTAGAACCTTCTGGACAAGCTAAGTTTGGATTTTCCTGTTTTGTGTTTTGCTTAATTTGGTTTTTAGTCCAGCCTGCAGATATGTGATTCTCTGCTGCTGGTTGCTCTAGTGGGCTGAAATTGCTTTTCATGTACCATGAGTTGGCACATGAGTTCAAGTAATTTCAGGATGGTTTTTTGAAGGGTTTTTCGCTGACCGCGCAGTTCACTTTTGTATCCTCTGCTATCTAGCTTTAGCGGGCCTCATTTTGCTGAAACTGTTTTCATACTACGTATGTGCTTTCCTCTCATTTCACCGTCATTATATGTGGGGGGCTGCTATTTGCTGTGGGGTATTTCTCTGGAGGCAAGAGAGGTCTGTGTTTCTTCTGATAGGGGAAGTTAGATCTTCGGCTGGAGCGAGACGTCTAGGATCATCGTAGGCACGTTCCCCGGCTACTTTTATTTGTGTGTTAGGTTCAGGGTCGCGGTCAGCTCAGGTTCCATCGCCCTAGAGCTTGTTTGTATTTGTGCTTGTCCTTTTTGTGATCCCCTGCCATTGGGATCATGACAGTATAACCGGCCCTCAAAGTGTTAATTGTATTGGCTGAAGTAGGAGGATAAGTAGTCTGAGGAAGTTTTTTTTTTTTTTTTTTTTCCCCTCAGAGTTTGCTGCCTAGCCTTATTGCAGCCTGGCTACTTCCTCCTCCTCTTAATCTTTGAATGGCTCTGATCTCAGCTGTTTATCATGGACGTCCAGAGTTTGGCTTCCAGCCTGAATAATCTTGCCACTAAGGTTCAAAATATACAGGATTTTGTTGTACATGCTGGAAACTTGGGCTGAAAGGTGGCAGATGAGGTTTAACAATGATAAATGTAAGGTTATACACATGGGAAGAGGGAATCAATATCACCATTACACACTGAACGGGAAACCACTGGGTAAATCTGACAGGGAGAAGGACTTGGGGATCCTAGTTAATGATAAACTTACCTGGAGCAGCCAGTGCCAGTCAGCAGCTGCCAAGGCAAACAGGATCATGGGGTGCATTAAAAGAGGTCTGGATACACATGATGAGAGCATTATACTGCCTCTGTACAAATCCCTAGTTAGACCGCACATGGAGTACTGTGTCCAGTTTTGGGCACCGGTGCTCAGGAAGGATATAATGGAACTAGAGAGAGTACAAAGGAGGGCAACAAAATTAATAAAGGGGATGGGAGAACTACAATACCCAGATAGATTAGCGAAATTAGGATTATTTAGTCTAGAAAAAAGACGACTGAGGGGCGATCTAATAACCATGTATAAGTATATAAGGGGACAATACAAATATCTCGCTGAGGATCTGTTTATACCAAGGAAGGTGACGGGCACAAGGGGGCATTCTTTGCGTCTGGAGGAGAGAAGGTTTTTCCACCAACATAGAAGAGGATTCTTTACTGTTAGGGCAGTGAGAATCTGGAATTGCTTGCCTGAGGAGGTGGTGATGGCGAACTCAGTCGAGGGGTTCAAGAGAGGCCTGGATGTCTTCCTGGAGCAGAACAATATTGTATCATACAATTATTAGGTTCTGTAGAAGGACGTAGATCTGGGTACTTATTATGATGGAATATAGGCTGAACTGGATGGACAAATGTCTTTTTTCGGCCTTACTAACTATGTTACTATGTTACTATGTTACTATGCTCCTATGTCTGAACCTAGAATTCCTGTCCCAGAGTTTTTTTCTGGAGATAGATCTCGTTTTCTGAATGTTAGGAACAATTGCAAGTTGTTTCTTTCTTTGAAATCTCGCTCCTCTGGAGACCCTGCTCAGCAAGTCAAGATAATTATATCTTTCCTGCGGGGTGACCCTCAGGATTGGGCATTTGCATTGGCACCAGGGGACCCTGCGTTGCTTAATGCAGATGCGTTTTTTCTGGCATTGGGTTTGCTCTATGAGGAACCTAACCAAGATATTCAGGCTGAAAAATCTTTGTTGGCCCTCTGTCAGGGGCAAGATGAAGCAGAAATTTATTGTCAAAAATTTCGGAAGTGGTCGGTACTTACTCAGTGGAATGAGTGCGCTCTGGCTGCAAAGTTTAGAGATGGCCTTTCTGAGGCCATTAAAGATGTTATGGTGGGGTTCCCTGCGCCTGCTGGTCTGAATGAGTCTATGACTATGGCTGTTCAGATTGATCGGCGTTTACGGGAGCGCAAACCTGTGCATCATTTGGCGGTGTCGTCTGAACCGTCACCTGAGATAATGCAATGTGATAGAATTCAGTCCAGAAGTGAACGGCAAAAGTATAGGCGGAAAAAAGGGTTGTGCTTTTATTGTGGTGATTCAGCTCATGTTATATCAGCATGCTCTAAACGCACAAAAAAGGTTGATAAGTCTGTTGCCATTAGTACTTTACAGTCTAAGTTCATTCTGTCTGTGACTCTGATTTGTTCATTATCATCCATTTCCGTCGATGCCTATGTGGATTCAGGCGCTGCCCTGAGTCTTATGGATTGGTCATTTGCCAATCGCTGTGGGTTTAGTCTGGAGCCTCTGGAAGTCCCTATTCCTTTGAAGGGAATTGACTCTACACCTTTGGCTATGAATAAACCTCAGTACTGGACACAAGTGACCATGCGTATGACTCCCGTTCATCAGGAGGTGATTCGCTTCCTGGTACTGTATAATTTGCATGATGTTCTAGTACTTGGTCTGCCATGGTTACAAACTCATAATCCAGTCCTTGACTGGAAATCAGTGTCTGTGTTAAGCTGGGGTTGTCAGGGGGTTCATGATGATGCACCTCCGATTTCTATCGCTTCATCTACTCCTTCTGAGATTCCTGTGTTTTTGTCTGACTATCGGGATGTTTTTGAGGAGCCTAAGCTCAGTTCGCTTCCTCCTCACAGGGATTGCGATTGTGCTATAAATTTAATTCTGGGCAGTAAATTTCCTAAAGGTCGTTTGTTCAATCTGTCAGTGCCAGAGCATACTGCTATGCGGGATTATGTTAAGGAGTCCTTGGAAAAGGGGCATATCCGTCCATCTTTGTCCCCTTTGGGAGCAGGTTTTTTTTTCGTGGCCAAGAAAGATGGTTCCTTGAGGCCTTGTATAGATTATCGTCTTTTGAATAAGATTACCGTAAAATATCAGTATCTTTTGCCATTGTTGACTGATTTGTTTGCTCGCATTAAGGGGGCTAAATGGTTCACTAAGATTGATCTTCGGGGTGCGTATAATCTTATACGAATAAAGCAAGGTGATGAGTGGAAAACCGCATTTAATACGCCTGAGGGCCATTTTGAGTATTTGGTAATGCCTTTTGGACTTTCTAATGCTCCTTCAGTCTTCCAGTCCTTTATGCACGATATTTTCCGTGAATATCTGGATAAATTTATGATTGTGTATTTGGATGATATTTTGGTTTTTTCTGATGACTGGGAGTCTCATGTTCAGCAGGTCAGGAAGGTGTTTCAGGTCCTGCGGGCCAATTCCTTGTTTGTAAAAGGCTCAAAGTGTCTCTTTGGAGTCCAGAAGATTTCTTTCTTGGGGTATATTTTTTCCCCTTCTACTATTGAGATGGATCCCGTCAAGGTTCAGGCTATTTGTGACTGGACGCAGCCTACATCTCTTAAGAGTCTACAGAAGTTCTTGGGCTTTGCTAATTTCTATCGTCGTTTTATAACTAATTTTTCTAGTGTTGTTAAGCCTTTGACGGATTTGACTAAGAAGGGTGCTGATGTTGCTAATTGGTCTCCTGCAGCTGTGGAGGCCTTTCAGGAACTTAAGCGCCGGTTTTCTTCTGCTCCTGTGTTGCGTCAGCCAGATGTTTCGCTCCCTTTTCAGGTTGAGGTTGATGCTTCCGAGATTGGAGCGGGGGCGGTTTTGTCACAGAGAAGCTCCGATGGCTCAGTGATGAAGCCATGCGCGTTTTTTTCTAGAAAGTTTTCGCCGGCTGAGCGGAAATATGATGTTGGTAATCGGGAACTTTTGGCCATGAAGTGGGCATTTGAGGAGTGGCGTCATTGGCTAGAGGGTGCTAGACATCGTGTGGTGGTCTTGACTGATCACAAAAATTTGATTTACCTTGAGTCTGCCAGGCGTCTGAATCCTAGACAGGCTCGTTGGTCACTGTTTTTCTCTCGTTTCAATTTTGTGGTTTCATACCTGCCAGGTTCAAAGAATGTGAAGGCAGACGCTCTTTCTAGGAGTTTTGTGCCTGACTCCCTAGGAAATTCTGAGCCCTCTGGTATCCTTAGGGATGGGGTGATTTTGTCTGCTGTCTCCCCAGACTTGCGACGTGCTTTGCAGGAGTTTCAGGTGGCTAAACCTGATCGTTGTCCACCTGAGAGACTGTTTGTTCCGGATAATTGGACCAGTAGAGTCATCTCCGAGGTCCATTCTTCTGCGTTGGCAGGTCATCCTGGAATATTTGGTACTAGAGACTTGGTGGCCAGGTCTTTTTGGTGGCCTTCCTTGTCGAGGGATGTGCGTTCTTTTGTGCAGTCTTGTGAGGTTTGTGCTCGGGCTAAGCCTTGCTGTTCTCGGGCCAGTGGATTGTTGTCACCTTTGCCTATCCCGAAGAGGCCTTGGACGCACATTTCCATGGACTTTATTTCGGATCTCCCTGTCTCTCAAAAAATGTCCGTCATCTGGGTTGTGTGTGATCGCTTTTCTAAAATGGTTCATCTGGTACCCTTGCCTAAGTTGCCTTCCTCCTCTGAGTTGGTCCCTCTGTTTTTTCAGAATGTGGTTCGTTTGCATGGGATTCCTGAGAACATCGTTTCTGACAGGGGATCCCAGTTTGTGTCTAGATTTTGGCAGACTTTCTGTGCTAAGATGGGCATTGATTTGTCCTTTTCGTCTGCATTCCATCCTCAGACGAATGGCCAGACTGAACGAACTAATCAGACCTTGGAAACTTATTTAAGGTGTTTTGTTTCTGCTGATCAGGATGACTGGGTTACCTTTTTGCCGCTGGCCGAGTTTGCGCTTAATAATCGGGCTAGTTCTGCTACCTTGGTTTCTCCTTTCTTTTGTAATTCGGGGTTTCATCCTCGTTTTTACTCTGGTCAGGTGGAACCTTCTGATTGTCCTGGAGTGGACATGGTGGTGGATAGGTTGCATCGGATTTGGAGTCATGTGGTGGACAATTTGAAGTTGTCCCAGGAGAAGGCTCAGCAGTTTGCTAATCGCCGTCGCCGCGTGGGTCCTCGACTTCTTGTTGGTGACTTGGTGTGGTTGTCTTCTCGTTTTGTTCCTATGAAGGTCTCTTCTCCTAAGTTCAAGCCTCGGTTCATCGGTCCCTATAGGATCTTGGAAATTCTTAACCCTGTGTCGTTTCGTTTGGATCTCCCGGCATCGTTTGCTATTCATAATGTGTTTCATCGGTCGTTGTTGCGGAAGTATGAGGTACCTGTTGTTCCTTCTCTTGAGCCTCCTGCTCCAGTGCTGGTGGAGGGAGAATTGGAGTATGTTGTGGAGAAGATCTTGGATTCTCGTGTTTCCAGACGGAAACTCCAGTATTTGGTCAAGTGGAAGGGTTATGGTCAGGAGGATAATTCTTGGGTGGTTGCCTCGGATGTTCATGCTGATGATTTGGTTCGCGCTTTTCATAGGGCTCATCCTGGTCGCCCTGGTGGTTCTCGTGAGGGTTCGGTGACCCCTCCTCAAGGGGGGGGTACTGTTGTGAGTTCTGTTTTTGGGCTCCCTCTGGTGGTTACTGATGGTACTGGGTGGCTTGTCTTTCCTGGGTTTCTGGGTTCCACCTGTTCCATCAGCATATGGGAGTTTCCTATTTAACCTGGCTTTGCTGGCATTTCCTCGCCGGTTATCAATGTATCCAGTGTGTCTTGCTACCTCTGCTCCCTGCTCCTAGAACCTTCTGGACAAGCTAAGTTTGGATTTTCCTGTTTTGTGTTTTGCTTAATTTGGTTTTTAGTCCAGCCTGCAGATATGTGATTCTCTGCTGCTGGTTGCTCTAGTGGGCTGAAATTGCTTTTCATGTACCATGAGTTGGCACATGAGTTCAAGTAATTTCAGGATGGTTTTTTGAAGGGTTTTTCGCTGACCGCGCAGTTCACTTTTGTATCCTCTGCTATCTAGCTTTAGCGGGCCTCATTTTGCTGAAACTGTTTTCATACTACGTATGTGCTTTCCTCTCATTTCACCGTCATTATATGTGGGGGGCTGCTATTTGCTGTGGGGTATTTCTCTGGAGGCAAGAGAGGTCTGTGTTTCTTCTGATAGGGGAAGTTAGATCTTCGGCTGGAGCGAGACGTCTAGGATCATCGTAGGCACGTTCCCCGGCTACTTTTATTTGTGTGTTAGGTTCAGGGTCGCGGTCAGCTCAGGTTCCATCGCCCTAGAGCTTGTTTGTATCTGTGCTTGTCCTTTTTGTGATCCCCTGCCATTGGGATCATGACAGCCTCCACTGACCTGTCTACTGCTGCCCGTGTTCCCCTGGAACCAATTTTAAATTGCCTACAGCCAGCCCAATTTATTATGTTAGGGCTTCGAAGCCTGTCTGCGGTCCCTCCTTCCACTAGGCCTCCACTGACCTGTCTACTGCCGCCCGTGTTCCCCTGGAACCAATTTTAAATTGCCTACAGCCAGCCCAATTTATTATGTTAGGGCTTCGAAGCCTGTCTGCGGTCCCTCCTTCCACTAGGCCTCCACTGACCTGTCTACTGCTGCCCGTGTTCCCCTGGAACCAATTTTAAATTGCCTACAGCCAGCCCAATTTATTATGTTAGGGCTTCGAAGCCTGTCTGCGGTCCCTCCTTCCACTAGGCCTCCACTGACCTGTCTACTACTGCCCGTGTTCCCCTGGAACCAATTTTAAATTGCCTACAGCCAGCCCAATTTATTATGTTAGGGCTTCGAAGCCTGTCTGCGGTCCCTCCTTCCACTAGGCCTCCACTGACCTGTCTACTGCTGCCCGTGTTCCCCTGGAACCAATTTTAAATTGCCTACAGCCAGGCCAATTTATTATGTTAGGGCTTCGAAGCCTGTCTGCGGTCCCTCCTTCCACTAGGCCTCCACTGACCTGTCTACTGCTGCCCGTGTTCTCTGGAACCAATTTTAAATTGCCTACAGCCAGCCGAATTTATTATGTTAGGGCTTCGAAGCCTGTCTGCGGTCCCTCCTTCCACTAGGCCTCCACTGACCTGTCTACTGCCGCCCGTGTTCCCCTGGAACCAATTTTAAATTGCCTACAGCCAGCCCAATTTATTATGTTAGGGCTTCGAAGCCTGTCTGCGGTCCCTCCTTCCACTAGGCCTCCACTGACCTGTCTACTGCTGCCCGTGTTCCCCTGGAACCAATTTTAAATTGCCTACAGCCAGCCCAATTTATTATGTTAGGGCTTCGAAGCCTGTCTGCGGTCCCTCCTTCCACTAGGCCTCCACTGACCTGTCTACTGCCGCCCGTGTTCCCCTGGAACCAATTTTAAATTGCCTACAGCCAGCCCAATTTATTATGTTAGGGCTTCGAAGCCTGTCTGCGGTCCCTCCTTCCACTAGGCCTCCACTGACCTGTCTACTGCTGTCCGTGTTCCCCTGGAACCAATTGTAAATTGCCTACATCCCAATTTTTGTTATGTTAGGCCTTCGAAGCCTGTCTGCGGCCCGTTCTTTGCACTACTACTACACTGACCAGGCCACTGCTGCCCGTGTTCCCCTGGAACCAATTTTAAATTGCCTACAGCCAGCCCAATTTATTATGTTAGGCCTTCAAAGCCTGTCTGCGGTCCCTCCTTCCACTAGGCCTCCACTGACCTGTCTACTGCTGCCCGTGTACCCCTTGAACCAACATCAGAAAATATAAAAATAAGTATTTTGCTTATAAAAAAGAAAATACTGGAGAGATATCAAATGCAGACATTTTAACATTAAAAACAAACACATACAACAAAAATCTGGTACAGTACTAAAAATGGCCACCAGCTACAATAACTTTCTCCTGCAAGTAGTTAACTGAAAGTTTTTTTCAATTTAAAACACAGATATGGCATCCACCGAGTGTTGTCCTGTCGCGTCTTCTCTATATTATTGCCAAGAAGATGCAAAACAATGAAAATAATAAAATCATTATTTACCAAAAAAATAGAGTAAGTCAAAACCACATTGCAAATAAACATTCATTACAAATAAAGAAGCAGGGCGCGTCCGAGGGTGAGTATATACCTAATAAGAATATAATCACCCTCGGACGCGCCCTGCTTCTTTCCGACAGCCTTCCTTCCTAAGAATCAGCCCTTCCGTGGTGTAGAGAGAGGGTGTGTTACACTCCAAGGTGTTCCCCAGGTTTCCTTGCCATTGCTTCGGTCTTCCGACTCTCGTTTAGTAGTTGTAGAAAACTACACTGCATTAGGCCTACAAAATGGGTATCGGGTGGAGAGAGATGGTGTGTTACACTCCAAGGTGTTCCCCAGGTTTCCTTGCCATTGCTTCGGTCTTCCGACTCTCATTTAGTAGTTGTAGAAAACTACACTGCATTAGGCCTACAAAATGGGTATCGGGTGGAGAGAGATGGTGTGTTACACTCCAAGGTGTTCCCCAGGTTTCCTTGCCATTGCTTCGGTCTTCCGACTCTCGTTTAGTAGTTGTAGAAAACTACACTGCATTAGGCCTACAAAATGGGTATCGGGTGGAGAGAGATGGTGTGTTACACTCCAAAGTGTTCCCCAGGTTTCCTTGCCATTGCTTCGGTCTTCCGACTCTCGTTTAGTAGTTGTAGAAAACTACACTGCATTAGGCCTACAAAATGGGTATCGGGTGGAGAGAGATGGTGTGTTACACTCCAAGGTGTTCCCCAGGTTTCCTTGCCATTGCTTCGGTCTTCCGACTCTCGTTTAGTAGTTGTAGAAAACTACACTGCATTAGGCCTACAAAATGGGTATCGGGTGGAGAGAGATGGTGTGTTACACTCCAAGGTGTTCCCCAGATTTCCTTGCCATTGCTTCGGTCTTCCGACTCTCGTTTAGTAGTTGTAGAAAACTACACTGCATTAGGCCTACAAAATGGGTATCGGGTGGAGAGAGATGGTGTGTTACACTCCAAGGTGTTCCCCAGATTTCCTTGCCATTGCTTCGGTCTTCAGACTCTCGTTTAGTAGTTGTAGAAAACTACACTGCATTAGGCCTACAAAATGGGTATCGGGTGGAGAGAGATGGTGTGTTACACTCCAAGGTGTTCCCCAGGTTTCCTTGCCATTGCTTCGGTCTTCCGACTCTCGTTTAGTAGTTGTAGAAAACTACACTGCATTAGGCCTACAAAATGGGTATCGGGTGGAGAGAGATGGTGTGTTACACTCCAAGGTGATCCCCAGGTTTCCTTGCCATTGCTTCGGTCTTCCGACTCTCGTTTAGTAGTTGTAGAAAACTACACTGCATTAGGCCTACAAAATGGGTATCGGGTGGAGAGAGATGATGTGTTACACTCCAAGGTGTTCCCCAGGTTTCCTTGCCATTGCTTCGGTCTTCCGACTCTCGTTTAGTAGTTGTAGAAAACTACACTGCATTAGGCCTACAAAATGGGTATCGGGTGGAGAGAGATGGTGTGTTACACTCCAAGGTGTTCCCCAGGTTTCCTTGCCATTGCTTCGGTCTTCAGACTCTCGTTTAGTAGTTGTAGAAAACTACACTGCATTAGGCCTACAAAATGGGTATCGGGTGGAGAGAGATGGTGTGTTACACTCCAAGGTGTTCCCCAGGTTTCCTTGCCATTGCTTCGGTCTTCCGACTCTCGTTTAGTAGTTGTAGAAAACTACACTGCATTAGGCCTACAAAATGGGTATCGGGTGGAGAGAGATGGTGTGTTACACTCCAAGGTGTTCCCCAGGTTTCCTTGCCATTGCTTCGGTCTTCCGACTCTCGTTTAGTAGTTGTAGAAAACTACACTGCATTAGGCCTACAAAATGGGTATGGGGTGGAGAGAGATGGTGTGTTCCACTCCAAGGTGTTCTCCAGGTTGCCTTTCCTGAGCTTCTATCTTCAGGCTCTCGTTAAATTGTGGTTAAATGGAACAACTGCATTTGGCGTACTAGTTGGTTTGGGGCCTACTAACAGTGTCTGCCGCTCTTTGCTGTTCTCCTGGTTTCCTGTCCTGAAATTCCGTTTTCAGGCGCTCGTTAAGTAGTTGTTAATGTTAGACTGCATTTGGCCTACTAGTTGGGTTGGGGCCTACTATCGGTGTCTGCCACTCCTTGCTGTTCTCCTCCACTGAACAAAGCTGTGCCGCCTGTTTACTATGGTTGCCAATTTTGAACTGCATTTCGACTACTTACTGATTTGGGCCTACTCTCTGTGTCAGCCTCTCATTCCAGTTGTCCTCCACTGCAATGCCCCCTGGTTATTCCTGTGTTACCAATTTTGAACTGCATTTAGCCAACTTTATTCTTTGGGCCTATATCTGTGTTTCCTCCTCATCCTGCCCATTGCCCAGCCAGTGATAGATGAGTCTGCTGGTACATTGACCCATAACGCAACATTCCCCGTGCACGCTACACAACAACATTGTGACCCTGCTGAAAGTCAGGTTGCTCTTCCCGCATACCATACCACCTTACACGGGGACAAAGAGGAAGGTGCAGATGAAAGTGCAGGTTCCTTCATCAGGTGGGGGGAGGAATACTAGTTGGCGACGTCACTGGCACAGGGCCTCTCATAGTACGCAAAAGTGTTGCTGCCGGTGGGAGGCGCCCCCGCCGTGCAAACACACCACTGTACTTTGAGGGGCCCTGTGCCAGTGCCAATGCCAACGAGTGGGCCCCCCCTGCTTGCTCAGGTTCACAGCACTTGCAAAGTTGAAATACTTACCTCTCCCTGCTCCACTGCCGTGACGTGGTCCAGATTTCCTGGGCCCACTAATTACTTGAACCAGCCCTACCCACCACAACTTTAGCCAAATGACCCCCAATTTCAAATGCCTTCCAATTATTATAAGGTAAATTACGCTTGACAAGCTTCATTAAGAAGAATGGATGGTTTTGACATTAAAATGGGCACTCTAGGTGTTTTCCTGGCCCCCACTCACTGCCGACTATGCTGCCCCATTGACTTGCATTGGGTTTCGTGTTTCGGTCGATCCCGACTTTACGTCATAATCGGCCGATTTCACTCGACCCGACTTTTGAGATAGTCGGGTTTCGCGAAACCCGGCTCGACTCTAAAAAGGTCAAGGTCGCTCAACTCTAGTCACCAGCAAACTTGTCTGGAAGCGGGAGACGGGATAAAGTCGGAGCAGGGGTGGCAGAGGACAAACTGACTGCACCTACACTTGCAGCCTGTACAGCGACTGCGGTAACATCCACAGCTGAGGTTGTGCGCTCGAGAGCCGTCAACCTACCCTCCGGCTGCTGGATGTACCGCTGTAAACGCTGATCGTCCACCATTTACCAGCCAGACCCTGGCACTAGTATACTGTTAGGGCTGGCGGAATGCACCGAGTAAATATAGAGATGTTATTTGGTGCGTTCGCAGCCCGGGGTCCACCGTGCAGGAAAAGAACCTGCTGCTGGCAAACAGCGGCACAATATGGCGGTAGAAGCGAACTCTGTTGCATCACAGAGTCGCTATAAGGAAAGGACTGTGTCCTGTTAAACTCCACAGGAATACACAGTAACTGCTGAGCAGATAGCAGCTTGTGGTCACGCAGTCCAGGAGGCAAACATACAATCTCCTCACCGGAGGAGCCGGTATTCTAGTGGCTTATTTCAGCCGGGGCCCTGTAACCAAACACACAATCTCCTCACCGGAGGTGCCGGTATTCTAGTGGCTTATTTCAGCCGGGTCCCTGAATACACACAAGCGTGACCACACTGGCGCAAAACTCATGTCATGCATTGATACTAGCGCATGGCCGTGCAGCCATGCGAGCCTTATATAGCTGCAGCAAGTAAAAGACCTTCCTAGAAGGACCAATGACAGACTGCCATACCTGAGCATGTGACCCTAGATCTCCACTGAGAGATCTTACCCTGGGCATGCTCAGTGTGTGAAAAGCAGGAGTTAGTCCTAGCAGCTATAGGACCTTCCTACCATGTGACCCTCGATCTCCACTGAGAGATCTTACTCAGGGCATGCTCAGAATGAGAAAAGCAGGACTTAGTCGCAGAAGCGTTTGCTCGCCGCTGCCCAGCACTGACTTCAATGGCAGAAGCAGGAAAGGCAGCAGTAACTCTTTGTACAGAGTGGGACTGAGCAAGACGCTTGGACTGACGTCTCCGCTGAGCAGGCTCAACTGCAGCAGGAGAGGAATGGGAGACCGCAGCGGAGATGGCCCGAGATTCCCACTGTGCAGAGGCGGGAACTCAACCCCTAACATAGGGGAGCAGGTTCTCTACTTTTCTATCTCTTTTACACACAGAGAAGTAACAAGTGCATTGGGGACTTAATATAGAAGTAATGGGCAGTGTTGCTGTGAATCCGGTACTGGGACAAAATAGTAGAAGACTTACCAAAAGAAGCACCTCTGTATGTCTCTCCGTCTTTATTTCTCTGTAGCAGCTTCTTGCACCTCCTTCCTCACTCTTCCCATCAACATCTAAGAGCAGCAGCTGTAACCTGATCTCTCAGCAAATGTAAAAATCTGTCTCTTCTTTGCCTCATACAGTTTTTCATGCCATATGTGGCAATAAATACTACAAAGACACCAATAACTTTAATGGAAAAACTTTATTAAAAACATTTTATATAGAATAACCACACTAGGAAATATCAATATGCTTGAACATGTGAACTTATCTTAACTTGATGCTGAATTTGGAAAGCACAGGAGCGAATGCACCTGGAATGGGAGCTACCTTAAAGTTTTCAATAATAAGAGCAATTGAAGAAGGTTAAAAAAAACAGTGCAATTCTCTGCCAAAAACACAGCCACATTTGTCGATGAATTGTCTGGTATGGCTATTTTGTATACACACATGGCGTATGTAAGTGCATACATGTGAATGTCTGTCTCTAGCACTTAATTCATAGGTGCAAACATTTTTATGGTTTCAAGACAATAATGTCAAAGTTCTAATTTTGGCTAATACAGATGTAAACCTTTCCTGTGAACAGATCCAAATCATTTCAAACTCACCTAATTAAATATTAGTTTCTACATTTTAACGTGTGTTCAGCTGAAAGGTCTCCAAAACAATAAAAAGAAATAGTAATAACAATATCAAACAATCGTTGCAGAACTGTGTTGGTTACATCAGCAGTGTCACTTAGTAGGAATGTAACTCCTTAAGGACCAGACCATTATGGGCCTTCAGGACTGAGTGATTTCTTCTTTTTTTTTTTTCATTCATTCATGCATTCCATATTTTGAAAATAAAAAAGTTTATTTACTTTATTATTTTTTAACAATAGAAATATAGAACAAAACAGCAATTTTGACACCATCTCTTTCCCACACTGTACATGACGTGGTTTAAATAATGTTTTATAAATTCTACTCTAAAAATACTTCCAAAAATGTATAACACTATCTCCAAACCCCACAACAGACATGGGAGAAAACATGAATCATAAGTTGATTGCCTTATTAATATGGAATTTAAATGTCTATTTAAAAACTTTGTTCTTAACTTGTAATCCACATTTTCACAAGTGTGTATTGTATAAATATGCTTAAATAATGTGTTATCTTATTTCTATTATTTAAATTTTTTTTATGTTACTTTAAATTGACTATTTAATATTTATTTTAATGTTTACTGTTTACATTTATTTAGTGGTGGGGCTTGTTTTTTAATAGATTTGGGTTAACCTAATTTACCCTCATTGTGTTTTAGGGGACTAGACGCTGTGATCTTGTAATGGCCCACAGTTTTTTGGCATATTTTGCAAAATTAACAAGCCTTTTACAAAAAAATGTGATTAAATTTGCCTTACATCACTTACATAGTGGACATAGTTACTGATACATGGGCAGGAGTTTAGAAGGATCAGTTTTGAGAAGTCTGCACCCAGTCAAAAGGACCATGCAGTAACACACTTGGTCTCACTTCTGGTTCAAACCACCATAATCTTTACACTGAATGGGACACAAATTAATGGTATAGTCAGGGGCGTAACTACCACGGTCGCAGCAGTCGCCATTGCGACCGGGCCCGGGGTAGTCAGGGGCCCCAGCAGGTCAGATGCACGCTGACACCAGCAAAAAGTTAAAAACTGTTTCCGTGCAGGTGATTCGTCCCGCACGGCAACAGACAGACCTGCCCTCCACCTGACCTGCCGGGCGCACACATCAGATCAGCAGCCGACGCCTGATCTGAAAGGAAGAGCTGAAGATCCTGTGGTGACGTCATCACTATCATAGGTCTTTCACCATTTATCAGCTCCGCCTCCTGATCACATGACGATGACGTCACCACAGGTCCTTCAGCTCTAAGCAGCTCAGTCCTGGTTGTGTGCAGCTCGTGTTCTCTGGTATCAACCAGCAGCAGATTTCCGGTTCCTGCTGTTCTGGTGAGATGGTGAGACGGGCAGAATGTGGAGATGGATGGGGCAGAATGTGGAGAAGGATGGGGCAGAATGTGGAGACGGATGGGGCAGAATGTGGAGACGGATGGGGCAGAATGCGGAGTCGGATGGGGCAGAATGCGGAGTCAGATAGGGCAGAATGCGGAGACGGATGGGGCAGAATGCGGAGACGGATGGGGCAGAATGCAGAGACGGATGGGGCAGAATGCGGAGACGGATGGGGCAGAATGTGGAGACGGATGGGGCAGAATGAGGAGACGGATGGGACAGAATGCGGAGACGGATGGGGCAGAATGCAAAGTTGGATGGGGCAGAATGCGGAGAAGGATGGGGCAGAATGCGGAGACGGATGGGGCAGAATGCGGAGTCGGATGGGGCAGAATGCGGAGACGGATGGGGCAGAATGCGGAGACGGATGGGGCAGAATGCGGAGACGGATGGGGCAGAATGCGGAGACGGATGGGGCAGAATGCGGAGACTGATGGGGCAGAATGCGGAGACTGATGGGGCAGAATGCGGAGACGGATGGGGCAGAATGCGGAGACGGATGGGGCAGAATGTGGAGATAGATGGGGCAGAATGAGGAGATGGATGGGACAGAATGTGGAGACGGATGGGGCAGAATGCGAAGTCGGATGGGGCAGAATGCGGAGACGGATGGGGCAGAATGTGGAGTCGGATGGGGCAGAATGCGGAGACGGATAGGGCAGAATGCGGAGACGGATGGGGCAGAATATGGAGACGGATGGGGCAGGAGCAATGGCAGGATGTGGATTTGGGTGGAAAATGTTTTGGTGGGGCGGCCCCATTTGAAAGTTCGCACCGGGGCCCATAACTTTGTAGTTACGCCACTGGGTATAGTTGTACATGGGGCTGATCACCTGATTACATTGATACTTTTATTCTAGAAATAAGCACTTCCAGCTCTCCTGCCCACACTATTTGTTCCTTTTTGATTGCCTTCATCATGCAAGTGATTGTCATATCAATCC
Organism: Ranitomeya imitator; assembly: GCF_032444005.1. NCBI lineage: Eukaryota > Metazoa > Chordata > Amphibia > Anura > Dendrobatidae > Ranitomeya > Ranitomeya imitator. The sequence goes on along the minus strand of NC_091282.1, from coordinate 956,294,391 downwards.
AGGTGACTCCACCTGCTTCGTCTCGCTGAGATTTCTCACAATTTATTTGCACATAGCTTCAAAGTTCTACAATACAATGCTAGTATCAATTTAATCAGGGCAACAGTACTTATACAAAATTACCATTAGTTTAGAGTAGAAATTCCTCCTAGCAGGTTCCCTTCTCTGGTTACAATGTTGCTTTGCAGGTATAAACCTTGGTGCAAATTCTTGGCGGTTATAGCCTGTTAGCACATAAATTGGTGGTTACAAGACAACTCACGGTAACTCAAATTGCAAACTCAGTCTCAATCTCTGCCCTTGAGCACACTTACTGGGGAGTGATAAGGTTTCTTCTTGCTGTCAGGAAAAGATGTATTGGAAGTGGTCTGCCACCACCAAACTGGGTTACACAAGGATGTGTAGGAGGTAATCCACAACTGCTCAGAATAGATATACATGAACATGTTGGCAGTGGTCCGCATTCAGTCTGGATACAGATATACTTTCATACATAAGTACTCTCTACAGATCACCACTGACAGACATTATCAACAGCTCTTTGCTTCACACGTAATATTCTCAGTTTGTCAAACATTCGCCATACAGGGCTAATCTTGGCAAATTTATCACAGCAGCTGGCGGATACTCTCCTTAGCTGCAGCAGTGGCTTAAGAGCCCTTGAGTTGAATCTCTACAAAGTATTGTCTCTCTGGCCTACACATGACTTCTTTCCAACAGCCATTGTACCCCACTACTTCTCGCAGAACAGCAACAGAAGCTCACTCTCCTCAGGCATCTCTCCAACCAGAAGCTTCTCTCCACTACTTCCATGCAGTATCTTTCTGACATGTCTTGACATTGACCCGAATTTCCAGCATGGAGATGCACAATTCACACAGGCACTAGTTCAAATGCCCAAGTGTCTCTTAAACATCCATCTTTATAAAACGAGCCACTCCTGCCATAAGCAACACACTTAAATGACTTGAGAAGCCTCTAGTCTAGTTATGAAATCGTATGTTCTGCACAATCAACAGAACAAGCCACACAACACAAATAGAAATGGGCGGGCCCCTGGATGTTGGGGTCCGGCGGGTTAAAAAAAATTCGGGTTTGGGTATCAGAACAGTACCTGGACCCGATCCCAGACCTCATTCACAAGAATGGGGGGCCTGAATATCCAGTGTTTGACATGCTGTAACGTGCATGACAGCGTGGCAAACACTGCATCATTGCGCTGGTTAAACAGCCGCAGTGCCCACACTGTCAAATGACAGTCTGAGCCTGAAGCTGTGATCGGAGTAATAAAGTTTACCTCTGTTCACTGGCGTCAGCTGATGGGACTACTGCTCCCATCAGCTGATGCCTGCAGCCGCTAATAACAGTGAGTGCAGGAGAGGCTGATAGGAGTATTCATCAGCCGGCACCTGAGCTCTAAATAAATAATTTTCAAAAATGGCAGGGGTTATCCTGTATTTTTGATAAGCAGCCAAGCAAAACTGACAGCTGGGGGTTGCAACCCTCAGATGTCAGCGTTAGCATAGTTTGTTATCAAGAATAGAGGGGTCCCCACGCTGTTTTTATAAATTATTTAAATAAATAGTTTAAAAGAACAATATGGGGTTCCCCCCATTTTTGACAACCAGCCTTGCTAAAACAGACAGCTGGGGACTGGTATTCTCAGGCTGGTAAGGGGCCATTGATTTTGCACCCCCCAGCCTACAAACACCATCCTACAACAGCCCAGAAAAGGTGCATCTATTTGACCTGCTCTTCCCACTTGCCCTGTGGTGGTGGCAAGTGGGGTTCATATTTGTGGGGTTGATGTCACCTTTGTATTGTTCGGTGACATCAAGTCCACGGCTTAGTAATGGAGAGGCATCTATAAACACAAAGCCAGAATAAAGTCCTTTAATTGAAAGAATTACACAGACTCTTGTAATGATTTTAAATTAAACCATAATCAAGTCTTCACCCATTCCTTTAAGAAATTGTCTCCTGTGATAAAATAAAAATAAAAAACAACCATATCCCTCACCTGTACGTCTTTCTTTCCCACACTGTAATCCATGTCTGGGGATATACAGCTTTCAACCTGGACAATTCCAAGATGCGACCGTCCAGACTGGGAACCACTGGTAGAATTAGCTGGTGCGAGAGCAACATCAGTGACGTCAATCGAGGTTATCACAGGTCACTAAGGCTGCATTCCCAGCCGGGCCACTGTACTGTGATGACCTCAGTGAGATCCCTGCTAGTACAGTGAGAAAGTCTCATGGTGTAGCGCTGAGCTCAGAGAGTTCACCGCAGTTCACTGTGAGAAACTTCTGCGGTGGCTGTGGTGAACTCATCGCTGCACTGTGAGGCTTTTTCTCACTGTGCTAGTAGGGATCTCACTGAGGTTACCGCAATTCAGGGGCACCATAGTGACTTATTTGTGATGCCCATACTATTAGATCAGATGGGCACCCCAACACATTCTAATTATACTGCACAAATAACTGACATCACATGGTAGAGCACACTGCAAGCAAGAATTCCTTTAATTACCACCAGTATGCCTTTTTATGGCACTTAAAATAAGGGACTAACACTACCTGTTGTGCGAGGATGGAGCAGGTATCAGCTGTACGCTACAACTACAATGGCCGCAATCCATGCTGACACCAATTATAGCTATTTAGCCCCCTAGATGCTACTATCAATAGTGACACTGGCATGTAAGTGGATAACTCCTCACTCCCTCAGCGCCCATACAATATGGTCATAGGGTGACAATGGCCTTTATGGTAACCAAACCCAACCAATGACCTTGGAGTCTCCCTGCTACATTGGCCTGTTAGGCCCTATTAGATGCAGAGTTTAACATGCCATCTATAAGTTTAAAACTGAGAGGTCTAATGCACTAACATATTGCATTGCATTACCCCATGGATCAAAGTGTAAAATGCTCAAGTCCTAAAATAGTTAGTAGGACTACAGTGGTGCTTGAATGTTTGTGAACCTTTCAAAATTTTGCAAATTTCTCCATAAATTTGACTTCAAACTCCATCAGATATTCCGTCCTAAAAGTAAATAAAAAGAACCAAATAAAACAAGTTAGTAATGCACAGAAGACTTTGTCACGTTTAAATGAGGGAAATGATCCAATATTGCATGTCTGTCAGGGTCAAAAGTATGTGAACCTTTCAATATCTGATGTGACTCCTCTGTGCAGCAATAATTTCATATAAATGCAGCGCCCCAGAGACCTGGTCGTTGCAGTAATGTCGCTCTGCCGCTAAGGAGGGTGATGTTATGTCTGATTGCACTAAAGGAGTTCACCTGACCAGGTATCACAAGCACACATTACACTTCACACTCTGGCCACTAGGGGGAGCAAAAGGCACTATGTATTAGGCCACTCCTCACACTGGTAAAACTAGGGTCGGATAGGAAGTTAGAACAGAACGCAGCCTGGGAGAGTCCAGGGAGGACCTGTCAGGGGTGGGTTCCTGACAGGGGCCTAGCAGAACGAATAGAAAGCAACAGAACCGCGCCTGCACTACCTTGCGGCAGTATCTGTTGTGAATTCTGTTGTCGAACTCCCTCCTGTGGTCATGAATGGTACTTCGGCGAGTTCTGTCTATGGGCTCCCTCTGGTGGCTGTGAGTGAAGCTGCTGCTTCTGAGGTTCCTTACACAGGTGACGTGGTTTATCCTTTGGTTGGCTGTTCTATTTAACTCCTCTCAGATCATTACTCCATGCCAGCTATCAATGTTTTTACATTGGTTCAGTTCGCTCCTGGATCTCTCTGGTGACCTGCCTTCTCCTGCAGAAGCTAAGTTCCTGATAGTCATTATTTGTTCTCTGTTTTCTTGTCCAGCTGGTTTTCATGATTTTGTCTTGCTAGCTGGAAGCTCTGGGATGCAGAGTGGCCCCTCCGCACCGTGAGTCGGAGCGGAGGTCTTTTTTGCACACTCTGCGTGGTCTTTTGTAGGTTTTTGTGCTGATCGCAAAGTTACCTTTCCTATCCTCTGTCTATTTAGTAAGTCTTACCTCCCTTTGCTGAAACCTGTTTCATTTCTGCGTTTGTGACTTTCATCTTTACTCACAGTCAATATATGTGGGGGGCTTCCTTTACCTTTGGGGAATTTCTCTGAGGCAAGGTAGGCTTTATTTTCTATCTCTAGGGCTAGATAGTTCTTAGGCTGTGACGAGGCGCCTAGGTATGGTCAGGACCGCTCCACGGCTATTTCTAGTGTGTGTGATAGGATTAGGGCTTGCGGTCAGCAGAGCTCCCACATCCCAGAGCTCGTCCTGTATGAGGTTTAACTATCAGGTCATTCCGGGTACTCCTAACCACCAGGTCTTAACAGTACAGCTGGCCCAAAGTATTAATGCATCTCAATAGAGGGGCCAGCTGTACTGTTAAGACCTGGTGGTTAGGTCCCTAGGGTCCCAGAATAACTCTGAGCCTTCCCGTCAAACGGGTGCGTCCTATCCAGATAAACTTGGGGGACGGAGAGAGAGAGAAAGAACGAGAACAGAAGTTGTGAGGACTATCCCGAATGCTCCGCAGGGGAGGACTACAACACACAGGCGCTAGTAGTAGGCACTGATTTCCACCTGCAAAGGGAACTCTGGATGTGCCCTCGGACCGGCCGGTCTCAGACAGCCCTGTTGACAGTGCTCTGGATTGCGGATCCCAAAGTCTTCAGTAAAAGTTAAAGAAACTGCAACCCTGTGTCCTCGTTATTGACTGCACCCCACACCATCGCCACCTACATTACTGGGAAGCCCTTGGGATATACTTCACCTGTGGGAAAGGTATACCATCTAGCTGCCATCACATCACCCCAGTGGACCCCAAGCAGCGTCGGTCGACCTGACCGAATACCACAGGTGGCGTCACGAAACTTTAGCCGACTTTCATCACCCCCTTTTATTGGACGCCACTTAGCAGGGTCACGGACCGGGTCCAGCCACCGTGACAACCCCAGAACTGAGACAGAGAGGATCGGTACCGAGTAACCCGCGGCCCTGCATCTGGGGGCGCTTCAACTTGGCGTCATGAGCAGGATCGTACTGAAGCCTGAAGAATTGGGTCATGTGTGCCTTGGAACTGTGTTGGAATTGTGCTTGAACTGTGATTTATTGCAAAGACTGTGTATTGTTACTTGCCGCAAAGATTCCCGCCAAAACTGTCACCATTATAGCGCCACGAGGAGCGCAGGAGAAGAAGAAGGGCGTGAAGTTGTGGGCGTGAACGAGCTGAAGAGCGCGAAGAGTAATGGCCGCCCAGTCTAAAGTACTTTTGCATCTTGGAGACGTGCCCGTCAGCAGCTGAGACCCGCCTCCTGCTTCTCTATGGAGGGCGGGAGCTATGGAGACGGGGCCGCCCACGAAGAGGAGAGCGGGAAAAGGACGAGGGAGAAGAAGTGAGCCACGTGGGAGATGCCATGGCCAGCCGACCGGGATCGGAGTGTGGGGTTGGAGCAGAGGACTCCCCCAGCTATCCAGAGAGATACCGCGGCCGAGCGTCACCTGTTGGCCCCGATTTCCTGCAGGCCGGAGTGGACGAGCTCAGCGATCAACACTGGCGGACGCAGCTGAGCACTGAGGCCGGGTGGAAGGAGACCGTCACCGGGGGCCTCACCAGACGTCTGTTGGCGGCCTCGTCTGGTCCGGAGCAAGAAAGAAGTTCCAGCGCTCCGAAGCCAGGAAGCAAGGCCCTGCCGGAAAGTGAGATACTGCAAACAGAGATAACAACACCACAGCGCAAGGCCCCGCAGTCAGCGTTCCTGAGCCCGCCGTCGGGACACCGTGGTGGCAGGTAAGGATGCCGACCCTGCCCCAGTGACAGAAGACCTGCTGATAGGCCCCGTAACAGCACCACCTGCTGCCATGACTAAGACTAACTCTGAGCTGACAAATCCTAATACTACTACCACAGTGGGCATTATTGCCGCTACTGAACCTACTACCGAAATTGACATTCGAACCCAGACTATACCTGAAAAACCGATTAATGACATTGATACCGCATCGGATGAGAAGTCGAACACAGATCTTTCCAGGCCAGGAAGTGTTCGCTATCAACTGATGCCTTGCAACCTACCGTCGCGAGAATAAACCTCAAAACCCTGACAAGTGTATATAGTTAACTAACTGTTTCCTGCTCCTTTTGCTACTTAAACCCGTTTAGGGTTAGTCCTTCATTTACCCGGGATCCCTATTGTTTTATATTTTTCTCTTTTGCACAAGTTCATCACTGTTTAAAAGACTGCCGAATCATGGACAATGAATGATTCACAAGCCGTGTTGTATATAGTTCGCACCCTTTTAAGGGTGCTCTCTACTGGTTTTACAAGGAAAGAAGACTTTGCGAAGACACGATTCCAGATGACGACGTGGAAGTTTCTTGAGTCTTGCAGTTCCTTAGTGACTTGATAATTGTTTGAACTACCTCAGAAAGACTGATCTCCCCTCTTAAAGGGATTGTTATTTGTTATAGTAAGATAGTGATAATGTTTGCATAGCAGATGCCATGTAGCTAGAAGAGCTAGAGAGTGAACCCGTAGGGGTTAGTGAGTCTGAGAACCATAGAGAGATGGTTGCTGTGGACGTAGAAGAAGAGAGGCAGTAGGCCCGGACGAATAGCCAGGCGGTCCTGCATCTGTGTGAAGTTAAAGGAAGTAACGAAAACATTAGATTTGTACTGTAATGTTTTGTAGTAGGCCTTCAGTGGGTTCAGCTTATACGCCATTAAAGGAGAAGTTAAATTATTGTTCAAAGATTTGCACTTAGTAGAATACCCGGCTGGGTAATAGGAATTATTTATAGTCTGTAGAATAGAATGTTATTGAAAATATTTAAACACGTTTCTGTTTGTAACGTTCAAGTGACCTCACCTCCCATAAAGGGAAGTATTGTAATGTTTATATTGTTTAAAGCATTTCAAAAAGTTTGTATGTCCTTGTCTAATAATTATTGTTGTTCTTCTTTTCCCAGTCCGGGAGTACTGGATTTAACCGAGGGGGGGGGGGAGTGCAGCTGTTATGAACAGTGACCTTGGAGCCGCATGGAACTTTCTCTGGAGTTGGTGTAAACTGTACTGACCGCAAATCCTGAACTTAACACCGCAACTAGAAGTAGCCGTGGGGTGTGCCTAACAAATCCTAGACACCTCGACACAGCCGGAGGACGAAATACCCCTATAGATGGAAATAGGAATTCTACCTTGCCTCAGAGCAGAACCCCAAAGGATAGGCAGACCCCCACAAATATTGACTGTGAGTAGTAGAGGAAAAGACACACGCAGGCAGGAAACAGGATTTAGCAAAAGAGGCCACTCTAGCTAAAAATAGGAAAGGATAGGACAGAATACTAAGCGGTCAGTATTAAAATCCTTTCAAAAATATCCACAGCAGAAAATACAAAAAATCCACCATCTAACTAAAGATGTGGAGCGTATATCTGCAACTCCAGAGAATCCAACAAGACTGAGAAAACACTGGCACAGTCTAAGCTGGACAAGAGAAAACAAATGGATAGCACAGAATTGCTATTGCCACAGAAACAAAAACAAGACACTTATCTTTGCTGAATTGGCAGCAAAGCAGGAGGAACCAGACAAAGATCCAAAACCTCCCAGAACCATGGACAACTGGCAAGGACTAATGAATCCTGCACACCTAAATACCCCAGTCAGAACTGCAATCAGCAGAAACACCTGACAAGGAATGCAACTCAGGGACAACTGTATTACCACCTACAACCACTGGAGGGAACCCAAAAGCAGAAATCACAACAGTACCCCCCCTTGAAGAGGGGTCACCGAACCCTCACCAGGGCCCCCAGGATGATCAGGAGGAGCCAGATGAAAGGCACGGACAAAATCAGCAGCATGGACATCAGAGGCAAAAACCCAAGAATTATCCTCCTGGCCATAACCCTTCCATTTGACAAGGTACTGAAGCCTGCGCCTCGAAAAACGAGAATCCAAAATCTTCTCAACCACATACTCCAATTCCCCATCAACCAACACAGGGGCCGGAGGATCAACAGAGGGAACAACGGGCACCACATATTTCCGCAATAAAGGTCTATGGAAGACATTATGGATAGCAAAAGAAGCCGGAAGCGCCAATCGAAGAGACACCGGATTAATAATCTCAGAAATCCTATGAGGACCAATAAACCGAGGCTTAAAGGGACACTGTCACCTGAATTTGGAGGGAACAATCTTCAGCCATGGAGGCGGGGTTTTTGGGTGTTTGATTCACCCTTTCCTTACCCGCTGGCTGCATGCTGGCTGCAATATTGGATTGAAGTTCATTCTCTGTCCTCCATAGTACACGCCTGCGCAAGGCATGATTGCCTTGTGAAGGTATGTACTACGGAGGACAGAGAATGAACTTCAATCCAATATTGCAGCCAGCATGCAGCCAGCGGGTAAGGAAAGGGTGAATCAAAAACCGAAAAACCCCGCCTCCATGACTGAAGATTGTTTCCCTCCAAATTCAGGTGACAGTGTCCCTTTAAACTTAGGGGAAGAAACCTTCATAGGAACATGACGGGAAGACAACCAGACCAGATCCCCAACCCGAAGCCGGGAACCAACACACCGACGACGGTTAGCAAAACGTTGAGCCTCCCCCTGAGACAACACCAAATTGTCCACCACATGAGCCCAAATCTGCTGCAACCTGTCAACCACAGAATCCACACCAGGACAGTCAGAAGGCTCAACCTGCCCAGAAGAAAAACGAGGATGAAAACCAAAATTACAAAAGAAAGGCGAAACCAAAGTAGCCAAACTAGTCCGATTATTAGGGGCAAACTCGGCCAATGGCAAGAAGGCCACCCAATCATCCTGATCAGAAGACACAAAGCATCTCAAATAAGTCTCCAAAGCCTGATTAGTTCGCTCGGTCTGGCCATTTGTCTGAGGATGAAATGCAGAAGAAAAAGACAAATCAATGCCCAGCCTAGCACAAAAGGCCCGCCAAAACCTAGAAACAAACTGGGAACCTCTGTCGGACACAATATTCTCCGGAATACCATGCAGACGAACCACATGCTGAAAAAACAACGGAACCAAATCTGAAGAGGAAGGCAATTTAGGCATGCTGAAAAAACAACGGAACCAAATCTGAAGAGGAAGGCAATTTAGGCAAAGGCACCAAATGAACCATATTAGAGAACCGGTCACAAACAACCCAGATAACAGACATCTTCTGGGAAACCGGAAGATCAGAAATAAAATCCATAGAAATATGCGTCCAGGGCCTCTCAGGGACTGGCAATTGCAAAAGCAACCCACTAGCACGGGAACAACAAGGCTTGGCCCGCGCACAAGTCCCACAGGACTGCACAAAAGAACGCACATCACGTGACAAAGAAGGCCAACAAAGAGACCTACCAACCAAATCTCTGGTACACAAAAAATACCAGGATGACCAGCCAACACAGAACAGTGAACCTCAGAAATCACTCTACTAGTCCATCTGTCAGGAAAAAACAGTTTCCCCACTGGACAGCGGTCAGGTCTGTCAGCCTGAAATTCCTGAAGAACCCGTCATAAATCAGGGGAAATGCAGAAAGGACCACCCCTTCTTTCAGAATGCCGACCGGTTCAAGGACCTCAGGAGAATCAGGCAAAAAACTCCTAGAGAGGGCATCAGCCTTAATATTCTTAGAACCCGGAAGATACGAAACTACGAAATCAAAACGGGAAAAAAACAAGGACCATCGAGCCTGTCTAGGATTCAGCCATTTGGCAGACTCGAGGTAAATCAGATTCTTATGATCGGTCAATACCACAATACGGTGCTTAGCTCCCTCAAGCCAATGTTGCCACTCCTCAAACGCCCACTTCATAGCCAACAACTCCCGATTGCCGACATCATAATTGCGTTCAGCAGGCGAAAACTTAGAGGAAAAAAAGGCACACGGTTTCATCAAGGAACCAACAGGATCCCTCTGAGACAAAACGGCCCCTGCCCCAATCTCAGAAGCGTCAATCTCAACCTGAAACGGAAGAGAAACATCCGGTTGGCGCAACACCGGAGCAGAAGTAAATCAGCGTTTAAGCTCCTGAAAGGCAGCGACAGCCGCAGAGGACCAATTCGCCACATCAGTGCCTTTCTTCGTCAAATCGGTCAAGGGTTTAACCACGCTAGAGAAGTTAGCAATGAAACGGCGATAAAAATTTGGAAAACCCCAACATTTCTGAAGGCTCTTCACGGATGTGGGTTGAATCCAATCATGAATGGCCTGAACCTTAACCGGATCCATCTCCATAGATGAGGGAGAAAAAATGAAGTCCAAAAAAGGAACCTTCTGCACCCCAAAGAGACACTTAAACCCCTTCACAAACAAAGCATTGTCACTAAGGATCTGAAATACCATGCTGACCTGTTGCACATGAGACTCCCAATCATCGGAAAAAATCAAAATATCGTCCAAATATACAATCAAGAATTTATCAAGATAAGTCCGGAAGATATCATGCATAAAGGACTGAAAAACAGATGGAGCATTAGTGAGCCCGAATGGCATCACAAGATATTCAAAATGACCTTCGGGCGTATTAAACGCAGTTTTCCATTCATCACCCTGCTTAATACGAACAAGATTATATGCCCCCCGAAGGTCAATCTTAGTAAACCAACTAGCCCCCTTAACCTAGCAAACAAATCAGAAAGCAAAGGTAAAGGGTATTGAAACTTGACCGTGATCTTATTCAAGAGGCGATAATCAATACAGTGTCTCAAGGAGCCATCCTTCTTAGCAACAAAAAAAATCCTGCTCCCAACGGTGAAGAAGATGGCCGAATATACCCTTTCGCCAAGGACTCCTTAATATAATTCCGCATGGCAGTATGTTCAGGCACAGACAGGTTGAAAAGTCGGCCCTTAGGAAACTTACAGCCTGGAATCAAGTCAATAGCACAATCACAGTCCCTGTGCGGTGGAAGGGAACTGGACTTGGGCTCATCGAATACATCCTGAAAATCAGACAAAAACTTAGGAATTTCAGAAGAGGAAGAAGAGGAGATTGACATCAAAGGAACATCATTATGAATCCCCTGACAACCCCAACTAGTCACAGACATAGACTTCCAGTCCAACACAGGAATATGTACCTGCAACCACGGAAAACCCAGCATGATAGCATCATTCAAATTATGCAACACCAGAAATCGACAATCTTCCTGATGGGCTGGCGCCATGCGCATGGTCACCTGTGTCCAAAACTGGGGCTTATTTTTTGTCAAAGGTGTAGCATCAATGCCCCTTAAAGGAATAGGGTTCTGCAAATGCTGCAAGGGAAAACCACAACGCCTGGCAAACTCAAAGTCCATTAAGTTCAAGGCGGCGCCTGAATCCACAAACGCCATGACAGAAAATGATGACAATGAGCAGATCAAGGAAACAGATAACAGAAATTTAGGTTGTACAGTACTGATGGTAAATGAACTGGCGATCCTCTTTGTCCACTTAGGGCAGACAGAAATGACATGAGAAGCGTCGCCACAATAATAACACAACCTATTCTGACGTCTGAAAACTTGTCGTTCCGTTCTACACAGAATCCTATCACACTGCATTGGCTCAGGAATTTGCTCTGAGGACAACGCCACAGCGCGCACAGTTCTGTGCTCCCGCAAGCGCCGATCAATCTGAATGGCCAGAGATATAGAATCACTCAGACCGAAAGGCATGGGAAACCCCACCATAACATCTTTAACGGATTCAGAAAGAACCTTTCTGAAAATTGCCACCAAAGCATCATTATTCCATTTAGTCAACACAGACCATTTTCTAAATTTCTGACAATACAATTCTGCCGCCTCTTGACCCTGAGACAGGGCCAACAAGGTCTTCTCCGCTTGATCCACAGAAATAGGTTCATCATATAATAAACCCAAAGCCTGAAAAAAGGAGTCTACATTAAGCAGAGCCGGAATCCCAGATTCCAGGGAAAATGCCCAATCCTGTGGATCGCCATGCAGCAGTGAGATGATGATTTTAACCTGCTGAATGGAATCACCGGAGGATCTGGTCTCAGAGCAAAAAACAGTTTACAGTTGTTTTTAAAACTCAAAAATTTGGACCTGTCACCAAAAAACAAATCAGGAGTAGGAATCTTCGGCTCTAAAACAGGAGTCTGAACAATATAATCAGAAATACCCTGTACCCTAGCAGCAAGCTGGTCCACACGAGAAGCTAATTCCTGAATATCCATGCTAGCACAAGACTCCTCAGCCACCCAGAGAAAAAGATGGAAGAGAAGACAAAACAGAGTGCAGAAAAAAAATGGCTCAACACCTTTCTTCCCTTCTTCTGAGATGCATTTAACTCATTGTTGGCCAGTTGTACTGTTATGATCCGGTGACCTTGGAGCCGCATGGAACTTTCTCTGGAGTTGGTGTAAACTGTACTGACTGCAAATCCTGAACTTAACACCGCAACTAGAAGTAGCCGTGGGGTGTACCTAACAAATCCTAGACACCTCGACACAGCAGGAGGACTAAATACCCCTATAGATGGAAATAGGAATTCTACCTTGCCTCAGAGCAGAACCCCAAAGGATAGGCAGACCCCCACAAATATTGACTGTGAGTAGTAGAGGAAAAGACACACGCAGGCAGGAAACAGGATTTAGCAAAAGAGGCCACTCTAGCTAAAAATAGGAAAAGATAGGACAGAATACTCAGCGGTCAGTATTAAAATCCTTCCAAAAATATCCACAGCAGAAAATACAAAAATTCCACCATCTAACTAAAGATGTGGAGCGTATATCTGCAACTCCAGAGAATCCAACAAGACTGAGAAAACAGTGACACAGTCTAAGCTGGACAAGAGAAAACAAATGAATAGCACAGAATTATTAAGCACACAGCATGTGTGCCACAGAAACAAAAACAAGACACTTATCTTTGCTGAATTGGCAGCAAGGCAGGAGGAACCAGACAAAGATCCAAAACCTCCCAGAACCATGGACAACTGGCAAGGACTAATGAATCCTGCACACCTAAATACCCCAGTCAGAACTGCAATCAGCAGAAACACCTGACCAGGACTGCAACTCAGGGACAACTGCATTACCACCTACAACCACTGGAGGGAACCCAAAAGCAGAATTCACAACATGCAGCGCCCCAGAGACCTGGTCGTTGCAGTAATGTCGCTCTGCCGCTAAGGAGGGTGATGTTATGTCTGATTGCAATAAAGGAGTTCACCTGACCAGGTATCACAAGCACACATTACACTTCACACTCCGGCCACTAGGGGGAGCAAAAGGCACTATGTATTAGGCCACTCCTCACATTGGTAAAACTAGGGGTCGGATAGGAAGTTAGAACAGAACGCAGCCTGGGAGAGTCCAGGGAAGACCTGTCAGGGGTGGGTTCCTGACAGGGGCCTAGCAGAACGAATAGAAAGCAACGGAACCGCGCCTGCACTACTTTGCGGTGGTATCCTAAGAAAGGACATGAAGAGAAGGATATTGTGGAAAGTGAGAAACGAGATCAAAGCACAAAGGAGAGCCAGTAGGAGTCATGCCCCGAGAACGGCAACTTCCTACTGAGGCACGTAGCCGGTGACTGGAACACCGAGGAAGTAACTGACTTTATGCCTTACTTCAAATACCGCAGGACAGTTAATTATAGGTTGGCTGTCTACTATACATCACCTAAGCAGACATAGGGGGCAAGCGTGGAGAGGGGCGTCTCTAGGGTCCCAGAATAGCTCCGAGCCTTCCCGTCAAACAGGTGCGTCCTATCCAGATAAACTTGGGGGACGGAGAGAGAGAGAAAGAGAAAGAATGAGAACAGAAGTTGTGAGGACTATCCCGAATGCTCCGCAGGGAAGGACTACAACACACAGGCGCTAGTGGTAGGCACTGATTTCCACCTGCAAAGGGAACTCTGGATGTGCCCTCGGACCGGCCGGTCTCAGATAGCCCTGTGAGCCATGTGAGCCCTGCGGTAATCAGAGGGGCGGCTTCATTTTCTCTTCCTTCAGACAAATCTAACATCCGTAGGAAGTCAGCATGCAACAGTTTAATTGATACAAGTTGCCCACTCACACCTCATTGTCATCTGATTGAATGAAAACACCAGCTCTATATTAATCTTCAAAATATCTTTTTATCCTAAAAGCTCACATACCTTTGCCATTCACAGTCATGTGATATTGGATCATTTTCCTCTATAAAAAAGGAAAGCTTTATATATTAATACTAGCTGTACTACCCGGCTTCGCCCGGGTTCATAACTGCTATTAGCAATAGTGTTAACAAAAATTTATTCTGCACACAAAAAACACAAAACAAATAGATAGAAATGTAATTATTAAAAGGCAAAAACTAAGCTAATAGAAGCATTTTGCAACATATATTTCAACACCAGAGATATTCCACACAGATTTAACTAAATTGGCCAAGTAATGTAAAGTAATCTTCTACTACTTATTCAAGAGCCTTTTGAGAAACGACATTCTTAGTTTTTCCTTCAGGTGCAAAGATGAACAGATTTTTGGCTGTTCCAACTCTTGAACAGGCCACATAAAGTTGACCATGAGAAGAGCATGGAGATTGTAAATCGATTCCAACTACTTTCAAGGACTGTCTTCCCTCTCCTCAGAAAGTTCATTGGCCCTTGAGAAAGCTCTTGTTTTCATGTCTGCAAGCCTCACTTCCCTCTCCTCAGAAAGTTCATTGGCTCTTGAGGAAGCAGCTCTTGTTTTCATGTCTGCAAGCCTCACTTCCCTCTCCTCAGTAAGTTAATTGGCTCTTTAGGAAGCAGCTCTTGTTTTCATGTCTGCAAGCCTCACTTCCCTCTCCTCAGAAAGTTAATTGGCTCTTGAGGAAGCAGCTCTTATTTTCATGTCTGCAAGCCTCGCTTGCCTCTCCTCAGAAAGTTCATTGGCTCTTGAGGAAGCAGCTGCTGTTCTCATGTGTGTCAGCCTTGTTTCTCTGTCTTCATATTTTTCATTGGCCCGTAATGCAGCTTTTCTTTTCGCATCAGCTGACATTTGTGCCATGGAATTACTTTTCTTGTGAGGCATTATTGTGGTAAAAATAGTCTGTAACTGACAGTTTCTATATCCTCTCACATAGAGGTAATGTGACTGACATCAGCCTTTCCACCAACACACCCTAATTGACATTGTATTACCTCACACAAGCTTTGTTATACTGAGAATGTCCTTTGTTGCCTATATTAACCAATCAGAGCTCAGATTAATTAACTGTAGCAAAATAGAAGCTGAGCAGTGATTGGTTGTTATTCTAGAATAGATGGTTAGCACTCGACCATGTAGAGAAAAGGTGGCAGTGAAAAGGAACCCAATGTTCCGTAAAGTCCAAATAATATATAGAATCACTGCACTCAGTAGAGAGATATGCTTTAAGTGAATACATTTTATTTGGGTGATGGGTGAAGCGACGAAATTTTTGACGTTTCGGCCGAACTCCGGCCTTTATCATATAGTCGCTGGAAAAAATCAAAAAATATATACAATCAGAACAATATATACAGAATATACATAATATATACATGACAAGAAAGAGCTGGCATATCCAGGTTTGTATAGGTGCAATAATGCAGATGCATTTCTACTAGAGATATCAAAGAACAAAAAGATACTGGGTATCGAAGTTGCAAAGACATGACATGTGACATAAATCAAAAAGACATAAAGCATACCCTTCGAGGTCACCGAGAGAATTTTGGCACCGTTTGTTTTGGAACATTTAATCAATGGCATATATCCTAAAGGTAAGGATAAGGGGAAGTATAATTAGGAAAATATCCCAGGAATCCCTGGTAAAAGTGTGATAAAAAGAACATCTTGTAATGGTGTATCTCTGAATGATGTAATGTGACCGAGGGTAAAGAAAAAAAGGGGGGAGAGGAAAAGAAAAAAACATAGTACCGGTTCAGTGGATGATCCAGAAGGGATTTAATCAGCAAGCCCGGGGAGCGCTGTCCTGACCGTAACAATAGGGCTGTAGGGGGTAAAGTGATAATGGTAAGGGTATGTAATCACCCTGAAATCTAAGTGGGCGGCAGTTCCATGAGAAGGTACTTACATGTATTGGTGGCGCAGTGGTCCTGCGAGGGCTCAGGCGAGCAGGTGCAGTGTGTGTGTGTACTGCACGAGAGGGGGAACCCTTATGAATGTGTGCTGTCCGGTCATGTGACCGGAAGTAAGCCTAGAGCTACTGCGCGTGCGGTCAGTGAGGGGGAGAAAGAGAGACACACGACCGGCTGTCTGGCGCATGCGTCGGTCGGACACCGCTAGCGGGAGCTACCGCGCGTGCGTGCCTTAGTAGTATGGTGTCAATGGACACCTGCGCCTGCGTAGTTTAGACATCACCGCTCTCTGTCATGATGTGAACTGTCATGACAGTTAGCGGTCCGTGAGAGAGAGGAAAAGACGACCGGCTGTAGGGCGCATGCGTCGGTCGGACAGCGCAGGCGGGGGATGTTTGTGCCTGCGTGTATAATGGAATCGTATAAATATAAGGCACCAATGTCTGTGTATTTGGGAGCATATATTTTAAAGCGTGGAGTCACTACAGACAATGTTGGTAATATAAATACCTGCGTCCTTGGAAACATATATTCTAAAGTGTAGAGTTACTACATTCATATATAAACACTGTTGGTAATGCAAATCCGGTGAATATATACAGCACAGTCAGCGGTCCGTATAATGAAAAGATGGTACAATCAGCAATATAGAAAAAATAAATAAATAAATAAATAATAATAATGGTAATAATCGACGTTTGTAGGAGTCCAAACAAAAAAAAGAAAAATAGAAAACAAAAGAAACAAATGAAGAAAAAAGGAAGGTAAAAGAAAAAGAAGAAGAAAAAAACATAAAAAAGGGGGGAGGGGGGGGGGGGTTACAGCAGAAGTTGTTCTTACCGCCCCAAGATGAAGGATGAAGAGACTGAGACAAACGATTTTTCAATGGGTCTAAGGAAGGAAACACATTAAATTAGCCAATCTATTTCACGATTTAAACCCCTAGGGTGTAGGGTATCTAGGGTGTAAATCCAATATGTTTCTCTTTGTTTTAATAAGCGGATATGGTTCCCTCCTCTTTTTGGTCTTGGCACTTTTTCAATGATTTGGAACCTCAATTGAGATACATTATGTTTTGCCTCTTTAAAATGTGCTGGTAGGGGTAGCCATGTCTTACCGCATCGAATAGTGGATTTATGTCCAGAAATACGGTCACGTATGGCCTGGGTGGTCTCGCCTACGTATAATAATCCACATGGGCATTTTATGATATACACAACAAAATTTGTTTCACATGTGAAGAAGTCTTTAATAGGGTATGATTTGCCTGTTCGGGGGTGTACAACTTCGTTACCCTTTATGATATTCGAACAGCTCATGCAGTTCAGGCACGGAAAAGTGCCCGTTCTGTGAAGTCCTGTAAGAGTACGTGTGGATGTTTTGTTGTTGTGTCCTATATCAGCTCTGACTACCTTGTCCTTGATGATTTGGGGTCTCCTGAGGCACATAAGAGGTGGGTTTTTGAATATGGAGATGTTGGGATATGCTTTGGTGAGGAGAGGCCAATGTTTGTGGATCAGATTGTGGACTTTATTCATGGAAGGGTGATGGTCATGGACAAATGGTAACCTGGGTGGTTTTGTAGTAGGACTATTAATTTCCCTGTCCTCAAGGGCTCTCGTCATTTCTGTGGCCAATAGTGTAGGTGGATAATTCCTAGATTTGAATTTGTCAGCCATTTCTTGTAATCTGGTTTGTCTGGTGGCACTATCAGATACAATTCTTGTGACCCTTTTGAATTGCGACCGTGGAAGGCTGTCCCTTGTGGATTTAGGATGGCAACTATCATAACGAAGGAGATTATTACAATCAGTGGGTTTAGTATAGATGTCGGTGGTCAATTTACCCTGGGAGTCCTTCTGAACTCGTGTGTCCAAGAAAGTAATAGTCTCTGAGTCATGAAAAAGTGTGAATTTTAGTTCTTCCCTGATGCCGTTGAGGGTATTAAAGAAAGTAGATAGGCTATTTAAATCTCCGAGCCAGATACAAAAAATGTCGTCGATATAGCAAAGCCATATATTGGCATGCTGCTGGAATAATGGATTGGAATAAACATAGTCACGTTCGAATCTGTCCATATATAAGTTGGCATAGGCGGGGGCCACATTCGAGCCCATCGCGGTCCCGCACGTCTGGACAAAAAAATCGTCCTCAAACCGAAAAAAGTTTTCCCTCAATACTATGTTGAGGAGATCAAGACATAGTTCTTGTGATCTTTTGTCAGTGTTTGCGTCCTCCAAGGTCTGAAAAACTGCTTGTATACCCTTTTCGTGTGCTATAGATGTGTACAGACTGTTCACATCGAGGGTACAGAGGATACTGGTAGATGGAACTGTGTCAAGAGTACGAATTTTGTTTAGAAAATCGCCCGTGTCTAAAATGAAGGATTTGGTATTGTGAGTGTATGGTGTTAGTATTTTTTCGAGAAATATTGATAAAGGATTCAGAATTGAATCCGTTGAGGCAACAATAGGGCCGGGTGGATTATGTAAATCTTTGTGGATTTTAGGTAGAATATAGAGCACTGGGGTAACTAGGTGTTGGTTGATTAAGAAAGTTTTTGTTTTATTATCAATTGTCTTGTTCTCTAAGTGTTTGTTGAGGATATTGTCAATTTTTTTACGTATGATGAATGTAGGATCAGATTGAATTTTTTTGTAAGTGTTGGTGTCTGCTAGTTGTCTCCTAATTTCACCTATATATTGGCTTTTGTTCATGACCACTAAGGCCCCTCCCTTGTCCGCTGCCTTAATAATGATATTAGTGTTGTCCTGTAAGGATTTCAATGTTCGTTTTTCTAATGTTGATAAGTTATGTCGGATGGGGAGTAGGCCTAGACGTTGAGTATGGATAGTTTGTTTAATGTCTCTGTCCACCAGGTCCACAAATGTCTTGACGGCATGATTGGATCTAGGGGGAAGAAAATTGCTTGGATTCCTTAGACCCAAGGAGTCAATGGAGACAGATGGACCAGGTTCACGATCAGGGATAGAACCTAGAGAGTTGGGTATGTGTGGTAAGGTGTTCTCGAAGTGTACCTTTAGTCTGATGTTTCGGTAAAATTGTTGGAGATCTCTCTCCAGTTGGAAGGCATTCCATTTGGGTGTTGGACAGAAGGAGAGACCAAGATTAAGGACTTTGAGCTCCAGGTGGAGAAAGTGAATAGTCAGAAATGTTTACAACTATGTTTGGACCCCTACCTGAGAGCGAAGGACCATCTGCCGATTCTCGTTCCCTCCTCCTCGACCGCCTCGTTGGTGCACGCTTTGGCCTAAAAAAGCCGTTCTGGAGGTAGGAGCTCTGCCAGTGTCGCTCCCGGATCCTGGAGATAAACCCCCGGCAGGAGAGGAGCCCCCTGAAGCTGTATATCCTCCCTGTTGGTAGCGGGGTCTCTGTCGATAACGTCTCTGAGCTGTATCCTCCCATCTATACACTCTATTGTTGAGGTAGTCCTCGGTGTCGCGTTGGAACTTCGACCTTTTCCTGTCTTCTAAGGTTTTCTGATGTGTTACGAGTGCTGAGTCAATCTTGCTTTTCAGGGAATTAAAGTCCGTTGTGCTCAAGGTGGAAGTAAGTTGTGTTTCGATTGTGGTAATTTTTTCTTCGGTCTCTTTAATGGCTTCTTTGAAATACTCGATTGTAAGGAGAATAATATCGAACGAGCACTTGTTCAGGATTTTCTGAAAGGTAGCACAATATTTGTTATTATCAGAAAACAGAGTAGGTCGTAGATTACACCTTAATCCACGGGGTATCTTGCCCTGTCTGTGATACTCTCCCAGTGTCGCACAATGCAAATCGTATGCTATCAGTCTCTTTCTTTCCTTCTCCCAGTCTTTTGTCTTGATGTCCCTGCTCGGGATGTGAAGAAAGTCTGTACCAGATCTGATTCTGGATAGAATTGTGGAGCCTAATGCATCGTCGTACATATAGGTTTCAGACGACATGGATATTCAGGTCGGTGCTGATAACCAAGAAAACAGTCCAATTCTAGAATAGATGGTTAGCACTCGACCATGTAGAGAAAAGGTGCCAGTGAAAAGGAACCCAATGTTCCGTAAAGTCCAAATAATATATAGAATCACTGCACTCAGTAGAGAGATATGCTTTAAGTGAATACATTTTATTTGGGTGATGGGTGAAGCGACGAAATTTTTGACGTTTCGGCCGAACTCCGGCCTTTATCATATAGTCGCTGGAAAAAATCAAAAAATATATACAATCAGAACAATATATACAGAATATACATAATATATACATGACAAGAAAGAGCTGGCATATCCAGGTTTGTATAGGTGCAATAATGCAGATGCATTTCTACTAGAGATATCAAAGAACAAAAAGATACTGGGTATCGAAGTTGCAAAGACATGACATGTGACATAAATCAAAAAGACATAAAGCATACCCTTCGAGGTCACCGAGAGAATTTTGGCACCGTTTGTTTTGGAACATTTGATCAATGGCATATATCCTAAAGGTAAGGATAAGGGGAAGTATAATTAGGAAAATATCCCAGGAATCCCTGGTAAAAGTGTGATAAAAAGAACATCTTGTAATGGTGTATCTCTGAATGATGTAATGTGACCGAGGGTAAAGAAAAAAAGGGGGGAGAGGAAAAGAAAAAAACATAGTACCGGTTCAGTGGATGATCCAGAAGGGATTTAATCAGCAAGTCCGGGGAGCGCTATCCTGACCGTAACAATAGGGCTGTAGGGGGTAAAGTGATAATGGTAAGGGTATGTAATCACCCTGAAATCTAAGTGGGCGGCAGTTCCATGAGAAGGTACTTACATGTATTGGTGGCGCAGTGGTCCTGCGAGGGCTCAGGCGAGCAGGTGCAGTGTGTGTGTACTGCACGAGAGGGGGAACACTTATGAATGTGCGCTGTCCGGTCATGTGACCGGAAGTAAGCCTAGAGCTACTGCGCGTGCGGTCAGTGAGGGGGAGAAAGAGAGACACACGACCGGCTGTCTGGCGCATGCGTCGGTCGGACACCGCTAGCGGGAGCTACCGCGCGTGCGTGCCTTAGTAGTATGGTGTCAATGGACACCTGCGCCTGCGTAGTTTAGACATCACCGCTCTCTGTCATGATGTGAACTGTCATGACAGTTAGCGGTCCGTGAGAGAGAGGAAAAGACGACCGGCTGTAGGGCGCATGCGTCGGTCGGACAGCGCTGGCGGGGGATGTTTGTGCCTGCGTGTATAATGGAATCGTATAAATATAAGGCACCAATGTCTGTGTGTTTGGGAGCATATATTCTAAAGCGTGGAGTCACTACAGACAATGTTGGTAATATAAATACCTGCGTCCTTGGAAACATATATTCTAAAGTGTAGAGTCACTACATTCATATATAAACACTGTTGGTAACGCAAATCCGGTGAATATATACAGCACAGTCAGCGGTCCGTATAATGAAAAGATGGTACAATCAGCAATATAGAAAAAATAAATAAATAAATAATAATAATGGTAATAATCGACGTTTGTAGGAGTCCAAACAAAAAAAAGAAAAATAGAAAACAAAAGAAACAAATGAAGAAAAAAGGAAGGTAAAAGAAAAAGAAGAAGAAAAAAACATAAAAAAGGGGGGGAAGGGGGGGGTTACAGCAGAAGTTGTTCTAACCGCCCCAAGAAGAAGGATGAAGAGACTGAGACAAACGATTTTTCAATGGGTCTAAGGAAGGAAACACATTAAATTAGCCAATCTATTTCACGATTTAAACCCCTAGGGTGTAGGGTATCTAGGGTGTAAATCCAATATGTTTCTCTTTGTTTTAATAAGCGGATATGGTTCCCTCCTCTTTTTGGTCTTGGCACTTTTTCAATGATTTGGAACCTCAATTGAGATACATTATGTTTTGCCTCTTTAAAATGTGCTGGTAGGGGTAGCCATGTCTTACCGCATCGAATAGTGGATTTATGTCCAGAAATACGGTCACGTATGGCCTGGGTGGTCTCGCCTACGTATAATAATCCACATGGGCATTTTATGATATACACAACAAAATTTGTTTCACATGTGAAGAAGTCTTTAATAGGGTATGATTTGCCTGTTCGGGGGTGTACAACTTCGTTACCCTTTATGATATTCGAACAGCTCATGCAGTTCAGGCACGAAAAGTGCCCGTTCTGTGAAGTCCTGTAAGAGTACGTGTGGATGTTTTATTGTTGTGTCCTATATCAGCTCTGACTACCTTGTCCTTGATGATTTGGGGTCTCCTGAGGCACATAAGAGGTGGGTTTTTGAATATGGAGATGTTGGGATATGCTTTGGTGAGGAGAGGCCAATGTTTGTGGATCAGATTGTGGACTTTATTCATGGAAGGGTGATGGTCATGGACAAATGGTAACCTGGGTGGTTTTGTAGTAGGACTATTAATTTCCCTGTCCTCAAGGGCTCTCGTCATTTCTGTGGCCAATAGTGTAGGTGGATAATTCCTAGATTTGAATTTGTCAGCCATTTCTTGTAATCTGGTTTGTCTGGTGGCACTATCAGATACAATTCTTGTGACCCTTTTGAATTGCGACCGTGGAAGGCTGTCCCTTGTGGATTTAGGATGGCAACTATCATAACGAAGAAGATTATTACAATCAGTGGGTTTAGTATAGATGTCGGTAGTCAATTTACCCTGGGAGTCCTTCTGAACTCGTGTGTCCAAGAAAGTAATAGTCTCTGAGTCATGAAAAAGTGTGAATTTTAGTTCTTCCCTGACGCCGTTGAGGGTATTAAAGAAAGTAGATAGGCTATTTAAATCTCCGAGCCAGATACAAAAAATGTCGTCGATATAGCGAAGCCATATATTGGCATGCTGCTGGAATAATGGATTGGAATAAACATAGTCACGTTCGAATCTGTCCATATATAAGTTGGCATAGGCGGGGGCCACATTCGAGCCCATCGCGGTCCCGCACGTCTGGACAAAAAAATCGTCCTCAAACCGAAAAAAGTTTTCCCTCAATACTATGTTGAGGAGATCAAGACATAGTTCTTGTGATCTTTTGTCAGTGTTTGCGTCCTCCAAGGTCTGAAAAACTGCTTGTATACCCTTTTCGTGTGCTATAGATGTGTACAGACTGTTCACATCGAGGGTACAGAGGATACTGGTAGATGGAACTGTGTCAAGAGTACGAATTTTGTTTAGAAAATCGCCCGTGTCTAAAATGAAGGATTTGGTATTGTGAGTGTATGGTGTTAGTATTTTTTCGAGAAATATTGATAAAGGATTCAGAATTGAATCCGTTGAGGCAACAATAGGGCGGCCGGGTGGATTATGTAAATCTTTGTGGATTTTAGGTAGAATATAGAGCACTGGGGTAACTGGGTGTTGGTTGATTAAGAAAGTTTTTGTTTTATTATCAATTGTCTTGTTCTCTAAGTGTTTGTTGAGGATATTGTCAATTTTTTTACGTATGATGAATGTAGGATCAGATTGAATTTTTTTGTAAGTGTTGGTGTCTGCTAGTTGTCTCCTAATTTCACCTATATATTGGCTTTTGTTCATGACCACTAAGGCCCCTCCCTTGTCCGCTGCCTTAATAATGATATTAGTGTTGTCCTGTAAGGATTTCAATGTTCGTTTTTCTAATGTTGATAAGTTATGTCGGATGGGGAGTAGGCCTAGACGTTGAGTATGGATAGTTTGTTTAATGTCTCTGTCCACCAGGTCCACAAATGTCTCGACGGCATGATTGGATCTAGGGGGAAGAAAATTGCTTGGATTCCTTAGACCCAAGGAGTCAATGGAGACAGATGGACCAGGTTCACGATCAGGGATAGAACCTAGAGAGTTGGGTATGTGTGGTAAGGTGTTCTCGAAGTGTACCTTTAGTCTGATGTTTCGGTAAAATTGTTGGAGATCTCTCTCCAGTTGGAAGGCATTCCATTTGGGTGTTGGACAGAAGGAGAGACCAAGATTAAGGACTTTGAGCTCCAGGGGAGAAAGTGAATAGTCAGAAATGTTTACAACTATGTTTGGACTCCTACCTGAGAGCGAAGGACCATCTGCCGATTCTCGTTCCCTCCTCCTCGACCGCCTCGTTGGTGCACGCTTTGGCCTAAAAAAGCCGTTCTGGAGGTAGGAGCTCTGCCAGTGTCGCTCCCGGATCCTGGAGATGAACCCCCGGCAGGAGAGGAGCCCCCTGAAGCTGTATATCCTCCCTGTTGGTAGCGGGGTCTCTGTCGATAACGTCTCTGAGCTGTATCCTCCCATCTATACACTCTATTGTTGAGGTAGTCCTCGGTGTCGCGTTGGAACTTCGACCTTTTCCTGTCTTCTAAGGTTTTCTGATGTGTTACGAGTGCTGAGTCAATCTTGCTTTTCAGGGAATTAAAGTCCGTTGTGCTCAAGGTGGAAGTAAGTTGTGTTTCGATTGTGGTAATTTTTTCTTCGGTCTCTTTAATGGCTTCTTTGAAATACTCGATTGTAAGGAGAATAATATCGAACGAGCACTTGTTCAGGATTTTCTGAAAGGTAGCACAATATTTGTTATTATCAGAAAACAGAGTAGGTCGTAGATTACACCTTAATCCACGGGGTATCTTGCCCTGTCTGTGATACTCTCCCAGTGTCGCACAATGCAAATCGTATGCTATCAGTCTCTTTCTTTCCTTCTCCCAGTCTTTTGTCTTGATGTCCCTGCTCGGGATGTGAAGAAAGTCTGTACCAGATCTGATTCTGGATAGAATTGTGGAGCCTAATGCATCGTCGTACATATAGGTTTCAGACGACATGGATATTCAGGTTGGTGCTGATAACCAAGAAAACAGTCCAATTCTAGAATAGATGGTTAGCACTCGACCATGTAGAGAAAAGGTGCCAGTGAAAAGGAACCCAATGTTCCGTAAAGTCCAAATAATATATAGAATCACTGCACTCAGTAGAGAGATATGCTTTAAGTGAATACATTTTATTTGGGTGATGGGTGAAGCGACGAAATTTTTGACGTTTCGGCCGAACTCCGGCCTTTATCATATAGTCGCTGGAAAAAATCAAAAAATATATACAATCAGAACAATATATACAGAAAATACATAATATATACATGACAAGAAAGAGCTAGCATATCCAGGTTTGTATAGGTGCAATAATGCAGATGCATTTCTACTAGAGATATCAAAGAACAAAAAGATACTGGGTATCGAAGTTGCAAAGACATGACATGTGACATAAATCAAAAAGACATAAAGCATACCCTTCGAGGTCACCGAGAGAATTTTGGCACCGTTTGTTTTGGAACATTTGATCAATGGCATATATCCTAAAGGTAAGGATAAGGGGAAGTATAATTAGGAAAATATCCCAGGAATCCCTGGTAAAAGTGTGATAAAAAGAACATCTTGTAATGGTGTATCTCTGAATGATGTAATGTGACCGAGGGTAAAGAAAAAAAGGGGGGAGAGGAAAAGAAAAAAACATAGTACCGGTTCAGTGGATGATCCAGAAGGGATTTAATCAGCAAGCCCGGGGAGCGCTATCCTGACCGTAACAATAGGGCTGTAGGGGGTAAAGTGATAATGGTAAGGGTATGTAATCACCCTGAAATCTAAGTGGGCGGCAGTTCCATGAGAAGGTACTTACATGTATTGGTGGCGCAGTGGTCCTGCGAGGGCTCAGGCGAGCAGGTGCAGTGTGTGTGTACTGCACGAGAGGGGGAACCCTTATGAATGTGCGCTGTCCGGTCATGTGACCGGAAGTAAGCCTAGAGCTACTGCGCGTGCGGTCAGTGAGGGGGAGAAAGAGAGACACACGACCGGCTGTCTGGCGCATGCATCGGTCGGACACCGCTAGCGGGAGCTACCGCGCGTGCGTGCCTTAGTAGTATGGTGTCAATGGACACCTGCGCCTGCGTAGTTTAGACATCACCGCTCTCTGTCATGATGTGAACTGTCATGACAGTTAGCGGTCCGTGAGAGAGAGGAAAAGACGACCGGCTGTAGGGCGCATGCGTCGGTCGGACAGCGCTGGCGGGGGATGTTTGTGCCTGCGTGTATAATGGAATCGTATAAATATAAGGCACCAATGTCTGTGTGTTTGGGAGCATATATTCTAAAGCGTGGAGTCACTACAGACAATGTTGGTAATATAAATACCTGCGTCCTTGGAAACATATATTCTAAAGTGTAGAGTCACTACATTCATATATAAACACTGTTGGTAATGCAAATCCGGTGAATATATACAGCACAGTCAGCGGTCCGTATAATGAAAAGATGGTACAATCAGCAATATAGAAAAAATAAATAAATAAATAATAATAATGGTAATAATCGACGTTTGTAGGAGTCCAAACAAAAAAAAGAAAAATAGAAAACAAAAGAAACAAATGAAGAAAAAAGGAAGGTAAAAGAAAAAGAAGAAGAAAAAAACATAAAAAAGGGGGGGAGGGGGGGGGTTACAGCAGAAGTTGTTCTTACCGCCCCAAGATGAAGGATGAAGAGACTGAGACAAACGATTTTTCAATGGGTCTAAGGAAGGAAACACATTAAATTAGCCAATCTATTTCACGATTTAAACCCCTAGGGTGTAGGGTATCTAGGGTGTAAATCCAATATGTTTCTCTTTGTTTTAATAAGCGGATATGGTTCCCTCCTCTTTTTGGTCTTGGCACTTTTTCAATGATTTGGAACCTCAATTGAGATACATTATGTTTTGCCTCTTTAAAATGTGCTGGTAGGGGTAGCCATGTCTTACCGCATCGAATAGTGGATTTATGTCCAGAAATACGGTCACGTATGGCCTGGGTGGTCTCGCCTACGTATAATAATCCACATGGGCATTTTATGATATACACAACAAAATTTGTTTCACATGTGAAGAAGTCTTTAATAGGGTATGATTTGCCTGTTCGGGGGTGTACAACTTCGTTACCCTTTATGATATTCGAACAGCTCATGCAGTTCAGGCACGGAAAAGTGCCCGTTCTGTGAAGTCCTGTAAGAGTACGTGTGGATGTTTTGTTGTTGTGTCCTATATCAGCTCTGACTACCTTGTCCTTGATGATTTGGGGTCTCCTGAGGCACATAAGAGGTGGGTTTTTGAATATGGAGATGTTGGGATATGCTTTGGTGAGGAGAGGCCAATGTTTGTGGATCAGATTGTGGACTTTATTCATGGAAGGGTGATGGTCATGGACAAATGGTAACCTGGGTGGTTTTGTAGTAGGACTATTAATTTCCCTGTCCTCAAGGGCTCTCGTCATTTCTGTGGCCAATAGTGTAGGTGGATAATTCCTAGATTTGAATTTGTCAGCCATTTCTTGTAATCTGGTTTGTCTGGTGGCACTATCAGATACAATTCTTGTGACCCTTTTGAATTGCGACCGTGGAAGGCTGTCCCTTGTGGATTTAGGATGGCAACTATCATAACGAAGGAGATTATTACAATCAGTGGGTTTAGTATAGATGTCGGTGGTCAATTTACCCTGGGAGTCCTTCTGAACTCGTGTGTCCAAGAAAGTAATAGTCTCTGAGTCATGAAAAAGTGTGAATTTTAGTTCTTCCCTGACGCCGTTGAGGGTATTAAAGAAAGTAGATAGGCTATTTAAATCTCCGAGCCAGATACAAAAAATGTCGTCGATATAGCGAAGCCATATATTGGCATGCTGCTGGAATAATTGATTGGAATAAACATAGTCACATTCGAATCTGTCCATATATAAGTTGGCATAGGCGGGGGCCACATTCGAGCCCATCGCGGTCCCGCACGTCTGGACAAAAAAATCGTCCTCAAACCGAAAAAAGTTTTCCCTCAATACTATGTTGAGGAGATCAAGACATACAGTGGGGCAAAAAAGTATTTAGTCAGTCAGCAATAGTGCAAGTTCCACCACTTAAAAAGATGAGAGGCGTCTGTAATTTACATCATAGGTAGACCTCAACTATGGGAGACAAACTGAGAAAAAAAAATCCAGAAAATCACATTGTCTGTTTTTTTATCATTTTATTTGCATATTATGGTGGAAAATAAGTATTTGGTCAGAAACAAACAATCAAGATTTCTGGCTCTCACAGACCTGTAACTTCTTCTTTAAGAGTCTCCTCTTTCCTCCACTCATTACCTGTAGTAATGGCACCTGTTTACACTTGTTATCAGTATAAAAAGACACCTGTGCACACGCTCAAACAGTCTGACTCCAAACTCCACTATGGTGAAGACCAAAGAGCTGTCAAAGGACACCAGAAACAAAATTGTAGCCCTGCACCAGGCTGGGAAGACTGAATCTGCAATAGCCAACCAGCTTGGAGTGAAGAAATCAACAGTGGGAGCAATAATTAGAAAATGGAAGACATACAAGACCACTGATAATCTCCCTCGATCTGGGGCTCCACGCAAAATCCCACCCCGTGGGGTCAGAATGATCACAAGAACGGTGAGCAAAAATCCCAGAACCACGCGGGGGGACCTAGTGAATGAACTGCAGAGAGCTGGGACCAATGTAACAAGGCCTACCATAAGTAACACACTACGCCACCATGGACTCAGATCCTGCAGTGCCAGACGTGTCCCACTGCTTAAGCCAGTACATGTCCGGGCCCGTCTGAAGTTTGCTAGAGAGCATTTGGATGATCCAGAGGAGTTTTGGGAGAATGTCCTATGGTCTGATGAAACCAAACTGGATCTGTTTGATAGAAACACAACTTGTCGTGTTTGGAGGAAAAAGAATACTGAGTTGCATCCATCAAACACCATACCTACTGTAAAGCATGGTGGTGGAAACATCATGCTTTGGGGCTGTTTCTCTGCAAAGGGGCCAGGACGACTGATCCGGGTACATGAAAGAATGAATGGGGCCATGTATCGTGAGATTTTGAGTGCAAACCTCCTTCCATCAGCAAGGGCATTGAAGATGAAACGTGGCTGGGTCTTTCAACATGACAATGATCCAAAGCACACCGCCAGGGCAACGAAGGAGTGGCTTCGTAAGAAGCATTTCAAGGTCCTGGAGTGGCCTAGCCAGTCTCCAGATCTCAACCCTATAGAAAACCTTTGGAGGGAGTTGAAAGTCCGTGTTGCCAAGCGAAAAGCCAAAAACATCACCGCTCTAGAGGAGATCTGCATGGAGGAATGGGCCAACATACCAACAACAGTGTGTGGCAACCTTGTGAAGACTTACAGAAAACGTTTGACCTCTGACATTGCCAACAAAGGATATATTACAAAGTATTGAGATGAAATTTTGTTTCTGACCAAATACTTATTTTCCACCATAATATGCAAATAAAATGTTAAAAAAACAGACAATGTGATTTTCTGGATTTTTTTTTCTCAGTTTGTCTCCCATAGTTGAGGTCTACCTATGATGTAAATTACAGACGCCTCTCACCTTTTTAAGTGGTGGAACTTGCACTATTGCTGACTGACTAAATACTTTTTTGCCCCACTGTAGTTCTTGTGATCTTTTGTCAGTGTTTGCGTCCTCCAAGGTCTGAAAAACTGCTTGTATACCCTTTTCGTGTGCTATAGATGTGTACAGACTGTTCACATCGAGGGTACAGAGGATACTGGTAGATGGAACTGTGTCAAGAGTACGAATTTTGTTTAGAAAATCGCCCGTGTCTAAAATGAAGGATTTGGTATTGTGAGTGTATGGTGTTAGTATTTTTTCGAGAAATATTGATAAAGGATTCAGAATTGAATCCGTTGAGGCAACAATAGGGCGGCCGGGTAGATTATGTAAATCTTTGTGGATTTTAGGTAGAATATAGAGCACTGGGGTAACTGGGTGTTGGTTGATTAAGAAAGTTTTTGTTTTATTATCAATTGTCTTGTTCTCTAAGTGTTTATTGAGGATATTGTCAATTTTTTTACGTATGATGAATGTAGGATCAGATTGAATTTTTTTGTAAGTGTTGGTGTCTGCTAGTTGTCTCCTAATTTCACCTATATATTGGCTTTTGTTCATGACCACTAAGGCCCCTCCCTTGTCCGCTGCCTTAATAATGATATTAGTGTTGTCCTGTAAGGATTTCAATGTTCGTTTTTCTAATGTTGATAAGTTATGTCGGATGGGGAGTAGGCCTAGACGTTGAGTATGGATAGTTTGTTTAATGTCTCTGTCCACCAGGTCCACAAATGTCTCGACGGCATGATTGGATCTAGGGGGAAGAAAATTGCTTGGATTCCTTAGACCCAAGGAGTCAATGGAGACAGATGGACCAGGTTCACGATCAGGGATAGAACCTAGAGAGTTGGGTATGTGTGGTAAGGTGTTCTCGAAGTGTACCTTTAGTCTGATGTTTCGGTAAAATTGTTGGAGATCTCTCTCCAGTTGGAAGGCATTCCATTTGGGTGTTGGACAGAAGGAGAGACCAAGATTAAGGACTTTGAGCTCCAGGGGAGAAAGTGAATAGTCAGAAATGTTTACAACTATGTTTGGACTCCTACCTGAGAGCGAAGGACCATCTGCCGATTCTCGTTCCCTCCTCCTCGACCGCCTCGTTGGTGCACGCTTTGGCCTAAAAAAGCCGTTCTGGAGGTAGGAGCTCTGCCAGTGTCGCTCCCGGATCCTGGAGATGAACCCCCGGCAGGAGAGGAGCCCCCTGAAGCTGTATATCCTCCCTGTTGGTAGCGGGGTCTCTGTCGATAACGTCTCTGAGCTGTATCCTCCCATCTATACACTCTATTGTTGAGGTAGTCCTCAGTGTCGCGTTGGAACTTCGACCTTTTCCTGTCTTCTAAGGTTTTCTGATGTGTTACGAGTGCTGAGTCAATCTTGCTTTTCAGGGAATTAAAGTCCGTTGTGCTCAAGGTGGAAGTAAGTTGTGTTTCGATTGTGGTAATTTTTTCTTCGGTCTCTTTAATGGCTTCTTTGAAATACTCGATTGTAAGGAGAATAATATCGAACGAGCACTTGTTCAGGATTTTCTGAAAGGTAGCACAATATTTGTTATTATCAGAAAACAGAGTAGGTCGTAGATTACACCTTAATCCACGGGGTATCTTGCCCTGTCTGTGATACTCTCTGTTGTGAATTCTGTGGCTGAATTCACTCCTGTGGTCACAAGTGGTACTGCAGCTTCTGAGCTTCCTCCCTCAGGTGTTCTGGTGAGCTCGTTAACTGCTTCATTACTTAACTCCGCCTGATGCTGCTATCCTTGCTCCTTGTCAATGTTTCAGTGTTGGATCTGAGCTTCTCCTGATTGTTCCTGTGACCTGCTGCTCTGTATAGCTAAGTGCTTTTTGCTTTTTTGTTGCTTTTTTTCTGTCCAGCTTGTCTTTTGTTTTGCTGGAAGCTCTGAGACGCAAAGGGTGTACCGCCGTGCCGTTAGTTCGGCACGGTGGGGTTTTTTTGCCCCCTTTGCGTGGTTTTGCTTTAGGGTTTTTTGTAGACTGCAAAGTTCGCTTTACTGTCCTCGCTCTGTCCTAGAATATCGGGCCCCACTTTGCTGAATCTATTTCATCCATACGTTTTGTCTTTTCATCTTACTCACAGTCATTATATGTGGGGGGCTGCCTTTTCCTTTGGGGAATTTCTCTGGGGCAAGTCAGGCCTATTTTTCTATCTTCAGGCTAGCTAGTTTCTTAGGCTGTGCCGAGTTGCCTAGGTAGTTGTTAGGCGCAATCCACAGCCGCTTTTAGTTGTGTTTAGGATAGGATCAGGTGTGCAGTCTACAGAGTTTCCACGTCTCAGAGCTCGTTCTTGTATTTTTGGGTATTTGTCAGATCACTGTGTGCGCTCTGATCGCTAAGCACACTGTGTTTCTGGATTGCCTTCATAACACCTGTCATTAGCAAACATAACAGTACAAGGAGCCATTCACATGGTCAGCTGGGCCCAGTATTGAGGTTTATTCTTGGCCAAAGGTGTAGCATCAATTCCTCTCAATGGAATAGGACACCGCAAAGGCTCCAAGAAAAACCCACAACGTTTAGCATAATCCAAATCCATCAGATTCAGGGCAGCGCCCGAATCCACAAACGCCATGACAGAAAACGATGACAAAGAGCATATCAAGGTAATGGACAGAAGGAATTTGGACTGTACAGTACCAATGACGGCAGACCTAGCGGACCGCTTAGTGCGCTTAGGACAATCAGAAATAGCATGAGTGGAATCACCACAGTAGAAACACAGACCATTCAGACGTCTGTATTCCTGCCGTTCAACTCTAGTCATAGTCCTATCGCACTGCATAGGCTCAGGTTTAACCTCAGGCAGTACCGCCAAAAATACTGTTGTGAATTCTGTGGCTGAATTCACTCCTGTGGTCACAAGTGGTACTGCAGCTTCTGAGCTTCCTCCCTCAGGTGTTCTGGTGAGCTCGTTAACTGCTTCATTACTTAACTCCGCCTGATGCTGCTATCCTTGCTCCTTGTCAATGTTTCAGTGTTGGATCTGAGCTTCTCCTGATTGTTCCTGTGACCTGCTGCTCTGTATAGCTAAGTGCTTTTTGCTTTTTTGTTGCTTTTTTTCTGTCCAGCTTGTCTTTTGTTTTTCTGGAAGCTCTGAGACGCAAAGGGTGTACCGCCGTGCCGTTAGTTCGGCACGGTGGTTTTTTTTTGCCCCCTTTGCGTGGTTTTGCTTTAGGGTTTTTTGTAGACTGCAAAGTTCGCTTTACTGTCCTCGCTCTGTCCTAGAATATCGGGCCCCACTTTGCTGAATCTATTTCATCCCTACATTTTGTCTTTTCATCTTACTCACAGTCATTATATGTGGGGGGCTGCCTTTTCCTTTGGGGAATTTCTCTGGGGCAAGTCAGGCCTATTTTTCTATCTTCAGGCTAGCTAGTTTCTTAGGCTGTGCCGAGTTGCCTAGGTAGTTGTTAGGCGCAATCCACAGCCGCTTTTAGTTGTGTTTAGGATAGGATCAGGTGTGCAGTCTACAGAGTTTCCACGTCTCAGAGCTCGTTCTTGTATTTTTGGGTATTTGTCAGATCACTGTGTGCGCTCTGATCGCTAAGCACACTGTGTTTCTGGATTGCCTTCATAACACCTGTCATTAGCAAACATAACAGTACAAGGAGCCAAACTAATGATTCTCAATAGAGGGAAAGAAAAAGTTCTGACATCATTTTTTTTTTTTTTCTTTCTGCTCTGTGTTCACTTTTTTTTTTTCCCCTAGACATTTGGGTGATTCTGGACACAGGTGTGGACATGGATATTCAGGGTCTGTGCTCTTCAATGGATAATCTCGTTATAAATGTACAAAAAATTCAAGATACTATTGATCAGAAATCTATGTTAGAACCAAGAATTCCTATTCCTGATTTGTTTTTTGGAGATAGAACTAAGTTTCTAAGTTTCAAAAATAATTGTAAGCTATTTCTGGCCTTGAAACCTCATTCTTCTGGTAATCCTATTCAACAGGTTTTGATTATTATTTCTTTTTTGCGCGGAGATCCTCAAGACTGGGCATTTTCTCTTGCGCCAGGAGACCCTGCATTGAGTAGTGTCGATGCGTTTTTCCTGGCGCTCGGATTGCTGTACGATGAGCCTAATTCAGTGGATCAGGCTGAGAAAAATTTGCTGGCTTTGTGCCAGGGTCAGGATGATATAGAAGTATATTGTCAGAAATTTAGGAAATGGTCAGTACTCACTCAGTGGAATGAATCTGCGCTGGCAGCTTTGTTCAGAAAGGGTCTCTCTGAGGCTCTTAAGGATGTCATGGTGGGATTTCCTATGCCTGCTGGTTTGAATGAGTCTTTGTCTTTGGCCATTCAGATCGGTCGACGCTTGCGCGAGCGTAAATCTGTGCACCATTTGGCTGAGTTCGCCCTTAATAATCGGGCCAGCTCGGCTACCTTGGTTTCTCCATTTTTTTGCAATTCTGGGTTCCATCCTCGTTTCTCTTCAGGACAGGTTGAGTCTTCGGACTGTCCTGGTGTGGATTCTGTGGTGGATAGGTTGCAGCAGATCTGGACTCAGGTAGTGGACAATTTGATCTTGTCCCAGGAGAAAGCTCAACTTTTCGCTAATCGCAGATGCCGTGTGGGTCCCCGACTTCGTGTTGGGGATCTGGTTTGGTTATCTTCTCGTCATATTCCTATGAAGGTTTCCTCTCCTAAATTTAAACCTCGTTTTAT
Source organism: Ranitomeya imitator (assembly GCF_032444005.1). Taxonomy (NCBI): domain Eukaryota; kingdom Metazoa; phylum Chordata; class Amphibia; order Anura; family Dendrobatidae; genus Ranitomeya; species Ranitomeya imitator. Next base: position 956,260,290 of record NC_091282.1, on the reverse strand, counting down.
TGGTCCGTATAGGATTTCTGAGGTTCTCAATCCTGTGTCTTTTCGTTTGACCCTCCCAGACTCCTTTTCCATACATAATGTATTCCATAGGTCGTTGTTGCGGAGATACGTGGCACCTATGGTTCCATCTGTTGAGCCTCCTGCCCCGGTTTTGGTGGAGGGGGAATTGGAGTATATTGTGGAGAAGATTTTGGATTCTCGTGTTTCTAGACGGAAACTCCAGTATCTGGTTAAATGGAAGGGTTATGCTCAGGAAGATAATTCCTGGGTTTTTGCCTCTGATGTTCATGCTTCCGATCTTGTTCGTGCCTTTCATGCGGCTCATCCTGGTCGGCCTGGGGGCTCTGGTGAGGGTTCGGTGACCCCTCCTCAAGGGGGGGGGTACTGTTGTGAATTCTGTGGCTGAATTCACTCCTGTGGTCACAAGTGGTACTGCAACTTCTGAGCTTCCTCCCTCAGGTGTTCTGGTGAGCTCGTTAACTGCTTCATTACTTAACTCCGCCTGATGCTGCTATCCTTGCTCCTTGTCAATGTTTCAGTGTTGGATCTGAGCTTCTCCTGATTGCGAATTTTTGCCTGTAGGACATTATTGCAAGAGAGCTTGGCTGAGTAGATTACACAAGAAGGAAAACACACAGCAAGTCAGCAGGATCTAGGAGCAACATGGCAGATGTGACAACCTACATGGTGAGCTGCAGCATGTGCTACATGTTCACAGATCGACCAGAAGAAGAATCCAATTTCACCTGTCAGAAGTGTAGACTAGTGGCCCTATTATAAGAAAAGGTGCGGGGTCTGGAAGAAAGAATAGCAACTTTGAAACTCATCAAAGAGAATGAAGACTTTCTAGACAGAACAGAATCATCTCTACTGGTCACAGAAGGTGCAAAAAGTGTCAGAGAACCTCCAAAAGCAGATGAGTGGAAGCATGTGACCAAAAGAAGCAAGAAGACCATGGAGAAATCACCAACCACACAACTGAAGAACCGATATCAAATCTTTGTAGAGGATGAAGATGGCACACCTAAGAATGAAGCAATACCAGCAAGCAAAAAAGAAAAGGGCACACAGCAACAAGTGACAGCAAAAAGTACAGCCAAGAAGCAACGAAGAGTGGTGGTGGTGGGAGACTCACTACTGAGAGGCACCGAAGCAGCCATCTGCAGACCGGACATAACTGCAAGAGAAGTATGCTGCCTTCCAGGTGCGATGATCAAGGATGTGACCGATAGGATACCAAAGCTCTTCAGCTCCAAGGACGTCCACCCATTTCTTCTGATACATGTTGGCACCAATGACACGGCAAGGAAGGACCTACCGACAATCTGCAAGGACTTTGAAGAGTTGGGGAAGAAAGTAAAGGAACTGGATGCACAGGTAGTTTTTTCTTCTATCCTTCCAGTAGACGGGCATGGCACCAGGAGATGGAACAGGATCCTTGATGCAAACAACTGGCTAAGACGATGCTGCAGACAACAAGGATTTGGATTCCTGGACCACGGTGTGAATTACTGGTATGATGGACTCCTCGCCAGAGACGGACTACACCTCAACAAACCTGGGAAACACACATTCGCCAGAAGACTCGCTACACTCATCAGGAGGGCGTTAAACTAGAAGAAGAGGGGACGGGAAGAAAAACATTAGACTCGAACAAAGACGACCCAGGAAAACATACTCAGAAGGGAGGTAAGAACATTTCTAAAACAATCCACAGTGAGGAGATTGGAACAAAACAAAATCCTCTAAACTGCATGCTCGCAAACGCCAGAAGCCTGACAAACAAGATGGAAGAACTAGAAGCAGAAATATCTACAGGTAACTTTGACATAGTGGGAATAACCGAGACATGGTTAGATGAAAGCTATGACTGGGCAGTTAACTTACAGGGTTACAGTCTGTTTAGAAAGGATCGTAAAAATCGGAGAGGAGGAGGGGTTTGTCTCTATGTAAAGTCTTGTCTAAAGTCCACTTTAAGGGAGGATATTAGCGAAGGGAATGAGGATGTCGAGTCCATATGGGTTGAAATTCATGGAGGGAAAAATGGTAACAAAATTCTCATTGGGGTCTGTTACAAACCCCCAAATATAACAGAAAGCATGGAAAGTCTACTTCTAAAGCAGATAGATGAAGCTGCAACCCATAATGAGGTCCTGGTTATGGGGGACTTTAACTACCCGGATATTAACTGGGAAACAGAAACCTGAGAAACGCATAAAGGCAACAGGTTTCTGCTAATAACCAAGAAAAATTATCTTTCACAATTGGTGCAGAATCCAACCAGAGGAGCAGCACTTTTAGACCTAATACTATCTAATAGACCTGACAGAATAACAAATCTGCAGGTGGTTGGGCATTTAGGAAATAGCGACCACAATATTGTGCAGTTTCACCTGTCTTTCACTAGGGGGACTTGTCAGGGAGTCACAAAAACATTGAACTTTAGGAAGGCAAAGTTTGAACAGCTTAGAGATGCCCTTAATCTGGTAGACTGGGACAATATCCTCAGAAATGAGAATACAGATAATAAATGGGAAATGTTTAAGAACATCCTAAATAGGCAGTGTAAGCGGTTTATACCTTGTGGGAATAAAAGGACTAGAAATAGGAAAAACCCAATGTGGCTAAACAAAGAAGTAAGACAGGCAATTAACAGTAAAAAGAAAGCATTTGCACTACTAAAGCAGGATGGCACCATTGAAGCTCTAAAAAACTATAGGGAGAAAAATACTTTATCTAAAAAACTAATTAAAGCTGCCAAAAAGGAAACAGAGAAGCACATTGCTAAGGAGAGTAAAACTAATCCCAAACTGTTCTTCAACTATATCAATAGTAAAAGAATAAAAACTGAAAATGTAGGCCCCTTAAAAAATAGTGAGGAAAGAATGGTTGTAGATGACGAGGAAAAAGCTAACATATTAAACACCTTCTTCTCCACGGTATTCACGGTGGAAAATGAAATGCTAGGTGAAATCCCAAGAAACAATGAAAACCCTATATTAAGGGCCACCAATCTAACCCAAGAAGAGGTGCGAAACCGGCTAAATAAGATTAAAATAGATAAATCTCCGGGTCCGGATGGCATACACCCACGAGTACTAAGAGAACTAAGTAATGTAATAGATAAACCATTATTTCTTATTTTTAGTGACTCTATAGCGACAGGGTCTGTTCCGCAGGACTGGCGCATAGCAAATGTGGTGCCAATATTCAAAAAGGGCTCTAAAAGTGAACCTGGAAATTATAGGCCAGTAAGTCTAACCTCTATTGTTGGTAAAATATTTGAAGGGTTTCTGAGGGATGTTATTCTGGATTATCTCAATGAGAATAACTGTTTAACTCCATATCAGCATGGGTTTATGAGAAATCGCTCCTGTCAAACCAATCTAATCAGTTTTTATGAAGAGGTAAGCTATAGACTGGACCACGGTGAGTCATTGGACGTGGTATATCTCGATTTTTCCAAAGCGTTTGATACCGTGCCGCACAAGAGGTTGGTACACAAAATGAGAATGCTTGGTCTGGGGGAAAATGTGTGTAAATGGGTTAGTAACTGGCTTAGTGATAGAAAGCAGAGGGTGGTTATAAATGGTATAGTCTCTAACTGGGTCGCTGTGACCAGTGGGGTACCGCAGGGGTCAGTATTGGGACCTGTTCTCTTCAACATATTCATTAATGATCTGGTAGAAGGTTTACACAGTAAAATATCGATATTTGCAGATGATACAAAACTATGTAAAGCAGTTAATACAAGAGAAGATAGTATTCTGCTACAGATGGATCTGGATAAGTTGGAAACTTGGGCTGAAAGGTGGCAGATGAGGTTTAACAATGATAAATGTAAGGTTATACACATGGGAAGAGGGAATCAATATCACCATTACACACTGAACGGGAAACCACTGGGTAAATCTGACAGGGAGAAGGACTTGGGGATCCTAGTTAATGATAAACTTACCTGGAGCAGCCAGTGCCAGGCAGCAGCTGCCAAGGCAAACAGGATCATGGGGTGCATTAAAAGAGGTCTGGATACACATGATGAGAGCATTATACTGCCTCTGTACAAATCCCTAGTTAGACCGCACATGGAGTACTGTGTCCAGTTTTGGGCACCGGTGCTCAGGAAGGATATAATGGAACTAGAGAGAGTACAAAGGAGGGCAACAAAATTAATAAAGGGGATGGGAGAACTACAATACCCAGATAGATTAGCGAAATTAGGATTATTTAGTCTAGAAAAAAGACGACTGAGGGGCGATCTAATAACCATGTATAAGTATATAAGGGGACAATACAAATATCTCGCTGAGGATCTGTTTATACCAAGGAAGGTGACGGGCACAAGGGGGCATTCTTTGCGTCTGGAGGAGAGAAGGTTTTTCCACCAACATAGAAGAGGATTCTTTACTGTTAGGGCAGTGAGAATCTGGAATTGCTTGCCTGAGGAGGTGGTGATGGCGAACTCAGTCGAGGGGTTCAAGAGAGGCCTGGATGTCTTCCTGGAGCAGAACAATATTGTATCATACAATTATTAGGTTCTGTAGAAGGACGTAGATCTGGGTATTTATTATGATGGAATATAGGCTGAACTGGATGGACAAATGTCTTTTTTCGGCCTTACTAACTATGTTACTATGTTACTATGTTACTATGTTCCTGTGACCTGCTGCTCTGTATAGCTAAGTGCTTTTTGCTTTTTTGTTGCTTTTTTTCTGTCCAGCTTGTCTTTTGTTTTGCTGGAAGCTCTGAGACGCAAAGGGTGTACCGCCGTGCCGTTAGTTCGACACGGTGGGTTTTTTTTGCCCCCTTTGCGTGGTTTTGCTTTAGGGTTTTTTGTAGACTGCAAAGTTCGCTTTACTGTCCTCGCTCTGTCCTAGAATATCGGGCCCCACTTTGCTGAATCTATTTCATCCCTACGTTTTGTCTTTTCATCTTACTCACAGTCATTATATGTGGGGGGCTGCCTTTTCCTTTGGGGAATTTCTCTGGGGCAAGTCAGGCCTATTTTTCTATCTTCAGGCTAGCTAGTTTCTTAGGCTGTGCCGAGTTGTTAGGTAGTTGTTAGGCGCAATCCACAGCCGCTTTTAGTTGTGTTTAGGATAGGATCAGGTGTGCAGTCTACAGAGTTTCCACGTCTCAGAGCTCGTTCTTGTATTTTTGGGTATTTGTCAGATCACTGTGTGCGCTCTGATCGCTAAGCACACTGTGTTTCTGGATTGCCTTCATAACACCTGTCATTAGCAAACATAACAACTCTCCCAGTGTCGCACAATGCAAATCGTATGCTATCAGTCTCTTTCTTTCCTTCTCCCAGTCTTTTGTCTTGATGTCCCTGCTCGGGATGTGAAGAAAGTCTGTACCAGATCTGATTCTGGATAGAATTGTGGAGCCTAATGCATCGTCGTACATATAGGTTTCAGACGACATGGATATTCAGGTTGGTGCTGATAACCAAGAAAACAGTCCAATTCTAGAATAGATGGTTAGCACTCGACCATGTAGAGAAAAGGTGCCAGTGAAAAGGAACCCAATGTTCCGTAAAGTCCAAATAATATATAGAATCACTGCACTCAGTAGAGAGATATGCTTTAAGTGAATAAATTTTATTTGGGTGATGGGTGAAGCGACGAAATTTTTGACGTTTCGGCCGAACTCCGGCCTTTATCATATAGTCGCTGGAAAAAATCAAAAAATATATACAATCAGAACAATATATACAGAATATACATAATATATACATGACAAGAAAGAGCTGGCATATCCAGGTTTGTATAGGTGCAATAATGCAGATGCATTTCTACTAGAGATATCAAAGAACAAAAAGATACTGGGTATCGAAGTTGCAAAGACATGACATGTGACATAAATCAAAAAGACATAAAGCATACCCTTCGAGGTCACCGAGAGAATTTTGGCACCGTTTGTTTTGGAACATTTGATCAATGGCATATATCCTAAAGGTAAGGATAAGGGGAAGTATAATTAGGAAAATATCCCAGGAATCCCTGGTAAAAGTGTGATAAAAAGAACATCTTGTAATGGTGTATCTCTGAATGATGTAATGTGACCGAGGGTAAAGAAAAAAAGGGGGGAGAGGAAAAGAAAAAAACATAGTACCGGTTCAGTGGATGATCCAGAAGGGATTTAATCAGCAAGCTCGGGGAGCGCTGTCCTGACCGTAACAATAGGGCTGTAGGGGGTAAAGTGATAATGGTAAGGGTATGTAATCACCCTGAAATCTAAGTGGGCGGCAGTTCCATGAGAAGGTACTTACATGTATTGGTGGCGCAGTGGTCCTGCGAGGGCTCAGGCGAGCAGGTGCAGTGTGTGTGTACTGCACGAGAGGGGGAACCCTTATGAATGTGCGCTGTCCGGTCATGTGACCGGAAGTAAGCCTAGAGCTACTGCGCGTGCGGTCAGTGAGGGGGAGAAAGAGAGACACACGACCGGCTGTCTGGCGCATGCGTCGGTCGGACACCGCTAGCGGGAGCTACCGCGCGTGCGTGCCTTAGTAGTATGGTGTCAATGGACACCTGCGCCTGCGTAGTTTAGACATCACCGCTCTCTGTCATGATGTGAACTGTCATGACAGTTAGCGGTCCGTGAGAGAGAGGAAAAGACGACCGCCTGTAGGGCGCATGCGTCGGTCGGACAGCGCTGGTGGGGGATGTTTGTGCCTGCGTGTATAATGGAATCGTATAAATATAAGGCACCAATGTCTGTGTGTTTGGGAGCATATATTCTAAAGCGTGGAGTCACTACAGACAATGTTGGTAATATAAATACCTGCGTCCTTGGAAACATATATTCTAAAGTGTAGAGTCACTACATTCATATATAAACACTGTTGGTAACGCAAATCCGGTGAATATATACAGCACAGTCAGCGGTCCGTATAATGAAAAGATGGTACAATCAGCAATATAGAAAAAATAAATAAATAAATAATAATAATGGTAATAATCGACGTTTGTAGGAGTCCAAACAAAAAAAAGAAAAATAGAAAACAAAAGAAACAAATGAAGAAAAAAGGAAGGTAAAAGAAAAAGAAGAAGAAAAAAACATAAAAAAGGGGAGGGGGGGGGGGGGGGGGGGTTACAGCAGAAGTTGTTCTTACCGCCCCAAGAAGAAGGATGAAGAGACTGAGACAAACGATTTTTCAATGGGTCTAAGGAAGGAAACACATTAAATTAGCCAATCTATTTCACGATTTAAACCCCTAGGGTGTAGGGTATCTAGGGTGTAAATCCAATATGTTTCTCTTTGTTTTAATAAGCGGATATGGTTCCCTCCTCTTTTTGGTCTTGGCACTTTTTCAATGATTTGGAACCTCAATTGAGATACATTATGTTTTGCCTCTTTAAAATGTGCTGGTAGGGGTAGCCATGTCTTACCGCATCGAATAGTGGATTTATGTCCAGAAATACGGTCACGTATGGCCTGGGTGGTCTCGCCTACGTATAATAATCCACATGGGCATTTTATGATATACACAACAAAATTTGTTTCACATGTGAAGAAGTCTTTAATAGGGTATGATTTGCCTGTTCGGGGGTGTACAACTTCGTTACCCTTTATGATATTCGAACAGCTCATGCAGTTCAGGCACGGAAAAGTGCCCGTTCTGTGAAGTCATGTAAGAGTACGTGTGGATGTTTTGTTGTTGTGTCCTATATCAGCTCTGACTACCTTGTCCTTGATGATTTGGGGTCTCCTGAGGCACATAAGAGGTGGGTTTTTGAATACGGAGATGTTGGGATATGCTTTGGTGAGGAGAGGCCAATGTTTGTGGATCAGATTGTGGACTTTATTCATGGAAGGGTGATGGTCATGGACAAATGGTAACCTGGGTGGTTTTGTAGTAGGACTATTAATTTCCCTGTCCTCAAGGGCTCTCGTCATTTCTGTGGCCAATAGTGTAGGTGGATAATTCCTAGATTTGAATTTGTCAGCCATTTCTTGTAATCTGGTTTGTCTGGTGGCACTATCAGATACAATTCTTGTGACCCTTTTGAATTGCGACCGTGGAAGGCTGTCCCTTGTGGATTTAGGATGGCAACTATCATAACGAAGGAGATTATTACAATCAGTGGGTTTAGTATAGATGTCGGTGGTCAATTTACCCTGGGAGTCCTTCTGAACTCGTGTGTCCAAGAAAGTAATAGTCTCTGAGTCATGAAAAAGTGTGAATTTTAGTTCTTCCCTGACGCCGTTGAGGGTATTAAAGAAAGTAGATAGGCTATTTAAATCTCCGAGCCAGATACAAAAAATGTCGTCGATATAGCGAAGCCATATATTGGCATGCTGCTGGAATAATGGATTGGAATAAACATAGTCACGTTCGAATCTGTCCATATATAAGTTGGCATAGGCGGGGGCCACATTCGAGCCCATCGCGGTCCCGCACGTCTGGACAAAAAAATCGTCCTCAAACCGAAAAATGTTTTCCCTCAATACTATGTTGAGGAGATCAAGACATAGTTCTTGTGATCTTTTGTCAGTGTTTGCGTCCTCCAAGGTCTGAAAAACTGCTTGTATACCCTTTTCGTGTGCTATAGATGTGTACAGACTGTTCACATCGAGGGTACAGAGGATACTGGTAGATGGAACTGTGTCAAGAGTACGAATTTTGTTTAGAAAATCGCCCGTGTCTAAAATGAAGGATTTGGTATTGTGAGTGTATGGTGTTAGTATTTTTTCGAGAAATATTGATAAAGGATTCAGAATTGAATCCGTTGAGGCAACAATAGGGCGGCCGGGTGGATTATGTAAATCTTTGTGGATTTTAGGTAGAATATAGAGCACTGGGGTAACTGGGTGTTGGTTGATTAAGAAAGTTTTTGTTTTATTATCAATTGTCTTGTTCTCTAAGTGTTTGTTGAGGATATTGTCAATTTTTTTACGTATGATGAATGTAGGATCAGATTGAATTTTTTTGTAAGTGTTGGTGTCTGCTAGTTGTCTCCTAATTTCACCTATATATTGGCTTTTGTTCATGACCACTAAGGCCCCTCCCTTGTCCGCTGCCTTAATAATGATATTAGTGTTGTCCTGTAAGGATTTCAATGTTCGTTTTTCTAATGTTGATAAGTTATGTCGGATGGGGAGTAGGCCTAGACGTTGAGTATGGATAGTTTGTTTAATGTCTCTGTCCACCAGGTCCACAAATGTCTCGACGGCATGATTGGATCTAGGGGGAAGAAAATTGCTTGGATTCCTTAGACCCAAGGAGTCAATGGAGACAGATGGACCAGGTTCACGATCAGGGATAGAACCTAGAGAGTTGGGTATGTGTGGTAAGGTGTTCTCGAAGTGTACCTTTAGTCTGATGTTTCGGTAAAATTGTTGGAGATCTCTCTCCAGTTGGAAGGCATTCCATTTGGGTGTTGGACAGAAGGAGAGACCAAGATTAAGGACTTTGAGGTCCAGGGGAGAAAGTGAATAGTCAGAAATGTTTACAACTATGTTTGGACTCCTACCTGAGAGCGAAGGACCATCTGCCGATTCTCGTTCCCTCCTCCTCGACCGCCTCGTTGGTGCATGCTTTGGCCTAAAAAAGCCGTTCTGGAGGTAGGAGCTCTGCCAGTGTCGCTCCCGGATCCTGGAGATGAACCCCCGGCAGGAGAGGAGCCCCCTGAAGCTGTATATCCTCCCTGTTGGTAGCGGGGTCTCTGTCGATAACGTCTCTGAGCTGTATCCTCCCATCTATACACTCTATTGTTGAGGTAGTCCTCGGTGTCGCGTTGGAACTTCGACCTTTTCCTGTCTTCTAAGGTTTTCTGATGTGTTACGAGTGCTGAGTCAATCTTGCTTTTCAGGGAATTAAAGTCCGTTGTGCTCAAGGTGGAAGTAAGTTGTGTTTCGATTGTGGTAATTTTTTCCTTCGGTCTCTTTAATGGCTTCTTTGAAATACTCGATTGTAAGGAGAATAATATCGAACGAGCACTTGTTCAGGATTTTCTGAAAGGTAGCACAATATTTGTTATTATCAGAAAACAGAGTAGGTCGTAGATTACACCTTAATCCACGGGGTATCTTGCCCTGTCTGTGATACTCTCCCAGTGTCGCACAATGCAAATCGTATGCTATCAGTCTCTTTCTTTCCTTCTCCCAGTCTTTTGTCTTGATGTCCCTGCTTGGGATGTGAAGAAAGTCTGTACCAGATCTGATTCTGGATAGAATTGTGGAGCCTAATGCATCGTCGTACATATAGGTTTCAGACGACATGGATATTCAGGTCGGTGCTGATAACCAAGAAAACAGTCCAATTCTAGAATAGATGGTTAGCACTCGACCATGTAGAGAAAAGGTGCCAGTGAAAAGGAACCCAATGTTCCGTAAAGTCCAAATAATATATAGAATCACTGCACTCAGTAGAGAGATATGCTTTAAGTGAATAAATTTTATTTGGGTGATGGGCGAAGCGACGAAATTTTTGACGTTTCGGCCGAACTCCGGCCTTTATCATATATTCGCTGGAAAAAATCAAAAAATATATACAATCAGAACAATATATACAGAATATACATAATATATACATGACAAGAAAGAGCTGGCATATCCAGGTTTGTATAGGTGCAATAATGCAGATGCATTTCTACTAGAGATATCAAAGAACAAAAAGATACTGGGTATCGAAGTTGCAAAGACATGACATGTGACATAAATCAAAAAGACATAAAGCATACCCTTCGAGGTCACCGAGAGAATTTTGGCACCGTTTGTTTTGGAACATTTGATCAATGGCATATATCCTAAAGGTAAGGATAAGGGGAAGTATAATTAGGAAAATATCCCAGGAATCCCTGGTAAAAGTGTGATAAAAAGAACATCTTGTAATGGTGTATCTCTGAATGATGTAATGTGACCGAGGGTAAAGAAAGAAAGGGGGGAGAGGAAAAGAAAAAAACATAGTACCGGTTCAGTGGATGATCCAGAAGGGATTTAATCAGCAAGCCCGGGGAGCGCTATCCTGACCGTAACAATAGGGCTGTAGGGGGTAAAGTGATAATGGTAAGGGTATGTAATCACCCTGAAATCTAAGTGGGTGGCAGTTCCATGAGAAGGTACTTACATGTATTGGTGGCGCAGTGGTCCTGCGAGGGCTCAGGCGAGCAGGTGCAGTGTGTGTGTACTGCACGAGAGGGGGAACCCTTATGAATGTGCGCTGTCCGGTCATGTGACCGGAAGTAAGCCTAGAGCTACTGCGCGTGCGGTCAGTGAGGGGGAGAAAGAGAGACACACGACCGGCTGTCTGGCGCATGCGTCGGTCGGACACCGCTAGCGGGAGCTACCGCGCGTGCGTGCCTTAGTAGTATGGTGTCAATGGACACCTGCGCCTGCGTAGTTTAGACATCACCGCTCTCTGTCATGATGTGAACTGTCATGACAGTTAGCGGTCCGTGAGAGAGAGGAAAAGACGACCGGCTGTAGGGCGCATGCGTCGGTCGGACAGCGCTGGCGGGGGATGTTTGTGCCTGCGTGTATAATGGAATCGTATAAATATAAGGCACCAATGTCTGTGTGTTTGGGAGCATATATTCTAAAGCGTGGAGTCACTACAGACAATGTTGGTAATATAAATACCTGCGTCCTTGGAAACATATATTCTAAAGTGTAGAGTCACTACATTCATATATAAACACTGTTGGTAACGCAAATCCGGTGAATATATACAGCACAGTCAGCGGTCCGTATAATGAAAAGATGGTACAATCAGCAATATAGAAAAAATAAATAAATAAATAATAATAATGGTAATAATCGACGTTTGTAGGAGTCCAAACAAAAAAAAGAAAAATAGAAAACAAAAGAAACAAATGAAGAAAAAAGGAAGGTAAAAGAAAAAGAAGAAGAAAAAAACATAAAAAAGGGGAGGGGGGGGGGTTACAGCAGAAGTTGTTCTTACCGCCCCAAGAAGAAGGATGAAGAGACTGAGACAAACGATTTTTCAATGGGTCTAAGGAAGGAAACACATTAAATTAGCCAATCTATTTCACGATTTAAACCCCTAGGGTGTAGGGTATCTAGGGTGTAAATCCAATATGTTTCTCTTTGTTTTAATAAGCGGATATGGTTCCCTCCTCTTTTTGGTCTTGGCACTTTTTCAATGATTTGGAACCTCAATTGAGATACATTATGTTTTGCCTCTTTAAAATGTGCTGGTAGGGGTAGCCATGTCTTACCGCATCGAATAGTGGATTTATGTCCAGAAATACGGTCACGTATGGCCTGGGTGGTCTCGCCTACGTATAATAATCCACATGGGCATTTTATGATATACACAACAAAATTTGTTTCACATGTGAAGAAGTCTTTAATAGGGTATGATTTGCCTGTTCGGGGGTGTACAACTTCGTTACCCTTTATGATATTCGAACAGCTCATGCAGTTCAGGCACGGAAAAGTGCCCGTTCTGTGAAGTCCTGTAAGAGTACGTGTGGATGTTTTGTTGTTGTGTCCTATATCAGCTCTGACTACCTTGTCCTTGATGATTTGGGGTCTCCTGAGGCACATAAGAGGTGGGTTTTTGAATATGGAGATGTTGGGATATGCTTTGGTGAGGAGAGGCCAATGTTTGTGGATCAGATTGTGGACTTTATTCATGGAAGGGTGATGGTCATGGACAAATGGTAACCTGGGTGGTTTTGTAGTAGGACTATTAATTTCCCTGTCCTCAAGGGCTCTCGTAATTTCTGTGGCCAATAGTGTAGGTGGATAATTCCTAGATTTGAATTTGTCAGCCATTTCTTGTAATCTGGTTTGTCTGGTGGCACTATCAGATACAATTCTTGTGACCCTTTTGAATTGCGACCGTGGAAGGCTGTCCCTTGTGGATTTAGGATGGCAACTATCATAACGAAGGAGATTATTACAATCAGTGGGTTTAGTATAGATGTCGGTGGTCAATTTACCCTGGGAGTCCTTCTGAACTCGTGTGTCCAAGAAAGTAATAGTCTCTGAGTCATGAAAAAGTGTGAATTTTAGTTCTTCCCTGACGCCGTTGAGGGTATTAAAGAAAGTAGATAGGCTATTTAAATCTCCGAGCCAGATACAAAAAATGTCGTCGATATAGCGAAGCCATATATTGGCATGCTGCTGGAATAATGGATTGGAATAAACATAGTCACGTTCGAATCTGTCCATATATAAGTTGGCATAGGCGGGGGCCACATTCGAGCCCATCGCGGTCCCGCACGTCTGGACAAAAAATCGTCCTCAAACCGAAAAAACTTTTCCCTCAATACTATGTTGAGGAGATCAAGACATAGTTCTTGTGATCTTTTGTCAGTGTTTGCGTCCTCCAAGGTCTGAAAAACTGCTTGTATACCCTTTTCGTGTGCTATAGATGTGTACAGACTGTTCACATCGAGGGTACAGAGGATACTGGTAGATGGAGCTCAAAGTCCTTAATCTTGGTCTCTCCTTCTGTCCAGCACCCAAATGGAATGCCTTCCAACTGGAGAGAGATCTCCAACAATTTTACCGAAACATCAGACTAAAGGTACACTTCGAGAACACCTTACCACACATACCCAACTCTCTAGGTTCTATCCCTGATCGTGAACCTGGTCCATCTGTCTCCATTGACTCCTTGGGTCTAAGGAATCCAAGCAATTTTCTTCCCCCTAGATCCAATCATGCCGTCGAGACATTTGTGGACCTGGTGGACAGAGACATTAAACAAACTATCCATACTCAACGTCTAGGCCTACTCCCCATCCGACATAACTTATCAACATTAGAAAAACGAACATTGAAATCCTTACAGGACAACACTAATATCATTATTAAGGCAGCGGACAAGGGAGGGGCCTTAGTGGTCATGAACAAAAGCCAATATATAGGTGAAATTAGGAGACAACTAGCAGACACCAACACTTACAAAAAAATTCAATCTGATCCTACATTCATCATACGTAAAAAAATTGACAATATCCTCAACAAACACTTAGAGAACAAGACAATTGATAATAAAACAAAAACTTTCTTAATCAACCAACACCCAGTTACCCCAGTGCTCTATATTCTACCTAAAATCCATAAAGATTTACATAATCCACCCGGCCGCCCTATTGTTGCCTCAACGGATTCAATTCTGAATCCTTTATCTATATTTCTCGAAAAAATACTAACACCATACACTCACAATACCAAATCCTTCATTTTAGACACGGGCGATTTTCTAAACAAAATTCGTACTCTTGACACAGTTCCATCTACCAATATCCTCTGTACCCTCGATGTGAACAGTCTGTACACATCTATAGCACACGAAAAGGGTATACAAGCAGTTTTTCAGACCTTGGAGGACGCAAACACTGACAAAAGATCACAAGAACTATGTCTTGCTCTCCTCAACATAGTATTGAGGGAAAACTTTTTTCGGTTTGAGGACGATTTTTTTGTCCAGACGTGCGGGACTGCGATGGGCTCGAATGTGGCCCCCGCCTATGCCAACTTATATATGGACAGATTCGAACGTGACTATGTTTATTCCAATCCATTATTCCAGCAGCATGCCAATATATGGCTTCGCTATATCGACGACATTTTTTGTATCTGGCTCGGAGATTTAAATAGCCTATCTACTTTCTTTAATACCCTCAACGGCGTCAGGGAAGAACTAAAATTCACACTTTTTCATGACTCAGAGACTATTACTTTCTTGGACACACGAGTTCAGAAGGACTCCCAGGGTAAATTGACCACCGACATCTATACTAAACCCACTGATTGTAATAATCTCCTTCGTTATGATAGTTGCCATCCTAAATCCACAAGGGACAGCCCTCCACGGTCGCAATTCAAAAGGGTCACAAGAATTGTATCTGATAGTGCCACCAGACAAACCAGATTACAAGAAATGGCTGACAAATTCAAATCTAGGAATTATCCACCTACACTATTGGCCACAGAAATGACGAGAGCCCTTGAGGACAGGGAAATTAATAGTCCTACTACAAAACCACCCAGGTTACCATTTGTCCATGACCATCACCCTTCCATGAATAAAGTCCACAATCTGATCCACAAACATTGGCCTCTTCTCACCAAAGCATATCCCAACATCTCCATATTCAAAAACCCACCTCTTATGTGCCTCAGGAGACCCCAAAACATCAAGGACAAGGTAGTCAGAGCTGATATAGGACACAACAACAAAACATCCACACGTACTCTTACAGGACTTCACAGAACGGGCACTTTTCCGTGCCTGAACTGCATGAGCTGTTCGAATATCATAAAGGGTAACGAAGTTGTACACCCCCGAACAGGCAAATCATACCCTATTAAAGACTTCTTCACATGTGAAACAAATTTTGTTGTGTATATCATAAAATGCCCATGTGGATTATTATACGTAGGCGAGACCACCCAGGCCATACGTGACCGTATTTCTGGACATAAATCCACTATTCGATGCGGTAAGACATGGCTACCCCTACCAGCACATTTTAAAGAGGCAAAACATAATGTATCTCAATTGAGGTTCCAAATCATTGAAAAAGTGCCAAGACGAAAAAGAGGAGGGAACCATATCCGCTTATTAAAACAAAGAGAAACATATTGGATTTACACCCTAGATACCCTACACCCTAGGGGTTTAAATCGTGAAATAGATTGGCTAATTTAATGTGTTTCCTTCCTTAGACCCATTGAAAAATCATTTGTCTCAGTCTCTTCATCCTTCCTCTTGGGGCGGTAAGAACAACTTCTGCTGTAACCCCCCCCCTTTCCCCCCTTTTTTATGTTTTTTTCTTCTTCTTTTTCTTTTACCTTCCTTTTTTCTTCATTTGTTTCTTTTGTTTTCTATTTTTCTTTTTTTTGTTTGGACTCCTACAAACGTCGATTATTACCATTATTATTATATATTTATTTATTTTTTCTATATTGCTGATTGTACCATCTTTTCATTATACGGACCGCTGACTGTGCTGTATATATTCACCGGATTTGCGTTACCAACAGTGTTTATATATGAATGTAGTGACTCTACACTTTAGAATATATGTTTCCAAGGACGCAGGTATTTATATTACTAACATTGTCTGTAGTGACTCCACGCTTTAGAATATATGCTCCCAAATACACAGACATTGGTGCCTTATATTTATACGATTCCATTATACACGCAGGCACAAACATCCCCCGCCAGTGCTGTCCGACCGACGCATGCGCCCTACAGCCGGTCGTCTTTTCCTCTCTCTCACGGACCGCTAACTGTCATGACAGTTCACATCATGACAGAGAGCAGTGATGTCTAAACTACGCAGGCGCAGGTGTCCATTGACACCATACTACTAAGGCACGCACGCGCGGTAGCTCCCGCTAGCGGTGTCCGACCGACGCATGCGCCAGACAGCCGGTCGTGTGTCTCTCTTTCTCCCCCTCACTGACCGCACGCGCAGTAGCTCTAGGCTTACTTCCGGTCACATGACTGGACAGCGCACATTCATAAGGGTTCCCCCTCTCGTGCAGTACACACACACTGCACCTGCTTGCCTGAGCCCTCGCAGGACCACTGCGCCACCAATACATGTAAGTACCTTCTCATGGAACTGCCGCCCACTTAGATTTCAGGGTGATTACATACCCTTACCATTATCACTTTACCCCCTACAGCCCTATTGTTACGGTCAGGATAGCGCTCCCCGGGCTTGCTGATTAAATCCCTTCTGGATCATCCACTGAACCGGTACTATGTTTTTTTCTTTTCCTCTCCCCCCTTTTTTTCTTTACCCTCGGTCACATTACATCATTCAGAGATACACCATTACAAGATGTTCTTTTTATCACACTTTTACCAGGGATTCCTGGGATATTTTCCTAATTATACTTCCCCTTATCCTTACCTTTAGGATATATGCCATTGATTAAATGTTCCAAAACAAACGGTGCCAAAATTCTCTCGGTGACCTCGAAGGGTATGCTTTATGTCTTTTTGATTTATGTCACATGTCATGTCTTTGCAACTTCGATACCCAGTATCTTTTTGTTCTTTGATATCTCTAGTAGAAATGCATCTGCATTATTGCACCTATACAAACCTGGATATGCCAGCTCTTTCTTGTCATGTATATATTATGTATATTCTGTATATATTGTTCTGATTGTATATATTTTTTGATTTTTTCCAGCGACTATATGATAAAGGCCGGAGTTCGGCCGAAACGTCAAAAATTTCGTCGCTTCACCCATCACCCAAATAAAATTTATTCACTTAAAGCATATCTCTCTACTGAGTGCAGTGATTCTATATATTATTTGGATTGGTTGTTATTGGCAGCCTGATAAATCCCTAGCCAACAGGAAGCCCTCCCCCTGGCAGTATATATTAGCTCACACATACACATAATAGACAGGTCATGTGACTAACAGCTGCAGTATTTCCTATATGGTACAATTGTTGCTGTTGTAGTTTGTCTGCTTATTAATCAGATTTTTATTTTTGAAGGATAATACCAGACTTGTGTGTGTTTTAGGGCGAGTTTCATGTGTCAAGTTGTGTGTGTTGAGTTGCGTGTGGCCACATGCATGTAGCGACTTTTGTGAGATGACTTTTGTGTGGTGACATGCGTGTAGCAACTTTTTGTGTGCCGAGTTGCATGTGACAGGTTAGTGTAGCAAGTTGTGTGCAGCAAGTTTTACGCATGGTGAGTTTTGTGCGTGGCGAGTTTTATGTGTGGTGCGTTTTGAGTATGTGCAAGTTTTGTGTGATCAAATCAACAAATGTCTATCACTTTTATCAGGGCACTTCACCTTAATACTACAACATAATCCCATATAATGTCATATGGGAAGAAGAAGAGATCCCATGCTGGGTCTATTAGGACGGGTATAATCTGGGCTACACCCTCCAGTTTTTGTTTGTTGCCGCCTGTATTTAAAGCCACTGGGCTATATAGAATTATACTAAGGCAGCAGCTATATTATTGTTTGACTGTTTACTTTGTTACATTGCCATTGGTCGGTGTTTGTTCTGCCACTACCCTTCCTGTTACCAGCGTGGACATCTATATATATATATAGTGTCTGGTGATAATTCAGTGAATAGTACATGCACAGCCTTGTTCGTTTGGTGTCCCCTACGGTTTATTTTGCTTTTTTATTATGTTATTTTTAAATTTATTGAATAAACACTGGTTTTAACCTTTATGGGAACAAGTTTTGGTGAATTGGAACACGCGGGGTTAAAATTTCACCCCACAACATAGCCTATGACGCTCTCGGGGTCCAGACGTGTGACTGTGCAACATTTTGTGGCTGTAGCTGCGACGGTGCAGATGCCAATCCCGGACATACACACATGCATACATACACACACACACACACACACACACACACACACACACACACACACATTCAGCTTTATATATTAGATATCCTCTATTTATTTGAAAAATCTCATGTGGTTTTAGGTCAAATACAGCTCTGGCAAAAATTAAGAGACCTCTGCAAAATGTTCAGCTTGTCTGATTTTTCTCTTTATAGATATATTTTTTAGTAAAATGTAAATTGTTCTTTTATTCTATCAACTACTGACAACATGTCTCCAAAGTTCCAAGCAACAATCAAAATTTTGTGGAATAACCATGAAATGTAATCATAGCTTTAATGCGTCTTGGCATGCTTTCCATCAGTCTTTCACACTGCTTTTGGGTGACCTTATGCCACTCCTGGTACAAAAATGTAAGCAGTTCTTCTTTGTTTGATGGCTTGTGACTATCCATCTTCCTCTTGATTACATTCCCGAGGTTTTCAATGGGATTCAGGTCTGGAGATTGTGCTGGCCATGACAGGGATTTGATGTGATGGTCCTTCATCCACACCTTGATTAACGTAAATGTGTGGCATGGTGCATTGTCCTGCTGGAAAAAAAAGTCCTCAGAGTTGTAGAACATTGCTTGAGCAGAAGGAATCAATTGTTTTTCCAGGATAACCTTGTATGCTGCTTGATTCATACGCCCTTCGCAAAGAATAACCTGCCCAATTCCAGCCTTGCTGAATCATTCCCAGATCAACACCTGGTCATCTAATGGATAGACGGAGACCTGGAGAGGCGTGCAAATGACAGTATTATGCACCCACTGTGAAATTTGGTGGAGGATCGGTGATGATCTGCTGATGCTTCAGCAAGGCTGGAATTGGGCAGGTTGTTCTTTGCAAAGGATGTATGAATCAAGCTGCATACATACTTGTAGGATCTCTACTTCCAACAGGTGGCGCTATAGAGTTTAAGTCCTCTTTTTCTCAGAAGAGGCAATTTGCATATTATATTTCCCAGAGGAGCATTGCACGGCGAATTAGCCTCCTTACCTTGACAAGCCAGAGATGGTATGTCACTCTCCATAAGGAGAAACGATACCCCCTAGACCCCAGTCCAGACCCTCTCACCTAGCCAAATTAGTTCTCATGCTTCGCACTGAAGAGGGCCAACAGCCCGAAACAACATGTCTGCGAATTGAGATACTGATTTGGCTTTTATCCTAAGTCATATTGCACGACTCGTTTAAAGGGTTGATTGTGACTTGTAGGATCGGTACTTCCAACAGGTGGCAATATAGAGTTTAAGTCCTCTTTTTCTCAGAAGAGGCAATATGCATACGCTGCATACAAGGTCATCCTGGGAAAACAGTTGATTACTTCTGCAATGTTCCCCAATTTGAAAAATTTTTAAGGATTCGCACCACTACAAATAAAAGTCTGCAAAAGTAGAAAAACCAGAGCATATATGGAGGGGAAATGCACAGAAAACCATAAATATAAAACACTAAGTTTATTAAAGATAATTGAAGCAATCTTAAAATAGTGCATAAACAAAGGATTGCACAGTGTCCTGTCAGATAACAAAGGGACACCACAGCCAACAGGAGAAAAAACAAAACAAATAGTGGTGGTTACAGTTAAAGATGCATATATAGTTAGAAAAACTATATCCAATTGCGTGGAAAAACTACAATTACAAGGGGGAACTTAGCACATAAATAAAGCAGGGTAATAAACAATTATAGAGAGACTAGATGGCAGCCCGATTCTAAAGAATCGGGAGTCTAGAATCCATATATACTTTATTTATTCAAATGTAAGAATAATACAATTAATAAATAATAGTAAGAAAGAACAAAAATAATAGGCAGTATATGGAGAAAACACCAAACAAAAGTTCAAAATTGGTGTGAAAATGTCACTGAACCACTTCACAACTAACTATATATAGTTTTGGTAAATGGTATTATCATTTTTTTGACGAAATTCGGCAGGAGCTTGAAGAGCAACGTCACTGGGCCCGCCTCCACGCAGTAGAAACTTGCTGTGAGGTAAAAATTCAAAAATCACACCAAAATGGCGGGCGGAGTGTGTCACAGTACGGCACGTTTCTGATTGGTCGCTCGCAGCAGGCGGCAACCAATCAGACACTGGACACTGTTGACGTCACTTATCTCCGGACATTAGCTCCGGACATTAGCTCCGGACATTAGCTCCGGACATTATCTCCGCACATTAGCTCCGGACATTAGCTCCGGACATTAGCTCCGGACAAAGCCACGGAAGTTGGCAGAAATTGCAGGAAGTAGTATTCTAGGCAATTAATCTCCGAACATTAGCTCCGGACATTAGCTCCGGACATTAGCTCCGGACAAAGCCATGGAAGTTGGCACAAATTGCAGGAAGTAGTATTCTAGGCAATTATATATTAGATGTGCAGAGCTGTGTTACCTGAGAGCTGTGGTGCCACCACCCCAACACGTGCTTCGGCTTCTGTGCCTTCCTCTGCAACCACAGCTCTCAGATCCAACAAAAGGATCGAAAGGGGTGTACATTGCCCTCTGTACATCAAAGATAGGGTTATGTCCATCCACATGAGAGGCATACTTCTGATTGTGACCATCATTCAAGTTTATGCACCAACAGAAGACATGTTCGAGCAGGGCATTGAGGAATTCTATGCCCAGGTCCAAAGCACAACAGAATTCCAAGAATTCCAAGAAAGAACGTCATCTACATTATGGAAATTTCCATGCCAAAAGTTGGAGAAGTACAGAATTCAGAAGTTGGGGAAGAGGAATGAAGCTGAGGACCTTCTTGCACAGTTCTGTCATATGAACAAGCTTAGAGTTATCAACCTCTTCTTCACCCAGCAGTCTCAGCACCTCCTCTAAACCTTTACATATCCAAATGAATAGCATCACACCCAGATCAACTATATCCTCTGCCAGCAATTATGTAGTTTATCAATTTTCTATGTAAGAACACTATTTGGCGTAGATTGTGGGTCTGATTATCTTATAGCCAAAGCCATGGTTAGACTTTGCAAGATCAAGCATGCAGCTATGCAGAGGAAGTTTGATATTCGTAAGATCCCTGTATAGTATGCAAGTGCAGTTCAAGCAATTTAGGAAAGAAAGAGGATGCTCAAACGAATTGTGGTCAGAGACCAAAGGAACCATCACTGAAACTGCTCAAGAGCATGTGCCATATAAGAAGTCAATACATGGTGAGAATTGGTTAACTGTAACCACCCTCCAGATTACTAGTCAGGGGAACAAAGTCAAAGTTAAGTACAGGTTGAATGAGACAAGACAATGCCGATTTCCCAGGAGGAGCCAGGAGAGACAATGACAACTTCCTGAAAGCCTGATGCATGAACCTAGAAGAAAGCTATATAGAAAGGACCACACTAGGGTATTATTTGCCATGGAGAAGCCAGTGAAGAAGCCTACTTTAGCACACTGAACAACAATTAAATACCATCATAAGAATGAAATTAGACTGACGATTCCTGTTGGTGCACGCCTCTTCATGAATCTGGAGCATCTGACTAGTGGCGAGGGCCTCCTTGAATAATTCCCTTGGTTTGTTCAGCATCAGTCTTATGTCAAGGTCCCTTTAATAAGTGTCTCTCTACTAGCAGGAAATCTCCACAAGATGTAGGGCATCAATCAACTACAAATTGCATTTCTCTACTTGTTTGCAGCTGTGACTCTAATAATACCTCCACAGATTTACGGGAGACAAATCATCTCATTTAAAAAAAAATCTGTAAATATAGGAAACAAAACCTGATGTTCTTTGTAAAATAGTAGCCTTCTGAGTCCTAAAATAGCATCTACATGCTCTCTGCTTCCTAGGGGTCCTTAATCTATATATGGATCCCAGTTCCTAGGAATCAGCATTCACGTCAATAGATGAGGTGCAGAACATTAGTAAAGATTATGTTGGTTAATGAGTTTTCTGGTTTTAGAAAAATACAGTGTAATCATTGTAAAATTAAAGTAATTCTACCCAAAGCCAGGGTAAAAGCATGGTCTTTTTGCTCCCCTCATCCTCTACCACAAGGTTAAACTGCTTTTGGCATAGATATCAATTGAATATGTTTTGGAACTATTCCGCTTCCCATGCACTTTAAATTGCCATCTATTTTTTTGAGTGTGTGGTTTCTCTTCATCAGTATTGTGCCTATGTGTGGCCTATTTAAAAAAAGAAAAAAAAAAAAAAAAAAAAAACAATCAGGTTCCTCGCATCATGTTCTCATTCACTTTATGCAGTTAATAGCCCTCTGTGTCTGTACTGCTACATACTTAGGCAGTTAACTGGTTCATGCAGCTTTACATGAACACCCGAGCCTTACACTATGGCCGGTCCAAATAACTAAAGCAATTGTTACCATCCACCTCTCGTGTCTCCCCTGTTCCTCATAATTTGTAAGCTTGCGAGCAGGGCCCTCATTCCTCCTGGTATCTGTTTTGAACTGTATTTCTGTTATGCTGTAATGTCTATTGTCTGTACAAGTCCCCTCTATAATTTGTAAAGCACTGCGGAATATGTTGCCGCTATATAAATAAAAATTATTATTATTATTATTATTATTATTATTATTATGCCAGCAACATCTCAATTTCCTCCCTTTCTAATACAAATTGTGAATCACACTGCCTAATAACTTGCCTGTGACAAACTAAAAGCTTGCCTCTCAATTTTGGCTCTTTGATTTACATCATAACTGACAGGAGAGCTTGAATAGAGAGATATACAGTTAGGGCCAGAAATATTTGGACAGTGACACAAGTTTTGTTATTTTAGCTGTTTACAAAAACATGTTCAGAAATACAATTATATATATAATATGGGCTGAAAGTGCACACTCCCAGCTGCAATATGATAGTTTCCACATCCAAATCGGAGAAAGGGTTTAGGAATCATAGCTCTGTAAAGCATAGCGTCCTCTTTTTCAAGGGACCAAAAGTAATTGGACAATGGACTCTAAGGGCTGCAATTAACTCTGAAGGCGTCTCCCTCGTTAACCTGTAATCAATGAAGTAGTTAAAAGGTCAGGGGTGGATTCCAGGTGTGTGGCTTTGCATTTGGAAGCTGTTGCTGTGAGCAGACAAAATGCGGTCAAAGGAACTCTCAATTGAGGTGAAGCAGAACATCCTGAGGCTGAAAAAAAAGAAAAAATCCATCAGAGAGATAGCAGACATGCTTGGAGTAGCAAAATCAACAGTTGGGTACATTCTGAGAAAAAAGGAATTGACTGGTGAGCTTGGGAACTCAAAAAGGCCTGGGCGTCCACGGATGACAACAGTGGTGGATGATCGCCGCATACTTAATTTGGTGAAGAAGAACCCGTTCACAACATCAACTGAAGTCCAGAACACTCTCAGTGAAGTAGGTGTATCTGTCTCTAAGTCAACAGTAAAGAGAAAACTCCATGACAGTAAATACAAAGGGTTCACATCTAGATGCAAACCATTCATCAATAACAAAAATAGACAGGCCAGAGTTAAATTTGCAGAAAAACACCTCAAGAAGCCAGCTCAGTTCTGGAAAAGTATTCTATGGACAGATGAGACAAAGATCAACCTGTACCAGAATGATGGGAAGAAAAAAGTTTGGAGAAGAAAGGGAACGGCACATGATCCAAGGCACACCACATCCTCTGTAAAACATGGTGGAGGCAACGTGATGGCATGGGCATGCATGGCTTTCAATGGCACTGGGTCACTTGTGTTTATTGATGACATAAGAGCAGACAAGAGTAGCCGGATGAATTCTGAAGTGTACCGGGATATACTTTCAGCCCAGATTCAGCCAAATGCTGCAAAGTTGATTGGACGGCGCTTCATAGTACAGATGGACAATGACCCCAAGCATACAGCCAAAGCTACCCAGGAGTTCATGAGTGCCAAAAAGTGGAACATTCTGCAATGGCCAAGTCAATCTCCAGATCTAAACCCAATTGAGCATGCATTTCACTTGCTCAAATCCAGACTTAAGACGGAAAGACCCACAAACAAGCAAGACCTGAAGGCTGCGGCTGTAAAGGCCTGGCAAAGCATTAAGAAGGAGGAAACCCAGCGTTTGGTGATGTCCATGGGTTCCAGACTTAAGGCAGTGATTGCCTCCAAAGGATTTGCAACAAAATATTGAAAATAAAAATATTTTGTTTGGGTTATGTTTATTTGTCCAATTACTTTTGACCTCCTAAAATGTGGAGTGTTTGTAAAGAAATGTGTACAATTCCTACATTTTCTATCAGATATTTTTGTTCAACCCTTCAAATTAAACGTTACAATCTGCACTTGAATTCTGTTGTAGAGGTTTCATTTCAAATCCAATGTGGTGGCATGCAGAGCCCAACTCGCGAAAATTGTGTCACTGTCCAAATATTTCTGGCCCTAACTGTAGATCCACAACAACTCCCTTTAGTCCATCTCTGTGTCTTTTTTGATAGAAATAGCAGATCAATGGACAACATCCTAGATACCAAGTGGTCGGCATCTTGGAGTGATATTCAGAACTGAAAATGTAATTTTATTTAAGAAAAAAGGTGTACTTTGCAATTTTACATTCGAATGGCCATCAAATGAGCAGAAGTTTATTTACAGAATATCTGTCAGTAGGATGAACCCTCCTAAGCAGTCTATATGGGCATGTAGGAGATGAATAAGGCCGGGGACACACTTGCGAGATCAATGCGAGAAACGCACGCGAGTCTCTCGCATCAAGTCCCGGCACTGCCGCCGGCATTTGGGACTGGAGCATGCGGCTGCATGTATTTCTATGCAGCTGAACACTCCGATCCCGAGTGCCGGCGGCAGTGCCGGAACTTGATGAACTCGCAAGTGTGACCCCGGCCTAACATAATACTTTCAGAACTTCGATCCAATTTCTTATTCCAGAAAAATTCACGTTTTTATTATATGTACATGAGGTGTTAAGTTTTATGGGCCAAACAATGATCTGCATGAGAATCTGAGTCCAGAGATTATTATGAATGAAAAGTAGATGGCTTATAAGAATGATCCATCTGACAGATTTACTTTAAGACTGCAGTGACCATTTACATAGGGGTAAACCAGCATTGTGACAATACTAGTGTAGCCAAGCGCTCTTCATTAAAATTGTTTCTCTAACAAGACAATCCCTATCAACTTGAAATATTTTTTTTTCTCACTTTCCTCAATTTTTTATTTTTTCCTCACCTTCTTCCCAGAAACCATAACTTTTATTTTTCTGTCCATAGACATATGAGGGCTTGTTTTTTTTTTTGCTGGAAAAGATATCATTTTGAATGTCACAAATTATTTTCCTACATAGTGTACTGGAAAACAGGAAAAAAAATTCCAAGTGGGAAGAAATTGTGAAGAAAATGCAATTCTGACATTGATTTGTGATAATTTTTTTTACGATGTACATTGTATGGTAAAAATTACATTGCAATATGATTTTACTCATCAGTAGTATTACGGCGATACCATACATGTCCATTTTTTTGTAGTGAAAAACAAAATCAGAAGTTTGAAATAAAAAATTGGGGAGTTGTACTGCCATATTCTGAGACCTCTTATGTTTACCTTTTTTAGTCAATAAAGCTGTGTGAGGATTTATATTTTGCAGGGCAAGACACAGTTTTTAGTGATACCATTTTGGTAATGATATGACTTGTTGATTGTTTGTTACAGCATTTTGTGTGGTATTGCAGCAACCCAAAAATTTAATTTTTGTCACTTTTGAATTTTTTCCTATTAAAGTGTTTACCAATTGGGTTAATTATTGTTATATTTTGATACAATTAGACTTTTCTGAACATGGCGATACCACATGTGTGTATTTTTTATTACCTTATTTTTAATGGGGGGGGGGAAGGGCGTGATTTGAACTTTTATTTATTTATTTATTTATTTATTTATTTTTTTACTTTTCACTGTTCTTGTTGGTTCCTTTAGGGGACTTGAAGCTGTGATAGTTTGATTGCTTGTGCTATATACACTGATTCCACAGCATTGTGCCACATATAGAAAATTCATGGTCTCCCTTGAAGTCCGACCACAGGTTTGGTTTAAAGGGAGCTCATAATGATAAGCAAGGAAGTCTTCAACAGACCCTGGCTGTCATAGCAACCAATCGGAGTCCCGGGATCACTTCACAGTGCTCAGTTGAAATGGCGCGCCCCCATGCTGTTAATGCTGTTGTCAGAGTATGACAATGGCATTTAACAGTTTAACAATTGCGGGCTGCACAGCAATTACCTGCCAAGTATGTGGTGGGCTCACCCTGTGAGACTGCTCAATACAACCACTTCCGACTTGTGCCACACAAGTACGGCGGATGTCACCAAGGTTTTACTATGTCTAATGTCTATGTCTATGTCTAATTGTTGTCAGTGAGTGGAAGCATTCTTTTTATATTTTTTTTCTAGGGTACAGCAATGTTCCTGGAGACTGGGAACGGAGAAACATTTTCAATGTTGTGTGTATCTCAGACATGATGTGTTCACAGTGTCAATATTGCATTTATAACCTAGTGCAGGCTAAAAATACAAGAAAATTGCATTAGTGTGAATAGAAAATAAAAACACATATACTAACTAGTGTTGAGCGATACCTTCCGATATTTGAAAGTATTGGAATCGGATGGGATCGGCCGGTATCCAAAAAATATCGGATATCGCCGATACCGATACCCGATACCAATGCAAGTCAATGGGACACAAATATCGGAAGTGATCCTGGATGGTTCCCAGGGTCTGAAGGAGAGGAAACTCTCCTTCAGGCCCTGGGATCCATATTCATGAAAAAAAATAAAGAATAAAAATAAAAAATATGGATATACTCACCCCTCCGACGAACCCTGGCTGTCGCCACTGCAAGCATCTGCCTCCGTTCCTAAGAATGCAGTGAGTGAAGGACCTTCGATGACGTCGCGGTCAGGTGAGTGGTCAGGTGACCGGTCACCTGACAGCAACGTCATCAAAGGTCCTTCACTCTCTGCATTCTTAGGAACGGAGGCAGACGCTCGCAGTGGTGACTGCCAAGGTTCGTCGGAGGGTAAGTATATCCATATTTTTTATTTTTATTCTTTATTTTTTACATGAATATGGATCCCAGGGCCTGAAGGAGAGTCTCCTCTCCTCCAGACCCTGGGAACCATATGCACCGCACACGCCGATGATGACTGGGAACTTATAGGAACTTCCGATTCCGATTTCCGATATCGCTAAAATATCGGGACTCGGTATCGGAATTCCGATACAGCAAATATCGGCCGATACCCGATATTTGCAGTATCGGAATGCTCAACACTAATACTAACATAATTGCTTGTTAATTTTGCTATTTTGACTATTAGCACAATGCTAATATTTTTGGTCTAAGTATAAACTTGTAAACTAGGTATGCCCTAGATATACTATTAGACAATATCTAGAAAAAGTGCATTTGTGTCATCAAAAAATGCCGATCTAAGAATGCCTAGCTATGCAAAGCTAGTGAAGTGACCTATTTCTTTTCAAAGTTAAGAGCCTGAAGCAAACTCAGCAAGATCATTACTGTCATGTTATTTTACAAAATCAATAAAGACTGGAGGGCGCTTATTAAATTTGTGTTCTACTTTTAATCTGATAATTATTTAGTATATATGTAATGTGTTTGCATTTTCTATTATTTTGGATAATTTTGAAAGTTTTAACTTTGCAAAAAACCTAATACAAAATTTTAGCAGACAAAAAAAGTTCATACGCGGCTTCACTATTTAGGGCACTCGTTTGATGTAAAAAAAAATTTCCAATTAAAATGAGATAGTAAGATGCTAGGTCACCATAGCTGCCTAATTTGGTCCATAACACAGATTACCGTTACGGCCAAGGGTGGAGATAGCCGTAGAGTAATTTAAAGGAATCTAGTTTCATGGATATAAAGTCTTCATCTCTATTAGTAAAATTATAATATAAATACTAATCAGTTAATTGGGTAAAAAAATGTAGAAAATAAATGTAAAAAGATAATGAAAAAGTGATTAGTATAAATTATTAGAATAAAATAGATTTCTTAAAACATGATTTACATAAAAACAAAAAAAATGCACATTTAGTATCACAAAGATAAACAATATGAGGGTATATGAGGGGCAGCTGGTATTAGAGTCTTACATGGATTTTGTAGCTGTTATTTCCCCTTCCTAACCTATTTGTTTTTTGAGGGGATTCTTTCATTTACCATCTATATACAGTTGAAACCAGAAGTTTACCTACACTATATAAAAAGACACATATGCATGTTTTTCTCCTTATCTGATTTGAAATCAAAATAAACCTTTTTCGTTTTAGGTAAATTAGGATTACCATAATTATTAATATTTGCCAAATGCCAGAATAAAGAGAAAGAGAGAATGTTTTCAGGTATTTTATTTGCTTACTGCAAAGTTAAAAGTTTACATACACTAACATTACTATGCCTATAAACACTTCTGGACTGCCCATATGATGATGTCATGTATTTGGAAGCTTCTGATATGTTTTTTGACAACATCTGAGTTAATTAGAGACACACCTGTGGACATATTTTAATGCACACATGAAACACACTGCTTCTTTCTGTAGCTTTCTTTCATTTTTATGAGAAAGTCTCAAGAAATCAGCCAAGATATCAGGAAGGCTCTTAGGAACCTTGAGTACTGCAGAAATTCTGTTGTAACCTTGGCCAGATCTGTGCCTTGCCACAATTCTGTCTCTGAGCTCCTTGGTCAGTTTCTTTGACCTCATGATTCTCATTTGGTATGACATGCACTTTGAGCAGTGTGGTCTTATATAGCCAGGTGTGTGCCTTTCCAAATGACTTCCTATCAGTTTAGTTAAACACAGCTGGCCTTCAATGAAGGTGTAGAACTATCTCAAGGAGGATCACATGGAAATGGACAGCACGTGACTTAACCCCATCTTGACATTAGACGTACTATCCCATCGAGGTGGTATGGGTCCATATGACCACCAACGGGATAGTACATCTAACGCAATCAGCCGCACTCATGGGGGGATCGTGGCCGATCGCAGCCAGGTGTCAGCTGACTATCACAGCTGACATCCAGCACTATGTGCCATGATTGGTCACGAATCGCTCCTGGCACATTAACCCCTGGAACACTGCGATCAAACATTCCAGTGGCATAGGGAAGCATCCCGCAAGGAGGGGGCTACCTGCGTGCTTCCCTGGGACCCTTGGAGCAACGCGATGTGATCATGTAGTTCAGAGGGTCTCTTACCTCCTCCTTCCTGCAGGCCCCGGATCCAAAATGACCACGGGGGGCCTTCCGGGTCCTGCAGGGAGGTGGCTTGCAAGCACCTGCTTAAAGTCTTCAGTGCCTGTCAGATCGCTGAACCGACACAGTGCATTGAGTTCATTTACTGAACATGCATTTCAGTAGGCCAACATTTTGGATTTTAACCCCTTTCAGTCATTAGACGTACTATTCCGTCCATGTGGGGTGGGCCCTACTTCCCATGGTCGGAATAGTATGTCATAGGCGATCGGCCGCTCTCCTGGACCACTCCTGGCAAATTAACCCCCGGCACACTGCGATCAATGATAATAGCAGCGTTCTGGCGGCATATGGAAGCATTGCACAGGGAGGGGGGCTCTCTGAGTGCTTCCCTGATACCATCGGAGCAATGCGATGTGATCGCGTTGCTCCGAGAGTCTCCTACCTCCTCCTCCCTGAAGGCCCCGGATCCAAAATGGCCACGGAGGGCCTTCTGGGTCCTGCAGGGAGGTGGCTTGCAAGCGCCACTTCAGAGCGGGTGCCAGCAAGCCTCCTGCAGTGTCTGCCAGATCGCTGATCTGACACAGTGCATTGCAAAGTGTCAGATCAGCGATCTGACACTTTACCATCCTAAATAAATTTTAAAAAATATTGCTCCAATAAATACATTTCTTTATGTAAATAAAAAAACAATAAAAGTACACATATTTAGTATCGCCGCGTCCGTAACGATCCGACCTATAAAACTGTCCCACTAGTTAACCCCTTCAGTGAACACCGTAAAAAAAAACTAGGCAAAAAACGATGCTTTATCATCACACCACCGTACAAAAAGTAGAATAACACACAATCAAAAAGACAGATATAAATAAACATTGTACGACCGAAATCGTCATCTTGTCCCGCAAAACACAAGCTGCAATACAGCATCATTAGCAAAAAAATAAAAAAGTTATAGCCCTCAGAATAAAGCGATGCAAAAATAATTATTTTTTTCTATAAATTAGTTTGTATTGTATAAAAGCGCCGAAACATAAAAAAATGATATAAATGAGGTATCGCTGTAATCGTACTGACACGAAGAATAAAACTGCTTTATCAATTTTACCAAACGTGGAATGGTATAAATGCCCCCCAAAAGAAATTCATGAATTGCTGGTTTTTGTTCATTCTACCTAACAAAAATCGGAATAAAAAGCGATCAAAAAATGTCATGATCCCGAAAATGACACCAATAAAAACATCAAGTCGTCCCGCAAAAAACAAGACCTCAAATGACTTTGTGGACCAAAATATGGAAAAATTATAGCTCTCAGAATGTGGCAACGCAAAAAATATTTTTTGCAATAAAAAGCATCTTTTAGTGTGTGACAACTGCCAAACATAAAAAACCACAATAAAAACCCGCTATAAATAGTAAATCAAGCCCCCCATTATCACCGCCTTGGTTAGGGAAAAATAATAAAATAAAACAATGTATTTATTTCCATTTTCCCTTTAGGGTTAGGGTTGGGACTAAAGTTAGGGGTAGGATTGGGGCTAAAGTTAGGGTTGGGCTAAAGTTAGGGTTAGGATTGGGGCTAAAGTTAGGATTGGGGCTAAAGTTAGGGTTGGGGCTAAAGTTAGGGTTGGGGCTAGAGTTGGGGTTACAGTAGGGTTTGGATTACGTGTGTCAGGGAAAAAAAATTGCTTCCAAAATTGTGCTGATGTAAAGTGGACATGTATGTGAGAAATGTTATTTATTAACTATTTTGTGTGAAATATCTCTCTGATTTAAGGGCATGAAAATTCAAAATTTGAAAATTGAAAAATTTTATTTTTTTTTGCCACATCTCCATTTTTTTCAAAAATAAACTAAAGTAATATCGAAGAAATGTTACCACTAACATGAAGTACAATATGTCACAAAAAAAAATTCTCAGAATCAGCGGGATCCGTTGAAGTGTTCCAGAGCTATAACCTCATAAAGTGACAGTGGTCAGAATTGTAAAAATTGGCTTGGTCACTAAGTACCAAATTGGCTCTGTCACTAAGAGGTTAACTGTTCTATCATCTCCTCAGATATATTTTTTTATGATATTCACCATTTTTTATCATGCTTTAATTCTGAATCATGGTAAATAATTATGTATAAAAATAAAGACTATTCATAATATATCCATAACTTTGCAGTCATGATTGTAGATCTTATTATATTGCTTAAATTGCTAAAACCCCACTATTGATTGGTGTAGTTTGGTCCACTGGCTTTTAGCCCAAATTGTAGGTTATAATCATAAATTATAAAAATTATGATTATAAAAATATAAAAATTATAATTTTGTAACCCTTGAATACAAAAAAGTATTATCGTCTATGTTATGTAGAAACCAGATAAATAAAAGGTCAAATAAGACACTATATTATAGCAGAGAGTCTAATTTACAACTTTCCCGGATGCTATTGAAAGCTCTGCAAACTTTAAGAAATAAAAAAAATATATATCCAATGTATTTAGAAATTTGCTGTGTCCAGGGAAACGCATGCTTTAAAAAATGAAATTTTAGATGGACGGAGATATCGTAATGATCTGGCATTTTCAAATCTGTTTTCTGTTTAAAGTAAAAAAAAAACAGAAAATGATATAATGACATTCACCTAAAATACAATTAATAGTAGAATCGACAGTTGTAAATAGGAAAATAATTCAAATCACTGCAATGAGTTTTACGACATGGACATAAAGTTTTATGAGCCAGCCAGATTTTTTATGACTAAAGGAAAGAAGTTATCTATAGACAATCCTATAAAATATCCTAAATATACTTTACTAGATACATTTTGGAATTCATCCAGCCTTGTTAGCTTCTTCTGCAAACATATCAGTACAAAGTCTCTGAGTGAGCCTCCCTGGCTCAAGCACCAACTAAGATTCTAATCATTTATGATCCTATAGATAAATTATATCTTGCTATATCATACTACAATACTAATTATTAAAAAAAGGAACAAAGTTTTTGTTATAAATGTAAAAATATAAACTGCTGAGTACTTAGTGCAACATCCTAAGAACATTAAATTCTGTTGTAAATTTGTCTTCTCTTAAACTGATTTTATATAAGCAGCAGTGTGTAAAATTAATGTGCACATATGTACCCAATATTGTGTTTAGCCTCTCCACAATAAGCAATTTTTTTCATTTTTGAGCTTTTCCTTTCTCTTCCTCCTTCTTTCAAGAGCCATTATTTTTTTTTATATTTCCTTTGACACATAAGGGCTAGAGATGAGCGACTTTTACTTTTTTAGGATCGAGTCGGGTTTCGCGAAACCCGACTTTATCAAAAGTCGGGTCGGGAGAAATCGGCCGATTATTGCGAAAAGTCGGGGTCCGACTGAAACACGAAACCCAATGCAAGTCAATGGGGAATCAAAGTCGGCAGTGAGTGGAGGACAGGAAAACACCTACAATGCCCATTTTAATACCAAAGACATCAATTCTTATTACTTAAGCTTGTCAATCTTAATTTACTTTATATTAATAGTTAGGCATTGAAAACTGGGGGTCATTTGGCTAAAGTTGTGGGGGGTAGGGCTGGCTCAAGATTTTCATGGGCCCAGGAAACGTGGAATACGTCACGGCGGTGGAGCAGGGAGAGGTAAGTATTTCAACTTTGCAAGTGCTGTGATCCTGAGCAAGCAGGAGGGGCCCACTAGTTGGCACTGGCACAGGGCCCCTCATAGTACGGCGGTGTGTTTGATGGCGGGCAGCGCCTCACACTGCCAGAGACACTTTTGGGTACTATGAGGGGCCCTGTGCCAGTGCCAACGAATATGCCCCCCCACCTGATGAAGGAACCTGCACTTTCATCTGCACCTTCCTCTTTGTCCCCGTGTAAGGTGGTATAGTATGCGGGAAGGGGAACCTGACTTTCAGCAGGGTCAGATTCTGGCTGTGTAGAGTGCAAGGGGAATATAGTGGTCTGGGTCAATGTACCAGCAGACTCATCTAGCAGTGGCTGGGCAATGGGCAGGATGAGGAGGAAACACAGATATAGGCCCAAATAAAAAAGTAGGCTAAATGCAGTTCAAAATTGGTAACAGGACTAAACTGGCGGCATTGCTTTGCTCAGCGGAGGACAACTGTAAGGAGTGGCTGACACAGTTACTAGGCCTAAAATAAAAAAGTAGGCTAAATGCAGTTCAAAATTGTTAACAGGAGTACATAGGCGGCATAGCTTTTTTCAGCGGAGGAGGACAACTGTTATGAGAGGCTCACACAGTTACTAGGCCCAAGTAAGTAAGTAGGCTAAATGCAGTTCAAAATTGGTAAGAGGAGTACACAGGCGGCATAGCTTTGTTCAGCAGAGGAGGACAACTGTAATGAGAGGCTCACACAGTTACTAGGCCCAAGTAAGTAATTAGGCTAAATGCAGTTCAAAATTGGTAAGAGGAGTACACAGGCGGCATAGCTTTGTTCAGCGGAGGAGGACAACTGTAATGAGAGGCTCACACAGTTACTAGGCCCAAATAAGTAAGTAGGCTAAATGCAGTTCAAAATTGGTAAGAGGAGTACACAGGTGGCATTGCTTTGTTCAGTGGAGGATAACTGTAATAAGTGGCTCAGACAGACTGAGTAGGCCTAAAATAAAAAAGTAGGCTAAATGCAGTTCAAAATTGGTAAAAGGAGTACACAGGCGGCATAGCTTTGTTCAGCGGAGGTGGACAATTGTTATGAGAGGCTCACACAGACTTAGTAGGCCTAAAATAAAAAAGTTGGCTAAATGCAGTTGAAAATTGGTAACAGGAGTACACAGGCGGCATAGCTTTGTTCAGCTGAGGAAGACAACTGTTATGAGAGGCTCACACAGTTACTAGGCCCAAGTAAGTAAGTAGGCTAAATGCAGTTCAAAATTGGTAAGAGAAGTACACATTGAAGGATTTAACAGCACAGACTACACAGTGGTGGAGCAGGGAGAGGTAAATTTTGCAAGTGGTAGAGCACTGTTCGAGCTGGGGGGGAACACTCTCTCGTGGGCGGCGGTACTGGCACAGGGCCCCTCATATTACGACAGTGTGTCTGACATTGTTTGTGCACCACCACCATCAGAGACACTTCATTGTACTATGAGGGTCCCCGTGCCAGTGCCGTCGCCCAAGAGTGGGCACACCCACCTGTCCAGGCAAACAACACTCGCACAGGTGCTTGCGCCAAGTGGTGACAACGGCCCTGTGGGGGGAGTCAGCCCATTTAGGGAGGTATAAAAATGGACTATGGTGGACATTCAGCAGTTGCAAATGGAGGAATTGGAGCAGTCAGTAAGAGGAGGCCAAAAGCAAGACATTTTTAAGGCAAGCTACGTGTCAGCAGGGGAAGGTGGGGCAAAATAATTTGAAATCCATGATTGGTTCATTTTAATGAAGGTTAGATCATCAACATTTCTGGTAGCCAGCCGTGTCCTTTTTTCGGTCAGTATTGAACCAGCAGCACTGAAGACTCTTTCTGATAGCACACTAGCAGCTGGGACAGCGAGCTCCTGTAATGCATATTCTGCCACTTCAGGCCAGGTGTCTATTTTAGATGCCCAGTAATCAAAGGGGAATGACCTGTGAGGGAGAACATCGATAAGGGAGGAAAAATAGTTGGTAACCATACTGGACAAATGCTGTCTCCTGTCACTTTGAAATGATGCAGCAGTACCTGTCGTGTCTACGGTCATTGCGAAATCACTCCACAACCTGGTCATAAAACCCCTCTGTCCAACGCCACTTCTGATTTGTGCACCTCTAACACTTCTGCCATGTTGCCCCCTATAGCTCGTGTGAGAAGCATCACCACCTCTGTGTGCTGGGAATGCCTGAACCAAACGGTCTACAAGAGTTGCTTGTTTGGTAGCCAATATTTGCTCAAGGTTCTCATGTGGCATGATATTTTTTCATTTTCCTTTGTATCGTGGATCCAGGAGGCAGGCCAACCAGTAATCGCCATCGGTCATCATTTTAATAATGCGGGGGTCCCTTTTTAGGATACACAAGGCATACTCAGCCATTTGGGCCATTGTTCCAGGTGTCAATTCACTGCTTGTGCTGGGTTGAGGAGCACGTTCTAGCAAATCAACATCACTTGTGGTCCGCAAAAACCCTGTACCTGACCTTGCAACGCCACCAGTTTCTATTGCCCCCTGAGAAGCATCCTCCTCCCATAAATATTCATCCCCATCATCCTCCTCCTCCTCCTCTTCGTCTGCCACCTCGTCCAGGAAAGTTCCCTGACCAGACAATGGCTGACCGTCATCAAGGCTTCCCTCCTCCTCGGCTGCAGACGCCTGCTCCTTGATGTGCGTCAAACTTTGCATCAGCAGACGCATTAGTGGGATGCTCATGCTTATGATGGCATCGTCTGCACTTACCAGCCATGTGCATTCCTCAAAACACTGAAGGACTTGACAGAGGTCTTGGAGCTTTGACCACTGCACACCAGACAACTCCATGTCTGCCATCCAACTGCCTGCCCATGTATGTGAGTAGTGTATAATAGCCATGATCCGTCAAACTCAATCTGACAGGTGCCCCGCCCCTATCAAAGTGTATCAAAATGTGTAACCCCTCCCCTCCTCCTGTCAGCCAGCTGTCCCTGAGGCTGGCTGATTTCCCCTTTTGATATCGTTTATATAACACATGTTTATAATTATAGCCTAGTCGTGTATTTATTTTACACGTGGTTTATAACACCTTTCTCATTTGTTTTATATTAGATTTTATACGTAGCCCGAGTTTGATTCTGCAAGCTGTGTTTTATTCAGTGTATTCATATAGTGCAGAACTTAAAGCTGTTTATTTGTGGTCCTACAGAACATTAACTAAATGGTAGGGTTATTTGCGGGTCAGAGGTTTATAAAGCCTAGGTCAATTGCTGTTGTAATCGCTTTACCAATAAATGTTTATTTACACAAACAGAAAAGTTATTGTGGCCTGTAGCTGTCATCTGAGAAGTTATTTGTGTTTCAGCTGTGTTATCTGAGGGTCATATTTTTAGGCATTGGTTTTTATAACGCCCCATGTTTGATATTTGCTTTCTCTTTGTGTCTGTAGACGTCAGCTGCGAAGTTATTTGTGCGTCTACTACCCATTAATAGAAAATTGTAAGCTGTGTTTATTCACAGTGTAGCAGATTTTCTCCTTGTGGCTGCCTTATATACACAAGCAGAAAAGTTACTGGACAACTTATTTCTATATATATATTATATATATATATATATATATATATATATAATATGACCCAATGTTACAACACAAGCAAGTAAGAAGCGGTATGTTTTATACGAATAAAAAACCAAAGACACGATATTGTAAAAATATTTAAAAAAAATTTATTTCTCACAATAAAGCAACATCTCAAAGACATTTCAATACTATAAAAAATTCTTACAGAATATAAAAAGTAAAAAAACATTAAATAGTACAATGAACAATTACACTTCTTACAAAATAATTAATATAGCGTTACAAGGCGAGTACAGCATTTTAGCCAGTACATTCTTTACATCGTGAGCCACATGGTTTGTAGCATCGGTAGAGACCTTTTTTTAGGTAGCAAAGTTCCAATGTTACAACACAAGCAAGTAAGAAGCGGTATGTTTTATACGAATATAAATTTTATTTCTCACAATAAAACAGCATCTCAAATTTTAAGTTAGCTAACAGCATGATGCTGACAAATGCATCTTTGCGGTATCTGATAACGACACGATGAACATTAATTCTGCATTATTTTAGCACATGATGAAAATAGCCATTTTATATTGAATTACTGCAGAGCGCCGGCATGACTGAGTGTAATATTGCACTCAATACTGTGCAAAGGGTCTGAATACTTATGTCCGTGTGATATTTCAGTTTTTCTTTTTAATAAATTCGCAAAAAAATCTACATTTCTGTTTTGTTCAGGCATGATGGCGTGCAGAGTGTACATTAATATATATATATCTCAGAATGCAGCTGAATAGTAATGCTAATTAGTCCATATAAATAGAAAATTATGTAGAAACCCAAAGTTTTGATAAGTGTATGAAAATACACCAATATTAACTATTTTCGCCCGCATTTTATATAAAATCTGCATAAAAAAATCTTCTTGGCTGCACCAAAACACGTAAGAAACAAATGTGCAACTTTTAGCGCTGCAGCATCCGCAGATATTATTCCAGCGTTCTTTAATTCTACATTATTTTATCACACATTAATTTCACAACTTTTATATGATATTTATAACACATTCTCATTTATAAGTGATTTATAACACAATATTGTAAAATCATTTATTGGTTCGCGGCCTTACTAATATCCTTTGAAAATAAATTCAGCATTATTATTCCATGCTGTGACATTTTTATTCTGCAGCAACCTGTTTAGTAAAAATTCAGCATTCTTTTTATATCTTTGGTTTATATTATATTAGCTTTTTGTCATAGGTCAGGGATTGTTTGCACTTTATTAATATGCGGTTATTAGTCATTTAGGACTTATGTTATCATGTTTTTTGCACTTTATTAATATGCTGACCACATAGGTCAGGGATTTTTGCACTTTATTAATATGCGGGCCACATAGGTCAGTGATTTTTGCACTTTATTAATATGCTGTACACATATAGTATTTTTGATATCTCAAAAGGGTGTGACACATTCCCATATATTATTCCAGCTTTCTTTAATTCTACATTATTTTAGCACATATTAATTTTACAGGTGCCTTTGCTGTCTATAATTTGACTCCTTTTTATTCAAAGACATCTAACATATACAGACTTTTAATGTTTTTGTGTAAAATCGCGGGCAGACAGGCACGAACACACATACACACACACACAACACAGAACCCACA
The DNA here is from genome assembly GCF_032444005.1 of Ranitomeya imitator. Classification (NCBI taxonomy): domain Eukaryota; kingdom Metazoa; phylum Chordata; class Amphibia; order Anura; family Dendrobatidae; genus Ranitomeya; species Ranitomeya imitator. The sequence goes on along the minus strand of NC_091282.1, from coordinate 956,221,893 downwards.
CACAACAAACACACAGAACCCACACACACAACACAGAACTCACACACAACAAACACACATAACATACAAAACACACACAACACATACAACACACACGACAAACATACAAACACACACAACATACAGAACACATACAACACATGCGACACACACACACAAACAACACACACACAACAAATACACATGATTTTTTTGCACTTTATTAATATGCGGGCCACATAGGTCAGTGATTTTTGCACTTCATAGGTCAGGGATTTTTTTTGCACTTTATTAATATGCGGTTATTAGTAATTTAGGACTTATGTTATCATGTTTTTGCACTTTATTAATATGCTGACCACATAGGTCAGGGATTTTTTGCACTTTATTAATATGCGGTTATTAGTCATTTAGGACTTATGTTATCATGTTTTTGCACTTTATTAATATGCTGACCACATAGGTCAGGGATTTTTGCACTTTATTAATATGCGGGCCACATAGGTCAGTGATTTTTGCACTTTATTAATATGCTGTACACATATAGTATTTTTGATATCTCAAAAGGGTGTGACACATTCCCATATATTATTCCAGCTTTCTTTAATTCTACATTATTTTAGCACATATTAATTTTACAGGGGCCTGTGCTGTCTATAATTTGACTCCTTTTTATTCAAAGACATCTAACATATACAGACTTTTAATGTTTTTGTGTAAAATCGCGGGCAGACAGGCACGAACACACACACACACACACACAACACAGAACCCACACACAACAAACACACAGAACCCACACACACAACACATACAGCACACACAAGAAATAGACATTTAGGACTTATTTATGATTAATATGCGATTATTAGTCATTTAGGACTTATGTTATCATGTTTTTGCACTTTATTAATATGTGGTTATTAGTCATTTAGGACTTATGTTATCATGTTTTTGCACTTTATTAATATGCTGACCACATAGGTCAGGGATTTTTTGTACTTTATTAATATGCGGACCACAAACACGTTTGCACCCACGGGCGCTTCTCAGCCAACCATGCATCCGGTACTCATCAGGCACTGTGAAATAATGCAAAAATACATCTGTGTGCGGCTGTCGGCATCAACATTTTGCTATTATAAGTTTATGGTTCTGTAAAGAACACGCAACACATACAGAACTCACACACACACACAAATACACACAACACACAACACGCACATATTATGAAAAATGACAATCATTGTATGTGATTTAAAAGACTTTAGTTAGATTTATCAGGGGTGATTTAGTTTGAAAGCACGCAGCTCCTCGGTAATGTCTGGTGTTGGACATGCATTTAACAGTCTTTCATATGTATCGCAGAAAGATTTTAGTTCCATCTGTGCGAGTTTGCTTTGAGCGTACTGCGCAGACATGTCAGTAAACATTTTGACATGGTCAGCATCCCACGAAGGACGACCTGTGTAAATTGTATGTACAGCAACTTTCTGCTTTCTACCTACACGGCGCCAGGATACGGCGCGTTTCTTTAGAGGTAATACAGGGGCAAAAACGCTAGAAGAGCCTGCAAGAGCAGTATCTGCAGATTGCCCAGTCTGGCACACAGGTATATTGAGGGGCTCTATGGGTGACCACATACCCTCGGAGAGCTGTTCAATTTCTCTGTTTTCAGGAGTAACTTGTGGTATGGCGTCGGTGCTATTGGCGGGCTGAGTTATGCGGGACCCAGCGTTCTGCGCTGCACGTTTCTCTCTTGAAACGTTCGTATATTTCTGATGTGAAATCTTGGGGCTTGGATTCCCGGGTTGTTTTGGTGCCGCGTAGCATTCATCACGATCCACAACACAGATGGGCGAAAGAGATGTTGTTCGCACCGCCGTATTAGCTCTTTGTGGTTGATTCTCTTCAGCGCCGTAATTACGCCGGTGCAAAACTCGTTGCTGAAGAGGCGACGTATCTAAAAGAAAAGATACAAGTGGCGGTTAGCCGTGAAACGGCGCAAAATTGGAAAAGCTAAACGGCGACGCATAGCTATGATCATGCGTAATATTTGAAAAGTTAATGGGGACAGGTACCCATGAAATCATTGTAACAATATTTACATAAACCTGTATAGAGCAGTCCAGATATATACTTACAAGTATGAAGTGGGAATTGTCCCACAACAGCTCCTGGTTTAACGGGCGGCGCAATGCTCAAACTCGCAGAAGCGGGAATATTCTCTTTTTCAAGCTGTATTTTCCGGGCAACTAGATTAGCTGGTGTAAGTAAAAATATAACGATTAGCGAACACAGAATTGATTTTCTACACAAAACTGCAGCGTTGAGACGGATATACAGTGGGGCAAAAAAGTATTTAGTCATTCAGCAATAGTGCAAGTTCCACCACTTAAAAAGATGAGAGGCGTCTGTAATTTACATCATAGGTAGACCTCAACTATGGGAGACAAACTGAGAAAAAAAAATCCAGAAAATCACATTGTCTGTTTTTTTAACATTTTATTTGCATATTATGGTGGAAAATAAGTATTTGGTCAGAAACAAACAATCAAGATTTCTGGTTCTCACAGACCTGTAACTTCTTCTTTAAGAGTCTCCTCTTTCCTCCACTCATTACCTGTAGTAATGGCACCTGTTTAAACTTGTTATCAGTATAAAAAGACACCTGTGCACACCCTCAAACAGTCTGACTCCAAACTCCACTATGGTGAAGACCAAAGAGCTGTCAAAGGACACCAGAAACAAAATTGTAGCCCTGCACCAGGCTGGGAAGACTGAATCTGCAATAGCCAACCAGCTTGGAGTGAAGAAATCAACAGTGGGAGCAATAATTAGAAAATGGAAGACATACAAGACCACTGATAATCTCCCTCGATCTGGGGCTCCACGCAAAATCCCACCCCGTGGGGTCAGAATGATCACAAGAATGGTGAGCAAAAATCCCAGAACCACGCGGGGGGACCTAGTGAAAGAACTGCAGAGAGCTGGGACCAATGTAACAAGGCCTACCATAAGTAACACACTACGCCACCATGGACTCAGATCCTGCAGTGCCAGACGTGTCCCACTGCTTAAGCCAGTACATGTCCGGGCCCGTCTGAAGTTTGCTAGAGAGCATTTGGATGATCCAGAGGAGTTTTGGGAGAATGTCCTATGGTCTGATGAAACCAAACTGGAACTGTTTGGTAGAAACACAACTTGTCGTGTTTGGAGGAAAAAGAATACTGAGTTGCATCCATCAAACACCATACCTACTGTAAAGCATGGTGGTGGAAACATCATGCTTTGGGGCGGGTTCTCTGCAAAGGGGCCAGGACGACTGATCCGGGTACATGAAAGAATGAATGGGGCCATGTATCGTAAGATTTTGAGTGCAAACCTCCTTCCATCAGAAGGGCATTGAAGATGAAACGTGGCTGGGTCTTTCAACATGACAATGATCCAAAGCACACCGCCAGGGCAACGAAGGAGTGGCTTCGTAAGAAGCATTTCAAGGTCCTGGAGTGGCCTAGCCAGTCTCCAGATCTCAACCCTATAGAAAACCTTTGGAGAGTGTTGAAAGTCCGTGTTGCCAAGTGAAAAGCCAAAAACATCACTGCTCTAGAGGAGATCTGCATGGAGGAATGGGCCAACATACCAACAACAGTGTGTGGCAACCTTGTGAAGACTTACAGAAAACGTTTGACCTCTGTCATTGCCAACAAAGGATATATTACAAAGTATTGAGATGAAATTTTGTTTCTGACCAAATACTTATTTTCCACCATAATATGCAAATAAAATGTTAAAAAAACAGACAATGTGATTTTCTGGATTTTTTTTTCTCAGTTTGTCTCCCATAGTTGAGGTCTACCTATGATGTAAATTACAGACGCCTCTCATCTTTTTAAGTGGTGGAACTTGCACTATTGATGACTGACTAAATACTTTTTTGCCCCACTGTATATATATATATATATTCAAAAATGAATTTTCTGACAGTTAGCTAGCAGCTGTAAGTAAATATGAGTATTACACAAAAGTGAGATTCGACTGTATTTCAAGTGAACAGATACCTTTTCTATTCTTGAAACACCGGCGTAACGAGCTGCCGCGTCTTTTAGGCGCATCGGGTTTCGCTGAAGTTGCAGGGTTCTTGACATCTATGATCTCCACGTCTGAACCCAGCGTATCGCGTGGTTCGGGAACACACCAGTTTTCAGGCATATCGTCAGATGTCTCCGTGTCAGTATCTGTATGAGAAATTGCGCGTAGTTCGTGTTTACATACAAAGGATTAAAGCAACTGATATAGTATAATATAGTTTTACGGTATAAACATATTTGCGGTGTAAATTAATATAGCAAGACTTATGCCGCTATATATTAATAATTCAGTATTATATTGGTGGCTACCGCTATTATTTGTTTTATTAATTTAATCATATATTTATTATGACATAATTTGTGTAATACAATAGTTAATAGATGCTATAGTTTTACGCCATAAACAGTATATATTAACATAGATAATATATATATATATATATATATATATATATATTTAGCTTTCTTACATGTGATACATGAAAGATAAATATCTTTGTACCGTGTTACAATGACATTTTTCCCTATCTAAAAGCAAAAAGGTGCTCCTAATTACCCATGATGAGGTGAAGAGCAGGCCCATTATCGGCTAGCGGCTCCACGGCTTCAATGCGCTCATAATTCTGCGTTATGAAATTATTGCGCCAATCGGGCGACATACACGGCTCTTAAATAAGAAAGAATGCATGAATATATAATTAATATAATTTACTTATAATATAATGACACAATCAGAATGAGTCAATACTCTGTACATTATACGCGTATAATACCGAGTTAATACATGCATTAATTGCATGTATGACTGTGTTCTGGGTGTTAACAGAAGGCGTGTGATGTGGCGTAACTGGGTGTGTTTCTGGGTGTTAACAGCTGAGTTGCTTTCTGACACTCAGGATAAATACAGCTGACTGTCCCACTACAGTACAACAGACATCCACCAGAAGCCAGACTAGGCTAAAAGAAGGACTATTCTAAATGTAAGTATATAAGACACTTGTCTTATTATTCGCAAATGCTTAATTATATTTAACTATGCATCTATAAACCATAATTAAGGATGTTATTTGTTTAATAAGTTAGTGTTATACTGGAAGCTAACTGCATATTTAGTAGCGATGTATAATATAGTTTTTACTGTATAAGCCATATTTGTGGGACATAATTAATATAGAAAGGCTTATGGCTGGGGCATAACCACCATTGTTATCTGACATGTGCTAGCAATTAGTCACGGGTGCCGTATAATGCGGTTTTCCTGTAGGTGTGTTCACGGTGGGTGGTAATTTCTCTCTGAACAGTTGCGCTACTCTCTGAAAAGTAAGTGTTTACTGTTTTATTTGCGGTCTAATATTATCAATGCCTGTAACGCATATTTTTGTAACGTAGTTTTAAACTGTATTTATTGGCGGAGCAGTTATAGATAAAACTTATCCCCTATTTATTTAAGATGGAAGCCCAATACCCTCGCGAGCAATGCAGCCCCCTTCTTGCAAGCACACAATTAGGTATTATACGCGTATAATGTACAGAGTATTGACTCATTCTGATTGTGTCATTATATTATAAGTAAATTATATTAATTATATATTCATGCATTCTTTCTTATTTAAGAGCCGTGTATGTCGCCCGATTGGCGCAATAATTTCATAACGCAGAATTATGAGTGCATTGAAGCCGTGGAGCCGCTAGCCGATAATGGGCCTGCTCTTCACCTCATCATGGGTAATTAGGAGCACCTTTTTGCTTTTAGATAGGGAAAAATGTCATTGTAACACGGTACAAAGATATTTATCTTTCATGTATCACATGTAAGAAAGCTAAATATATATATATATATATTATCTATGTTAATATATACTGTTTATGGCGTAAAACTATAGCATCTATTAACTATTGTATTACACAAATTATGTCATAATAAATATATGATTAAATTAATAAAACAAAGGGATTCAAGCTTCAGGTGGCTAATTTGCATATTCCAGGTGCCTTCTGGGAGAAGCGAAGTCTCCCTAAGCTAGAAGATCGTTGGGTACAGCCGGGACCAGCTGCTTCGAAAGCATCACCAAACCAGGGATTCAAGCTTCAGGAGGCTAATTTGCATATTCCAGGTGCCTTCTGGGAGAAGCGAAGTCTCCCTAAGCTAGAAGATCGTTGGGTACAGCCGGGACCAGCTGCTTCGAAAGCATCACCAAACCAGGGATTCAAGCTTCAGGAGGCTAATTTGCATATTCCAGGTGCCTTCTGGGAGAAGCGAAGTCTCCCTAAGCTAGAAGATCGTTGGGTACAGCCGGGACCAGCTGCTTCGAAAGCATCACCAAACCAGGGATTCAAGCTTCAGGAGGCTAATTTGCATATTCCAGGTGCCTTCTGGGAGAAGCGAAGTCTCCCTAAGCTAGAAGATCGTTGGGTACAGCCGGGACCAGCTGCTTCGAAAGCATCACCAAACCAGGGATTCAAGCTTCAGGAGGCTAATTTGCATATTCCAGGTGCCTTCTGGGAGAAGCGAAGTCTCCCTAAGCTAGAAGATCGTTGGGTACAGCCGGGACCAGCTGCTTCGAAAGCATCACCAAACCAGGGATTCAAGCTTCAGGAGGCTAATTTGCATATTCCAGGTGCCTTCTGGGAGAAGCGAAGTCTCCCTAAGCTAGAAGATCGTTGGGTACAGCCGGGACCAGCTGCTTCGAAAGCATCACCAAACCAGGGATTCAAGCTTCAGGAGGCTAATTTGCATATTCCAGGTGCCTTCTGGGAGAAGCGAAGTCTCCCTAAGCTAGAAGATCGTTGGGTACAGCCGGGACCAGCTGCTTCGAAAGCATCACCAAACCAGGGATTCAAGCTTCAGGAGGCTAATTTGCATATTCCAGGTGCCTTCTGGGAGAAGCGAAGTCTCCCTAAGCTAGAAGATCGTTGGGTACGGCCGGGACCAGCTGCTTCGAAAGCATCACCAAACCAGGGATTCAAGCTTCAGGAGGCTAATTTGCATATTCCAGGTGCCTTCTGGGAGAAGCGAAGTCTCCCTAAGCTAGAAGATCGTTGGGTACGGCCGGGACCAGCTGCTTCGAAAGCATCACCAAACCAGGGATTCAAGCTTCAGGAGGCTAATTTGCATATTCCAGGTGCCTTCTGGGAGAAGCGAAGTCTCCCTAAGCTAGAAGATCGTTGGGTACGGCCGGGACCAGCTGCTTCGAAAGCATCACCAAACCAGGGATTCAAGCTTCAGGAGGCTAATTTGCATATTCCAGGTGCCTTCTGGGAGAAGCGAAGTCTCCCTAAGCTAGAAGATCGTTGGGTACGGCCGGGACCAGCTGCTTCGAAAGCATCACCAAACCAGGGATTCAAGCTTCAGGAGGCTAATTTGCATATTCCAGGTGCCTTCTGGGAGAAGCGAAGTCTCCCTAAGCTAGAAGATCGTTGGGTACAGCCGGGACCAGCTGCTTCGAAAGCATCACCAAACCAGGGATTCAAGCTTCAGGAGGCTAATTTGCATATTCCAGGTGCCTTCTGGGAGAAGCGAAGTCTCCCTAAGCTAGAAGATCGTTGGGTACAGCCGGGACCAGCTGCTTCGAAAGCATCACCAAACCAGGGATTCAAGCTTCAGGAGGCTAATTTGCATATTCCAGGTGCCTTCTGGGAGAAGCGAAGTCTCCCTAAGCTAGAAGATCGTTGGGTACAGCCGGGACCAGCTGCTTCGAAAGCATCACCAAACCAGGGATTCAAGCTTCAGGAGGCTAATTTGCATATTCCAGGTGCCTTCTGGGAGAAGCGAAGTCTCCCTAAGCTAGAAGATCGTTGGGTACAGCCGGGACCAGCTGCTTCGAAAGCATCACCAAACCAGGGATTCAAGCTTCAGGAGGCTAATTTGCATATTCCAGGTGCCTTCTGGGAGAAGCGAAGTCTCCCTAAGCTAGAAGATCGTTGGGTACAGCCGGGACCAGCTGCTTCGAAAGCATCACCAAACCAGGGATTCAAGCTTCAGGAGGCTAATTTGCATATTCCAGGTGCCTTCTGGGAGAAGCGAAGTCTCCCTAAGCTAGAAGATCGTTGGGTACAGCCGGGACCAGCTGCTTCGAAAGCATCACCAAACCAGGGATTCAAGCTTCAGGAGGCTAATTTGCATATTCCAGGTGCCTTCTGGGAGAAGCGAAGTCTCCCTAAGCTAGAAGATCGTTGGGTACAGCCGGGACCAGCTGCTTCGAAAGCATCACCAAACCAGGGATTCAAGCTTCAGGAGGCTAATTTGCATATTCCAGGTGCCTTCTGGGAGAAGCGAAGTCTCCCTAAGCTAGAAGATCGTTGGGTACGGCCGGGACCAGCTGCTTCGAAAGCATCACCAAACCAGGGATTCAAGCTTCAGGAGGCTAATTTGCATATTCCAGGTGCCTTCTGGGAGAAGCGAAGTCTCCCTAAGCTAGAAGATCGTTGGGTACGGCCGGGACCAGCTGCTTCGAAAGCATCACCAAACCAGGGATTCAAGCTTCAGGAGGCTAATTTGCATATTCCAGGTGCCTTCTGGGAGAAGCGAAGTCTCCCTAAGCTAGAAGATCGTTGGGTACAGCCGGGACCAGCTGCTTCGAAAGCATCACCAAACCAGGGATTCAAGCTTCAGGAGGCTAATTTGCATATTCCAGGTGCCTTCTGGGAGAAGCGAAGTCTCCCTAAGCTAGAAGATCGTTGGGTACAGCCGGGACCAGCTGCTTCGAAAGCATCACCAAACCAGGGATTCAAGCTTCAGGAGGCTAATTTGCATATTCCAGGTGCCTTCTGGGAGAAGCGAAGTCTCCCTAAGCTAGAAGATCGTTGGGTACAGCCGGGACCAGCTGCTTCGAAAGCATCACCAAACCAGGGATTCAAGCTTCAGGAGGCTAATTTGCATATTCCAGGTGCCTTCTGGGAGAAGCGAAGTCTCCCTAAGCTAGAAGATCGTTGGGTACAGCCGGGACCAGCTGCTTCGAAAGCATCACCAAACCAGGGATTCAAGCTTCAGGAGGCTAATTTGCATATTCCAGGTGCCTTCTGGGAGAAGCGAAGTCTCCCTAAGCTAGAAGATCGTTGGGTACAGCCGGGACCAGCTGCTTCGAAAGCATCACCAAACCAGGGATTCAAGCTTCAGGAGGCTAATTTGCATATTCCAGGTGCCTTCTGGGAGAAGCGAAGTCTCCCTAAGCTAGAAGATCGTTGGGTACAGCCGGGACCAGCTGCTTCGAAAGCATCACCAAACCAGGGATTCAAGCTTCAGGAGGCTAATTTGCATATTCCAGGTGCCTTCTGGGAGAAGCGAAGTCTCCCTAAGCTAGAAGATCGTTGGGTACAGCCGGGACCAGCTGCTTCGAAAGCATCACCAAACCAGGGATTCAAGCTTCAGGAGGCTAATTTGCATATTCCAGGTGCCTTCTGGGAGAAGCGAAGTCTCCCTAAGCTAGAAGATCGTTCGGTACAGCCGGGACCAGCTGCTTCGAAAGCATCACCAAACCAGGGATTCAAGCTTCAGGAGGCTAATTTGCATATTCCAGGTGCCTTCTGGGAGAAGCGAAGTCTCCCTAAGCTAGAAGATCGTTGGGTACAGCCGGGACCAGCTGCTTCGAAAGCATCACCAAACCAGGGATTCAAGCTTCAGGAGGCTAATTTGCATATTCCAGGTGCCTTCTGGGAGAAGCGAAGTCTCCCTAAGCTAGAAGATCGTTGGGTACAGCCGGGACCAGCTGCTTCGAAAGCATCACCAAACCAGGGATTCAAGCTTCAGGAGGCTAATTTGCATATTCCAGGTGCCTTCTGGGAGAAGCGAAGTCTCCCTAAGCTAGAAGATCGTTGGGTACAGCCGGGACCAGCTGCTTCGAAAGCATCACCAAACCGCGCGCCGTACATTATTGCAAGAGAGCTTGGCTGAGTAGATTACACAAGAAGGAAAACACACAGCAAGTCAGCAGGATCTAGGAGCAACATGGCAGATGTGACAACCTACATGGTGAGCTGCAGCATGTGCTACATGTTCACAGATCGACCAGAAGAAGAATCCAATTTCACCTGTCAGAAGTGTAGACTAGTGGCCCTTTTAGAAGAAAAGGTGCGGGGTCTGGAAGAAAGAATAGCAACTTTGAAACTCATCAAAGAGAATGAAGACTTTCTAGACAGAACAGAAGCATCTCTACTGGTCACAGAAGGTGCAAAAAGTGTCAGAGAACCTCCAAAAGCAGATGAGTGGAAGCATGTGACCAAAAGAAGCAAGAAGACCATGGAGAAATCACCAACCACACAACTGAAGAACCGATATCAAATCTTTGTAGAGGATGAAGATGGCACACCTAAGAATGAAGCAATACCAGCAAGCAAAAAAGAAAAGGGCACACAGCAACAAGTGACAGCAAAAAGTACAGCCAAGAAGCAACGAAGAGTGGTGGTGGTGGGAGACTCACTACTGAGAGGCACCGAAGCAGCCATCTGCAGACCGGACATAACTGCAAGAGAAGTATGCTGCCTTCCAGGTGCGATGATCAAGGATGTGACCGATAGGATACCAAAGCTCTTCAGCTCCAAGGACGTCCACCCATTTCTTCTGATACATGTTGGCACCAATGACACGGCAAGGAAGGACCTACCGACAATCTGCAAGGACTTTGAAGAGTTGGGGAAGAAAGTAAAGGAACTGGATGCACAGGTAGTTTTTTCTTCTATCCTTCCAGTAGACGGGCATGGCACCAGGAGATGGAACAGGATCCTTGATGCAAACAACTGGCTAAGACGATGGTGCAGACAACAAGGATTTGGATTCCTGGACCACGGTGTGAATTACTGGTATGATGGACTCCTCGCCAGAGACGGACTACACCTCAACAAACCTGGGAAACACACATTCGCCAGAAGACTCGCTACACTCATCAGGAGGGCGTTAAACTAGAAGAAGAGGGGACGGGAAGAAAAACATTAGACTCGAACAAAGACGACCCAGGAAAACATACTCAGAAGGGAGGTAAGAACATTTCTAAAACAATCCACAGTGAGGAGATTGGAACAAAACAAAATCCTCTAAACTGCATGCTCGCAAACGCCAGAAGCCTGACAAACAAGATGGAAGAACTAGAAGCAGAAATATCTACAGGTAACTTTGACATAGTGGGAATAACCGAGACATGGTTAGATGAAAGCTATGACTGGGCAGTTAACTTACAGGGTTACAGTCTGTTTAGAAAGGATCGTAAAAATCGGAGAGGAGGAGGGGTTTGTCTCTATGTAAAGTCTTGTCTAAAGTCCACTTTAAGGGAGGATATTAGCGAAGGGAATGAGGATGTCGAGTCCATATGGGTTGAAATTCATGGAGGGAAAAATGGTAACAAAATTCTCATTGGGGTCTGTTACAAACCCCCAAATATAACAGAAAGCATGGAAAGTCTACTTCTAAAGCAGATAGATGAAGCTGCAACCCATAATGAGGTCCTGGTTATGGGGGACTTTAACTACCCGGATATTAACTGGGAAACAGAAACCTGTGAAACCCATAAAGGCAACAGGTTTCTGCTAATAACCAAGAAAAAATATCTTTCACAATTGGTGCAGAATCCAACCAGAGGAGCAGCACTTTTAGACCTAATACTATCTAATAGACCTGACAGAATAACAAATCTGCAGGTGGTTGGGCATTTAGGAAATAGCGACCACAATATTGTGCAGTTTCACCTGTCTTTCACTAGGGGGACTTGTCAGGGAGTCACAAAAACATTGAACTTTAGGAAGTCAAAGTTTGAACAGCTTAGAGATGCCCTTAATCTGGTAGACTGGGACAATATCCTCAGAAATGAGAATACAGATAATAAATGGGAAATGTTTAAGAACATCCTAAATAGGCAGTGTAAGCGGTTTATACCTTGTGGGAATAAAAGGACTAGAAATAGGAAAAACCCAATGTGGCTAAACAAAGAAGTAAGACAGGCAATTAACAGTAAAAAGAAAGCATTTGCACTACTAAAGCAGGATGGCACCATTGAAGCTCTAAAAAACTATAGGGAGAAAAATACTTTATCTAAAAAACTAATTAAAGCTGCCAAAAAGGAAACAGAGAAGCACATTGCTAAGGAGAGTAAAACTAATCCCAAACTGTTCTTCAACTATATCAATAGTAAAAGAATAAAAACTGAAAATGTAGGCCCCTTAAAAAATAGTGAGGAAAGAATGGTTGTAGATGACGAGGAAAAAGCTAACATATTAAACACCTTCTTCTCCACGGTATTCACGGTGGAAAATGAAATGCTAGGTGAAATCCCAAGAAACAATGAAAACCCTATATTAAGGGTCACCAATCTAACCCAAGAAGAGGTGCGAAACCGGCTAAATAAGATTAAAATAGATAAATCTCCGGGTCCGGATGGCATACACCCACGAGTACTAAGAGAACTAAGTAATGTAATAGATAAACCATTATTTCTTATTTTTAGTGACTCTATAGCGACAGGGTCTGTTCCGCAGGATTGGCGCATAGCAAATGTGGTGCCAATATTCAAAAAGGGCTCTAAAAGTGAACCTGGAAATTATAGGCCAGTAAGTCTAACCTCTATTGTTGGTAAAATATTTGAAGGGTTTCTGAGGGATGTTATTCTGGATTATCTCAATGAGAATAACTGTTTAACTCCATATCAGCATGGGTTTATGAGAAATCGCTCCTGTCAAACCAATCTAATCAGTTTTTATGAAGAGGTAAGCTATAGACTGGACCACGGTGAGTCATTGGACGTGGTATATCTCGATTTTTCCAAAGCGTTTGATACCGTGCCGCACAAGATGTTGGTACACAAAATGAGAATGCTTGGTCTGGGGGAAAATGTGTGTAAATGGGTTATAACTGGCTTAGTGATAGAAAGCAGAGGGTGGTTATAAATGGTATAGTCTCTAACTGGGTCGCTGTGACCAGTGGGGTACCGCAGGGGTCAGTATTGGGACCTGTTCTCTTCAACATATTCATTAATGATCTGGTAGAAGGTTTACACAGTAAAATATCGATATTTGCAGATGATACAAAACTATGTAAAGCAGTTAATACAAGAGAAGATAGTATTCTGCTACAGATGGATCTGGATAAGTTGGAAACTTGGGCTGAAAGGTGGCAGATGAGGTTTAACAATGATAAATGTAAGGTTATACACATGGGAAGAGGGAATCAATATCACCATTACACACTGAACGGGAAACCACTGGGTAAATCTGACAGGGAGAAGGACTTGGGGATCCTAGTTAATAATAAACTTACCTGGAGCAGCCAGTGCCAGGCAGCAGCTGCCAAGGCAAACAGGATCATGGGGTGCATTAAAAGAGGTCTGGATACACATGATGAGAGCATTATACTGCCTCTGTACAAATCCCTAGTTAGACCGCACATGGAGTACTGTGTCCAGTTTTGGGCACCGGTGCTCAGGAAGGATATAATGGAACTAGAGAGAGTACAAAGGAGGGCAACAAAATTAATAAAGGGGATGGGAGAACTACAATACCCAGATAGATTAGCGAAATTAGGATTATTTAGTCTAGAAAAAAGATGACTGAGGGGCGATCTAATAACCATGTATAAGTATATAAGGGGACAATACAAATATCTCGCTGAGGATCTGTTTATACCAAGGAAGGTGACGGGCACAAGGGGGCATTCTTTGCGTCTGGAGGAGAGAAGGTTTTTCCACCAACATAGAAGAGGATTCTTTACTGTTAGGGCAGTGAGAATCTGGAATTGCTTGCCTGAGGAGGTGGTGATGGCGAACTCAGTCGAGGGGTTCAAGAGAGGCCTGGATGTCTTCCTGGAGCAGAACAATATTGTATCATACAATTATTAGGTTCTGTAGAAGGACGTAGATCTGGGTATTTATTATGATGGAATATAGGCTGAACTGGATGGACAAATGTCTTTTTTCGGCCTTACTAACTATGTTACTATGTTACTATGTTAAATAATAGCGGTAGCCACCAATATAATACTGAATTATTAATATATAGCGGCATAAGTCTTGCTATATTAATTTACACCGCAAATATGTTTATACCGTAAAACTATATTATACTATATCAGTTGCTTTAATCCTTTGTATGTAAACACGAACTACGCGCAATTTCTCATACAGATACTGACACGGAGACATCTGACGATATGCCTGAAAACTGGTGTGTTCCCGAACCACGCGATACGCTGGGTTCAGACGTGGAGATCATAGATGTCAAGAACCCTGCAACTTCAGCGAAACCCGATGCGCCTAAAAGACGCGGCAGCTCGTTACGCCGGTGTTTCAAGAATAGAAAAGGTATCTGTTCACTTGAAATACAGTCGAATCTCACTTTTGTGTAATACTCATATTTACTTACAGCTGCTAGCTAACTGTCAGAAAATTCATTTTTGAATATATATATATATCCGTCTCAACGCTGCAGTTTTGTGTAGAAAATCAATTCTGTGTTCGCTAATCGTTATATTTTTACTTACACCAGCTAATCTAGTTGCCCGGAAAATACAGCTTGAAAAAGAGAATATTCCGCCTCTGCGAGTTTGAGCATTGCGCCGCCCGTTAAACCAGGAGCTGTTGTGGGACAATTCCCACTTCATACTTGTAAGTATATATCTGGACTGCTCTATACAGGTTTATGTAAATATTGTTACAATGATTTCATGGGTACCTGTCCCCATTAACTTTTCAAATATTACGCATGATCATAGCTATGCGTCGCCGTTTAGCTTTTCCAATTTTGCGCCGTTTCGCGGCTAACCGCCACTTGTCTCTTTTCTTTTAGATACGTCGCCTCTTCAGCAACGAGTTTTGCACCGGCGTAATTACGGCGCTGAAGAGAATCAACCACAAAGAGCTAATACGGCGGTGCGAACAACATCTCTTTCGCCCATCTGTGTTGTGGATCGTGATGAATGCTACGCGGCACCAAAACAACCCGGGAATCCAAGCCCCAAGATTTCACATCAGAAATAAACGAACGTTTCAAGAGAGAAACGTGCAGCGCAGAACGCTAGGTCCCGCATAACTCGGCCCGCCAATAGCACCGACGCCATACCACAAGTTACTCCTGAAAACAGAGAAATTGAACAGCTCTCCGAGGGTATGTGGTCACCCATAGAGCCCCTCAATATACCTGTGTGCCAGACTGGGCAATCTGCAGATACTGCTCTTGCAGGCTCTTCTAGCGTTTTTGCCCCTGTATTACCTCTAAAGAAACGCGCCGTATCCCGGCGCCGTGTAGGTAGAAAGCAGAAAGTTGCTGTACATACACCTTACACAGGTCGTCCTTCGTGGGATGCTGACCATGTCAAAATGTTTACTGACATGTCTGCGCAGTACGCTCAAAGCAAACTCGCACAGATGGAACTAAAATCTTTCTGCGATACATATGAAAGACTGTTAAATGCATGTCCAACACCAGACATTACCGAGGAGCTGCGTGCTTTCAAACTAAATCACCCCTGATAAATCTAACTAAAGTCTTTTAAATCACATACAATGATTGTCATTTTTCATAATATGTGCGTGTTGTGTGTTGTGTGTATTTGTGTGTGTGTGTGAGTTCTGTATGTGTTGCGTGTTCTTTACAGAACCATAAACTTATAATAGCAAAATGTTGATGCCGACAGCCGCACACAGATGTATTTTTGCATTATTTCACAGTGCCTGATGAGTACCGGATGCATGGTTGGCTGAGAAGCGCCCGTGGGTGCAAAAGTGTTTGTGGCCCGCATATTAATAAAGTACAAAAAATCTCTGACCTATGTGGTCAGCATATTAATAAAGTGCAAAAACATGATAACATAAGTCCTAAATGACTAATAATCGCATATTAATCATAAATAAGTCCTAAATGTCTATTTCTTGTGTGTGTTGTATGTGTTGTGTGTGTGGGTTCTGTGTGTTTGTTGTGTGTGGGTTCTGTGTTGTGTGTGTGTGTGTGTGTGTGTGTTCGTGCCTGTCTGCCCGCGATTTTACACAAAAACATTAAAAGTCTGTATATGTTAGATGTCTTTGAATAAAAAGGAGTCAAATTATAGACAGCACAGGCCCCTGTAAAATTAATATGTGCTAAAATAATGTAGAATTAAAGAAAGCTGGAATAATATATGGGAATGTGTCACACCCTTTTGAGATATCAAAAATACTATATGTGTACAGCATATTAATAAAGTGCAAAAATCACTGACCTATGTGGCCCGCATATTAATAAAGTGCAAAAATCCCTGACCTATGTGGTCAGCATATTAATAAAGTGCAAAAACATGATAACATAAGTCCTAAATGACTAATAACCGCATATTAATAAAGTGCAAAAAATCCCTGACCTATGTGGTCAGCATATTAATAAAGTGCAAAAACATGATAACATAAGTCCTAAATGACTAATAACCGCATATTAATAAAGTGCAAAAAAAATCCCTGACCTATGAAGTGCAAAAATCACTGACCTATGTGGCCCGCATATTAATAAAGTGCAAAAAAATCATGTGTATTTGTTGTGTGTGTGTTGTTTGTGTGTATGTGTCGCATGTGTTGTATGTGTTCTGTATGTTGTGTGTGTTTGTATGTTTGTCGTGTGTGTTGTATGTGTTGTGTGTGTTTTGTATGTTATGTGTGTTTGTTGTGTGTGAGTTCTGTGTTGTGTGTGTGGGTTCTGTGTGTTTGTTGTGTGTGGGTTCTGTGTTGTGTGTGTGTGTGTGTGTGTGTTCGTGCCTGTCTGCCCGCGATTTTACACAAAAACATTAAAAGTCTGTATATGTTAGATGTCTTTGAATAAAAAGGAGTCAAATTATAGACAGCACAGGCACCTGTAAAATTAATATGTGCTAAAATAATGTAGAATTAAAGAAAGCTGGAATAATATATGGGAATGTGTCACACCCTTTTGAGATATCAAAAATACTATATGTGTACAGCATATTAATAAAGTGCAAAAATCACTGACCTATGTGGCCCGCATATTAATAAAGTGCAACAATCCCTGACCTATGTGGTCAGCATATTAATAAAGTGCAAAAAACATGATAACATAAGTCCTAAATGACTAATAACCGCATATTAATAAAGTGCAAACAATCCCTGACCTATGACAAAAAGCTAATATAATATAAACCAAAGATATAAAAAGAATGCTGAATTTTTACTAAACAGGTTGCTGCAGAATAAAAATGTCACAGCATGGAATAATAATGCTGAATTTATTTTCAAAGGATATTAGTAAGGCCGCGAACCAATAAATGATTTTACAATATTGTGTTATAAATCACTTATAAATGAGAATGTGTTATAAATATCATATAAAAGTTGTGAAATTAATGTGTGATAAAATAATGTAGAATTAAAGAACGCTGGAATAATATCTGCGGATGCTGCAGCGCTAAAAGTTGCACATTTGTTTCTTTCGTGTTTTGGTGCAGCCAAGAAGATTTTTTTATGCAGATTTTATATAAAATGCGGGCGAAAATAGTTAATATTGGTGTATTTTCATACACTTATCAAAACTTTGGGTTTCTACATAATTTTCTATTTATATGGACTAATTAGCATTACTATTCAGCTGCATTCTGAGATATATATATATTAATGTACACTCTGCACGCCATCATGCCTGAACAAAACAGAAATGTAGATTTTTTTGCGAATTTATTAAAAAGAAAAACTGAAATATCACACGGACATAAGTATTCAGACCCTTTGCACAGTATTGAGTGCAATATTACACTCAGTCATGCCGGCGCTCTGCAGTAATTCAATATAAAATGGCTATTTTCATCATGTGCTAAAATAATGCAGAATTAATGTTCATCGTGTCGTTATCAGATACCGCAAAGATGCATTTGTCAGCATCATGCTGTTAGCTAACTTAAAATTTGAGATGCTGTTTTATTGTGAGAAATAAAATTTATATTCGTATAAAACATACCGCTTCTTACTTGCTTGTGTTGTAACATTGGAACTTTGCTACCTAAAAAAAAGGTCTCTACCGATGCTACAAACCATGTGGCTCACGATGTAAAGAATGTACTGGCTAAAATGCTGTACTCGCCTTGTAACGCTATATTAATTATTTTGTAAGAAGTGTAATTGTTCATTGTACTATTTAATGTTTTTTTACTTTTTATATTCTGTAAGAATTTTTTATAGTATTGAAATGTCTTTGAGATGTTGCATTATTGTGAGAAATAAATTTTTTTTAATATTTTTACAATATCGTGTCTTTGGTTTTTTATTCGTATAAAACATACCGCTTCTTACTTGCTTGTGTTGTAACATTGGGTCATATTGTATATATATATATATATATATATATATATATATATATATATATATATATATATATATATATATATATAATATATATAGAAATAAGTTGTCCAGTAACTTTTCTGCTTGTGTATATAAGGCAGCCACAAGGAGAAAATCTGCTACACTGTGAATAAACACAGCTTACAATTTTCTATTAATGGGTAGTAGACGCACAAATAACTTCGCAGCTGACGTCTACAGACACAAAGAGAAAGCAAATATCAAACATGGGGCGTTATAAAAACCAATGCCTAAAAATATGACCCTCAGATAACACAGCTGAAACACAAATAACAATCTGCAAGGACTTTGAAGAGTTGGGGAAGAAAGTAAAGGAACTGGATGCACAGGTAGTTTTTTCTTCTATCCTTCCAGTAGACGGGCATGGCACCAGGAGATGGAACAGGATCCTTGATGCAAACAACTGGCTAAGACGATGGTGCAGACAACAAGGATTCGGATTCCTGGACCACGGTGTGAATTACTTGTACGATGGACTCCTCGCCAGAGACGGACTACACCTCAACAAACCTGGGAAACACACATTCGCCAGAAGACTCGCTACACTCATCAGGAGGGCGTTAAACTAGAAGAAGAGGGGACGGGAAGAAAAACATTAGACTTGAACAAAGAAGACCCAGGAAAACATACTCAGAAGGGAGGTAAGAACATTTCTAAAACAATCCACAGCGAGGAGATTGGAACAAAACAAAATCCTCTAAACTGCATGCTCGCAAATGCCAGAAGCCTGACAAACAAGATGGAAGAACTAGAAGCAGAAATATCTACAGGTAACTTTGACATAGTGGGAATAACCGAGACATGGTTAGATGAAAGCTATGACTGGGCAGTTAACTTACAGGGTTACAGTCTGTTTAGAAAGGATCGTAAAAATCGGAGAGGAGGAGGGGTTTGTCTCTATGTAAAGTCTTGTCTAAAGTCCACTTTAAGGGAGGATATTAGCGAAGGAAACGAAGATGTCGAGTCCATATGGGTCGAAATTCATGGAGGGAAAAATGGTAACAAAATTCTCATTGGGGTCTGTTACAAACCCCCAAATATAACAGAAACCATGGAAAGTCTACTTATAAAGCAGATAGATGAAGCTGCAACCCATAATGAGGTCCTGGTTATGGGGGACTTTAACTACCCGGATATTAACTGGGAAACAGAAACCTGTGAAACCCATAAAGGCAACAGGTTTCTGCTAATAACCAAGAAAAATTATCTTTCACAATTGGTGCAGAATCCAACCAGAGGAGGAGCACTTTTAGACCTAATACTATCTAATAGACCTGACAGAATAACAAATCTGTAGGTGGTTGGGCATCTAGGAAATAGCGACCACAATATTGTACAGTTTCACCTGTCTTTCACTAGGGGGACTTGTCAGGGAGTCACAAAAACACTGAACTTTAGGAAGGCAAAGTTTGACCAGCTTAGAGATGCCCTTAATCTGGTAGACTGGGACAATATCCTCAGAAATAAGAATACAGATAATAAATGGGAAATGTTTAAGAACATCCTAAATAGGCAGTGTAAGCGGTTTATACCTTGTGGGAATAAAAGGACTAGAAATAGGAAAAACCCAATGTGGCTAAACAAAGAAGTAAGACAGGCAATTAACAGTAAAAAGAAAGCATTTGCACTACTAAAGCAGGATGGCACCGCTGAAGCTCTAAAAAACTATAGGGAGAAAAATACTTTATCTAAAAAACTAATTAAAGCTGCCAAAAAGGAAACAGAGAAGCACATTGCTAAGGAGAGTAAAACTAATCCCAAACTGTTCTTCAACTATATCAATAGTAAAAGAATAAAAACTGAAAATGTAGGCCCCTTAAAAAATAGTGAGGAAAGAATGGTTGTAGATGACGAGGAAAAAGCTAACATATTAAACACCTTCTTCTCCACGGTATTCACGGTGGAAAATGAAATGCTAGGTGAAATCCCAAGAAACAATGAAAACCCTATATTAAGGGTCACCAATCTAACCCAAGAAGAGGTGCGAAACCGGCTAAATAAGATTAAAATAGATAAATCTCCGGGTCCGGATGGCATACACCCACGAGTACTAAGAGAACTAAGTAATGTAATAGATAAACCATTATTTCTTATTTTTAGGGACTCTATAGCGACAGGGTCTGTTCCGCAGGACTGGCGCATAGCAAATGTGGTGCCAATATTCAAAAAGGGCTCCAAAAGTGAACCTGGAAATTATAGGCCAGTAAGTCTAACCTTTATTGTTGGTAAAATATTTGAAGGGTTTCTGAGGGATGTTATTCTGGATTATCTCAATGAGAATAACTGTTTAACTCCATACCAGCATGGGTTTATGAGAAATCGCTCCTGTCAAACCAATCTAATCAGTTTTTATGAAGAGGTAAGCTATAGGCTGGACCACGGTGAGTCATTGGACATGGTATATCTCGATTTTTCCAAAGCGTTTGATACCGTGCCGCACAAGAGGTTGGTACACAAAATGAGAATGCTTGGTCTGGGGGAAAATGTGTGTAAATGGGTTAGTAACTGGCTAAGTGATAGAAAGCAGAGGGTGGTTATAAATGGTATAGTCTCTAACTGGGTCGCTGTGACCAGTGGGGTACCGCAGGGGTCAGTATTGGGACCTGTTCTCTTCAACATATTCATTAATGATCTGGTAGAAGGTTTACACAGTAAAATATCGA
Source organism: Ranitomeya imitator (assembly GCF_032444005.1). Lineage (NCBI taxonomy): Eukaryota > Metazoa > Chordata > Amphibia > Anura > Dendrobatidae > Ranitomeya > Ranitomeya imitator. The sequence goes on along the minus strand of NC_091282.1, from coordinate 956,200,851 downwards.
TATTTGCAGATGATACAAAACTATGTAAAGCAGTTAATACAAGAGAAGATAGTATTCTGCTACAGATGGATCTGGATAAGTTGGAAACTTGGGCTGAAAGGTGGCAGATGAGGTTTAACAATGATAAATGTAAGGTTATACACATGGGAAGAAGGAATCAATATCACCATTACACACTGAATGGGAAACCACTGGGTAAATCTGACAGGGAGAAGGACTTGGGGATCCTAGTTAATGATAAACTTACCTGGAGCAGCCAGTGCCAGGCAGCAGCTGCCAAGGCAAACAGGATCATGGGGTGCATTAAAAGAGGTCTGGATACACATGATGAGAGCATTATACTGCCTCTGTACAAATCCCTAGTTAGACCGCACATGGAGTACTGTGTCCAGTTTTGGGCACCGGTGCTCAGGAAGGATATAATGGAACTAGAGAGAGTACAAAGGAGGGCAACAAAATTAATAAAGGGGATGGGAGAACTACAATACCCAGATAGATTAGCGAAATTAGGATTATTTAGTCTAGAAAAAAGACGACTGAGGGGCGATCTAATAACCATGTATAAGTATATAAGGGGACAATACAAATATCTCGCTGAGGATCTGTTTATACCAAGGAAGGTGACGGGCACAAGGGGGCATTCTTTGCGTCTGGAGGAGAGAAGGTTTTTCCACCAACATAGAAGAGGATTCTTTACTGTTAGGGCAGTGAGAATCTGGAATTGCTTGCCTGAGGAGGTGGTGATGGCGAACTCAGTCGAGGGGTTCAAGAGAGGCCTGGATGTCTTCCTGGAGCAGAACAATATTGTATCATACAATTATTAGGTTCTGTAGAAGGACATAGATCTGGGGATTTATTATGATGGAATATAGGCTGAACTGGATGGACAAATGTCTTTTTTCGGCCTTACTAACTATGTTACTATGTTACTATGTTAGATGACAGCTACAGGCCACAATAACTTTTCTGTTTGTGTAAATAAACATTTATTGGTAAAGCGATTACAACAGCAATTGACCTAGGCTTTATAAACCTCTGACCCGCAAATAACCCTACCATTTAGTTAATGTTCTGTAGGACCACAAATAAACAGCTTTAAGTTCTGCACTATATGAATACACTGAATAAAACACAGCTTGCAGAATCAAACTCGGGCTATGTATAAAATCTAATATAAAACAAATCATGGAATAATAATGCTGAATTTATTTTCAAAGGATATTAGTAAGGCCGCGAACCAATAAATGATTTTACAATATTGTGTTATAAATCACTTATAAATGAGAATGTGTTATAAATATCATATAAAAGTTGTGAAATTAATGTGTGATAAAATAATGTAGAATTAAAGAACGCTGGAATAATATCTGCGGATGCTGCAGCGCTAAAAGTTGCACATTTGTTTCTTACGTGTTTTGGTGCAGCCAAGAAGATTTTTTTATGCAGATTTTATATAAAATGCGGGCGAAAATAGTTAATATTGGTGTATTTTCATACACTTATCAAAACTTTGGGTTTCTACATAATTTTCTATTTATATGGACTAATTAGCATTACTATTCAGCTGCATTCTGAGATATATATATATTAATGTACACTCTGCACGCCATCATGCCTGAACAAAACAGAAATGTAGATTTTTTTGCGAATTTATTAAAAAGAAAAACTGAAATATCACACGGACATAAGTATTCAGACCCTTTGCACAGTATTGAGTGCAATATTACACTCAGTCATGCCGGCGCTCTGCAGTAATTCAATATAAAATGGCTATTTTCATCATGTGCTAAAATAATGCAGAATTAATGTTCATCGTGTCGTTATCAGATACCGCAAAGATGCATTTGTCAGCATCATGCTGTTAGCTAACTTAAAATTTGAGATGCTGTTTTATTGTGAGAAATAAAATTTATATTCGTATAAAACATACCGCTTCTTACTTGCTTGTGTTGTAACATTGGAACTTTGCTACCTAAAAAAAGGTCTCTACCGATGCTACAAACCATGTGGCTCACGATGTAAAGAATGTACTGGCTAAAATGCTGTACTCGCCTTGTAACGCTATATTAATTATTTTGTAAGAAGTGTAATTGTTCATTGTACTATTTAATGTTTTTTTAATTTTTATATTCTGTAAGAATTTTTTATAGTATTGAAATGTCTTTGAGATGTTGCTTTATTGTGAGAAATAAAATTTTTTTTAATATTTTTACAATATCGTGTCTTTGGTTTTTTATTCGTATAAAACATACCGCTTCTTACTTGCTTGTGTTGTAACATTGGGTCATATTATATATATATATATATATATATATATATATATATATATATATATAATATATATATAGAAATAAGTTGTCCAGTAACTTTTCTGCTTGTGTATATAAGGCAGCCACAAGGAGAAAATCTGCTACACTGTGAATAAACACAGCTTACAATTTTCTATTAATGGGTAGTAGACGCACAAATAACTTCGCAGCTGACGTCTACAGACACAAAGAGAAAGCAAATATCAAACATGGGGCGTTATAAAAACCAATGCCTAAAAATATGACCCTCAGATAACACAGCTGAAACACAAATAACTTCTCAGATGACAGCTACAGGCCACAATAACTTTTCTGTTTGTGTAAATAAACATTTATTGGTAAAGCGATTACAACAGCAATTGACCTAGGCTTTATAAACCTCTGACCCGCAAATAACCCTACCATTTAGTTAATGTTCTGTAGGACCACAAATAAACAGCTTTAAGTTCTGCACTATATGAATACACTGAATAAAACCCAGCTTGCAGAATCAAACTCGGGCTACGTATAAAATCTAATATAAAACAAATGAGAAAGGTGTTATAAACCACGTGTAAAATAAATACACGACTAGGCTATAATTATAAACATGTGTTATATAAACGATATCAAAAGGGGAAATCAGCCAGCCTCAGGGACAGCTGGCTGACAGGAGGAGGGGAGGGGTTACACATTTTGATACACTTTGATAGGGGCGGGGCACCTGTCAGATTGAGTTTGACGGATCATGGCTATTATACACTACTTATGTGTATCCTCCCACAAATAAATGACAGCACGCCTCTGTTCGCACAGCCTCTGAAGCATGTGCATTGTGGAGTTCCACCTTGTTGCAACGTCGATTATTAAGCGGTGCTGGGGAAGATTCAGCGATCGCTGATGGTTCAGCATAGGGCTGGAGTGTACGGGCGACCGGCGGATGTGCGAGCAAAGTCTTCGCACCTTCAGGAGCAGGGCTGATAACTCCGGATTATTTTTCAGGAAGCACTGCACCACCATGTTCAAGGTGTGAGCCAGGCAAGGAATGTGTTTCAGTTCTGAAAGGACTATGGCAGCCATAAAATTCCGTCCGTTATCACTGACTACCTTGCCTGCCTCAAGATGTACACTGCCCAGCCATGACTGAGTTTCTTGCTGCAAGTACTCGGGCAGTACTTCCGCGGTGTGTCTGTTGTCACCCAAACACTTCATTTGTAGCACAGCCTGCTGACGCTTACCACTAGCTGTTCCATAAAGGGACACCTCGTGTGCAACACTGGCAGCTGCGGATGGAGTGGTCGTGCAACTGCACTCTGTGGACGAGCTTTCGCTTCTGGAGGAGGAGGAGGAGTGGTGGCGAACGCCTACAGCAAACTGTTTCCTAGACCGTGGACTAGGCAGAACTGTCCACTATGGCTGTCCCCTGTGAACCCTGCATCCACCACATTAACCCAGTGCGCCGTGATGGACACGTAACGTCCCTGGCCATGCCTACTGGTCCATGCATCTGTTGTGAGGTGCACCTTTCTACTGACTGATTGCCTCAGTGCATGGACAATGCGGTCTTTGACATGCTGATGGAGGGCTGGGATGGCTTTTCTCGCAAAGAAGTGTCGACTGGATAGGTCATAGCGTGGTACCGCGTAGGCCATCAGGGCTTTGAAAGCTTCGCTTTCAACCAACCGATAGGGCATCATCTCTAACGAGATTAGTCTAGCAATGTGGGCGTTCAAACCCTGTGTATGCGGATGACAGGATGAGTACTTTCTTTTCCTAACGAGAGTCTCTTGTAAGGTGAGCTGGACTGGAGAGCTGCATATGGTGGAACTAGTGGGGGTGGTGGTGGACATGGCAGATTGAGAGAGGGTTGGTGATGGTATTCTTGATGTTGGCCTACCTACAGTGTTTCCTATCAAGAACCTTGTGATTTCCTGACTGCTTTGGCCTTGCAACGATACCTCCACATTTGCTGCTGGTGGTGTCCTAACCGGTGGGCTTACTGTGAGGGAAGCAATGTAGCGTTGCTGACTACCTTCATTCTGAGCAGGTGCACCAACAGTACTGGACGTTTGGTAGTTAGTCCAGGTTTGCAAGTGCATGCTGGTTAAATGTCTATGCATGCACATTGTATTTAAATTTAGGAGATTCTTCCCTCTGCTAAAGGTCTTTGAACACTTCTTGCAGATAACTTTGCACTGATCATTCGGATCTTGGTTAAAAAATTCCCACACTGCACTCTTCCTACTATGGATTACCTTTTCAGGCATTGCACGCTGTGCTACTTTCACCGGATGGCCACGCTGTCCTAAATCTGTTTTTGGTTTTGACAAACATTTTTGGCCAGATACGGGCCTGCCAGATGAAAGCTGTTGCGATGTAGATGGCTGCTGCGGCTCCTCCTCCTACGCTTCTGAGCTACTGGCAGTGGTATCCTCTTACCCCTATGGCTGCCAATCTGGGTCAACAACTGGGTCATCTATCACCTCCTCTTCAATGTCATGTGCACCTTCCTCTGTGTCACCGTGTAATGTGCTATAGCGTTCGTGACGGGGCACCATAGTCTCATCAGGGTCAGATTCTGGCTCAGTACACTGCAAGGGCAATGTAGTGATCTGAGTCAATGGAACAGCATAATAATCTAGCTGTGGCTGTGCATCTGTGCACTCCATGTCCGATTCATCTTGTAATGGGCTTTTAACAATTTCCCTCTCTAACCCAGGCACGGTATGTGTAAAGAGCTCCTTGGAGTAAACTGTAGTTCCACCTGCCGCATCCTTCACTTTTGGTTTGGGTGATGGACACAAGGAAGCGACTTGTTCCTGACCGGGAGCCTCCACTGACGACTCCCTGCTTTTAGATTTCGAACCTTCTGAAGTGGAGGCGAAAGAGCTAGAGGCTGAGTCAGCAAGGAAAGGCAAAACTTTTTCCTGCTGCTCCAGCTTTAAAACCTGTTTTCCTACTCCCAGATAAGGGAGCCTTCAAGGCCTTGTGTAGCCAGACGATGACGCTGGCTAAACACCTCGAGCCTTTGGTGCTATTTTGCTTTTCCCACTACCACCAGATGCTCCACCACCACCATCAGTACCAGCTGGCAACGCCCGCTCACGGCCTCCTCCACCAGACTTCCTCATTTTTGGAAAAATCTAACCAAAATAACAACCATTATATGGTACTGTGAAACAAGGTAGAAGGTGTATATAAACTTGTGGAGAATTTAAATCTCCCTTTTTTGGAGGGGAGACTGCAACAAAACTCAGGCCCAGTGTATTACACTACACAATGTAAGAGGCAGAACGTGGCTGGAAGATGTATGACAAACTAACAGAACTGTGATGTAGATCCACTTGGTGCCAATTTAAATCTCCCTTTTATTTGGGGGAGACTGCAACAAAACTCAGGCCCAGTGTATTACACTACACAATGTAAGTGGCAGAACGTGGCTGGAAGATGTACGACAAACTAACAGAACAGTGACGTAGATCCACTTAGTGCCAATTTAAATCTCCCTTTTATTTGGGGAAGACTGCAACAAAACTCAGGTCCAGTGTATTACACTACACAGTGTAAGTGGCAGAACGTGGCTGGAAGATGTATGACAAACTAACAGAACTGTGATGTAGATCCACTTAGTACCAATTTAAATCTCCCTTTTATTTGGGGGAGACTGCAACAAAACTCAGGCCCAGTGTATTACACTACACAATGTAAGTGGCAGAACGTGGCTGGAAGATGTACGACAAACTAACAGAACTGTGACGTAGATCCACTTAGTGCCAATTTATATCTCCCTTTTATTTGGGGGAGACTGCAACAAAACTCAGGCCCAGTGTATTACACTGCACAATGTAAGTGGCAGAACGTGGCTGGAAGATGTATAACAAACTAACAGAACTGTGACGTAGATCCACTTAGTGCCAATTTCAATCTCCCTTTTTTGGGGGGGAGACTGCAACAAAACTCAGGCCCAGTGTATTACACTACACAATGTAAGTGGCAGAGCGTGGCTGGAAGATATATCAAAAAATACAAAGGCTGTAGTACAATTTCCATCTCCCTACAATGATCTCAGGACAAGTATGGCAGCAATAAAAAGGACTGCTGCACACAACAGTGTGGACAAAGAAACAAGAGAACTGTGCAGAAAGGAGCAACAGGATTTTTGCTTTTAAAAAAGCAGTTGGTTTGCATACAAACAGCAATGCAGCTATCAGGGAGCCTTATATGGCAGCCTAATAAGCTACAGAGCTGATGCACAAAAAAATAAACTCCACTGTCCCTGCAAAGAAAAGGTGGTGTTGGACAGTGGAAATCGCTACAGCACAAGCAGTTTCGGGGCTAATCTTCCCTCCCTAACTAAATCCCTTCTTCTGATGAAGCTGCAGCAACCTCTCCCTATGCTAAGATCGGCAGAAGTAAGATGGCGGTCGGCGTGCACGCCCCTTTATAGCCCCTGTGACGCCGCAGAAAGCAAGCCAATCACTGTAATGCCCTTCTCTAAGATGGTGGGGACCGAGACCTATGTCATCACGCTGCCCACACTCTGCGTCCTCCTTCATTGGATGAGAAATGGCGCTGAAAGCGTCATACGAAACGCGACTTTGGCGTGAAGATCGCCGACCTCATGGCCGATCCCACACTAGGATCGGGTCGGGTTTCATGAAAGCCGATGTTGCCGAAAGTTGGCGATTTTTTAATTTGTCCGATCCGTTTCGCTCAACCCTAATAAGGGCTTGTTTTTTGCTGAATGAGTTGTACATTTGAATTATGCCATTCATGGTATCATGTGATTAACTGAAAAGCGGGGAAAAAATTCCAACTTCTATCAGGGTTTCATCCTGATCCTCTGTTAGGACTGGCAGAACGCACCGAGTTAATATAGATGTTATAATTGGTACGTTCGCAGCCCGGTATAACAGCGCACTGTGCGCTGTTTGGGGCTCCGTGCGCTGCCTGGGGCCCCTGTGTGCTGCCTGGGGCCACTGTGCACTGCCTGGGGCCCTGTGCGCTGCCTGGGGCCCCAGTGTGCTGCCTGGGGCCCTGTGGGCTGCCTGGGGCCCCTGTGGGCTGCCTGGGGTCCTGTGCACTGCCTGGGGTACCGTGCGCTGTTTGGGGCTCTGTGTGCTGTCTGGGGCCCCTGTGTGCTGCCTGGGGCCCCTGTGTGCTGCCTGGGGTCTCTGTGTGCTGCCTGGGGCCCTGTGCGCTGCCTGGGGCCCCTGTGTGCTGCCTGGGGCCCCTGTGTGCTGCCTGGGGCACTGTGTGCTGCCTGGGGCCCCTGTACGCTGCCTGGGGCCCTGCACGCTGCCTGGGGCCCCTGTGGGCTGCCTGATGTCTTGTGCACTGTCTGGGGCACCGTGCGCTGTTTGAGGCTTCCTGCGCTGCCTGGGGCCCCTGTGTGCTGCCTGGGGCCCCTGTGGGCTGCCTGGGGCCCTATGCGCTCCCTGGGGCCCTGTACTCTGCCTGGGGCCCTGTGCGCTGCCTGGGGCCCCTGTGTGCTGCCTGGGGCCCTGTGCGCTGCCTGATCTACAGCAGCTGGGGTATATTCTGACCTGGAAGGGTATAATCTGGACTAGTCCAATTTATACCCCGGGGTATAGTTTGGGCAAGGCCAGAATATACCCGGGGTATATTCTGGCCCAGAGGGGTATAAACTGGACTAGTCTAATTTATACCCCGGGGTATAGTTTGGGCTAGGCCAGAATATATGGAATATTCTGGGCGGGGGGTTATTCTGGCCTGTTACACCGGTACTACAGCTGCTGAACTCAGTGGTCATATTCATTGACATAGATTTGAGCTATGTTCAGACACACCAGTCTAGCCTACTGGATAAGGGACTGGCCACATGTGGACTGGGGGACAATAGACAATATTCAGGCACTGGATGCAGAGGACTTCGGGGATATGACTGGACGCACCGCTATCAGGAGACTTTGGATTCAGGACTGGCCACATCAGGACCAGGGGATAACACTCAAGCACTGGGCGAACCAGAACCAGATTTCAATAACAGCACTGGCTGCACTGGAACCAGGGGACTTTAGGAACAAGACTGGCCGCACCGGGATCAGGGGACAATGTTCATACAGTGGCCGTACTGGGACCAGGGGACTTCAGAAACAGGACTGGCCGCATCGGGACAAGGGATTCGAGTTCAGAACACTGGCCGTGCCAGGACCAGGGATTTGGGTTTAGGACATTGGCCACACTGGTGTCAGGGGACCTCACAACTGCCCAGGTAGAACACCAAACTACCTAAAGACTAAACTCGTTGCTTGGCAATTCCCTAAAGGAGAGGGAGAATTTGGCCACCAAGAGCCACCAAGCAGGCGAACAAATTATGCTAAATGCCTCTCAGCAACAGGCTGAGAGCATTTAGCAGTATATGCACTGACCCATTAAGAGCAGGGGAACGCGAGCGCACACACTAGGCACGCCATCTGAGACACACCAGGGACCACGACGGGGAACCGGGTGGATGAGTAAGCAGGCATCCCTGCATGAAGAGAGAAGGGGATACCACGCAAGGGTGCCGTTCATACCCCCACACAATCATAGAAACACACGAAACAACAGAGTTGGAACTTAAGGTAACGTCACATTTAGCGACGCTGCAGCGATCTAGACAACGATCCCGATCGCTGCAGCATCACTGTGTGGTCGCTGGAGAGCTGTCACACAGACAGCTCTCCAGCGACCAACTATGCGAAGTCCCCTGGTAACCAGGGTAAACATCGGGTTACTAAGTGCAGGGCCGCGCTTAGTAACCCGATGTTTACCCTGGTTACCAGCGTAAACGTAAAAAAAAAAAAACACTACATACTTACATTCCGGTGTCTGTCCACCGCTGTGCTCTGCTTTCCGGCCAGCGCTTATACAGTGCAGAGAAGCACAGCGCCGGGGGACAGACACCGGAATGTAAGTATGTAGTGTTTGTTTGTTTTTTACGTTTTTACGCTGGTAACCAGGGTAAACATCTGGTTACCAAGCGCGGCCCTGCGCTTAGTAACCCGATGTTTACCCTGGTTACCAGTGAAGACATCGCTGAATCGGCGTCACACACGCCGATTCAGCGATGTCTGTGGGAGTCCAGCGATGAAATAAAGTTCTGGACTTTCTGCTCCGACCAACGATGGCATAGCAGGATCCTGATCGCTGTTGCCTGTCAAACTCAACGATATCGCTATCCAGGACGCTGCAACGTCACTGATCGCTAGCGATATCGTTCAGTGTGACGGTACCTTAAGGAAACAGTGGAAAGGACAAACCATATGGGAAAGAGGATTAGGATTAACACACAATACCAAAATGTCTGCAAATAAAGTTTAAAATACACAAAGAGGCAGAGTTTGGTGCATCTAATACAGTGTTCAGATGCCAATTACCTGTCTTAACAGCTCGCAGGGCAGAGAATATCCCCATATGTTGTGCTTCTGACAGGACTAATGGAAAACAGATTTATATTCTAAATTATCATTTTTCAGTTTGCTATCAAAACTAAGATCTTCATCATCTTTTACTTTTAATCGTAGAAAAACGGATTAAAGTAATTATACTCCCTGATGAATTATGAAAATACATTCAGACAAACTGGATCTCGTAACATATTGACGAGATCAATATGCATACGCTGCATACAAGGTCATCCTGGGAAAACAGTTGATTACTTCTGCAATGTTCCCCAATTTGAAAAATTTTTAAGGATTCGCACCACTACAAATAAAAGTCTGCAAAAGTAGAAAAACCAGAGCATATATGGAGGGGAAATGCACAGAAAACCATAAATATAAAACACTAAGTTTATTAAAGATAATTGAAGCAATCTTAAAATAGTGCATAAACAAAGGATTGCACAGTGTCCTGTCAGATAACAAAGGGACACCACAGCCAACAGGAGAAAAAACAAAACAAATAGTGGTGGTTACAGTTAAAGATGCATATATAGTTAGAAAAACTATATCCAATTGCGTGGAAAAACTACAATTACAAGGGGGAACTTAGCACATAAATAAAGCAGGGTAATAAACAATTATAGAGAGACTAGATGGCAGCCCGATTCTAAAGAATCGGGAGTCTAGAATCCATATATACTTTATTTATTCAAATGTAAGAATAATACAATTAATAAATAATAGTAAGAAAGAACAAAAATAATAGGCAGTATATGGAGAAAACACCAAACAAAAGTTCAAAATTGGTGTGAAAATGTCACTGAACCACTTCACAACTAACTATATATAGTTTTGGTAAATGGTATTATCATTTTTTTGACGAAATTCGGCAGGAGCTTGAAGAGCAACGTCACTGGGCCCGCCTCCACGCAGTAGAAACTTGCTGTGAGGTAAAAATTCAAAAATCACACCAAAATGGCGGGCGGAGTGTGTCACAGTACGGCACGTTTCTGATTGGTCGCTCGCAGCAGGCGGCAACCAATCAGACACTGGACACTGTTGACGTCACTTATCTCCGGACATTAGCTCCGGACATTAGCTCCGGACATTAGCTCCGGACATTATCTCCGCACATTAGCTCCGGACATTAGCTCCGGACATTAGCTCCGGACAAAGCCACGGAAGTTGGCAGAAATTGCAGGAAGTAGTATTCTAGGCAATTAATCTCCGAACATTAGCTCCGGACATTAGCTCCGGACATTAGCTCCGGACAAAGCCACGGAAGTTGGCACAAATTGCAGGAAGTAGTATTCTAGGCAATTATATATTAGATGTGCAGAGCTGTGTTACCTGAGAGCTGTGGTGCCACCACCCCAACACGTGCTTCGGCTTCTGTGCCTTCCTCTGCAACCACAGCTCTCAGATCCAACAAAAGGATCGAAAGGGGTGTACATTGCCCTCTGTACATCAAAGATAGGGTTATGTCCATCCACATGAGAGGCATACTTCTGATTGTGACCATCATTCAAGTTTATGCACCAACAGAAGACATGTTCGAGCAGGGCATTGAGGAATTCTATGCCCAGGTCCAAAGCACAACAGAATTCCAAGAATTCCAAGAAAGAACGTCATCTACATTATGGAAATTTCCATGCCAAAAGTTGGAGAAGTACAGAATTCAGAAGTTGGGGAAGAGGAATGAAGCTGAGGACCTTCTTGCACAGTTCTGTCATATGAACAAGCTTAGAGTTATCAACCTCTTCTTCACCCAGCAGTCTCAGCACCTCCTCTAAACCTTTACATATCCAAATGAATAGCATCACACCCAGATCAACTATATCCTCTGCCAGCAATTATGTAGTTTATCAATTTTCTATGTAAGAACACTATTTGGCGTAGATTGTGGGTCTGATTATCTTATAGCCAAAGCCATGGTTAGACTTTGCAAGATCAAGCATGCAGCTATGCAGAGGAAGTTTGATATTCGTAAGATCCCTGTATAGTATGCAAGTGCAGTTCAAGCAATTTAGGAAAGAAAGAGGATGCTCAAACGAATTGTGGTCAGAGACCAAAGGAACCATCACTGAAACTGCTCAAGAGCATGTGCCATATAAGAAGTCAATACATGGTGAGAATTGGTTAACTGTAACCACCCTCCAGATTACTAGTCAGGGGAACAAAGTCAAAGTTAAGTACAGGTTGAATGAGACAAGACAATGCCGATTTCCCAGGAGGAGCCAGGAGAGACAATGACAACTTCCTGAAAGCCTGATGCATGAACCTAGAAGAAAGCTATATAGAAAGGACCACACTAGGGTATTATTTGCCATGGAGAAGCCAGTGAAGAAGCCTACTTTAGCACACTGAACAACAATTAAATACCATCATAAGAATGAAATTAGACTGACGATTCCTGTTGGTGCACGCCTCTTCATGAATCTGGAGCATCTGACTAGTGGCGAGGGCCTCCTTGAATAATTCCCTTGGTTTGTTCAGCATCAGTCTTATGTCAAGGTCCCTTTAATAAGTGTCTCTCTACTAGCAGGAAATCTCCACAAGATGTAGGGCATCAATCAACTACAAATTGCATTTCTCTACTTGTTTGCAGCTGTGACTCTAATAATACCTCCACAGATTTACGGGAGACAAATCATCTCATTTAAAAAAAAATCTGTAAATATAGGAAACAAAACCTGATGTTCTTTGTAAAATAGTAGCCTTCTGAGTCCTAAAATAGCATCTACATGCTCTCTGCTTCCTAGGGGTCCTTAATCTATATATGGATCCCAGTTCCTAGGAATCAGCATTCACGTCAATAGATGAGGTGCAGAACATTAGTAAAGATTATGTTGGTTAATGAGTTTTCTGGTTTTAGAAAAATACAGTGTAATCATTGTAAAATTAAAGTAATTCTACCCAAAGCCAGGGTAAAAGCATGGTCTTTTTGCTCCCCTCATCCTCTACCACAAGGTTAAACTGCTTTTGGCATAGATATCAATTGAATATGTTTTGGAACTATTCCGCTTCCCATGCACTTTAAATTGCCATCTATTTTTTTGAGTGTGTGGTTTCTCTTCATCAGTATTGTGCCTATGTGTGGCCTATTTAAAAAAAGAAAAAAAAAAAAAAAAAAAAAACAATCAGGTTCCTCGCATCATGTTCTCATTCACTTTATGCAGTTAATAGCCCTCTGTGTCTGTACTGCTACATACTTAGGCAGTTAACTGGTTCATGCAGCTTTACATGAACACCCGAGCCTTACACTATGGCCGGTCCAAATAACTAAAGCAATTGTTACCATCCACCTCTCGTGTCTCCCCTGTTCCTCATAATTTGTAAGCTTGCGAGCAGGGCCCTCATTCCTCCTGGTATCTGTTTTGAACTGTATTTCTGTTATGCTGTAATGTCTATTGTCTGTACAAGTCCCCTCTATAATTTGTAAAGCACTGCGGAATATGTTGCCGCTATATAAATAAAAATTATTATTATTATTATTATTATTATTATTATGCCAGCAACATCTCAATTTCCTCCCTTTCTAATACAAATTGTGAATCACACTGCCTAATAACTTGCCTGTGACAAACTAAAAGCTTGCCTCTCAATTTTGGCTCTTTGATTTACATCATAACTGACAGGAGAGCTTGAATAGAGAGATATACAGTTAGGGCCAGAAATATTTGGACAGTGACACAAGTTTTGTTATTTTAGCTGTTTACAAAAACATGTTCAGAAATACAATTATATATATAATATGGGCTGAAAGTGCACACTCCCAGCTGCAATATGATAGTTTCCACATCCAAATCGGAGAAAGGGTTTAGGAATCATAGCTCTGTAAAGCATAGCGTCCTCTTTTTCAAGGGACCAAAAGTAATTGGACAATGGACTCTAAGGGCTGCAATTAACTCTGAAGGCGTCTCCCTCGTTAACCTGTAATCAATGAAGTAGTTAAAAGGTCAGGGGTGGATTCCAGGTGTGTGGCTTTGCATTTGGAAGCTGTTGCTGTGAGCAGACAAAATGCGGTCAAAGGAACTCTCAATTGAGGTGAAGCAGAACATCCTGAGGCAGAAAAAAAAGAAAAAATCCATCAGAGAGATAGCAGACATGCTTGGAGTAGCAAAATCAACAGTTGGGTACATTCTGAGAAAAAAGGAATTGACTGGTGAGCTTGGGAACTCAAAAAGGCCTGGGCGTCCACGGATGACAACAGTGGTGGATGATCGCCGCATACTTAATTTGGTGAAGAAGAACCCGTTCACAACATCAACTGAAGTCCAGAACACTCTCAGTGAAGTAGGTGTATCTGTCTCTAAGTCAACAGTAAAGAGAAAACTCCATGACAGTAAATACAAAGGGTTCACATCTAGATGCAAACCATTCATCAATAACAAAAATAGACAGGCCAGAGTTAAATTTGCAGAAAAACACCTCAAGAAGCCAGCTCAGTTCTGGAAAAGTATTCTATGGACAGATGAGACAAAGATCAACCTGTACCAGAATGATGGGAAGAAAAAAGTTTGGAGAAGAAAGGGAACGGCACATGATCCAAGGCACACCACATCCTCTGTAAAACATGGTGGAGGCAACGTGATGGCATGGGCATGCATGGCTTTCAATGGCACTGGGTCACTTGTGTTTATTGATGACATAAGAGCAGACAAGAGTAGCCGGATGAATTCTGAAGTGTACCGGGATATACTTTCAGCCCAGATTCAGCCAAATGCTGCAAAGTTGATTGGACGGCGCTTCATAGTACAGATGGACAATGACCCCAAGCATACAGCCAAAGCTACCCAGGAGTTCATGAGTGCCAAAAAGTGGAACATTCTGCAATGGCCAAGTCAATCTCCAGATCTAAACCCAATTGAGCATGCATTTCACTTGCTCAAATCCAGACTTAAGACGGAAAGACCCACAAACAAGCAAGACCTGAAGGCTGCGGCTGTAAAGGCCTGGCAAAGCATTAAGAAGGAGGAAACCCAGCGTTTGGTGATGTCCATGGGTTCCAGACTTAAGGCAGTGATTGCCTCCAAAGGATTTGCAACAAAATATTGAAAATAAAAATATTTTGTTTGGGTTATGTTTATTTGTCCAATTACTTTTGACCTCCTAAAATGTGGAGTGTTTGTAAAGAAATGTGTACAATTCCTACATTTTCTATCAGATATTTTTGTTCAACCCTTCAAATTAAACGTTACAATCTGCACTTGAATTCTGTTGTAGAGGTTTCATTTCAAATCCAATGTGGTGGCATGCAGAGCCCAACTCGCGAAAATTGTGTCACTGTCCAAATATTTCTGGCCCTAACTGTAGATCCACAACAACTCCCTTTAGTCCATCTCTGTGTCTTTTTTGATAGAAATAGCAGATCAATGGACAACATCCTAGATACCAAGTGGTCGGCATCTTGGAGTGATATTCAGAACTGAAAATGTAATTTTATTTAAGAAAAAAGGTGTACTTTGCAATTTTACATTCGAATGGCCATCAAATGAGCAGAAGTTTATTTACAGAATATCTGTCAGTAGGATGAACCCTCCTAAGCAGTCTATATGGGCATGTAGGAGATGAATAAGGCCGGGGACACACTTGCGAGATCAATGCGAGAAACGCACGCGAGTCTCTCGCATCAAGTCCCGGCACTGCCGCCGGCATTTGGGACTGGAGCATGCGGCTGCATGTATTTCTATGCAGCTGAACACTCCGATCCCGAGTGCCGGCGGCAGTGCCGGAACTTGATGAACTCGCAAGTGTGACCCCGGCCTAACATAATACTTTCAGAACTTCGATCCAATTTCTTATTCCAGAAAAATTCACGTTTTTATTATATGTACATGAGGTGTTAAGTTTTATGGGCCAAACAATGATCTGCATGAGAATCTGAGTCCAGAGATTATTATGAATGAAAAGTAGATGGCTTATAAGAATGATCCATCTGACAGATTTACTTTAAGACTGCAGTGACCATTTACATAGGGGTAAACCAGCATTGTGACAATACTAGTGTAGCCAAGCGCTCTTCATTAAAATTGTTTCTCTAACAAGACAATCCCTATCAACTTGAAATATTTTTTTTTCTCACTTTCCTCAATTTTTTATTTTTTCCTCACCTTCTTCCCAGAAACCATAACTTTTATTTTTCTGTCCATAGACATATGAGGGCTTGTTTTTTTTTTTGCTGGAAAAGATATCATTTTGAATGTCACAAATTATTTTCCTACATAGTGTACTGGAAAACAGGAAAAAAAATTCCAAGTGGGAAGAAATTGTGAAGAAAATGCAATTCTGACATTGATTTGTGATAATTTTTTTTACGATGTACATTGTATGGTAAAAATGACATTGCAATATGATTTTACTCATCAGTAGTATTACGGCGATACCATACATGTCCATTTTTTTGTAGTGAAAAACAAAATCAGAAGTTTGAAATAAAAAATTGGGGAGTTGTACTGCCATATTCTGAGACCTCTTATGTTTACCTTTTTTAGTCAATAAAGCTGTGTGAGGATTTATATTTTGCAGGGCAAGACACAGTTTTTAGTGATACCATTTTGGTAATGATATGACTTGTTGATTGTTTGTTACAGCATTTTGTGTGGTATTGCAGCAACCCAAAAATTTAATTTTTGTCACTTTTGAATTTTTTCCTATTAAAGTGTTTACCAATTGGGTTAATTATTGTTATATTTTGATACAATTAGACTTTTCTGAACATGGCGATACCACATGTGTGTATTTTTTATTACCTTATTTTTAATGGGGGGGGGGGAAGGGCGTGATTCGAACTTTTATTTATTTATTTATTTATTTATTTATTTTTTTACTTTTCACTGTTCTTGTTGGTTCCTTTAGGGGACTTGAAGCTGTGATAGTTTGATTGCTTGTGCTATATACACTGATTCCACAGCATTGTGCCACATATAGAAAATTCATGGTCTCCCTTGAAGTCCGACCACAGGTTTGGTTTAAAGGGAGCTCATAATGATAAGCAAGGAAGTCTTCAACAGACCCTGGCTGTCATAGCAACCAATCGGAGTCCCGGGATCACTTCACAGTGCTCAGTTGAAATGGCGCGCCCCCATGCTGTTAATGCTGTTGTCAGAGTATGACAATGGCATTTAACAGTTTAACAATTGCGGGCTGCACAGCAATTACCTGCCAAGTATGTGGTGGGCTCACCCTGTGAGACTGCTCAATACAACCACTTCCGACTTGTGCCACACAAGTACGGCGGATGTCACCAAGGTTTTACTATGTCTAATGTCTATGTCTATGTCTAATTGTTGTCAGTGAGTGGAAGCATTCTTTTTATATTTTTTTTCTAGGGTACAGCAATGTTCCTGGAGACTGGGAACGGAGAAACATTTTCAATGTTGTGTGTATCTCAGACATGATGTGTTCACAGTGTCAATATTGCATTTATAACCTAGTGCAGGCTAAAAATACAAGAAAATTGCATTAGTGTGAATAGAAAATAAAAACACATATACTAACTAGTGTTGAGCGATACCTTCCGATATTTGAAAGTATTGGAATCGGATGGGATCGGCCGGTATCCAAAAAATATCGGATATCGCCGATACCGATACCCGATACCAATGCAAGTCAATGGGACACAAATATCGGAAGTGATCCTGGATGGTTCCCAGGGTCTGAAGGAGAGGAAACTCTCCTTCAGGCCCTGGGATCCATATTCATGAAAAAAAATAAAGAATAAAAATAAAAAATATGGATATACTCACCCCTCCGACGAACCCTGGCTGTCGCCACTGCAAGCATCTGCCTCCGTTCCTAAGAATGCAGTGAGTGAAGGACCTTCGATGACGTCGCGGTCAGGTGAGTGGTCAGGTGACCGGTCACCTGACAGCAACGTCATCAAAGGTCCTTCACTCTCTGCATTCTTAGGAACGGAGGCAGACGCTCGCAGTGGTGACTGCCAAGGTTCGTCGGAGGGTAAGTATATCCATATTTTTTATTTTTATTCTTTATTTTTTACATGAATATGGATCCCAGGGCCTGAAGGAGAGTCTCCTCTCCTCCAGACCCTGGGAACCATATGCACCGCACACGCCGATGATGACTGGGAACTTATAGGAACTTCCGATTCCGATTTCCGATATCGCTAAAATATCGGGACTCGGTATCGGAATTCCGATACAGCAAATATCGGCCGATACCCGATATTTGCAGTATCGGAATGCTCAACACTAATACTAACATAATTGCTTGTTAATTTTGCTATTTTGACTATTAGCACAATGCTAATATTTTTGGTCTAAGTATAAACTTGTAAACTAGGTATGCCCTAGATATACTATTAGACAATATCTAGAAAAAGTGCATTTGTGTCATCAAAAAATGCCGATCTAAGAATGCCTAGCTATGCAAAGCTAGTGAAGTGACCTATTTCTTTTCAAAGTTAAGAGCCTGAAGCAAACTCAGCAAGATCATTACTGTCATGTTATTTTACAAAATCAATAAAGACTGGAGGGCGCTTATTAAATTTGTGTTCTACTTTTAATCTGATAATTATTTAGTATATATGTAATGTGTTTGCATTTTCTATTATTTTGGATAATTTTGAAAGTTTTAACTTTGCAAAAAACCTAATACAAAATTTTAGCAGACAAAAAAAGTTCATACGCGGCTTCACTATTTAGGGCACTCGTTTGATGTAAAAAAAAATTTCCAATTAAAATGAGATAGTAAGATGCTAGGTCACCATAGCTGCCTAATTTGGTCCATAACACAGATTACCGTTACGGCCAAGGGTGGAGATAGCCGTAGAGTAATTTAAAGGAATCTAGTTTCATGGATATAAAGTCTTCATCTCTATTAGTAAAATTATAATATAAATACTAATCAGTTAATTGGGTAAAAAAATGTAGAAAATAAATGTAAAAAGATAATGAAAAAGTGATTAGTATAAATTATTAGAATAAAATAGATTTCTTAAAACATGATTTACATAAAAACAAAAAAAATGCACATTTAGTATCACAAAGATAAACAATATGAGGGTATATGAGGGGCAGCTGGTATTAGAGTCTTACATGGATTTTGTAGCTGTTATTTCCCCTTCCTAACCTATTTGTTTTTTGAGGGGATTCTTTCATTTACCATCTATATACAGTTGAAACCAGAAGTTTACCTACACTATATAAAAAGACACATATGCATGTTTTTCTCCTTATCTGATTTGAAATCAAAATAAACCTTTTTCGTTTTAGGTAAATTAGGATTACCATAATTATTAATATTTGCCAAATGCCAGAATAAAGAGAAAGAGAGAATGTTTTCAGGTATTTTATTTGCTTACTGCAAAGTTAAAAGTTTACATACACTAACATTACTATGCCTATAAACACTTCTGGACTGCCCATATGATGATGTCATGTATTTGGAAGCTTCTGATATGTTTTTTGACAACATCTGAGTTAATTAGAGACACACCTGTGGACATATTTTAATGCACACATGAAACACACTGCTTCTTTCTGTAGCTTTCTTTCATTTTTATGAGAAAGTCTCAAGAAATCAGCCAAGATATCAGGAAGGCTCTTAGGAACCTTGAGTACTGCAGAAATTCTGTTGTAACCTTGGCCAGATCTGTGCCTTGCCACAATTCTGTCTCTGAGCTCCTTGGTCAGTTTCTTTGACCTCATGATTCTCATTTGGTATGACATGCACTTTGAGCAGTGTGGTCTTATATAGCCAGGTGTGTGCCTTTCCAAATGACTTCCTATCAGTTTAGTTAAACACAGCTGGCCTTCAATGAAGGTGTAGAACTATCTCAAGGAGGATCACATGGAAATGGACAGCACGTGACTTAACCCCATCTTGACATTAGACGTACTATCCCATCGAGGTGGTATGGGTCCATATGACCACCAACGGGATAGTACATCTAACGCAATCAGCCGCACTCATGGGGGGATCGTGGCCGATCGCAGCCAGGTGTCAGCTGACTATCACAGCTGACATCCAGCACTATGTGCCATGATTGGTCACGAATCGCTCCTGGCACATTAACCCCTGGAACACTGCGATCAAACATTCCAGTGGCATAGGGAAGCATCCCGCAAGGAGGGGGCTACCTGCGTGCTTCCCTGGGACCCTTGGAGCAACGCGATGTGATCATGTAGTTCAGAGGGTCTCTTACCTCCTCCTTCCTGCAGGCCCCGGATCCAAAATGACCACGGGGGGCCTTCCGGGTCCTGCAGGGAGGTGGCTTGCAAGCACCTGCTTAAAGTCTTCAGTGCCTGTCAGATCGCTGAACCGACACAGTGCATTGAGTTCATTTACTGAACATGCATTTCAGTAGGCCAACATTTTGGATTTTAACCCCTTTCAGTCATTAGACGTACTATTCCGTCCATGTGGGGTGGGCCCTACTTCCCATGGTCGGAATAGTATGTCATAGGCGATCGGCCGCTCTCCTGGACCACTCCTGGCAAATTAACCCCCGGCACACTGCGATCAATGATAATAGCAGCGTTCCGGCGGCATATGGAAGCATTGCACAGGGAGGGGGGCTCTCTGAGTGCTTCCCTGATACCATCGGAGCAATGCGATGTGATCGCGTTGCTCCGAGAGTCTCCTACCTCCTCCTCCCTGAAGGCCCCGGATCCAAAATGGCCACGGAGGGCCTTCTGGGTCCTGCAGGGAGGTGGCTTGCAAGCGCCACTTCAGAGCGGGTGCCAGCAAGCCTCCTGCAGTGTCTGCCAGATCGCTGATCTGACACAGTGCATTGCAAAGTGTCAGATCAGCGATCTGACACTTTACCATCCTAAATAAATTTTAAAAAATATTGCTCCAATAAATACATTTCTTTATGTAAATAAAAAAACAATAAAAGTACACATATTTAGTATCGCCGCGTCCGTAACGATCCGACCTATAAAACTGTCCCACTAGTTAACCCCTTCAGTGAACACCGTAAAAAAAAACTAGGCAAAAAACGATGCTTTATCATCACACCACCGTACAAAAAGTAGAATAACACACAATCAAAAAGACAGATATAAATAAACATTGTACGACCGAAATCGTCATCTTGTCCCGCAAAACACAAGCTGCAATACAGCATCATTAGCAAAAAAATAAAAAAGTTATAGCCCTCAGAATAAAGCGATGCAAAAATAATTATTTTTTTCTATAAATTAGTTTGTATTGTATAAAAGCGCCGAAACATAAAAAAATGATATAAATGAGGTATCGCTGTAATCGTACTGACACGAAGAATAAAACTGCTTTATCAATTTTACCAAACGTGGAATGGTATAAATGCCCCCCAAAAGAAATTCATGAATTGCTGGTTTTTGTTCATTCTACCTAACAAAAATCGGAATAAAAAGCGATCAAAAAATGTCATGATCCCGAAAATGACACCAATAAAAACATCAAGTCGTCCCGCAAAAAACAAGACCTCAAATGACTTTGTGGACCAAAATATGGAAAAATTATAGCTCTCAGAATGTGGCAACGCAAAAAATATTTTTTGCAATAAAAAGCATCTTTTAGTGTGTGACAACTGCCAAACATAAAAAACCACAATAAAAACCCGCTATAAATAGTAAATCAAGCCCCCCATTATCACCGCCTTGGTTAGGGAAAAATAATAAAATAAAACAATGTATTTATTTCCATTTTCCCTTTAGGGTTAGGGTTGGGACTAAAGTTAGGGGTAGGATTGGGGCTAAAGTTAGGGTTGGGCTAAAGTTAGGGTTAGGATTGGGGCTAAAGTTAGGATTGGGGCTAAAGTTAGGGTTGGGGCTAAAGTTAGGGTTGGGGCTAGAGTTGGGGTTACAGTAGGGTTTGGATTACGTGTGTCAGGGAAAAAAAATTGCTTCCAAAATTGTGCTGATGTAAAGTGGACATGTATGTGAGAAATGTTATTTATTAACTATTTTGTGTGAAATATCTCTCTGATTTAAGGGCATGAAAATTCAAAATTTGAAAATTGAAAAATTTTATTTTTTTTTGCCACATCTCCATTTTTTTCAAAAATAAACTAAAGTAATATCGAAGAAATGTTACCACTAACATGAAGTACAATATGTCACAAAAAAAAATTCTCAGAATCAGCGGGATCCGTTGAAGTGTTCCAGAGCTATAACCTCATAAAGTGACAGTGGTCAGAATTGTAAAAATTGGCTTGGTCACTAAGTACCAAATTGGCTCTGTCACTAAGAGGTTAACTGTTCTATCATCTCCTCAGATATATTTTTTTATGATATTCACCATTTTTTATCATGCTTTAATTCTGAATCATGGTAAATAATTATGTATAAAAATAAAGACTATTCATAATATATCCATAACTTTGCAGTCATGATTGTAGATCTTATTATATTGCTTAAATTGCTAAAACCCCACTATTGATTGGTGTAGTTTGGTCCACTGGCTTTTAGCCCAAATTGTAGGTTATAATCATAAATTATAAAAATTATGATTATAAAAATATAAAAATTATAATTTTGTAACCCTTGAATACAAAAAAGTATTATCGTCTATGTTATGTAGAAACCAGATAAATAAAAGGTCAAATAAGACACTATATTATAGCAGAGAGTCTAATTTACAACTTTCCCGGATGCTATTGAAAGCTCTGCAAACTTTAAGAAATAAATAAAATATATATCCAATGTATTTAGAAATTTGCTGTGTCCAGGGAAACGCATGCTTTAAAAAATGAAATTTTAGATGGACGGAGATATCGTAATGATCTGGCATTTTCAAATCTGTTTTCTGTTTAAAGTAAAAAAAAAACAGAAAATGATATAATGACATTCACCTAAAATACAATTAATAGTAGAATCGACAGTTGTAAATAGGAAAATAATTCAAATCACTGCAATGAGTTTTACGACATGGACATAAAGTTTTATGAGCCAGCCAGATTTTTTATGACTAAAGGAAAGAAGTTATCTATAGACAATCCTATAAAATATCCTAAATATACTTTACTAGATACATTTTGGAATTCATCCAGCCTTGTTAGCTTCTTCTGCAAACATATCAGTACAAAGTCTCTGAGTGAGCCTCCCTGGCTCAAGCACCAACTAAGATTCTAATCATTTATGATCCTATAGATAAATTATATCTTGCTATATCATACTACAATACTAATTATTAAAAAAAGGAACAAAGTTTTTGTTATAAATGTAAAAATATAAACTGCTGAGTACTTAGTGCAACATCCTAAGAACATTAAATTCTGTTGTAAATTTGTCTTCTCTTAAACTGATTTTATATAAGCAGCAGTGTGTAAAATTAATGTGCACATATGTACCCAATATTGTGTTTAGCCTCTCCACAATAAGCAATTTTTTTCATTTTTGAGCTTTTCCTTTCTCTTCCTCCTTCTTTCAAGAGCCATTATTTTTTTTTATATTTCCTTTGACACATAAGGGCTAGAGATGAGCGACTTTTACTTTTTTAGGATCGAGTCGGGTTTCGCGAAACCCGACTTTATCAAAAGTCGGGTCGGGAGAAATCGGCCGATTATTGCGAAAAGTCGGGGTCCGACTGAAACACGAAACACAATGCAAGTCAATGGGGAATCAAAGTCGGCAGTGAGTGGAGGACAGGAAAACACCTACAATGCCCATTTTAATACCAAAGACATCAATTCTTATTACTTAAGCTTGTCAATCTTAATTTACTTTATATTAATAGTTAGGCATTGAAAACTGGGGGTCATTTGGCTAAAGTTGTGGGGGGTAGGGCTGGCTCAAGATTTTCATGGGCCCAGGAAACGTGGAATACGTCACGGCGGTGGAGCAGGGAGAGGTAAGTATTTCAACTTTGCAAGTGCTGTGATCCTGAGCAAGCAGGAGGGGCCCACTAGTTGGCACTGGCACAGGGCCCCTCATAGTACGGCGGTGTGTTTGATGGCGGGCAGCGCCTCACACTGCCAGAGACACTTTTGGGTACTATGAGGGGCCCTGTGCCAGTGCCAACGAATATGCCCCCCCACCTGATGAAGGAACCTGCACTTTCATCTGCACCTTCCTCTTTGTCCCCGTGTAAGGTGGTATAGTATGCGGGAAGGGGAACCTGACTTTCAGCAGGGTCAGATTCTGGCTGTGTAGAGTGCAAGGGGAATATAGTGGTCTGGGTCAATGTACCAGCAGACTCATCTAGCAGTGGCTGGGCAATGGGCAGGATGAGGAGGAAACACAGATATAGGCCCAAATAAAAAAGTAGGCTAAATGCAGTTCAAAATTGGTAACAGGACTAAACTGGCGGCATTGCTTTGCTCAGCGGAGGACAACTGTAAGGAGTGGCTGACACAGTTACTAGGCCTAAAATAAAAAAGTAGGCTAAATGCAGTTCAAAATTGTTAACAGGAGTACATAGGCGGCATAGCTTTTTTCAGCGGAGGAGGACAACTGTTATGAGAGGCTCACACAGTTACTAGGCCCAAGTAAGTAAGTAGGCTAAATGCAGTTCAAAATTGGTAAGAGGAGTACACAGGCGGCATAGCTTTGTTCAGCAGAGGAGGACAACTGTAATGAGAGGCTCACACAGTTACTAGGCCCAAGTAAGTAATTAGGCTAAATGCAATTCAAAATTGGTAAGAGGAGTACACAGGCGGCATAGCTTTGTTCAGCAGAGGAGGACAACAGTTATAAGATGCTCACACAGTTACTAGGCCCAAGTAAGTAAGTAGGCTAAATGCAGTTCAAAATTGGTAAGAGGAGTACACAGGCGGCATAGCTTTGTTCAGCGGAGGAGGACAACTGTAATGAGAGGCTCACACAGTTACTAGGCCCAAATAAGTAAGTAGGCTAAATGCAGTTCAAAATTGGTAAGAGGAGTACACAGGTGGCATTGCTTTGTTCAGTGGAGGATAACTGTAATAAGTGGCTCAGACAGACTGAGTAGGCCTAAAATAAAAAAGTAGGCTAAATGCAGTTCAAAATTGGTAAAAGGAGTACACAGGCGGCATAGCTTTGTTCAGCGGAGGTGGACAATTGTTATGAGAGGCTCACACAGACTTAGTAGGCCTAAAATAAAAAAGTTGGCTAAATGCAGTTGAAAATTGGTAACAGGAGTACACAGGCGGCATAGCTTTGTTCAGCTGAGGAAGACAACTGTTATGAGAGGCTCACACAGTTACTAGGCCCAAGTAAGTAAGTAGGCTAAATGCAGTTCAAAATTGGTAAGAGAAGTACACATTGAAGGATTTAACAGCACAGACTACACAGTGGTGGAGCAGGGAGAGGTAAATTTTGCAAGTGGTAGAGCACTGTTCGAGCTGGGGGGGAACACTCTCTCGTGGGCGGCGGTACTGGCACAGGGCCCCTCATATTACGACAGTGTGTCTGACATTGTTTGTGCACCACCACCATCAGAGACACTTCATTGTACTATGAGGGTCCCCGTGCCAGTGCCGTCGCCCAAGAGTGGGCACACCCACCTGTCCAGGCAAACAACACTCGCACAGGTGCTTGCGCCAAGTGGTGACAACGGCCCTGTGGGGGGAGTCAGCCCATTTAGGGAGGTATAAAAATGGACTATGGTGGACATTCAGCAGTTGCAAATGGAGGAATTGGAGCAGTCAGTAAGAGGAGGCCAAAAGCAAGACATTTTTAAGGCAAGCTACGTGTCAGCAGGGGAAGGTGGGGCAAAATAATTTGAAATCCATGATTGGTTCATTTTAATGAAGGTTAGATCATCAACATTTCTGGTAGCCAGCCGTGTCCTTTTTTCGGTCAGTATTGAACCAGCAGCACTGAAGACTCTTTCTGATAGCACACTAGCAGCTGGGACAGCGAGCTCCTGTAATGCATATTCTGCCACTTCAGGCCAGGTGTCTATTTTAGATGCCCAGTAATCAAAGGGGAATGACCTGTGAGGGAGAACATCGATAAGGGAGGAAAAATAGTTGGTAACCATACTGGACAAATGCTGTCTCCTGTCACTTTGAAATGATGCAGCAGTACCTGTCGTGTCTACGGTCATTGCGAAATCACTCCACAACCTGGTCATAAAACCCCTCTGTCCAACGCCACTTCTGATTTGTGCACCTCTAACACTTCTGCCATGTTGCCCCCTATAGCTCGTGTGAGAAGCATCACCACCTCTGTGTGCTGGGAATGCCTGAACCAAACGGTCTACAAGAGTTGCTTGTTTGGTAGCCAATATTTGCTCAAGGTTCTCATGTGGCATGATATTTTTTCATTTTCCTTTGTATCGTGGATCCAGGAGGCAGGCCAACCAGTAATCGCCATCGGTCATCATTTTAATAATGCGGGGGTCCCTTTTTAGGATACACAAGGCATACTCAGCCATTTGGGCCATTGTTCCAGGTGTCAATTCACTGCTTGTGCTGGGTTGAGGAGCACGTTCTAGCAAATCAACATCACTTGTGGTCCGCAAAAACCCTGTACCTGACCTTGCAACGCCACCAGTTTCTATTGCCCCCTGAGAAGCATCCTCCTCCCATAAATATTCATCCCCATCATCCTCCTCCTCCTCCTCTTCGTCTGCCACCTCGTCCAGGAAAGTTCCCTGACCAGACAATGGCTGACCGTCATCAAGGCTTCCCTCCTCCTCGGCTGCAGACGCCTGCTCCTTGATGTGCGTCAAACTTTGCATCAGCAGACGCATTAGTGGGATGCTCATGCTTATGATGGCATCGTCTGCACTTACCAGCCATGTGCATTCCTCAAAACACTGAAGGACTTGACAGAGGTCTTGGAGCTTTGACCACTGCACACCAGACAACTCCATGTCTGCCATCCAACTGCCTGCCCATGTATGTGAGTAGTGTATAATAGCCATGATCCGTCAAACTCAATCTGACAGGTGCCCCGCCCCTATCAAAGTGTATCAAAATGTGTAACCCCTCCCCTCCTCCTGTCAGCCAGCTGTCCCTGAGGCTGGCTGATTTCCCCTTTTGATATCGTTTATATAACACATGTTTATAATTATAGCCTAGTCGTGTATTTATTTTACACGTGGTTTATAACACCTTTCTCATTTGTTTTATATTAGATTTTATACGTAGCCCGAGTTTGATTCTGCAAGCTGTGTTTTATTCAGTGTATTCATATAGTGCAGAACTTAAAGCTGTTTATTTGTGGTCCTACAGAACATTAACTAAATGGTAGGGTTATTTGCGGGTCAGAGGTTTATAAAGCCTAGGTCAATTGCTGTTGTAATCGCTTTACCAATAAATGTTTATTTACACAAACAGAAAAGTTATTGTGGCCTGTAGCTGTCATCTGAGAAGTTATTTGTGTTTCAGCTGTGTTATCTGAGGGTCATATTTTTAGGCATTGGTTTTTATAACGCCCCATGTTTGATATTTGCTTTCTCTTTGTGTCTGTAGACGTCAGCTGCGAAGTTATTTGTGCGTCTACTACCCATTAATAGAAAATTGTAAGCTGTGTTTATTCACAGTGTAGCAGATTTTCTCCTTGTGGCTGCCTTATATACACAAGCAGAAAAGTTACTGGACAACTTATTTCTATATATATATTATATATATATATATATATATATATATATAATATGACCCAATGTTACAACACAAGCAAGTAAGAAGCGGTATGTTTTATACGAATAAAAAACCAAAGACACGATATTGTAAAAATATTTAAAAAAAATTTATTTCTCACAATAAAGCAACATCTCAAAGACATTTCAATACTATAAAAAATTCTTACAGAATATAAAAAGTAAAAAAACATTAAATAGTACAATGAACAATTACACTTCTTACAAAATAATTAATATAGCGTTACAAGGCGAGTACAGCATTTTAGCCAGTACATTCTTTACATCGTGAGCCACATGGTTTGTAGCATCGGTAGAGACCTTTTTTTAGGTAGCAAAGTTCCAATGTTACAACACAAGCAAGTAAGAAGCGGTATGTTTTATACGAATATAAATTTTATTTCTCACAATAAAACAGCATCTCAAATTTTAAGTTAGCTAACAGCATGATGCTGACAAATGCATCTTTGCGGTATCTGATAACGACACGATGAACATTAATTCTGCATTATTTTAGCACATGATGAAAATAGCCATTTTATATTGAATTACTGCAGAGCGCCGGCATGACTGAGTGTAATATTGCACTCAATACTGTGCAAAGGGTCTGAATACTTATGTCCGTGTGATATTTCAGTTTTTCTTTTTAATAAATTCGCAAAAAAATCTACATTTCTGTTTTGTTCAGGCATGATGGCGTGCAGAGTGTACATTAATATATATATATCTCAGAATGCAGCTGAATAGTAATGCTAATTAGTCCATATAAATAGAAAATTATGTAGAAACCCAAAGTTTTGATAAGTGTATGAAAATACACCAATATTAACTATTTTCGCCCGCATTTTATATAAAATCTGCATAAAAAAATCTTCTTGGCTGCACCAAAACACGTAAGAAACAAATGTGCAACTTTTAGCGCTGCAGCATCCGCAGATATTATTCCAGCGTTCTTTAATTCTACATTATTTTATCACACATTAATTTCACAACTTTTATATGATATTTATAACACATTCTCATTTATAAGTGATTTATAACACAATATTGTAAAATCATTTATTGGTTCGCGGCCTTACTAATATCCTTTGAAAATAAATTCAGCATTATTATTCCATGCTGTGACATTTTTATTCTGCAGCAACCTGTTTAGTAAAAATTCAGCATTCTTTTTATATCTTTGGTTTATATTATATTAGCTTTTTGTCATAGGTCAGGGATTGTTTGCACTTTATTAATATGCGGTTATTAGTCATTTAGGACTTATGTTATCATGTTTTTTGCACTTTATTAATATGCTGACCACATAGGTCAGGGATTTTTGCACTTTATTAATATGCGGGCCACATAGGTCAGTGATTTTTGCACTTTATTAATATGCTGTACACATATAGTATTTTTGATATCTCAAAAGGGTGTGACACATTCCCATATATTATTCCAGCTTTCTTTAATTCTACATTATTTTAGCACATATTAATTTTACAGGTGCCTTTGCTGTCTATAATTTGACTCCTTTTTATTCAAAGACATCTAACATATACAGACTTTTAATGTTTTTGTGTAAAATCGCGGGCAGACAGGCACGAACACACATACACACACACACAACACAGAACCCACACACAACAAACACACAGAACCCACACACACAACACAGAACTCACACACAACAAACACACATAACATACAAAACACACACAACACATACAACACACACGACAAACATACAAACACACACAACATACAGAACACATACAACACATGCGACACACACACACAAACAACACACACACAACAAATACACATGATTTTTTTGCACTTTATTAATATGCGGGCCACATAGGTCAGTGATTTTTGCACTTCATAGGTCAGGGATTTTTTTTGCACTTTATTAATATGCGGTTATTAGTAATTTAGGACTTATGTTATCATGTTTTTGCACTTTATTAATATGCTGACCACATAGGTCAGGGATTTTTTGCACTTTATTAATATGCGGTTATTAGTCATTTAGGACTTATGTTATCATGTTTTTGCACTTTATTAATATGCTGACCACATAGGTCAGGGATTTTTGCACTTTATTAATATGCGGGCCACATAGGTCAGTGATTTTTGCACTTTATTAATATGCTGTACACATATAGTATTTTTGATATCTCAAAAGGGTGTGACACATTCCCATATATTATTCCAGCTTTCTTTAATTCTACATTATTTTAGCACATATTAATTTTACAGGGGCCTGTGCTGTCTATAATTTGACTCCTTTTTATTCAAAGACATCTAACATATACAGACTTTTAATGTTTTTGTGTAAAATCGCGGGCAGACAGGCACGAACACACACACACACACACACAACACAGAACCCACACACAACAAACACACAGAACCCACACACACAACACATACAGCACACACAAGAAATAGACATTTAGGACTTATTTATGATTAATATGCGATTATTAGTCATTTAGGACTTATGTTATCATGTTTTTGCACTTTATTAATATGTGGTTATTAGTCATTTAGGACTTATGTTATCATGTTTTTGCACTTTATTAATATGCTGACCACATAGGTCAGGGATTTTTTGTACTTTATTAATATGCGGACCACAAACACGTTTGCACCCACGGGCGCTTCTCAGCCAACCATGCATCCGGTACTCATCAGGCACTGTGAAATAATGCAAAAATACATCTGTGTGCGGCTGTCGGCATCAACATTTTGCTATTATAAGTTTATGGTTCTGTAAAGAACACGCAACACATACAGAACTCACACACACACACAAATACACACAACACACAACACGCACATATTATGAAAAATGACAATCATTGTATGTGATTTAAAAGACTTTAGTTAGATTTATCAGGGGTGATTTAGTTTGAAAGCACGCAGCTCCTCGGTAATGTCTGGTGTTGGACATGCATTTAACAGTCTTTCATATGTATCGCAGAAAGATTTTAGTTCCATCTGTGCGAGTTTGCTTTGAGCGTACTGCGCAGACATGTCAGTAAACATTTTGACATGGTCAGCATCCCACGAAGGACGACCTGTGTAAATTGTATGTACAGCAACTTTCTGCTTTCTACCTACACGGCGCCAGGATACGGCGCGTTTCTTTAGAGGTAATACAGGGGCAAAAACGCTAGAAGAGCCTGCAAGAGCAGTATCTGCAGATTGCCCAGTCTGGCACACAGGTATATTGAGGGGCTCTATGGGTGACCACATACCCTCGGAGAGCTGTTCAATTTCTCTGTTTTCAGGAGTAACTTGTGGTATGGCGTCGGTGCTATTGGCGGGCTGAGTTATGCGGGACCCAGCGTTCTGCGCTGCACGTTTCTCTCTTGAAACGTTCGTATATTTCTGATGTGAAATCTTGGGGCTTGGATTCCCGGGTTGTTTTGGTGCCGCGTAGCATTCATCACGATCCACAACACAGATGGGCGAAAGAGATGTTGTTCGCACCGCCGTATTAGCTCTTTGTGGTTGATTCTCTTCAGCGCCGTAATTACGCCGGTGCAAAACTCGTTGCTGAAGAGGCGACGTATCTAAAAGAAAAGATACAAGTGGCGGTTAGCCGCGAAACGGCGCAAAATTGGAAAAGCTAAACGGCGACGCATAGCTATGATCATGCGTAATATTTGAAAAGTTAATGGGGACAGGTACCCATGAAATCATTGTAACAATATTTACATAAACCTGTATTGAGCAGTCCAGATATATACTTACAAGTATGAAGTGGGAATTGTCCCACAACAGCTCCTGGTTTAACGGGCGGCGCAATGCTCAAACTCGCAGAAGCGGGAATATTCTCTTTTTCAAGCTGTATTTTCCGGGCAACTAGATTAGCTGGTGTAAGTAAAAATATAACGATTAGCGAACACAGAATTGATTTTCTACACAAAACTGCAGCGTTGAGACGGATATACAGTGGGGCAAAAAAGTATTTAGTCATTCAGCAATAGTGCAAGTTCCACCACTTAAAAAGATGAGAGGCGTCTGTAATTTACATCATAGGTAGACCTCAACTATGGGAGACAAACTGAGAAAAAAAAATCCAGAAAATCACATTGTCTGTTTTTTTAACATTTTATTTGCATATTATGGTGGAAAATAAGTATTTGGTCAGAAACAAACAATCAAGATTTCTGGTTCTCACAGACCTGTAACTTCTTCTTTAAGAGTCTCCTCTTTCCTCCACTCATTACCTGTAGTAATGGCACCTGTTTAAACTTGTTATCAGTATAAAAAGACACCTGTGCACACCCTCAAACAGTCTGACTCCAAACTCCACTATGGTGAAGACCAAAGAGCTGTCAAAGGACACCAGAAACAAAATTGTAGCCCTGCACCAGGCTGGGAAGACTGAATCTGCAATAGCCAACCAGCTTGGAGTGAAGAAATCAACAGTGGGAGCAATAATTAGAAAATGGAAGACATACAAGACCACTGATAATCTCCCTCGATCTGGGGCTCCACGCAAAATCCCACCCCGTGGGGTCAGAATGATCACAAGAATGGTGAGCAAAAATCCCAGAACCACGCGGGGGGACCTAGTGAAAGAACTGCAGAGAGCTGGGACCAATGTAACAAGGCCTACCATAAGTAACACACTACGCCACCATGGACTCAGATCCTGCAGTGCCAGACGTGTCCCACTGCTTAAGCCAGTACATGTCCGGGCCCGTCTGAAGTTTGCTAGAGAGCATTTGGATGATCCAGAGGAGTTTTGGGAGAATGTCCTATGGTCTGATGAAACCAAACTGGAACTGTTTGGTAGAAACACAACTTGTCGTGTTTGGAGGAAAAAGAATACTGAGTTGCATCCATCAAACACCATACCTACTGTAAAGCATGGTGGTGGAAACATCATGCTTTGGGGCGGGTTCTCTGCAAAGGGGCCAGGACGACTGATCCGGGTACATGAAAGAATGAATGGGGCCATGTATCGTAAGATTTTGAGTGCAAACCTCCTTCCATCAGAAGGGCATTGAAGATGAAACGTGGCTGGGTCTTTCAACATGACAATGATCCAAAGCACACCGCCAGGGCAACGAAGGAGTGGCTTCGTAAGAAGCATTTCAAGGTCCTGGAGTGGCCTAGCCAGTCTCCAGATCTCAACCCTATAGAAAACCTTTGGAGAGTGTTGAAAGTCCGTGTTGCCAAGTGAAAAGCCAAAAACATCACTGCTCTAGAGGAGATCTGCATGGAGGAATGGGCCAACATACCAACAACAGTGTGTGGCAACCTTGTGAAGACTTACAGAAAACGTTTGACCTCTGTCATTGCCAACAAAGGATATATTACAAAGTATTGAGATGAAATTTTGTTTCTGACCAAATACTTATTTTCCACCATAATATGCAAATAAAATGTTAAAAAAACAGACAATGTGATTTTCTGGATTTTTTTTTCTCAGTTTGTCTCCCATAGTTGAGGTCTACCTATGATGTAAATTACAGACGCCTCTCATCTTTTTAAGTGGTGGAACTTGCACTATTGATGACTGACTAAATACTTTTTTGCCCCACTGTATATATATATATATATTCAAAAATGAATTTTCTGACAGTTAGCTAGCAGCTGTAAGTAAATATGAGTATTACACAAAAGTGAGATTCGACTGTATTTCAAGTGAACAGATACCTTTTCTATTCTTGAAACACCGGCATAACGAGCTGCCGCGTCTTTTAGGCGCATCGGGTTTCGCTGAAGTTGCAGGGTTCTTGACATCTATGATCTCCACGTCTGAACCCAGCGTATCGCGTGGTTCGGGAACACACCAGTTTTCAGGCATATCGTCAGATGTCTCCGTGTCAGTATCTGTATGAGAAATTGCGCGTAGTTCGTGTTTACATACAAAGGATTAAAGCAACTGATATAGTATAATATAGTTTTACGGTATAAACATATTTGCGGTGTAAATTAATATAGCAAGACTTATGCCGCTATATATTAATAATTCAGTATTATATTGGTGGCTACCGCTATTATTTGTTTTATTAATTTAATCATATATTTATTATGACATAATTTGTGTAATACAATAGTTAATAGATGCTATAGTTTTACGCCATAAACAGTATATATTAACATAGATAATATATATATATATATATATATATATATTTAGCTTTCTTACATGTGATACATGAAAGATAAATATCTTTGTACCGTGTTACAATGACATTTTTCCCTATCTAAAAGCAAAAAGGTGCTCCTAATTACCCATGATGAGGTGAAGAGCAGGCCCATTATCGGCTAGCGGCTCCACGGCTTCAATGCGCTCATAATTCTGCGTTATGAAATTATTGCGCCAATCGGGCGACATACACGGCTCTTAAATAAGAAAGAATGCATGAATATATAATTAATATAATTTACTTATAATATAATGACACAATCAGAATGAGTCAATACTCTGTACATTATACGCGTATAATACCGAGTTAATACATGCATTAATTGCATGTATGACTGTGTTCTGGGTGTTAACAGAAGGCGTGTGATGTGGCGTAACTGGGTGTGTTTCTGGGTGTTAACAGCTGAGTTGCTTTCTGACACTCAGGATAAATACAGCTGACTGTCCCACTACAGTACAACAGACATCCACCAGAAGCCAGACTAGGCTAAAAGAAGGACTATTCTAAATGTAAGTATATAAGACACTTGTCTTATTATTCGCAAATGCTTAATTATATTTAACTATGCATCTATAAACCATAATTAAGGATGTTATTTGTTTAATAAGTTAGTGTTATACTGGAAGCTAACTGCATATTTAGTAGCGATGTATAATATAGTTTTTACTGTATAAGCCATATTTGTGGGACATAATTAATATAGAAAGGCTTATGGCTGGGGCATAACCACCATTGTTATCTGACATGTGCTAGCAATTAGTCACGGGTGCCGTATAATGCGGTTTTCCTGTAGGTGTGTTCACGGTGGGTGGTAATTTCTCTCTGAACAGTTGCGCTACTCTCTGAAAAGTAAGTGTTTACTGTTTTATTTGCGGTCTAATATTATCAATGCCTGTAACGCATATTTTTGTAACGTAGTTTTAAACTGTATTTATTGGCGGAGCAGTTATAGATAAAACTTATCCCCTATTTATTTAAGATGGAAGCCCAATACCCTCGCGAGCAATGCAGCCCCCTTCTTGCAAGCACACAATTAGGTATTATACGCGTATAATGTACAGAGTATTGACTCATTCTGATTGTGTCATTATATTATAAGTAAATTATATTAATTATATATTCATGCATTCTTTCTTATTTAAGAGCCGTGTATGTCGCCCGATTGGCGCAATAATTTCATAACGCAGAATTATGAGTGCATTGAAGCCGTGGAGCCGCTAGCCGATAATGGGCCTGCTCTTCACCTCATCATGGGTAATTAGGAGCACCTTTTTGCTTTTAGATAGGGAAAAATGTCATTGTAACACGGTACAAAGATATTTATCTTTCATGTATCACATGTAAGAAAGCTAAATATATATATATATATATTATCTATGTTAATATATACTGTTTATGGCGTAAAACTATAGCATCTATTAACTATTGTATTACACAAATTATGTCATAATAAATATATGATTAAATTAATAAAACAAAGGGATTCAAGCTTCAGGTGGCTAATTTGCATATTCCAGGTGCCTTCTGGGAGAAGCGAAGTCTCCCTAAGCTAGAAGATCGTTGGGTACAGCCGGGACCAGCTGCTTCGAAAGCATCACCAAACCAGGGATTCAAGCTTCAGGAGGCTAATTTGCATATTCCAGGTGCCTTCTGGGAGAAGCGAAGTCTCCCTAAGCTAGAAGATCGTTGGGTACAGCCGGGACCAGCTGCTTCGAAAGCATCACCAAACCAGGGATTCAAGCTTCAGGAGGCTAATTTGCATATTCCAGGTGCCTTCTGGGAGAAGCGAAGTCTCCCTAAGCTAGAAGATCGTTGGGTACAGCCGGGACCAGCTGCTTCGAAAGCATCACCAAACCAGGGATTCAAGCTTCAGGAGGCTAATTTGCATATTCCAGGTGCCTTCTGGGAGAAGCGAAGTCTCCCTAAGCTAGAAGATAGTTGGGTACAGCCGGGACCAGCTGCTTCGAAAGCATCACCAAACCAGGGATTCAAGCTTCAGGAGGCTAATTTGCATATTCCAGGTGCCTTCTGGGAGAAGCGAAGTCTCCCTAAGCTAGAAGATCGTTGGGTACAGCCGGGACCAGCTGCTTCGAAAGCATCACCAAACCAGGGATTCAAGCTTCAGGAGGCTAATTTGCATATTCCAGGTGCCTTCTGGGAGAAGCGAAGTCTCCCTAAGCTAGAAGATCGTTGGGTACAGCCGGGACCAGCTGCTTCGAAAGCATCACCAAACCAGGGATTCAAGCTTCAGGAGGCTAATTTGCATATTCCAGGTGCCTTCTGGGAGAAGCGAAGTCTCCCTAAGCTAGAAGATCGTTGGGTACGGCCGGGACCAGCTGCTTCGAAAGCATCACCAAACCAGGGATTCAAGCTTCAGGAGGCTAATTTGCATATTCCAGGTGCCTTCTGGGAGAAGCGAAGTCTCCCTAAGCTAGAAGATCGTTGGGTACGGCCGGGACCAGCTGCTTCGAAAGCATCACCAAACCAGGGATTCAAGCTTCAGGAGGCTAATTTGCATATTCCAGGTGCCTTCTGGGAGAAGCGAAGTCTCCCTAAGCTAGAAGATCGTTGGGTACGGCCGGGACCAGCTGCTTCGAAAGCATCACCAAACCAGGGATTCAAGCTTCAGGAGGCTAATTTGCATATTCCAGGTGCCTTCTGGGAGAAGCGAAGTCTCCCTAAGCTAGAAGATCGTTGGGTACGGCCGGGACCAGCTGCTTCGAAAGCATCACCAAACCAGGGATTCAAGCTTCAGGAGGCTAATTTGCATATTCCAGGTGCCTTCTGGGAGAAGCGAAGTCTCCCTAAGCTAGAAGATCGTTGGGTACAGCCGGGACCAGCTGCTTCGAAAGCATCACCAAACCAGGGATTCAAGCTTCAGGAGGCTAATTTGCATATTCCAGGTGCCTTCTGGGAGAAGCGAAGTCTCCCTAAGCTAGAAGATCGTTGGGTACAGCCGGGACCAGCTGCTTCGAAAGCATCACCAAACCAGGGATTCAAGCTTCAGGAGGCTAATTTGCATATTCCAGGTGCCTTCTGGGAGAAGCGAAGTCTCCCTAAGCTAGAAGATCGTTGGGTACAGCCGGGACCAGCTGCTTCGAAAGCATCACCAAACCAGGGATTCAAGCTTCAGGAGGCTAATTTGCATATTCCAGGTGCCTTCTGGGAGAAGCGAAGTCTCCCTAAGCTAGAAGATCGTTGGGTACAGCCGGGACCAGCTGCTTCGAAAGCATCACCAAACCAGGGATTCAAGCTTCAGGAGGCTAATTTGCATATTCCAGGTGCCTTCTGGGAGAAGCGAAGTCTCCCTAAGCTAGAAGATCGTTGGGTACAGCCGGGACCAGCTGCTTCGAAAGCATCACCAAACCAGGGATTCAAGCTTCAGGAGGCTAATTTGCATATTCCAGGTGCCTTCTGGGAGAAGCGAAGTCTCCCTAAGCTAGAAGATCGTTGGGTACAGCCGGGACCAGCTGCTTCGAAAGCATCACCAAACCAGGGATTCAAGCTTCAGGAGGCTAATTTGCATATTCCAGGTGCCTTCTGGGAGAAGCGAAGTCTCCCTAAGCTAGAAGATCGTTGGGTACAGCCGGGACCAGCTGCTTCGAAAGCATCACCAAACCAGGGATTCAAGCTTCAGGAGGCTAATTTGCATATTCCAGGTGCCTTCTGGGAGAAGCGAAGTCTCCCTAAGCTAGAAGATCGTTGGGTACGGCCGGGACCAGCTGCTTCGAAAGCATCACCAAACCAGGGATTCAAGCTTCAGGAGGCTAATTTGCATATTCCAGGTGCCTTCTGGGAGAAGCGAAGTCTCCCTAAGCTAGAAGATCGTTGGGTACGGCCGGGACCAGCTGCTTCGAAAGCATCACCAAACCAGGGATTCAAGCTTCAGGAGGCTAATTTGCATATTCCAGGTGCCTTCTGGGAGAAGCGAAGTCTCCCTAAGCTAGAAGATCGTTGGGTACAGCCGGGACCAGCTGCTTCGAAAGCATCACCAAACCAGGGATTCAAGCTTCAGGAGGCTAATTTGCATATTCCAGGTGCCTTCTGGGAGAAGCGAAGTCTCCCTAAGCTAGAAGATCGTTGGGTACAGCCGGGACCAGCTGCTTCGAAAGCATCACCAAACCAGGGATTCAAGCTTCAGGAGGCTAATTTGCATATTCCAGGTGCCTTCTGGGAGAAGCGAAGTCTCCCTAAGCTAGAAGATCGTTGGGTACAGCCGGGACCAGCTGCTTCGAAAGCATCACCAAACCAGGGATTCAAGCTTCAGGAGGCTAATTTGCATATTCCAGGTGCCTTCTGGGAGAAGCGAAGTCTCCCTAAGCTAGAAGATCGTTGGGTACAGCCGGGACCAGCTGCTTCGAAAGCATCACCAAACCAGGGATTCAAGCTTCAGGAGGCTAATTTGCATATTCCAGGTGCCTTCTGGGAGAAGCGAAGTCTCCCTAAGCTAGAAGATCGTTGGGTACAGCCGGGACCAGCTGCTTCGAAAGCATCACCAAACCAGGGATTCAAGCTTCAGGAGGCTAATTTGCATATTCCAGGTGCCTTCTGGGAGAAGCGAAGTCTCCCTAAGCTAGAAGATCGTTGGGTACAGCCGGGACCAGCTGCTTCGAAAGCATCACCAAACCAGGGATTCAAGCTTCAGGAGGCTAATTTGCATATTCCAGGTGCCTTCTGGGAGAAGCGAAGTCTCCCTAAGCTAGAAGATCGTTGGGTACAGCCGGGACCAGCTGCTTCGAAAGCATCACCAAACCAGGGATTCAAGCTTCAGGAGGCTAATTTGCATATTCCAGGTGCCTTCTGGGAGAAGCGAAGTCTCCCTAAGCTAGAAGATCGTTCGGTACAGCCGGGACCAGCTGCTTCGAAAGCATCACCAAACCAGGGATTCAAGCTTCAGGAGGCTAATTTGCATATTCCAGGTGCCTTCTGGGAGAAGCGAAGTCTCCCTAAGCTAGAAGATCGTTGGGTACAGCCGGGACCAGCTGCTTCGAAAGCATCACCAAACCAGGGATTCAAGCTTCAGGAGGCTAATTTGCATATTCCAGGTGCCTTCTGGGAGAAGCGAAGTCTCCCTAAGCTAGAAGATCGTTGGGTACAGCCGGGACCAGCTGCTTCGAAAGCATCACCAAACCAGGGATTCAAGCTTCAGGAGGCTAATTTGCATATTCCAGGTGCCTTCTGGGAGAAGCGAAGTCTCCCTAAGCTAGAAGATCGTTGGGTACAGCCGGGACCAGCTGCTTCGAAAGCATCACCAAACCGCGCGCCGTACATTATTGCAAGAGAGCTTGGCTGAGTAGATTACACAAGAAGGAAAACACACAGCAAGTCAGCAGGATCTAGGAGCAACATGGCAGATGTGACAACCTACATGGTGAGCTGCAGCATGTGCTACATGTTCACAGATCGACCAGAAGAAGAATCCAATTTCACCTGTCAGAAGTGTAGACTAGTGGCCCTTTTAGAAGAAAAGGTGCGGGGTCTGGAAGAAAGAATAGCAACTTTGAAACTCATCAAAGAGAATGAAGACTTTCTAGACAGAACAGAAGCATCTCTACTGGTCACAGAAGGTGCAAAAAGTGTCAGAGAACCTCCAAAAGCAGATGAGTGGAAGCATGTGACCAAAAGAAGCAAGAAGACCATGGAGAAATCACCAACCACACAACTGAAGAACCGATATCAAATCTTTGTAGAGGATGAAGATGGCACACCTAAGAATGAAGCAATACCAGCAAGCAAAAAAGAAAAGGGCACACAGCAACAAGTGACAGCAAAAAGTACAGCCAAGAAGCAACGAAGAGTGGTGGTGGTGGGAGACTCACTACTGAGAGGCACCGAAGCAGCCATCTGCAGACCGGACATAACTGCAAGAGAAGTATGCTGCCTTCCAGGTGCGATGATCAAGGATGTGACCGATAGGATACCAAAGCTCTTCAGCTCCAAGGACGTCCACCCATTTCTTCTGATACATGTTGGCACCAATGACACGGCAAGGAAGGACCTACCGACAATCTGCAAGGACTTTGAAGAGTTGGGGAAGAAAGTAAAGGAACTGGATGCACAGGTAGTTTTTTCTTCTATCCTTCCAGTAGACGGGCATGGCACCAGGAGATGGAACAGGATCCTTGATGCAAACAACTGGCTAAGACGATGGTGCAGACAACAAGGATTTGGATTCCTGGACCACGGTGTGAATTACTGGTATGATGGACTCCTCGCCAGAGACGGACTACACCTCAACAAACCTGGGAAACACACATTCGCCAGAAGACTCGCTACACTCATCAGGAGGGCGTTAAACTAGAAGAAGAGGGGACGGGAAGAAAAACATTAGACTCGAACAAAGACGACCCAGGAAAACATACTCAGAAGGGAGGTAAGAACATTTCTAAAACAATCCACAGTGAGGAGATTGGAACAAAACAAAATCCTCTAAACTGCATGCTCGCAAACGCCAGAAGCCTGACAAACAAGATGGAAGAACTAGAAGCAGAAATATCTACAGGTAACTTTGACATAGTGGGAATAACCGAGACATGGTTAGATGAAAGCTATGACTGGGCAGTTAACTTACAGGGTTACAGTCTGTTTAGAAAGGATCGTAAAAATCGGAGAGGAGGAGGGGTTTGTCTCTATGTAAAGTCTTGTCTAAAGTCCACTTTAAGGGAGGATATTAGCGAAGGGAATGAGGATGTCGAGTCCATATGGGTTGAAATTCATGGAGGGAAAAATGGTAACAAAATTCTCATTGGGGTCTGTTACAAACCCCCAAATATAACAGAAAGCATGGAAAGTCTACTTCTAAAGCAGATAGATGAAGCTGCAACCCATAATGAGGTCCTGGTTATGGGGGACTTTAACTACCCGGATATTAACTGGGAAACAGAAACCTGTGAAACCCATAAAGGCAACAGGTTTCTGCTAATAACCAAGAAAAAATATCTTTCACAATTGGTGCAGAATCCAACCAGAGGAGCAGCACTTTTAGACCTAATACTATCTAATAGACCTGACAGAATAACAAATCTGCAGGTGGTTGGGCATTTAGGAAATAGCGACCACAATATTGTGCAGTTTCACCTGTCTTTCACTAGGGGGACTTGTCAGGGAGTCACAAAAACATTGAACTTTAGGAAGTCAAAGTTTGAACAGCTTAGAGATGCCCTTAATCTGGTAGACTGGGACAATATCCTCAGAAATGAGAATACAGATAATAAATGGGAAATGTTTAAGAACATCCTAAATAGGCAGTGTAAGCGGTTTATACCTTGTGGGAATAAAAGGACTAGAAATAGGAAAAACCCAATGTGGCTAAACAAAGAAGTAAGACAGGCAATTAACAGTAAAAAGAAAGCATTTGCACTACTAAAGCAGGATGGCACCATTGAAGCTCTAAAAAACTATAGGGAGAAAAATACTTTATCTAAAAAACTAATTAAAGCTGCCAAAAAGGAAACAGAGAAGCACATTGCTAAGGAGAGTAAAACTAATCCCAAACTGTTCTTCAACTATATCAATAGTAAAAGAATAAAAACTGAAAATGTAGGCCCCTTAAAAAATAGTGAGGAAAGAATGGTTGTAGATGACGAGGAAAAAGCTAACATATTAAACACCTTCTTCTCCACGGTATTCACGGTGGAAAATGAAATGCTAGGTGAAATCCCAAGAAACAATGAAAACCCTATATTAAGGGTCACCAATCTAACCCAAGAAGAGGTGCGAAACCGGCTAAATAAGATTAAAATAGATAAATCTCCGGGTCCGGATGGCATACACCCACGAGTACTAAGAGAACTAAGTAATGTAATAGATAAACCATTATTTCTTATTTTTAGTGACTCTATAGCGACAGGGTCTGTTCCGCAGGATTGGCGCATAGCAAATGTGGTGCCAATATTCAAAAAGGGCTCTAAAAGTGAACCTGGAAATTATAGGCCAGTAAGTCTAACCTCTATTGTTGGTAAAATATTTGAAGGGTTTCTGAGGGATGTTATTCTGGATTATCTCAATGAGAATAACTGTTTAACTCCATATCAGCATGGGTTTATGAGAAATCGCTCCTGTCAAACCAATCTAATCAGTTTTTATGAAGAGGTAAGCTATAGACTGGACCACGGTGAGTCATTGGACGTGGTATATCTCGATTTTTCCAAAGCGTTTGATACCGTGCCGCACAAGATGTTGGTACACAAAATGAGAATGCTTGGTCTGGGGGAAAATGTGTGTAAATGGGTTATAACTGGCTTAGTGATAGAAAGCAGAGGGTGGTTATAAATGGTATAGTCTCTAACTGGGTCGCTGTGACCAGTGGGGTACCGCAGGGGTCAGTATTGGGACCTGTTCTCTTCAACATATTCATTAATGATCTGGTAGAAGGTTTACACAGTAAAATATCGATATTTGCAGATGATACAAAACTATGTAAAGCAGTTAATACAAGAGAAGATAGTATTCTGCTACAGATGGATCTGGATAAGTTGGAAACTTGGGCTGAAAGGTGGCAGATGAGGTTTAACAATGATAAATGTAAGGTTATACACATGGGAAGAGGGAATCAATATCACCATTACACACTGAACGGGAAACCACTGGGTAAATCTGACAGGGAGAAGGACTTGGGGATCCTAGTTAATAATAAACTTACCTGGAGCAGCCAGTGCCAGGCAGCAGCTGCCAAGGCAAACAGGATCATGGGGTGCATTAAAAGAGGTCTGGATACACATGATGAGAGCATTATACTGCCTCTGTACAAATCCCTAGTTAGACCGCACATGGAGTACTGTGTCCAGTTTTGGGCACCGGTGCTCAGGAAGGATATAATGGAACTAGAGAGAGTACAAAGGAGGGCAACAAAATTAATAAAGGGGATGGGAGAACTACAATACCCAGATAGATTAGCGAAATTAGGATTATTTAGTCTAGAAAAAAGATGACTGAGGGGCGATCTAATAACCATGTATAAGTATATAAGGGGACAATACAAATATCTCGCTGAGGATCTGTTTATACCAAGGAAGGTGACGGGCACAAGGGGGCATTCTTTGCGTCTGGAGGAGAGAAGGTTTTTCCACCAACATAGAAGAGGATTCTTTAC
This sequence comes from Ranitomeya imitator, assembly GCF_032444005.1. Lineage (NCBI taxonomy): Eukaryota > Metazoa > Chordata > Amphibia > Anura > Dendrobatidae > Ranitomeya > Ranitomeya imitator. Next base: position 956,158,406 of record NC_091282.1, on the reverse strand, counting down.
TGTTAGGGCAGTGAGAATCTGGAATTGCTTGCCTGAGGAGGTGGTGATGGCGAACTCAGTCGAGGGGTTCAAGAGAGGCCTGGATGTCTTCCTGGAGCAGAACAATATTGTATCATACAATTATTAGGTTCTGTAGAAGGACGTAGATCTGGGTATTTATTATGATGGAATATAGGCTGAACTGGATGGACAAATGTCTTTTTTCGGCCTTACTAACTATGTTACTATGTTACTATGTTAAATAATAGCGGTAGCCACCAATATAATACTGAATTATTAATATATAGCGGCATAAGTCTTGCTATATTAATTTACACCGCAAATATGTTTATACCGTAAAACTATATTATACTATATCAGTTGCTTTAATCCTTTGTATGTAAACACGAACTACGCGCAATTTCTCATACAGATACTGACACGGAGACATCTGACGATATGCCTGAAAACTGGTGTGTTCCCGAACCACGCGATACGCTGGGTTCAGACGTGGAGATCATAGATGTCAAGAACCCTGCAACTTCAGCGAAACCCGATGCGCCTAAAAGACGCGGCAGCTCGTTACGCCGGTGTTTCAAGAATAGAAAAGGTATCTGTTCACTTGAAATACAGTCGAATCTCACTTTTGTGTAATACTCATATTTACTTACAGCTGCTAGCTAACTGTCAGAAAATTCATTTTTGAATATATATATATATCCGTCTCAACGCTGCAGTTTTGTGTAGAAAATCAATTCTGTGTTCGCTAATCGTTATATTTTTACTTACACCAGCTAATCTAGTTGCCCGGAAAATACAGCTTGAAAAAGAGAATATTCCGCCTCTGCGAGTTTGAGCATTGCGCCGCCCGTTAAACCAGGAGCTGTTGTGGGACAATTCCCACTTCATACTTGTAAGTATATATCTGGACTGCTCTATACAGGTTTATGTAAATATTGTTACAATGATTTCATGGGTACCTGTCCCCATTAACTTTTCAAATATTACGCATGATCATAGCTATGCGTCGCCGTTTAGCTTTTCCAATTTTGCGCCGTTTCGCGGCTAACCGCCACTTGTCTCTTTTCTTTTAGATACGTCGCCTCTTCAGCAACGAGTTTTGCACCGGCGTAATTACGGCGCTGAAGAGAATCAACCACAAAGAGCTAATACGGCGGTGCGAACAACATCTCTTTCGCCCATCTGTGTTGTGGATCGTGATGAATGCTACGCGGCACCAAAACAACCCGGGAATCCAAGCCCCAAGATTTCACATCAGAAATAAACGAACGTTTCAAGAGAGAAACGTGCAGCGCAGAACGCTAGGTCCCGCATAACTCGGCCCGCCAATAGCACCGACGCCATACCACAAGTTACTCCTGAAAACAGAGAAATTGAACAGCTCTCCGAGGGTATGTGGTCACCCATAGAGCCCCTCAATATACCTGTGTGCCAGACTGGGCAATCTGCAGATACTGCTCTTGCAGGCTCTTCTAGCGTTTTTGCCCCTGTATTACCTCTAAAGAAACGCGCCGTATCCCGGCGCCGTGTAGGTAGAAAGCAGAAAGTTGCTGTACATACACCTTACACAGGTCGTCCTTCGTGGGATGCTGACCATGTCAAAATGTTTACTGACATGTCTGCGCAGTACGCTCAAAGCAAACTCGCACAGATGGAACTAAAATCTTTCTGCGATACATATGAAAGACTGTTAAATGCATGTCCAACACCAGACATTACCGAGGAGCTGCGTGCTTTCAAACTAAATCACCCCTGATAAATCTAACTAAAGTCTTTTAAATCACATACAATGATTGTCATTTTTCATAATATGTGCGTGTTGTGTGTTGTGTGTATTTGTGTGTGTGTGTGAGTTCTGTATGTGTTGCGTGTTCTTTACAGAACCATAAACTTATAATAGCAAAATGTTGATGCCGACAGCCGCACACAGATGTATTTTTGCATTATTTCACAGTGCCTGATGAGTACCGGATGCATGGTTGGCTGAGAAGCGCCCGTGGGTGCAAAAGTGTTTGTGGCCCGCATATTAATAAAGTACAAAAAATCTCTGACCTATGTGGTCAGCATATTAATAAAGTGCAAAAACATGATAACATAAGTCCTAAATGACTAATAACCGCATATTAATAAAGTGCAAAAACATGATAACATAAGTCCTAAATGACTAATAATCGCATATTAATCATAAATAAGTCCTAAATGTCTATTTCTTGTGTGTGTTGTATGTGTTGTGTGTGTGGGTTCTGTGTGTTTGTTGTGTGTGGGTTCTGTGTTGTGTGTGTGTGTGTGTGTGTGTGTTCGTGCCTGTCTGCCCGCGATTTTACACAAAAACATTAAAAGTCTGTATATGTTAGATGTCTTTGAATAAAAAGGAGTCAAATTATAGACAGCACAGGCCCCTGTAAAATTAATATGTGCTAAAATAATGTAGAATTAAAGAAAGCTGGAATAATATATGGGAATGTGTCACACCCTTTTGAGATATCAAAAATACTATATGTGTACAGCATATTAATAAAGTGCAAAAATCACTGACCTATGTGGCCCGCATATTAATAAAGTGCAAAAATCCCTGACCTATGTGGTCAGCATATTAATAAAGTGCAAAAACATGATAACATAAGTCCTAAATGACTAATAACCGCATATTAATAAAGTGCAAAAAATCCCTGACCTATGTGGTCAGCATATTAATAAAGTGCAAAAACATGATAACATAAGTCCTAAATGACTAATAACCGCATATTAATAAAGTGCAAAAAAAATCCCTGACCTATGAAGTGCAAAAATCACTGACCTATGTGGCCCGCATATTAATAAAGTGCAAAAAAATCATGTGTATTTGTTGTGTGTGTGTTGTTTGTGTGTATGTGTCGCATGTGTTGTATGTGTTCTGTATGTTGTGTGTGTTTGTATGTTTGTCGTGTGTGTTGTATGTGTTGTGTGTGTTTTGTATGTTATGTGTGTTTGTTGTGTGTGAGTTCTGTGTTGTGTGTGTGGGTTCTGTGTGTTTGTTGTGTGTGGGTTCTGTGTTGTGTGTGTGTGTGTGTGTGTGTGTTCGTGCCTGTCTGCCCGCGATTTTACACAAAAACATTAAAAGTCTGTATATGTTAGATGTCTTTGAATAAAAAGGAGTCAAATTATAGACAGCACAGGCACCTGTAAAATTAATATGTGCTAAAATAATGTAGAATTAAAGAAAGCTGGAATAATATATGGGAATGTGTCACACCCTTTTGAGATATCAAAAATACTATATGTGTACAGCATATTAATAAAGTGCAAAAATCACTGACCTATGTGGCCCGCATATTAATAAAGTGCAACAATCCCTGACCTATGTGGTCAGCATATTAATAAAGTGCAAAAAACATGATAACATAAGTCCTAAATGACTAATAACCGCATATTAATAAAGTGCAAACAATCCCTGACCTATGACAAAAAGCTAATATAATATAAACCAAAGATATAAAAAGAATGCTGAATTTTTACTAAACAGGTTGCTGCAGAATAAAAATGTCACAGCATGGAATAATAATGCTGAATTTATTTTCAAAGGATATTAGTAAGGCCGCGAACCAATAAATGATTTTACAATATTGTGTTATAAATCACTTATAAATGAGAATGTGTTATAAATATCATATAAAAGTTGTGAAATTAATGTGTGATAAAATAATGTAGAATTAAAGAACGCTGGAATAATATCTGCGGATGCTGCAGCGCTAAAAGTTGCACATTTGTTTCTTACGTGTTTTGGTGCAGCCAAGAAGATTTTTTTATGCAGATTTTATATAAAATGCGGGCGAAAATAGTTAATATTGGTGTATTTTCATACACTTATCAAAACTTTGGGTTTCTACATAATTTTCTATTTATATGGACTAATTAGCATTACTATTCAGCTGCATTCTGAGATATATATATATTAATGTACACTCTGCACGCCATCATGCCTGAACAAAACAGAAATGTAGATTTTTTTGCGAATTTATTAAAAAGAAAAACTGAAATATCACACGGACATAAGTATTCAGACCCTTTGCACAGTATTGAGTGCAATATTACACTCAGTCATGCCGGCGCTCTGCAGTAATTCAATATAAAATGGCTATTTTCATCATGTGCTAAAATAATGCAGAATTAATGTTCATCGTGTCGTTATCAGATACCGCAAAGATGCATTTGTCAGCATCATGCTGTTAGCTAACTTAAAATTTGAGATGCTGTTTTATTGTGAGAAATAAAATTTATATTCGTATAAAACATACCGCTTCTTACTTGCTTGTGTTGTAACATTGGAACTTTGCTACCTAAAAAAAAGGTCTCTACCGATGCTACAAACCATGTGGCTCACGATGTAAAGAATGTACTGGCTAAAATGCTGTACTCGCCTTGTAACGCTATATTAATTATTTTGTAAGAAGTGTAATTGTTCATTGTACTATTTAATGTTTTTTTACTTTTTATATTCTGTAAGAATTTTTTATAGTATTGAAATGTCTTTGAGATGTTGCATTATTGTGAGAAATAAATTTTTTTAAATATTTTTACAATATCGTGTCTTTGGTTTTTTATTCGTATAAAACATACCGCTTCTTACTTGCTTGTGTTGTAACATTGGGTCATATTGTATATATATATATATATATATATATATATATATATATATATATATATATATATATATATATATATATATATAATATATATAGAAATAAGTTGTCCAGTAACTTTTCTGCTTGTGTATATAAGGCAGCCACAAGGAGAAAATCTGCTACACTGTGAATAAACACAGCTTACAATTTTCTATTAATGGGTAGTAGACGCACAAATAACTTCGCAGCTGACGTCTACAGACACAAAGAGAAAGCAAATATCAAACATGGGGCGTTATAAAAACCAATGCCTAAAAATATGACCCTCAGATAACACAGCTGAAACACAAATAACAATCTGCAAGGACTTTGAAGAGTTGGGGAAGAAAGTAAAGGAACTGGATGCACAGGTAGTTTTTTCTTCTATCCTTCCAGTAGACGGGCATGGCACCAGGAGATGGAACAGGATCCTTGATGCAAACAACTGGCTAAGACGATGGTGCAGACAACAAGGATTCGGATTCCTGGACCACGGTGTGAATTACTTGTACGATGGACTCCTCGCCAGAGACGGACTACACCTCAACAAACCTGGGAAACACACATTCGCCAGAAGACTCGCTACACTCATCAGGAGGGCGTTAAACTAGAAGAAGAGGGGACGGGAAGAAAAACATTAGACTTGAACAAAGAAGACCCAGGAAAACATACTCAGAAGGGAGGTAAGAACATTTCTAAAACAATCCACAGCGAGGAGATTGGAACAAAACAAAATCCTCTAAACTGCATGCTCGCAAATGCCAGAAGCCTGACAAACAAGATGGAAGAACTAGAAGCAGAAATATCTACAGGTAACTTTGACATAGTGGGAATAACCGAGACATGGTTAGATGAAAGCTATGACTGGGCAGTTAACTTACAGGGTTACAGTCTGTTTAGAAAGGATCGTAAAAATCGGAGAGGAGGAGGGGTTTGTCTCTATGTAAAGTCTTGTCTAAAGTCCACTTTAAGGGAGGATATTAGCGAAGGAAACGAAGATGTCGAGTCCATATGGGTCGAAATTCATGGAGGGAAAAATGGTAACAAAATTCTCATTGGGGTCTGTTACAAACCCCCAAATATAACAGAAACCATGGAAAGTCTACTTATAAAGCAGATAGATGAAGCTGCAACCCATAATGAGGTCCTGGTTATGGGGGACTTTAACTACCCGGATATTAACTGGGAAACAGAAACCTGTGAAACCCATAAAGGCAACAGGTTTCTGCTAATAACCAAGAAAAATTATCTTTCACAATTGGTGCAGAATCCAACCAGAGGAGGAGCACTTTTAGACCTAATACTATCTAATAGACCTGACAGAATAACAAATCTGTAGGTGGTTGGGCATCTAGGAAATAGCGACCACAATATTGTACAGTTTCACCTGTCTTTCACTAGGGGGACTTGTCAGGGAGTCACAAAAACACTGAACTTTAGGAAGGCAAAGTTTGACCAGCTTAGAGATGCCCTTAATCTGGTAGACTGGGACAATATCCTCAGAAATAAGAATACAGATAATAAATGGGAAATGTTTAAGAACATCCTAAATAGGCAGTGTAAGCGGTTTATACCTTGTGGGAATAAAAGGACTAGAAATAGGAAAAACCCAATGTGGCTAAACAAAGAAGTAAGACAGGCAATTAACAGTAAAAAGAAAGCATTTGCACTACTAAAGCAGGATGGCACCGCTGAAGCTCTAAAAAACTATAGGGAGAAAAATACTTTATCTAAAAAACTAATTAAAGCTGCCAAAAAGGAAACAGAGAAGCACATTGCTAAGGAGAGTAAAACTAATCCCAAACTGTTCTTCAACTATATCAATAGTAAAAGAATAAAAACTGAAAATGTAGGCCCCTTAAAAAATAGTGAGGAAAGAATGGTTGTAGATGACGAGGAAAAAGCTAACATATTAAACACCTTCTTCTCCACGGTATTCACGGTGGAAAATGAAATGCTAGGTGAAATCCCAAGAAACAATGAAAACCCTATATTAAGGGTCACCAATCTAACCCAAGAAGAGGTGCGAAACCGGCTAAATAAGATTAAAATAGATAAATCTCCGGGTCCGGATGGCATACACCCACGAGTACTAAGAGAACTAAGTAATGTAATAGATAAACCATTATTTCTTATTTTTAGGGACTCTATAGCGACAGGGTCTGTTCCGCAGGACTGGCGCATAGCAAATGTGGTGCCAATATTCAAAAAGGGCTCCAAAAGTGAACCTGGAAATTATAGGCCAGTAAGTCTAACCTTTATTGTTGGTAAAATATTTGAAGGGTTTCTGAGGGATGTTATTCTGGATTATCTCAATGAGAATAACTGTTTAACTCCATACCAGCATGGGTTTATGAGAAATCGCTCCTGTCAAACCAATCTAATCAGTTTTTATGAAGAGGTAAGCTATAGGCTGGACCACGGTGAGTCATTGGACATGGTATATCTCGATTTTTCCAAAGCGTTTGATACCGTGCCGCACAAGAGGTTGGTACACAAAATGAGAATGCTTGGTCTGGGGGAAAATGTGTGTAAATGGGTTAGTAACTGGCTAAGTGATAGAAAGCAGAGGGTGGTTATAAATGGTATAGTCTCTAACTGGGTCGCTGTGACCAGTGGGGTACCGCAGGGGTCAGTATTGGGACCTGTTCTCTTCAACATATTCATTAATGATCTGGTAGAAGGTTTACACAGTAAAATATCGATATTTGCAGATGATACAAAACTATGTAAAGCAGTTAATACAAGAGAAGATAGTATTCTGCTACAGATGGATCTGGATAAGTTGGAAACTTGGGCTGAAAGGTGGCAGATGAGGTTTAACAATGATAAATGTAAGGTTATACACATGGGAAGAAGGAATCAATATCACCATTACACACTGAATGGGAAACCACTGGGTAAATCTGACAGGGAGAAGGACTTGGGGATCCTAGTTAATGATAAACTTACCTGGAGCAGCCAGTGCCAGGCAGCAGCTGCCAAGGCAAACAGGATCATGGGGTGCATTAAAAGAGGTCTGGATACACATGATGAGAGCATTATACTGCCTCTGTACAAATCCCTAGTTAGACCGCACATGGAGTACTGTGTCCAGTTTTGGGCACCGGTGCTCAGGAAGGATATAATGGAACTAGAGAGAGTACAAAGGAGGGCAACAAAATTAATAAAGGGGATGGGAGAACTACAATACCCAGATAGATTAGCGAAATTAGGATTATTTAGTCTAGAAAAAAGACGACTGAGGGGCGATCTAATAACCATGTATAAGTATATAAGGGGACAATACAAATATCTCGCTGAGGATCTGTTTATACCAAGGAAGGTGACGGGCACAAGGGGGCATTCTTTGCGTCTGGAGGAGAGAAGGTTTTTCCACCAACATAGAAGAGGATTCTTTACTGTTAGGGCAGTGAGAATCTGGAATTGCTTGCCTGAGGAGGTGGTGATGGCGAACTCAGTCGAGGGGTTCAAGAGAGGCCTGGATGTCTTCCTGGAGCAGAACAATATTGTATCATACAATTATTAGGTTCTGTAGAAGGACATAGATCTGGGGATTTATTATGATGGAATATAGGCTGAACTGGATGGACAAATGTCTTTTTTCGGCCTTACTAACTATGTTACTATGTTACTATGTTAGATGACAGCTACAGGCCACAATAACTTTTCTGTTTGTGTAAATAAACATTTATTGGTAAAGCGATTACAACAGCAATTGACCTAGGCTTTATAAACCTCTGACCCGCAAATAACCCTACCATTTAGTTAATGTTCTGTAGGACCACAAATAAACAGCTTTAAGTTCTGCACTATATGAATACACTGAATAAAACACAGCTTGCAGAATCAAACTCGGGCTATGTATAAAATCTAATATAAAACAAATCATGGAATAATAATGCTGAATTTATTTTCAAAGGATATTAGTAAGGCCGCGAACCAATAAATGATTTTACAATATTGTGTTATAAATCACTTATAAATGAGAATGTGTTATAAATATCATATAAAAGTTGTGAAATTAATGTGTGATAAAATAATGTAGAATTAAAGAACGCTGGAATAATATCTGCGGATGCTGCAGCGCTAAAAGTTGCACATTTGTTTCTTACGTGTTTTGGTGCAGCCAAGAAGATTTTTTTATGCAGATTTTATATAAAATGCGGGCGAAAATAGTTAATATTGGTGTATTTTCATACACTTATCAAAACTTTGGGTTTCTACATAATTTTCTATTTATATGGACTAATTAGCATTACTATTCAGCTGCATTCTGAGATATATATATATTAATGTACACTCTGCACGCCATCATGCCTGAACAAAACAGAAATGTAGATTTTTTTGCGAATTTATTAAAAAGAAAAACTGAAATATCACACGGACATAAGTATTCAGACCCTTTGCACAGTATTGAGTGCAATATTACACTCAGTCATGCCGGCGCTCTGCAGTAATTCAATATAAAATGGCTATTTTCATCATGTGCTAAAATAATGCAGAATTAATGTTCATCGTGTCGTTATCAGATACCGCAAAGATGCATTTGTCAGCATCATGCTGTTAGCTAACTTAAAATTTGAGATGCTGTTTTATTGTGAGAAATAAAATTTATATTCGTATAAAACATACCGCTTCTTACTTGCTTGTGTTGTAACATTGGAACTTTGCTACCTAAAAAAAGGTCTCTACCGATGCTACAAACCATGTGGCTCACGATGTAAAGAATGTACTGGCTAAAATGCTGTACTCGCCTTGTAACGCTATATTAATTATTTTGTAAGAAGTGTAATTGTTCATTGTACTATTTAATGTTTTTTTAATTTTTATATTCTGTAAGAATTTTTTATAGTATTGAAATGTCTTTGAGATGTTGCTTTATTGTGAGAAATAAAATTTTTTTTAATATTTTTACAATATCGTGTCTTTGGTTTTTTATTCGTATAAAACATACCGCTTCTTACTTGCTTGTGTTGTAACATTGGGTCATATTATATATATATATATATATATATATATATATATATATATATAATATATATATAGAAATAAGTTGTCCAGTAACTTTTCTGCTTGTGTATATAAGGCAGCCACAAGGAGAAAATCTGCTACACTGTGAATAAACACAGCTTACAATTTTCTATTAATGGGTAGTAGACGCACAAATAACTTCGCAGCTGACGTCTACAGACACAAAGAGAAAGCAAATATCAAACATGGGGCGTTATAAAAACCAATGCCTAAAAATATGACCCTCAGATAACACAGCTGAAACACAAATAACTTCTCAGATGACAGCTACAGGCCACAATAACTTTTCTGTTTGTGTAAATAAACATTTATTGGTAAAGCGATTACAACAGCAATTGACCTAGGCTTTATAAACCTCTGACCCGCAAATAACCCTACCATTTAGTTAATGTTCTGTAGGACCACAAATAAACAGCTTTAAGTTCTGCACTATATGAATACACTGAATAAAACCCAGCTTGCAGAATCAAACTCGGGCTACGTATAAAATCTAATATAAAACAAATGAGAAAGGTGTTATAAACCACGTGTAAAATAAATACACGACTAGGCTATAATTATAAACATGTGTTATATAAACGATATCAAAAGGGGAAATCAGCCAGCCTCAGGGACAGCTGGCTGACAGGAGGAGGGGAGGGGTTACACATTTTGATACACTTTGATAGGGGCGGGGCACCTGTCAGATTGAGTTTGACGGATCATGGCTATTATACACTACTTATGTGTATCCTCCCACAAATAAATGACAGCACGCCTCTGTTCGCACAGCCTCTGAAGCATGTGCATTGTGGAGTTCCACCTTGTTGCAACGTCGATTATTAAGCGGTGCTGGGGAAGATTCAGCGATCGCTGATGGTTCAGCATAGGGCTGGAGTGTACGGGCGACCGGCGGATGTGCGAGCAAAGTCTTCGCACCTTCAGGAGCAGGGCTGATAACTCCGGATTATTTTTCAGGAAGCACTGCACCACCATGTTCAAGGTGTGAGCCAGGCAAGGAATGTGTTTCAGTTCTGAAAGGACTATGGCAGCCATAAAATTCCGTCCGTTATCACTGACTACCTTGCCTGCCTCAAGATGTACACTGCCCAGCCATGACTGAGTTTCTTGCTGCAAGTACTCGGGCAGTACTTCCGCGGTGTGTCTGTTGTCACCCAAACACTTCATTTGTAGCACAGCCTGCTGACGCTTACCACTAGCTGTTCCATAAAGGGACACCTCGTGTGCAACACTGGCAGCTGCGGATGGAGTGGTCGTGCAACTGCACTCTGTGGACGAGCTTTCGCTTCTGGAGGAGGAGGAGGAGTGGTGGCGAACGCCTACAGCAAACTGTTTCCTAGACCGTGGACTAGGCAGAACTGTCCACTATGGCTGTCCCCTGTGAACCCTGCATCCACCACATTAACCCAGTGCGCCGTGATGGACACGTAACGTCCCTGGCCATGCCTACTGGTCCATGCATCTGTTGTGAGGTGCACCTTTCTACTGACTGATTGCCTCAGTGCATGGACAATGCGGTCTTTGACATGCTGATGGAGGGCTGGGATGGCTTTTCTCGCAAAGAAGTGTCGACTGGATAGGTCATAGCGTGGTACCGCGTAGGCCATCAGGGCTTTGAAAGCTTCGCTTTCAACCAACCGATAGGGCATCATCTCTAACGAGATTAGTCTAGCAATGTGGGCGTTCAAACCCTGTGTATGCGGATGACAGGATGAGTACTTTCTTTTCCTAACGAGAGTCTCTTGTAAGGTGAGCTGGACTGGAGAGCTGCATATGGTGGAACTAGTGGGGGTGGTGGTGGACATGGCAGATTGAGAGAGGGTTGGTGATGGTATTCTTGATGTTGGCCTACCTACAGTGTTTCCTATCAAGAACCTTGTGATTTCCTGACTGCTTTGGCCTTGCAACGATACCTCCACATTTGCTGCTGGTGGTGTCCTAACCGGTGGGCTTACTGTGAGGGAAGCAATGTAGCGTTGCTGACTACCTTCATTCTGAGCAGGTGCACCAACAGTACTGGACGTTTGGTAGTTAGTCCAGGTTTGCAAGTGCATGCTGGTTAAATGTCTATGCATGCACATTGTATTTAAATTTAGGAGATTCTTCCCTCTGCTAAAGGTCTTTGAACACTTCTTGCAGATAACTTTGCACTGATCATTCGGATCTTGGTTAAAAAATTCCCACACTGCACTCTTCCTACTATGGATTACCTTTTCAGGCATTGCACGCTGTGCTACTTTCACCGGATGGCCACGCTGTCCTAAATCTGTTTTTGGTTTTGACAAACATTTTTGGCCAGATACGGGCCTGCCAGATGAAAGCTGTTGCGATGTAGATGGCTGCTGCGGCTCCTCCTCCTACGCTTCTGAGCTACTGGCAGTGGTATCCTCTTACCCCTATGGCTGCCAATCTGGGTCAACAACTGGGTCATCTATCACCTCCTCTTCAATGTCATGTGCACCTTCCTCTGTGTCACCGTGTAATGTGCTATAGCGTTCGTGACGGGGCACCATAGTCTCATCAGGGTCAGATTCTGGCTCAGTACACTGCAAGGGCAATGTAGTGATCTGAGTCAATGGAACAGCATAATAATCTAGCTGTGGCTGTGCATCTGTGCACTCCATGTCCGATTCATCTTGTAATGGGCTTTTAACAATTTCCCTCTCTAACCCAGGCACGGTATGTGTAAAGAGCTCCTTGGAGTAAACTGTAGTTCCACCTGCCGCATCCTTCACTTTTGGTTTGGGTGATGGACACAAGGAAGCGACTTGTTCCTGACCGGGAGCCTCCACTGACGACTCCCTGCTTTTAGATTTCGAACCTTCTGAAGTGGAGGCGAAAGAGCTAGAGGCTGAGTCAGCAAGGAAAGGCAAAACTTTTTCCTGCTGCTCCAGCTTTAAAACCTGTTTTCCTACTCCCAGATAAGGGAGCCTTCAAGGCCTTGTGTAGCCAGACGATGACGCTGGCTAAACACCTCGAGCCTTTGGTGCTATTTTGCTTTTCCCACTACCACCAGATGCTCCACCACCACCATCAGTACCAGCTGGCAACGCCCGCTCACGGCCTCCTCCACCAGACTTCCTCATTTTTGGAAAAATCTAACCAAAATAACAACCATTATATGGTACTGTGAAACAAGGTAGAAGGTGTATATAAACTTGTGGAGAATTTAAATCTCCCTTTTTTGGAGGGGAGACTGCAACAAAACTCAGGCCCAGTGTATTACACTACACAATGTAAGAGGCAGAACGTGGCTGGAAGATGTATGACAAACTAACAGAACTGTGATGTAGATCCACTTGGTGCCAATTTAAATCTCCCTTTTATTTGGGGGAGACTGCAACAAAACTCAGGCCCAGTGTATTACACTACACAATGTAAGTGGCAGAACGTGGCTGGAAGATGTACGACAAACTAACAGAACAGTGACGTAGATCCACTTAGTGCCAATTTAAATCTCCCTTTTATTTGGGGAAGACTGCAACAAAACTCAGGTCCAGTGTATTACACTACACAGTGTAAGTGGCAGAACGTGGCTGGAAGATGTATGACAAACTAACAGAACTGTGATGTAGATCCACTTAGTACCAATTTAAATCTCCCTTTTATTTGGGGGAGACTGCAACAAAACTCAGGCCCAGTGTATTACACTACACAATGTAAGTGGCAGAACGTGGCTGGAAGATGTACGACAAACTAACAGAACTGTGACGTAGATCCACTTAGTGCCAATTTATATCTCCCTTTTATTTGGGGGAGACTGCAACAAAACTCAGGCCCAGTGTATTACACTGCACAATGTAAGTGGCAGAACGTGGCTGGAAGATGTATAACAAACTAACAGAACTGTGACGTAGATCCACTTAGTGCCAATTTCAATCTCCCTTTTTTGGGGGGGAGACTGCAACAAAACTCAGGCCCAGTGTATTACACTACACAATGTAAGTGGCAGAGCGTGGCTGGAAGATATATCAAAAAATACAAAGGCTGTAGTACAATTTCCATCTCCCTACAATGATCTCAGGACAAGTATGGCAGCAATAAAAAGGACTGCTGCACACAACAGTGTGGACAAAGAAACAAGAGAACTGTGCAGAAAGGAGCAACAGGATTTTTGCTTTTAAAAAAGCAGTTGGTTTGCATACAAACAGCAATGCAGCTATCAGGGAGCCTTATATGGCAGCCTAATAAGCTACAGAGCTGATGCACAAAAAAATAAACTCCACTGTCCCTGCAAAGAAAAGGTGGTGTTGGACAGTGGAAATCGCTACAGCACAAGCAGTTTCGGGGCTAATCTTCCCTCCCTAACTAAATCCCTTCTTCTGATGAAGCTGCAGCAACCTCTCCCTATGCTAAGATCGGCAGAAGTAAGATGGCGGTCGGCGTGCACGCCCCTTTATAGCCCCTGTGACGCCGCAGAAAGCAAGCCAATCACTGTAATGCCCTTCTCTAAGATGGTGGGGACCGAGACCTATGTCATCACGCTGCCCACACTCTGCGTCCTCCTTCATTGGATGAGAAATGGCGCTGAAAGCGTCATACGAAACGCGACTTTGGCGTGAAGATCGCCGACCTCATGGCCGATCCCACACTAGGATCGGGTCGGGTTTCATGAAAGCCGATGTTGCCGAAAGTTGGCGATTTTTTAATTTGTCCGATCCGTTTCGCTCAACCCTAATAAGGGCTTGTTTTTTGCTGAATGAGTTGTACATTTGAATTATGCCATTCATGGTATCATGTGATTAACTGAAAAGCGGGGAAAAAATTCCAACTTCTATCAGGGTTTCATCCTGATCCTCTGTTAGGACTGGCAGAACGCACCGAGTTAATATAGATGTTATAATTGGTACGTTCGCAGCCCGGTATAACAGCGCACTGTGCGCTGTTTGGGGCTCCGTGCGCTGCCTGGGGCCCCTGTGTGCTGCCTGGGGCCACTGTGCACTGCCTGGGGCCCTGTGCGCTGCCTGGGGCCCCAGTGTGCTGCCTGGGGCCCTGTGGGCTGCCTGGGGCCCCTGTGGGCTGCCTGGGGTCCTGTGCACTGCCTGGGGTACCGTGCACTGTTTGGGGCTCTGTGTGCTGTCTGGGGCCCCTGTGTGCTGCCTGGGGCCCCTGTGTGCTGCCTGGGGTCTCTGTGTGCTGCCTGGGGCCCTGTGCGCTGCCTGGGGCCCCTGTGTGCTGCCTGGGGCCCCTGTGTGCTGCCTGGGGCACTGTGTGCTGCCTGGGGCCCCTGTACGCTGCCTGGGGCCCTGCACGCTGCCTGGGGCCCCTGTGGGCTGCCTGATGTCTTGTGCACTGTCTGGGGCACCGTGCGCTGTTTGAGGCTTCCTGCGCTGCCTGGGGCCCCTGTGTGCTGCCTGGGGCCCCTGTGGGCTGCCTGGGGCCCTATGCGCTCCCTGGGGCCCTGTACTCTGCCTGGGGCCCTGTGCGCTGCCTGGGGCCCCTGTGTGCTGCCTGGGGCCCTGTGCGCTGCCTGATCTACAGCAGCTGGGGTATATTCTGACCTGGAAGGGTATAATCTGGACTAGTCCAATTTATACCCCGGGGTATAGTTTGGGCAAGGCCAGAATATACCCGGGGTATATTCTGGCCCAGAGGGGTATAAACTGGACTAGTCTAATTTATACCCCGGGGTATAGTTTGGGCTAGGCCAGAATATATGGAATATTCTGGGCGGGGGGTTATTCTGGCCTGTTACACCGGTACTACAGCTGCTGAACTCAGTGGTCATATTCATTGACATAGATTTGAGCTATGTTCAGACACACCAGTCTAGCCTACTGGATAAGGGACTGGCCACATGTGGACTGGGGGACAATAGACAATATTCAGGCACTGGATGCAGAGGACTTCGGGGATATGACTGGACGCACCGCTATCAGGAGACTTTGGATTCAGGACTGGCCACATCAGGACCAGGGGATAACACTCAAGCACTGGGCGAACCAGAACCAGATTTCAATAACAGCACTGGCTGCACTGGAACCAGGGGACTTTAGGAACAAGACTGGCCGCACCGGGATCAGGGGACAATGTTCATACAGTGGCCGTACTGGGACCAGGGGACTTCAGAAACAGGACTGGCCGCATCGGGACAAGGGATTCGAGTTCAGAACACTGGCCGTGCCAGGACCAGGGATTTGGGTTTAGGACATTGGCCACACTGGTGTCAGGGGACCTCACAACTGCCCAGGTAGAACACCAAACTACCTAAAGACTAAACTCGTTGCTTGGCAATTCCCTAAAGGAGAGGGAGAATTTGGCCACCAAGAGCCACCAAGCAGGCGAACAAATTATGCTAAATGCCTCTCAGCAACAGGCTGAGAGCATTTAGCAGTATATGCACTGCCCCATTAAGAGCAGGGGAACGCGAGCGCACACACTAGGCACGCCATCTGAGACACACCAGGGACCACGACGGGGAACCGGGTGGATGAGTAAGCAGGCATCCCTGCATGAAGAGAGAAGGGGATACCACGCAAGGGTGCCGTTCATACCCCCACACAATCATAGAAACACACGAAACAACAGAGTTGGAACTTAAGGTAACGTCACATTTAGCGACGCTGCAGCGATCTAGACAACGATCCCGATCGCTGCAGCATCACTGTGTGGTCGCTGGAGAGCTGTCACACAGACAGCTCTCCAGCGACCAACTATGCGAAGTCCCCTGGTAACCAGGGTAAACATCGGGTTACTAAGTGCAGGGCCGCGCTTAGTAACCCGATGTTTACCCTGGTTACCAGCGTAAACGTAAAAAAAAAAAAACACTACATACTTACATTCCGGTGTCTGTCCACCGCTGTGCTCTGCTTTCCGGCCAGCGCTTATACAGTGCAGAGAAGCACAGCGCCGGGGGACAGACACCGGAATGTAAGTATGTAGTGTTTGTTTGTTTTTTACGTTTTTACGCTGGTAACCAGGGTAAACATCTGGTTACCAAGCGCGGCCCTGCGCTTAGTAACCCGATGTTTACCCTGGTTACCAGTGAAGACATCGCTGAATCGGCGTCACACACGCCGATTCAGCGATGTCTGTGGGAGTCCAGCGATGAAATAAAGTTCTGGACTTTCTGCTCCGACCAACGATGGCATAGCAGGATCCTGATCGCTGTTGCCTGTCAAACTCAACGATATCGCTATCCAGGACGCTGCAACGTCACTGATCGCTAGCGATATCGTTCAGTGTGACGGTACCTTAAGGAAACAGTGGAAAGGACAAACCATATGGGAAAGAGGATTAGGATTAACACACAATACCAAAATGTCTGCAAATAAAGTTTAAAATACACAAAGAGGCAGAGTTTGGTGCATCTAATACAGTGTTCAGATGTCAATTACCTGTCTTAACAGCTCGCAGGGCAGAGAATATCCCCATATGTTGTGCTTCTGACAGGACTAATGGAAAACAGATTTATATTCTAAATTATCATTTTTCAGTTTGCTATCAAAACTAAGATCTTCATCATCTTTTACTTTTAATCGTAGAAAAACGGATTAAAGTAATTATACTCCCTGATGAATTATGAAAATACATTCAGACAAACTGGATCTCGTAACATATTGAGTCAGTGCCTGTTTAATACATTTGTTAACCAACCGGTAACCTGAAGATAGACCCATCTGCCACCATTAGAATACAGTTTGGTATAGAGCATTCAGGGAAAAAAGACAATCTCTGACACCAAGTTATACAGCTATTTCCAGAAATGCAGCATTCATGACACAGACATTTAATTTTATTTTTACTTTTAAATATATTAACTTATCCTGCTAAGATTGCAAATTAGTTTACAACATGCAATCATCTATAGACACAAAATCTTACATTATTACGCACAACCCTGCTCAAAGATGCTAGGTCAGAGAAAAGTGAGCAAATTGGCACATGGGAACCGAAAAGGTTTTTCTACCTGAAATATTTGGATGAGCTCTTAGTTCTCTTTGAACTTTGAGCTTTTCGATAAAAGTATATAGTACCATATACTATTGCTATTTCAAAAGAAATCTGGTTTGTGCTATTTAATCTGAAAGCAGCACAATATAGGGGCAGAGAGCCTGATTCCAGGGATGTGTCACTTACTAAGCTGTGTCTTGTAGTTTCAATACAATCAGTGTTTTATTAGCAGATTATCTAGATGCCTCCTGCAAGCCAGTACAGCTAAGTTGTGTATCCTGTTGTGAATTCTGTTATCGAACTCCCTCCGGTGGTCATGAGTGGTACTTCGGCGAGTTCTGTCCGTGGACTCCCTCTGGTGGCTGTGAGTGGAGTTGCTGGTTCTGAGGTTCCTTCCACAGGTGACCTAGGTTATTCTTAGGCTGGCTTCTCTATTTAACTCCACTCAGATCGTTACTCCATGCCAGCTGTCAATGTTCCTGTACTGGTTCAGTTCACTCTTGGATCTTTCTGGTGACCTGTCTCTTCCTGCAAGAAGCTAAGTCCCCGATTGTTATTTTCTGTTCATTGTTCTCTTGTCCAGCTTGCTTTCATGATTTTGCTTTGCTAGCTGGAAGCTCTGGGATGCAGAGTGGCACCTCCGCACCGTGAGTCGGTGCGGGGGTCTTTTTGCACACTCTGCATGGTCTTTTGCAGTTTTTTGTGCTGACCGCAAAGATACCTTTCCTATCCTCTGTCTGTTTAGTTAGTCTGGCCTCCCTTTGCTAAAACCTGTTTCATTTCTGTGTTTGTGACTTTCATCTTAACTCACAGTTAATATTTGTGGGGGGCTGCCTTTTCCTTTGGGGAAATTTCTCCGAGGCAAGGTAGGCTTTATTTTCTATCTCTAGGGCTAGCTAGTTCTTAGGCTGTGTCGAGGCGTCTAGGCCATGTCAGGTACGCTCCACGGCTATTTCTAGTTGTGTGATAGGATTAGGGATTGCGGTCAGCAGAGTTCCCACTTCCCAGAGCTTGTCCTTTATCGGTTTAACCATCAGGTCATTTCGGGTGCTGCTAACCACCAGGTCCATAACAGTACAGCTGGCCCAAAAGTGTTAATGCATCTCAATAGAGGGATAAGAGAAGTTCTGAGACCATTTTTTTTCCTTTGCAGTGTGTTTTGTCTCTCTTTTCCCCTTTACCTTTGGGTGGTTCAGGACACAGGTGTAGATATGGACATTCAAGGTCTGTCCTCTTGTGTGGATCATCTCACTGCAAGGGTACAAAGCATTCAAGATTTTGTAGCTCAGAATCCGATGTTTGATCCTAGAATTCCAATTCCTGATTTGTTTTCTGGGGATAGATCTAAGTTTTTGAATTTCAAAAATAATTGTAAACTGTTTTTTGCTTTGAAACCCCGCTCCTCTGGTGATTCTGTTCAACAAGTGAAAATTATTATTTCTTTTTTGCATGGCGACCCTCAAGACTGGGCATTTTCCCTTGCGCCAGGAGATCCTGCATTGCGTGATGTTGATGCGTTTTTTCTGGCGCTTGGATTGCTTTATGATGAACCAAATTCAGTGGATCAGGCAGAGAAAATCTTGCTGGCTTTGTGTCAGGGTCAGGATGAAGTGGAGGTGTACTGTCAGAAGTTTAGAAAGTGGTCTGTGCTTACTCAGTGGAATGAGTGTGCCCTGGCGGCAATTTTCAGAAAGGGTCTTTCGGAAACCCTTAAGGATACTGTGGTGGGATTTCCCACGCCTGCTGGTCTGAATGAGTCTATGTCCTTGGCCATTCAGATCGATCGGCGTTTGCGTGAGCGCAGAGCTGTGCACCATTTGGCGGTACTCTCTGAGCACATGCCTGAGCCCATGCAATGCGATAGGACTTTGACCAGAGCTGAACGGCAGGAACACAGACATCAGAATGGGCTGTGTATTTACTGTGGTGACTCCACTCATGCTATTTCCAATTGTCCTAAGCGCACTAAGCGGTTTGCTAGGTCTGCCGCCATTGGTACTGTACAGTCTAAATTTCTTTTGTCCTTTACTCTGATTTGCTCTTTGTCATCCTATTCTGTTATGACATTTGTGGATTCAGGCGCTGCCCTGAATTTGATGGACTTAGAGTTCGCCAGGCGCTGTGGTTTTTTTCTTGGAGCCCTTGCAGTATCCTATTCCATTGAGAGGAATTGATGCTACGCCTTTGGCCAAGAATAAGCCTCAGTACTGGACTCATTTGACCAGGTGCATGGCTCCTGCACATCAGGAGGATATTCGCTTTTTGGTGTTGCATAATCTGCATGATGTGGTCGTTTTGGGGTTGCCATGGCTACAGGTCCACAACCCAGTATTGGATTGGAAATCAATGTCTGTGTCCAGCTGGGGTTGTCAAGGGGTACATGGTGATGTTCCATTGCTGTCAATTTCGTCTTCCACTCCTTCTGAAGTCCCTGAGTTTTTGTCGGATTACCGGGATGTATTTGATAAGCCCAAATCCGGTGCCCTACCTCCTCATAGGGATTGTGATTGTGCTATTAATTTGATTCCTGGTAGTAAGTTTCCTAAGGGTCGACTGTTCAATTTATCTGTTCTAGAACACGCCGCTATGCGGAGTTATATAAAGGAGTCCTTGGAGAAAGGGCATATTCGCCCGTCGTCATCACCGTTGGGAGCAGGGTTCTTTTTTGTGGCCAAGAAGGATGGTTCTTTGAGACCTTGTATTGATTACTGCCTTCTTAATAAGATCACAGTCAAATTTCAGTACCCTTTGCCGTTACTGTCTGATTTGTTTGCTCGGATTAAGGGGGCTAGTTGGTTCACCAAGATAGATCTCCGAGGGGCGTATAATCTTGTGCGTATTAAACAGGGCGATGAATGGAAAACAGCATTTAATACGCCCGAGGGCCATTTTGAGTGCCTGGTGATGCCATTTGGGCTTTCTAATGCTCCATCTGTGTTTCAGTCCTTTATGCATGACATTTTCCGAAAGTACCTGGATAGATTCATGATTGTATATTTGGATGATATTTTGGTCTTTTCGGATGATTGGGAATCTCATGTGAAGCAGGTCAGAATGGTGTTCCAGGTCCTTCGTGCGAATTCCTTGTTTGTGAAGGGGTCTAAATGTCTCTTTGGGGTTCAGAAGGTTTCATTTTTGGGTTTCATTTTTTCCCCTTCTACTATCGAGATGGACCCTGTTAAAGTTCAGGCCATTTATGATTGGACTCAGCCTACATCTGTGAAGAGCCTGCGGAAGTTCCTGGGCTTGTCGCTTCATCGCTAATTTTTCTAGTGTTGTTAAACCGTTGACTGGTTTGACCAAGAAAGGTGCTGATGTGGTCAATTGGTCCTCTGCGGCCGTTGAGGCTTTTCAGGAGTTGAAGCGTCGTTTTTCTACTGCCCCTGTGTTGTGTCAGCCAGATGTTTTGCTCCCGTTTCAGGTCGAGGTTGATGCTTCTGAGATTGGAGCAGGGGCTGTTTTGTCTCAAAGAAGTTCGGATGACTCGGTGATGAAACCATGTGCTTTCTTTTCTAGAAAGTTCTCGACTGCTGAGCGCAATTATGATGTTGGCAATCGAGAGTTGTTGGCTATGAAGTGGGCATTCGAGGAGTAGCGACATTGGCTTGAAGGAGCCAAGCATCGTGTGGTGGTCTTGACGGATCACAAGAATTTGACTTATCTCGAGTCTGCCAAACGGTTGAATCCTAGACAGGCTCGATGGTCGCTATTTTTCTCCCGTTTCAATTTTGTGGTTTCATACCTTCCGGGCTCTAAGAATGTGAAGGCTGATGCCCTTTCAAGGAGCTTTGTGCCTGACTCTCCGGATGTTCCTGAGCCGGCTGGTATTCTCAAAGGGGGGGTAATTTTGTCTGCCATCTCCCCTGATTTGCGGCGGGTGCTGCAGAAGTTTCAGGCTGATAGACCTGACCGTTGTCCAGCGGAGAAACTGTTTGTCCCTGATAGATGGACTAGTAGAGTTATCTCTGAGGTTCATTGTTCGGTGTTGGCTGGTCATCCTGGAATCTTTGGTACCAGAGATTTGGCGGTTAGATCCTTTTGGTGGCCTTCCTTGTCACGTGATGTGCGTTCTTTTGTGCAGTCCTGTGGGATTTGTGCTCGGGCTAAGCCCTGCTGTTCTCGTGCCAGTGGGTTGCTTTTGCCCTTGCCGGTCCCGAAGAGGCCCTGGACGCATATTTCCATGGATTTTATTTCAGATCTCCCTGTCTCTCAAAGGATGTCCGTCATCTGGGTGGTTTGTGATCGCTTCTCTAAGATGGTCCATTTGGTACCCTTGTCTAAATTGCCTTCCTCCTCCGATTTGGTGCCATTGTTTTTCCAGCATGTGGTTCGTTTGCATGGCATTCCAGAGAACATCGTCTCGGACAGAGGTTCCCAGTTTGTTTCAAGGTTTTGGCGGTCCTTTTGTGCTAAGAGGGGCATTGATTTGTCTTTTTCTTCGGCTTTCCATCCTCAGACAAATGGCCAAACCGAACGAACCAATCAGACTTTGGAAACATATCTGAGATGTTTTGTTTCTGCTGATCAGGATGATTGGGTGTCCTTCTTGCCTTTGGCTGAGTTCGCCCTTAATAATCGGGCCAGCTCGGCTACTTTGGTTTCGCCTTTTTTCTGTAATTCTGGTTTCCATCCTCGTTTTTCTTCAGGGCAGGTTGAGCCTTCGGACTGTCCTGGTGTAGATTCTGTGGTGGACAGGTTGCAGCAAATTTGGACTCACGTAGTGGACAATTTGACATTGTCCCAGGAGAAGGCTCAACGTTTTGCTAACCGCAGTCGCTGTGTTGGTCCCCGACTTTGTGTTGGGGATTTGGTTTGGTTGTCGTCTCATTATGTTCCTATGAAGGTTTCCTCTCCTAAATTTAAGCCTCGTTTCATTGGCCCTTATAAGATTTCTGAGGTTCTCAATCCTGTGTCATTTCGTTTGGCCCTTCCAGCTTCTTTTGCCATCCATAATGTGTTCCATAGGTCGTTGATGCGGAGATATGTGGCGCCTATGGTTCCCTCCGTCGACCCCCCTGCCCCGGTGTTGGTTTAGGGGGAGCTGGAGTATGTGGTGGAGAAGATTTTGGATTCTCGTATTTCGAGACGGAAACTCCAGTACCTGGTCAAGTGGAAGGGTTATGGTCAGGAAGATAATTCCTGGGTTGTTGCCTCTGATGTTCATGCTGCCGATCTGGTTCGTGCCTTTCATTTGGCTCGTCCTGATCGGCCTGGGGGTTCTGGTGAGGGTTCGGTGACCCCTCCTCAAGGGGGGGGTACTGTTGTGAATTCTGTTATCGAACTCCCTCCGGTGGTCATGAGTGGTACTTCGAGTTCTGTCCGTGGACTCCCTCTGGTGGCTGTGAGTGGAGTTGCTGGTTCTGAGGTTCCTTCCACAGGTGACCTAGGTTATTCTTAGGCTGGATTCTCTATTTAACTCCACTCAGATCGTTACTCCATGCCAGCTGTCAATGTTCCTGTACTTGTTCAGTTCGCTCTTGGATCTTTCTGGTGACCTGTCTCTTCCTGCAAGAAGCTAAGTCCCCGATTGCTATTTTCTATTCATTGTTCTCTTGTCCAGCTTGCTTTCATGATTTTGCTTTGCTAGCTGGAAGCTCTGGGATGCAGAGTGGCACCTCCGCACCGTGAGTCGGTGCGGGGGTCTTTTTGCACACTCTGCGTGGTCTTTTGTAGTTTTTTGTGCTGACCGTAAAGATACCTTTCCTATCCTCTGTCTGTTTAGTTAGTCTGGCCTCCCTTTGCTAAAACCTGTTTCATTTCTGTGTTTGTGACTTTCATCTTAACTCACAGTTAATATTTGTGGGGGGCTGCCTTTTTCTTTGGGGAAATTTCTCTGAGGCAAGGTAGGCTTTATTTTCTATCTCTAGGGCTAGCTAGTTCTTAGGCTGTGTCGAGGCGTCTAGGCCATGTCAGGTATGCTCCACGGCTATTTCTAGTTGTGTGATAGGATTAGGGATTGCGGTCAGCAGAGTTCCCACTTCCCAGAGCTTGTCCTTTATCGGTTTAACCATCAGGTCATTTCGGGTGTTCCTAACCACCAGGTCCATAACAGTATCCCATCCCCCACCACTGATTGACTGCTTGCTGACAATGGACATAGGAAGTTAACGATCAGGCAACAAGCAGCCCAGTAAGTGATACATCGCTGGAAACCAACGCTTTGCCCTTACATTATGCTGTTCTCAGATTACACATCAAAACTTGCTGACACATTGCCTTTAATAGTCCACCTCTCTCCTCGCTACTCCCCTGCTTCACCCCTCTGCAAATCCCTCCACTGGCTCCCAATTCCCCAACGAATCCAGTTCAAGCTACTAACACTGATCTACAAAGCCATCCACAACCTGTCCCCTCCCTATATCTCTGAACTAATCTCCCACTATCTTCCCTCACGTAATGTTCGATCCTCCCAAGACCTCCTTCTCTCCTCCACACTTATTTGTTCTTCACACCACCGCCTCCAAGATTTCTCACAAATATCCCCCATCCTCTGGAATTCCACGCCTCAACAAGTCCGATTATCCACCACCCTCGGATCCTCCAGACGGAACCTGAAAACCCATCTCTTCAGGAAAGCCTACAGCCTGCAACACCCATTCTGCCGCCTCGCCAACTGCCCGAGCTGCCGCCATGTCACCGACCACCCGATCTGCCACCATGTCACCAACCACCCGAGCCGCCGCCACGTCACTGACCACCCGAGCTGGCGCCATGACCACCCGAGCTGCTGCCACGACCACCCGAGCTGCCGCCTCACCACCACCAGTGTTGCAGTACACCAACCTCCTGACTCTTCCCCATTATCCTGAAGAATGTAAGTCCGCAAGGACAGGGTCCTCTCCCCTCTATACCAGTCTGTCACTGTAAATTTGTTTACTGGTAACGATATCTATAACCCTGTATGTAAGCCCTTTTCACATGTACAGCACCATGGAATTAATGGTGCTATATAAATAAATAATAATAATAATAATAGCATAGTTTCATGAGCAGTGTATACAGACTCTATTGTGTTTGACACATTTGCACACACTCAGGATGGATTTGTGTTGGATGTATCACGTGCTTTCTGCCGGCGCATGTTGAATACTACAATCTGTGGGTAGCAGTGGGAAGTAACTGGTTAATGGCCATAGGAGGCTGTTAAAGGCACATGATGACTGATCAAAGATGTGGACTTGGCGTGAGAGCCCTCATCAAAGGCAGTGTAAATCTATTTCAAAGGTTGTAAAGGGGTTAAATATTATTTATCCTTCCCTAACTACACCATCTTTTCTTTTTTTTTTCCACTTCCTTTTTGGTTACGTATCCCAGAATGGAAACAAAATAAAGAAAAACAGATCGTGTAGTTAGGGAAGGATAGGGACATTTTAATACACGGATAGATGAAACAAGTGTGATTATGGCACTAAATACATTAGGGATTTAGGATGAAAATTACTTTGGACTTCACACAACCCCTTTAGGAAGATATACATTGCAGACTACGACAACATCAGTACATTTCTAAGCTTAGTTTTACTGCAACAGCTATAAATTTTAAAAAGTAACGCTTCGGTATAGTTACAGTATGATACACTGTAGCCAAGCATAATAGAAAGGAAGTAATCGTCACAGCCGTACATGTCACTGCGTGGGAAAAAATAAACACGTCCCCTCAAACAACAAGACTTGTTATTAAAGACAGCACGCCACTAATGCTATTGACCTTACAGGATAAAAAGTAGGAAGCATCGAGATATGGTTCAAATGGTCACATGGTTTACATGGCCTCGTTTCCTCATTACATTACAAAGAACATCTTACCAATTCTGGGTGAAATGGTGTTATGTCTTAGTGCCATGAAGGGAACAGCCTTCAAATCAAGAGTCTACAAACACATCATTGAATGGCTTTGATTGATGAGAAACTTTCTCTTTACACCGAAGCTATTGATGTTCATTATTCTGTAGCTACTTTTCCCTTAGCTCACTGTTTTACCTATGCATCTTTTCTCTAGATTTCTACATTCTAATGAATGTTAAATGCATCTAAATCAAATATAAAAAGTGCAGCAAATACGGTACCTGATAAATATACTTAGGAGCTTCTTAGGAAGATACTATTTTATTCTGCAGCTCTGAATGTCACAACATGATTGTTTTTGAAACGGACAAACAGCCTCATGAAGGCGGCCCAGTATACTGAAATGTGTCTTACTACGGTGTGCATTACTTTTAATCTCATTATTGATTTTTGGAGTTGTATATGACATCGATAGGTTTGACTAATGATCAAAGGAGGAGTTAAGGAAACGTCAATTCTGATTTTGGACTATACATCAAAAAATAGGAGAAATACCTGCCTAGTTATGTGGCAATGCTCCAAATTAGTATAAACATCCAAAAAAGCGAAAAAGAAGCAATGTAACCATAAAATAATGAAATTTTATTACATATAAATAAATACAAAATATTAAAGTTCATAAAAAAATGGGACAGGAAAAATATGCAAAAGAAATGGTAACCACCATAAGGCAAAAAATACCATATAGAAAAAAAGTAGATGTAATAAATCTATACAAGTATACTAATTGATGCGCAGTATAAAATAGTGCTAGACATAAATGTAAAGTACAGTGCGCATGAATAAAAAATGGCAAACAGGCATGCTAAATAATATTACCAAATATTGTCCTCATAGAGTATATAGAGTGTAATGAAAAGGTATAGAGATCCTCTAAAGTAGAAAAAAAAAAAAAAATGAATAAGTAAAATACTGCAGATAGAATCCTATGTGTTGGGAATATAATCCCAAGCAGAGTAAGACCAGCCTAATTGCAAATAATAGTCTAATAGCTAGTTATGCAGCAAAAATCATGCTTGCAACATAGTACATGCAGTACCAGAACCATACTCATAGTGAGGCCAAATAACTAAAGGCGTGTATCATTAAGCAGAAACAAGAGGGGATCTAGTAAAGGCAAAAAACCTATCTCAATATAAACTCATATACATGAAGGGTGCAGGATATAGCGGATAGCAGCCAGGAGATTTACCTAATGGTGGTGATGACAGCGAACCTGACGCGCGTTTCGCGTTTAGCTTCGTCCGGGGAAAAGTGTGTACTAAGTGTGCGTAGGCAGATGCTTAAATAGCGGGGGTCTAATCAGGGTTGGTCGCAGATGCATGACGGCGCTTCCGTGAGCGCTCCTGCGTGCTGCCGCTGCTGATTGGCGTCACATGACGCCTGACCGCTCCCCCCCGCCCGACGCGTCAGAGCGGTGGGAGGATCAGGTGCCAACAAGGACGCGTCTCCACAGCGACCACAATCACAGGGAGCCCGCGCAAGCGCACACTGTGTTGAGGACATTGAGAGGTACGGGTGCCGACTAGGACACATCTCTATGAAAATAAGGGGAATGCGCAGGTGCACATTGCGCTAAAGATAGAGGGCATTGACAGATACGGGTGCCAGATAGAATACATCTACATAGAAATAAGGAGCCTGCGCGGGCGCACGTCGCGCTAAGGCTAGAGTAAAGTATAGAGACAGCCGAAAAGCTGCCACCAAGGCAGAGGAAGCCCGGAGCTTGCCCTATAAAAATATCAAATATGTGGCCACAGAAACCTCCGCAAAGAGGGGCAATAACCATATAATAGTATATTAAAAAACACAATTCTAAAGTTGTACTAATACGTGCCTATATTTTCGTAGGGAACACAAAAAAAGTGTTCAGCATAACGAAGTGTAATATAAAAAGGGGGTAAAGCCTAGTGATAAAAAGTGTGAGAATTAATAGAAAAGCATGCATAAATATAAACATAATATTGCACAATATCAACCATACATGGTATGTAAAGTATTGCACATAAAGTGTAAGTGCATTATATATATCACTAAAGAAAGATATATGTAGAAAAAAATGTGATAATGCATAAAAAGCCTATCAAACATATATAATCAGTGTCCATATAGAAAAAGTCCATAAAATGATGCTCTCAAGGTGAAGAATTCATTCCTCCGGATACGGCAAGCCCAACTTTACAGTTTCCAGATGGCAATTCATGTTGAAGTAAGGCGGAGATGGCAATATTCAAGATGGCATCAGACCTCATGGAGATGAATAAAGCAATCGTGATTAGACCAGCACTTCATAACATCAGTCAACTGACTAAAGAGATAAAAAACAAAAGTTAGAAATAAATACTAATTAAGCAATTAAAAACATACCTAAAATAAAGAAATATAAAAGAAAATTTTACACACACTTAGTACACACTTTTCCCCGGACGAAGCTAAACGCGAAACGCGCGTCGGGTTCGCTGTCATCACCACCATTAGGTAAATCTCCTGGCTGCTATCTGCTATATCCTGCACCCTTCATGTATATGAGTTTATATTGAGATAGGTTTTTTGCCTTTACTAGATCCCCTCTTGTTTCTGCTTAATGATACACGCCTTTAGTTATTTGGCCTCACTATGAGTATGGTTCTGGTACTGCATGTACTATGTTGCAAGCATGATTTTTGCTGCATAACTAGCTATTAGACTATTATTTGCAATTAGGCTGGTCTTACTCTGCTTGGGATTATATTCCCAACACATAGGATTCTATCTGCAGTATTTTACTTATTCATTTTTTTTTTTTTCTACTTTAGAGGATCTCTATACCTTTTCATTACACTCTATATACTCTATGAGGACAATATTTGGTAAAATTATTTAGCATGCCTGTTTGCCATTTTTTATTCATGCGCACTGTACTTTACATTTATGTCTAGCACTATTTTATACTGCGCATCAATTAGTATACTTGTATAGATTTATTACATCTACTTTTTTTCTATATGGTATTTTTTGCCTTATGGTGGTTATGGTTACCATTTCTTTTGCATATTTTTCCTGTCCCATTTTTTTATGAACTTTAATATTTTGTATTTATTTATATGTAATAAAATCTGATTTTGGACTGCTGATCCTTTTCTACTTGCTGAGATATGCCTCTCAGAGATGTCTGGCAGTGGCTCTTTCATGGAATGGTTCTGTGTATGGTTGAGAGGGCTAACAGCTATCTCAAATGTATGGTGGTCTTAAAGGGGTTGTCCAGTACTCAGACAACCCTTTCTCAATCCCTGTTTTCCCCCAAGTAAAATAGTAAGGCCGGGGTCAGACCTAACGTATGAAAATACGGTCCGTTTTTACGGACCTAATATGCGGAAATGTTCCCTGAACAGTGATCAGTATGTCATCCGTTAGCTAGGTGTGGCTGCGTATTTTGCGGATAAAATCCTCCGTATGTCATCCGTATTGCATCCGTATAGCGTTTTTTTCTCGCAACCTTCCAAAATGGACATTTAACCATTTTGAGGCCTGAAATTAATTTCAATCATCAGCAACCCTATTTTTTGCCTCTACAACAGGTGGCAGCCTCCAATCTGGCCATTTTGTTGCTGTGCTTGTGTTGGTGTATTGGTGCTTTGTTGGCAACATGTCAGACCTACTTCATTTCACCCCAACTGAGCGTGTCCTATACAACTGGGTTTTGTCACGCTGATTTGGCCAGCCGTATCCAGTGATAGTGGATCTGAGAAGGAGGAGACGAATGTGGGTCCATCCGCTTTTGAGGCAACGCCTCACTAAAGACCATTTCCACCGTCTCTATGCATCTCTGCGGACACATCCCGACAAATTTTTCCAATATTGTCGTGTGAGCCTTGCCACCTTTGATATTTTGTTGGAGACAGTGCACTCTGGGATAACATTTCAGGACACCAGGATGCATAAATGTATATCTGCAGAGGAGCGTCTTCTCCTTACGTTACGGTATGTCTTCCTCTTCCTCATACTCTATGTTGATGATGTCTCTAATAAATGTCTTATCTAGTTATGCTTACCAGCTGCTGTTAATTTATTAATAATATATCTAAAATCTACCCTGATGAAGAAGGCCGTTTGCCTACGAAACACGTTGGTTTAGTCATTCCTTTTTGGCCCCAACGCCGCTCCGTACCTCTTGTGACGTCACAGTTCAGGCACGTACGAGCAGGCACCAGCAGCCATCTTTTCCCCACGGTTACCAGGGATGCCTTCGGCCGGGGCTCCCTAGGTATCGCGTCAGCTGCCACATACCCTCCTGCTCCCTTCTCCCCGCATACTCCGCAACGGCAAACAGCGGATTCCGGATCGGGTTCCTTTTCCTGTTTCCCCCGCATATTCCTACGCTGATTGGATACATCCTCCTGCAGCATTGTGAGCCGTCACATCGGGATTACAGGCGCACCAATAGCAGGGTAAGCACCGTCCCGCAGCACAGTGTCTATGTTGATATATATGCACATACTTTTCAGGCATTCCACTAAGGATATATCTACTCCCTGCTAAGGGTATATACTTATATTTCCATTTTCCGCACTGATAGGACCCAGTTACCGGCTATACGCCGTCCAGCATCACCTAGCATTTAACCCCTAAGCGCGGCATCACTCAGTTTTTGTGGTAATTCTATATCTAAAATCTCTACTATTAGTACTAAGAATATGTTATTAATTTAAAATTCACATAGCCATTGTAAATTTTTTAAGGTAATGATAGCCTGGCTTGTTAGTTCCACACAGTACTAGTGCTCTATGTGAATGTTTTAAAACCTTCAAACATTTTTATGTTTTTTTTTTCTTTCAGCTTCCTGACAACAGGTCTTTCCTATTCAGCACTCCATCATGAATTTTAGATTGGGATGTCTACAATCTCAGGCATAGTTCTGTCTACCTTTTCTGTAATCTGGTCCACACTTCATCAAGTGGTCATGCCTGTGCTCAAGATGGAAGACTGGATGCAGATTGCCTGTGGATTTGAGGAGCAATGCCAATTTCCAAATTGTATTGGAGCCCTTGATGGAAAACACATACGGGTCCCAATTCTATAATTATAAACAATATTTTTCTGTAGTTTTGTTGGCTCTGGTTGACAGTCACTACAGGTTTATAATTGTAGACATTGGGGCCTATAGGAGAACGGGAGATTCTAGAGTCTTCAATTGTTCCAAAATGGGTCGGCGGCTGCGCAATAACCAGTTGAACCTACCACCAGAATGTCAGCTTCCAGACTCCAATCAAGATTCTGTGCCTTATGTCCTTGTTGCAGATGAGGCCTTTTAGTTAACTAGGCATGTAAGGCTAGTTTCACACTAGCGTTTATCCGGGCTGCAGAGGGATGCGGACTTCCTCCGTGAAGCCCCACCCACTGACGAGCCTCTTCATTTAGCTCCGCCTACGGCTGCATGCGGCGTGCGCACCATATCTTTAATATTGGGTACGCAGGCCAAGCCGCTGTATGCGGATGCTGCCGCATGCGTCGTTTTGACGGTGCAGCATCTGCACGAAATTGCAACTTGTTGCGTTCGGCGCAGGTCGTCGCACCATCAAAACGACGCATGCGGTGGCATCCGCATACAGCGGCATGGCCTGCGTACACAATGATAAAGATAGGGTGCGCACGCCGCATGCAGCCGTAGGCGGAGCTGAATGAAGAAGAGCAGCAGTGGGCAAAGCTTCACAGAGGAAGTCTGCATCCCTCCGCAGCCCAGCTAAACGCTAGTGTGAAACTAGCCTAATGAGGCCATATCCCCATCGAAACCTGGACCACTGGCGTAGGATCTTTAACTAGTGCCTATCACGTGCACGGCGTCTGGTGGAGTGCGCCTTTGGCATTCTTTGTGCCAAATGGCGGGTCCTCCAGTCAGCCATTCAGCTGAGTGAAGCCAATGTAAATGAGGTCATCAAAGCATGTGTGGTCCTACATAACTTCACCCGAGTTCATGAATGCTCATCATCTGATGGTGCTGAAGGTGTGTTGGGCAATGTGGGTAGGCCTAGACCACATGTCATCCCTCAGCATCGTCCGCTTTCAGGACTGAAAGTACGTGATATTTTCATTATTTTGTGACACCTCAGGGTATGTGCACACGTCAGGATTTCTTGCAGAAATTTTCCTGACAAAAACCGGACATTTCTGCCAGAAATCCGCATGCGTTTTTACCGCGATTTTACCGCGATTTTGACACGTTTTTGACGCGTTTTTTGTGCGTTTTTTGTGCGTTTTTTCCCAAATGCATAGAATTGCGGGAAAAACGCAGAAAATCCGCAAAAATAATGAACATGCTCATTTTTTTACCGCGATGCGTTTTTTTTGCGGAAAAAAACGCATCCATGTGCACAAAACATGCAGAATGCATTCTAAATGATAGAATGCATAATGTATGCATTTTTAATGAGTTGTTATAGCGTTTTTAGCATGAAAAAACGCGAAAAAAACGCGAAAAAACCTGTACGTGTGCACATAGCCTTAGGGTGCTACTCCCTGGCAAGAGCATGCTGTATTTGTTTGTGTATATAAATATAATTTTTTCATTTAAGTTGTTGTGTGTGTTCATTTGATTTATGTAATAGATGGTTTTGGAATTCATTTTGTATCTTGTATTAATTATTGTAAGAAGAGACAAAAATTGGCTTTTTTATCTTTTTTATAAAACCAAAACAGAATATTTTGTAAATCAAACCATATTGAACTCATATGGCTTTTGTGGCCATAAAAATTTGGCCATACACATTTTTTAGATGTACAAAAACATAACCAGCAAACAAACATATTATTTTGCAACAGCAAAATCAAAGACAAATGCAAAATTAGAGATTTTGGTAACTTGGTGGAGAAAACACCAAAGAAACTCATCCTTCATACAACGCCAATAAAAACAAGTATACTTTATTAACAATTATTAAAATAAACAGTGATAAGTAAAACCGCAGCACAAGAAAAAGGTGGGCTATCCAGGAAAATACACTCCAAGTATGGTAGCAACTCAATCTTAATACATAACATTAGTGCCAAGTGTCCATGAACATACATGCAATAGATAATATAAATAATGGTAGTCAGAGTAAATACAAGTGTAATAATAGTTACCTACGGAGCGCTCCTGGAGACCCACCACACCCAGGGATACATATAGGTGTTTTCTAACTTGGTGGAGGTTATGGAGGGAGTCTAGCCTCTCTTTCTTGTTGGCTGTGTTGGTAAAATTTTCCTTCACCCTGTGTGGGTGCATAATCTTGGCCATGCTATATGTTTTGGCCAGGGTCAGATTCCTGAGTTGCAAAGTGACCATATGGAAATTGGAGATGAGACTCCTGGGAATTGTGGAACCCACGTGACTCATACCCTCAATATGGCCATGTCGTGCAAACTCAGGTTGGGACCAGCCTCCAACACTGGGTCTGTACAAGTGACCATATTGGGCAGGTTGGTTACAGGATGCCATTTGTGCCTGTTGTGACCATGGTTGGTTTTGGGGGGAATGGGTTGAGGTGTAGGCACCCGTGGAGGAGGTGCCTCAGATGCATGTTGACCATGCACTTGTGTGTTTGGTTGAAGTCTCAGCAGGTTACGGGGTGACAGCTGCCACCACTCCAAGAACTCAAAGACCGCATATGGGGTATTGGGTGGTGTGCATGCATCAATGAGGATCTGAATGGACCCTCGCACATGTAGCCTCACCTCACGGGGTAGGGGATGAAGGTACCGGGTCAGATTGCAGGAGTATGGAGTATGCCTCCTCACCCTCATCCTGGGCAGCCTGGGCCAGGTAATTGAGAACCCCCATGTCAATATGCCTCCAGGTATCTGAGGCAGGGTTCTCTCGCCTTCGTCGCCCACGACAGGATATCACAGCAGGCTGTGGGGAGGCCTCCAGAGGAACAGTAGGGCTGCTGCTGTTGCCTGGTTCTTCCAGGCTGATGGGTGCTGGTCCAGCTGCTGGTGCTGGTGCAGGTGGAGCTACTGGTGCTGGTGCAGAAGGACCTTGTGGGATGCAGCTGGAAGGCTGAGAATATGGGCCAGCCACCTCTTCACCTTCCCCGACCGGATCTATAATGGCCTCAGAATCCGACCCTGTCTCCCTCTCAGTGAGGTTGGGCTGAGTTCTGTTCTGAAATTTGATCATAAAAAAAAAATATAAGACATATGTGTAATGTGGTGTGATGTATGAATTATGGTCTGAGATCAATACTGGGAGCCAGAAATGCCAGGCGGTCAAAATAAAAGTATTTCCGCTTTGTCCTGGCCCGCTGTTGATGTTCCGCGTATATTGATTGCGGATGCTGTGCCAGCGTCTCATAACATCTTCCACTGCAATGACAGGCAAAAATAATGTATAAGGACATTGCGCACATTGCATACAAAAGTTTATTGAGATTTTACATAGTCATGTGGCCTAGTAAGTTGTATTTTTTAAACATAATCTTAATTACTAATAATAGGTTAAAAAACACATATTAGGATTTAAGGGGATAGTGTGAAAACTTGTTATTTAGTGCAGTTAATAATATTATTTTCAAAACATGAGTGAACTTACTTATTTGTTGCTGTACCTCACGTGGACGGTCTGCAAAATCAGAAAAAAGTAGCCCACATCTCCTCCATGCCGTCTCTTTTCTGGCCCGGTCTGAGTAGTGTGCATCCCTTTGGTCCCATAGCTCTGGCCTTTCTTGGAACAGAACAATAAGCATCTCCACATTGATAAATGAAGACATGCTGCAAGACTCCGTGGAGGCGTTTTTTTTTAACTAATTAGCGTGTCTAAGCTTTCTGATAATGGCTTGGCCCATTTCCTGTCACCTGGAAAAGTATTTTTCGCAAGTTGCACGCATGGTCCGTGTATAATCCGTATTTTTCTCACCCCCATAGACTTTCATTGGCGTATTTTTGTAGGAATACGCTGACAATCGCAGCATGCTGTGATTTTCTCATCCCGTAAAATACGGCTGAGAAATATACGGCTGATGGAACTTGTCCCATAGAGAAACATTGGTCGTTGTGCAATGCGTTGTTTTTGCGTCTCTCCCTCGTCCGTATTTCTCTCTAGTGTGACCCCGGCCTAACAGCTATTCTCACTGATGGTGCCTTTCTAGTGGTGTTGGCACTGACTCTCTTGTTGCTCACAATAAGCGCTGACTTCACTCTCACCTCCTTCACACAAATCAAGACATCTAGTGAGAGAGTAGCCACAGCACTATCTTCCTCCATATGTCAATTACTAGCTGCCACCACCAACTGTTTTTTACAGGTCTATTGCACTTACTGGTAATGTTGAGCCTCACGAGGCTTTAGTGGTGCGGTTTATAGAGCAAGAGGAACTAAGATATTACATTTTAAATATGTAATACAACAATTAGGTAGTGCTTATAAAAATAAACAAAAGATGTTGGAAAGAGGATAAAGGTACCTTTACACTAAACGACTTACCAACGATCACGACCAGCGATACAACCTGGCCGTGATCATTGGTAAGTCGTTGTGTGGTCGCTGGGGAGCTGTCACACAGACAGCTCTCTCTAGCGACCAACGATCAGGGGAACGACTTCGGCATCGTTAAAACTGTCTTGAACTATGCCGAAGTCCCCGGGTAACCAGGGTAAACATCGGGTTACTAAGTGCAGGGCCTCACTTAGTAACCCGATATTTACCCTGGTTACCATTGTAAAAGTAAAAAAAAAACAGAAAACAGTACATACTCACATTCCGATGTCTGTCACGTCCCCCGCCGTCAGCTTCCCGCACTGACTGTGTCAGCGCTGGCCGTAAAGCAGAGCACAGGGTAAATATCGGGTTACTAAGCGCGGCCCTGCACTTAGTAACCCGATGTTTACCCTGGTTACAAGTGAACACATTACTGGATCGGCGTCACACACGCCAATCCAGCGATGACAGCGGGTGATCAGCGACCAAAAACGATCTCCCAGCAGGGGTCTGATCGTTGGTCGCTGTCACACATAACGAGATCGTTAGCGGGATCGTTGCTACGTCACAAAAAGCGTGACGTTGCAACGATATCGTTAACGAAATCGTTATGTGTGAAGGTACCTTAAGACAATACAGCACATACAGTACACACGTGGTCAAAATTGTTGGTACCCCTCGTTTAATGACAGAAAATCCCACAATGGTCACAGAAATGTCTTCAATCTGACAAAAGTAATAATAAATAAAAGATCTATGAAAATTAACAAATGAAAGTCAGACATTGCTTTTCAACCATGCTTCCACAGTATTTAAAAAAAAATAAAACTCATGAAAAAAAAGCAGTGCAGCATGTTTTAGAAAATCTGTCCATTGTAAGTAGCAAGAATCGTGTATTTAACCCCTTAATGACCGCCAATACGCCTTTTAACTGACCTGAGATATAAGAGAATAGCCTCCCCATACAGGTGACAATCCAGCAGCTGTTGGCTGTACACTATAACTGACAACTTGCTGCATCAGCCATGATCAGTGTTTGCACCTTCTAAATCTGTTTAACCCCTTAGATGCTGCTGTCAATAGTGACTACATCATATAAATGGTTAACAGAGTGTGTGGGCTTCCTCTTTATCCTAATTGGTGCCCTCAGATCATGATTGTGTGGTCTTGATGTTTGCCATGGCAATTCATGACCAAATAGCGGCATCAGAGTCTGAGGGCTGCATCGGCCTGTTCAGAAGTTAGTGGCATTTAGGTGGTAAAAATGCACATTTTCATTTTTGTCATGCCACTTTGCATTAATTCCTGAAAATAACCTGAAGGGTTAATAAACAACCTGACTTCAGTTTTCAATATGTCAGGGGGTGCTGCTTTTAAAATGGTATAACTTTTGGGGGTTTACCAAAATATAGGACCCCTAAAGTTACTTCAAACCTTGATAGGTTCCTAAAAAAAAAAAATTTTGTAAATTTCCAGGGAAAAAATGAAAAATTGCTGCTACATTATACCTCCTAAAATACTAACAAAATAAAATAACATTTTACAAACGGTGCAGATGTAAAGCCGACATGTGAGAAATGTTATTTATTAATGCTTTTCTGTGGTATGACTAT
Organism: Ranitomeya imitator; assembly: GCF_032444005.1. Taxonomy (NCBI): domain Eukaryota; kingdom Metazoa; phylum Chordata; class Amphibia; order Anura; family Dendrobatidae; genus Ranitomeya; species Ranitomeya imitator. The sequence continues at coordinate 956,121,952 of NC_091282.1, read as the reverse complement.
CTGGATTAAAGGGATAGTCATTCAAAATTTGAAAATTGCTAATTTTTTAACATTTTTCTCAAATTTTTGATATTTTTTATAAATAAACACAAAACCTAATTACCTAAATTTATCATTATCATAAAGTATAATATGTCACGAAAAAAGAGTCTCAAAATCACTGGGATTTGTTGAAGCATTCCGGAGTTATTACCACATAAAGTGACACTGGTCAGATCTTAAAAATTTGGCTCCGTCACTAAGGGGTTTTAAAGGAATTTTCATTTCTGCAGGACTTTAACCTGTTTTGCTTCTTTAAAGGCCCATACTGTAGTAGTGGGGTAGTCCTTTACATTGCAGTTATGCTAAAAAGATGATCCAGCTTGTGATGAAATTAAAAAAAGGACATTGTGCATTTCCAAAAGGAAACTTAAAGTGAAGAATTAAAAAAAGTAAACCCTGAAAGGAAAAAAAAAAAAAAAAATAAATAAATATATATATATATATATATATATATATATATATATATATATATATAAATGTGTACATGAGGATAGGGAAAGGACATCATAAAAAACAAGCGCGTTTCAAACGCAGGTCACATTCTTAAACTTAATCTGAGATTATATACAGTTGCATTTAAATGTTTGGGCACCCCTGTTCAAAATTACTGTTATTGTGAACAGTTAAGCAGGTTATTTATTTATCTCACTTATATAGTGCCATTATTTCCAAAGCACTTTAAATGCATGAGCAGCACTGTCCCCACTGGGGCTGACAATGTAAATTCCCTATCAGTATGTCTTTTCAGTGTGGGAGGAAGCCAGAGTACCCAGAGGAAGCCCAGGCAAACACGGGGAGAGCATACAAACTCCTTGCAGATGTTATCCTTGGATTTGAACCCAGGACTCCAGCGCTGTAATGCTGCAGTGCTAACCACTGAGCCACCATGCTGAAGGTGAAATCATCTCTAAAAGGACTAAAGTTAAAGATCACACAATTTCTATTTTAGGTAAAAAATCATATATATATTTTCATCTTTTACATTTTAAAAATTAGAATGAGACACAAAAGTTTGGGCACCCGTGGAGATTTGTATACTCAGATAACTGACCAATGTTTCAGCCCTTAATTAGCCTTGTTCGCTATCATTAGGAAAGGCCAGATGATGCAAATTTCCCAGCTATTTAAAAACCCAGCCTCCTCTAACTTTGTGAAAAAAAACAGCAGCCATGGGTTCTTCTAAGCAGCTGCCTAGCACTCTGAAAAGGAAAATGGTAGAAGCCCACAAAGCAGAGAAGTCTATAAAACGATAGTACAGCATTTTCAAGTTGCCCTCTCCTCAGTTTGAAATGTAATTAAGAAATCGCAGTTGACAGGAACAGTGGAGGTCAACATAAGGTCTCAAAGACCAAGCAAAATTTCTGCGAGAGCTACTCATAAGAATGCTAGAAAGGCAAATCAGAATCCCTGATTGACTGCAAAAGATCTTCAGAAAGATTTTGGAGACTCTGAGTACATTGTTCTACTGTTCAGAGCCACCTGCACAAATATGGCATTCATGGACGAGTCATCAGAAGAAAACCTGTCCTTCATGCTCATCATAAAATTCAGCATCAATAGTATACAAAAAAACATCTAAACAACCCTGATGCATTTTGGAAATAAGTCCTGTGGGCCGATGAGGAAAAAATAGAACTCTGTGACCACAATGATCAAAGGTATGTTTGGAGAAAAATGGGCACCGTATTTCTGGAAAAGAACATTTTGCTATCCATTAACCCCTTTACCCCCAAAGGTGGTTTGAACGTTAAAGACCAAGCCAATTTTTACAATTCTGACCACTATCATTTTATACGGTAATAACTCTGGGACACTTCAACAGATCCCACTGATTCTGATAATGTTTTTTCATGACATATGGTAGTGGTAAAATGTCTTTGGTATGATATGCATTTATTTGTGAAAAAAATTTGAAATTTGACAAAAAGTTTGAAATTTCGCAATTTTCCAACTTTGAATTTTCATGCCCTTAAATCACAGAGCTATATCACACAACATAGTTAATAAGTAACATTTCCCACATGTTTACATCAGCACAATTTTGGAACCCAAATTCTTTTGGTTAGGAAGTTATAAGGGTTAAAAGGTGAGCTGCTGCTCAGTGCTCTACTGGTGTCTCCGATGCTGCGAGTGCGCAGCCGGCGCTGCCCGATGCTGCAGTGGCGGTCTCCAACCCTTCCGAGGCCCACCCCGACAGTCCCATGATTTCCTGTGTGGTGGACTCCGGTAAAATGGCTGCCGGGGGAGCGGTGCATGTGCAGATGGAGATCTCTGCACTGAGATCTCGGTAGATGAGATTTCAGCACTGAAATCTCAATCTCCACTGCGCAGGAAATCATGGGACTGCCGGGGCTATGGCCTTTCGCAAAATGTAGGAAGAGCCCCGGCAGCACCGGAGACCACCACAACAGCACTGAGCAGAGCCGTGTGGGCACCCATAGCATCGGAGACACCAGCAGAGCATCGGGCAGCAGTGCCAGACACCCGCAGCAGGACTGCCGGACACCCGCAGCAGGACCGCCGGGCACCGGAGACACCCGTAGGTCACCGGTCAGCAGCACCAGACACCAGCAGCACTGCTGGACACCCCTTCATCCCAGCCTGCAGCATCACCCCACTCCTGCCTCCTCCAGCAGCAACCCCGCTTCACTGCAGCCACCAACCCCAGTAAGCAATAAGATGCATGGATTATAAGAAGCACCACCATTTTATTAAAAAAAAAAAAATCTTATTTTTCTCCTCAAAATTTGGGGTGCGTCTTATAATCCGGAGTGTCTTATAAATCGAAAAATATGGTAATTTTTTCTGAGCATGCCGATACCCATATGAGGGAGAAAAATACTGTTTGGGAACACGGCAGAGCTTAGAAGGGAACAAGCGCGAATTGGTGGACGCCATATCGCATATGAAGAGCCTCTGATGTACCTAAACAGTGAAAATCCCCCACAACTGACACCATTTTGGAAACTAGACCCCTCAGGGTCACTGATCTAGATGTGTGGTGAGCACATTGAACCCAGAGGTGCTTCATAGAAGTTTATGAAAATAAAAAAAATCTAATTTTCCCCACAAATATGTTTTAGCCCCAAATGTTGCAAGGTTAACAGGAGAAATTACATGCTACAATTTGCTGTGCAGCGTACGCTGATACCCAATATGAGGGAGAAAATGATTGTTTGGGAGAATGGCAGGGCTCGGAAGGAAAGGAGCGTCATTTGACTTTTTAAATGTAAAATTTCCTGGAATCATTAGCGGACGTCATGTTCCATTTGGAGAGCCCCTGAAGTGCCTAAACAGTGGAAACACTCCACAAATGACCCCCATTTTGGAAAATATACCCATCAAAGAATGTATTTAGATCCATGGTGAGCACCTTGAAACCCCAGGTGCTTCATAGAAGTTTATAACGTTGAGCCATGATAATAATAAAAGCGCCAGATTTTACTGTTATGGTTTGCAGGTGCCATGACCCACTGGGAGAGCCCATGATGTGTGAACACAGCAGAACCCCCCATAAGTGACCCCATTTTTCAAACTATACCTCTTAATGAATTCATATAGGGGTGAAATGATCATATTGACACCACATGTGTGTCACAGAATTTGATACCCTTGGGCAGTGAAGAAAAAATAACTACATTTTTACCACTAAAATATTCTTTTAGCCACAGATTTTACATTTTTACACAAGAAGTGTATAAAAATGGCACCACACTTTGTCCTACAACTTCTACTGAACGTGGCAATACCCCATATGTGGTTGTACAGTACTACTTAGCCATACGGAGAGACTCGGGAGGAATGGAGCACTATTTGCCTCCTGGAGCACAAATGTTTCTAGAACAGTTTGCAGACTCTATATACAGAGCCCTTAATTGCTAGAACAGCAGAATCACCCCTCAAGTGAATCCATTTTGGAAATTATACCCCTTGGTATGAATGCTGCCAAGTGAATTTTGCAAATTGCCGTTGCAGTGACCAGTAGGCTGTAGTGACCTTTATGCTACAGTCACCAGTACATTATGCCCAGCCCGTGCATCTGGAGACATGCACCCATAAGTTAGGTGGGCTCTCATCACTTCAGAAATGCCAAACGTGGATGCTATATGTGGTTTAGGTACACTATGAGGCTCAGGGGGGAAGGGGCATTTGGATTTGGGAGCGGAGAATTGGCTTCATTTCTTTTGACAGGTGAGGAGCCATTTCACTTTTCCAGAGCCTTTGTGCTACCAGTAGCATGGAAGCCCCCTATATTTCCGTTAACAGATGACAGACCTGAGTAAGGGCTTGCTTTTTTTGTGGATAGAGCTAAAGCTTTTATTGGGAACATTTTAGATAACATTTGGGATCACATTTATCTGGTGCTCTATGCTGACCTCTTACTTTTGAGCTTCTATCTAAATCTCTGAGTGATGTGATTCAGATGAACCTCCCAGGGGATCTATTCACTATAATGAGGCAGCAGAATTACTCTGGACTCTATCTGGCTTCTGTTCAGCGGTGTCCTTCTTTTCAGAAGAGCCCAAAACTGGCCACTTTTATACAAATCCTAAAAAAATACAGACATTGCTGGATCACAGGTCAGATGGCATCCACAGTTCCTCTATCTGCTTCATTATAGGAAATCTTCCTCTGAATCTGAATTTTTCTTCACTGAACTCTTTGTCCTGATCACATATTTCAGAGACTTACATGGAAACTCAGGTGCAAGCGCTCAGTGCAGAGTGCAGGATAAATGTGCGCCGAGCCTTACTGCGATCTTTGGGAGGCAGAATGAAAAAATCAAGAGCAGGTGAAGAATTGGTTTTATTTATTTTTTACACCGTCGTGCGGTTTAAGTGACTAGGTGACTTTATTTCTCGGGTCGGTGCGATTACAGCGATACCAGATTTATATCTGGTTTTTATGTTTGGTGCTGTCACACTAAAAGATGCTTTTTATTGCAAACAATAGTGTTTTGGCATCACCATGCTTTGAGAGCTATATATTTTCCATATTTTGGCCCATATAATCATGTGAGGGCTTGTTTTTTTGCAAGACGAGTTGACATTTTTTTGCTACCATTTTTGAGTACATGACATTTTTTGATCGCTTTCTATTCCGATTTTTGGGAGGCAGAATGAACAAAAAACAGCAATTCAGGATTTTTTGAGGGGGTAGGGGTTTCATGCTATTCTGTGTATGATAATATTGACAAGGCAGTTTTATTCTTCAGGTCAGCATGATTACAGCGATACAACATTTATATCGATTTTTTTATGTTTGGCGCTTTTACACAATAAAATCGATTTTATAGAAAAAATTATTATTTTTGGGTCGCTTTATTCTGAGAGCTATACATTCTTTATTTTTCCACTGATGGAGCTGTATCTCAGCTTGTATTTTGCAGGACAAGATGACGTTTTCAGTGTTGCCATGTTTAGTTAAATCCGTCTTTTTGATCGCGCTTTATTCCACTTTTTATTCGGTGGTATAATGATAAAGCATTGTTTTTTGCTTTGTTTGTAATTTTTTATGGTGTTCACTAAAGGGGTTAACTAGTGAGACAGTTGTAGAGGTCAGGTTGTTGCGGACGTGGCGATTTCAAATATGTTTACTTTTATTGTTTAGATTTTTTTCATACAAATATTTATGGATACAATATCTTTTGATATTTTTTATTATTAATTTAGTTTTTTTATATGTTTACAATTATGTTAACAATTTTTTTTTACTTTCTTACTTTGTCCCTCTATGGAACCATCATTTCCATACAGACTGATTGCTTGTACAGCATGGGGATGCAGCAGCATCCATGTGTTGCACAGTCTGTAAGCTCTGAACTGAAGGAGAAAGTTGCTGATCTTGCACTGGGCATGATCAAGCAACTTTCCTAGCTCTGTTGACCCGGATGTCATCATGACGACATCGGGTCATCATAGCTACGATCGGGACCCTGCGTTATGCCGCTGGGTCTCCAATCCAAGGGCAGATGGGCTGTTATCCCACTGCCAGCTCATGGAATGCTGTGATTGTGTTTGATGGCAGCTTTTAGGGGTTAAAGTGCTGTGAGCGGTGTGTGACCGCTCCTTGTACTTAGTGCCGAGTGTCAGCAGTCAGAATCAGCTGATACCCGGCGACGATCGTCTGCACACAGCCCGTGTGCACGGGTCATCCCGATGACATAATAATCCGTTCCAGGTCAAGTAGGCACAGGGACAGATTATTACAACAAATGTCAGAAATGGCTTAAGCATATGGGTGGCTCAATCATGCTTTGGGGTTGTATTGCAGCCAGTGGCACAGGGAACATTTCATGGATAGAGGGATGAATGGATCCAATGAAATTTCAACAAATTCTTGAAGCAAACATAACACCATCTGTAAAAAAAAAAGCTGAAGTTGAAAAGAGAATGGCTTCTACAAATGGATAATAATCCTAAACACAAGTCAAAATCCACAATATACTACCTCAGAAGGCACAAGCTAAAGGTTTTACAATGTTACTCACAGTCCACTGACCTGAACATTACTGAAAATCTGTGGCTAGATTTCAAAATAGCAGTGCATGCAAGACAACCCATGAATTTCACAGAACTGGAAGAATTTTCCAAGGAAGAATGGACAAAAATCCCTCAAACAAAAAGCGTTTAACTACAAAAAGTATTTGAAAAGCTGTCTTTTTAAAAGGTGGTTCTACTAATTATGCATCGGTGCATTTTCCCTTTCGTAATTTTTAAAATGTAAAAGATGAAAATATATTTTCTTTGCCTAAAATACAAAGGAAATGTGTCATCTTTAATGTGAGCTGTTTAACTGTATAGAGACTGAACTACCGCTACTAGGATCCTCCTGTCCCCATAAAACATGAATATTATTGGCATATCTTGTTTACACTTGGAAATTTCCTGTTGACAGCAAAGGTCATAGGCCTCCATGAACCATTCCCATATCCAATGAAAGAGACATTTAGAGAAGCGAAGGATCATTCCTATGTATTCTTCTTTGCCTTTAGATTATCACATGGTTTTGGGTGACAACAGGAAGATTGACATGGCTGATGATTATTCAATGATATATGACTTACAAAAGATAACTGAATCAATGTCCTATGAATGAAGGACTGTTACACTAATACTAGGTGCATGATCTCTCTTTGTAATCACAATTTCTGGATCCACATAGCTTAATGTAAACCTATTACCAATTGTAACATAACCTCATATAAACATAATAGACAGGGTCCCTCTTAACCAACCAAGTCCTAAGCAAGATTTCAAGATAAAGTCTTGCAGCAAAGCACCTGGAACACATCTCCTAAGCACAACATTTGATTTACGTCCCCATGTTTATAATAAAGCCCAGTCACTGGGTGGCCAGCTCAGGTTTGGAAGGTTTGCAGAGTTTGCTTCTGGCAGGAAAAATAATCCTCAATGGGTGTTTTTCGTTTTTTTTTTCAATGAAAATGTTATAAGATATCAACAAGGTAAAATAAATTCTTAAGGGCAATGTATAGCTCATAAAAAATTGAGAAACTGTATAAAAGTAAATACAACTGGCGCTGTTAATAAGTAGATCCAAAGTTTACTAAAGCATAGCAAAAGGCAAATCAGTCTGTATGATGAAGCAGTGAAAGCCATCCCATGTCAGAACTGCTTTATGTCAAGGATTTAGTGTTTAAGAGTATTTTCTGACTATTTTGATATGCTTGGGCCAGTTTGCCTAGGGTACAAAGTTTTAAGGGTACTAAGGCTTTACAAATGTATAATACATGTTTTTAAAAATGTTGTTTTACTTTAGGCTGGTCGTGGGTTACCTCCAGTAGTTAGTAGCATGATAATTTATTGAATTTATTTATTCTGCAGCACCCCCATATGAACCCATTGTTGTGTGCCTGTGTTTACAGGGATTGTATCACTGGGGCCAACTTCTATACAGGTGCTTCTCACAAAATTAGAATATCATCAAAAAGTTCATTTATTTCAGTTCTTCGATACAAAAAGTGAAACTCACATATTATATAGAGTCATTACAAACAGAGTGATCTATTTCAAGTGTTTATTTCTGTTAATGTTGATGATTATGGCTTACAGCCAATGGAAACCGAAAAGTCCTAATCTCAGTAAATTAGAGTAATAAACAAAAAAACACCTACAAAGGCTTCTAAGCATTTAAAAAGGTCCCTTAGTCTGTTTAAGTAGGCGCCACAATCATTGGGAAGACTGCAGATTTGACAGATGTTCAGAAGGCAGTCATTGACACACTCCACAAGGAGGGTAATCCACAAAAGATCATTGCTAAAGAAGTTAGCTGTTCACAGGGTGTTGTATCCAAGCATATTAATGGAAAATTGAGTGGAAGGAAAAAGGTGCAAAAGCAACTGGAATAACCACAGCCTTCAAAGGATTGTTAAGAAAAGGACATTCAAAAATTTGGAGTGGACTGCTGCTGGAGTCATTACATCAAGAGCCACCACACACAGATGTATCCAGGACAGGGGCTACAAGTGTCAGATTCCTTGTGTCAAGCCACTCATGACCAATAAACAACCCCCGAGGCATCTTACCTGGGCCAAGGAGAAAAGAACTGACTGTTGCTCAGTGGTCCAAGGTGTTGCCCCCGCTCAAATACTCACCTCTCCTGGTTCTTGCGGCAGCTGCAGCGTCTTCAGCGCCCTCTGACTCTGCGACGTCTCAGTGCAGAGGGCGCGATGACGTCATCACTGTGCGCGCCGCTCAGCCTCTCTGTCCTGAGCATTACAGAGCCGGAGAGAGGCTGACTGGCTGCACCGGACCTGCGCTAGAAACGGGGGAGGTGAGGATTTTACTTTTTTTTTTTCTTTATGTCTGACTCTGTCTGGGGGCAATGCTGGACACACTGGGGCAATACTGGAGACCATGGGGCAGATTGCTGGACACACCGGGGCAATACTGGAGACCATGGGGCAGATTGCTGGACACACTGGGGCAATACTGGAGACCATGGGGCAGAATGCTGGACACACTGGGGCAATACTGGAGACCATGGGGCAGAATGCTGGACACACTGGGGCAATACTGGAGACCATGGGGCAGAATGCTGGACACACTGGGGCAATACAGGAGACCATGGGGCAGATTGCTGGACACACTGGGGCAATACTGGAGACCCTGGGGTAGATTTCTGGACACATTGAGGCAATGCTGGAGACCCTGGGGCAGACTTCTGGACACACTGGGGCAGATTTCTGGACATACTGGGGCAATGCTGGAGACCCTGGGGCAGATTTCTGGACACTGGGGCAATGCTGGACACTGGGGCAGATTAGAATATCATCAAAAAGTTCATTTATTTCAGTTCTTCGATACAAAAAGTGAAACTCACATATTATATAGAGTCATTACAAACAGAGTGATCTGGACACGCTGGGGCAGATTGCTGGACACGCTGGGGCAATGCTGTGCACGCTGGGGCAGATTGCTGTGCACCCTGGGGCAGATTGCTGTGCACACTGGGGCAGATTGCTGTGCACACTGGGGCAGATTGCTGTGCACACTGGGGCAGATTGCTGTGCACACTGGGGGCAATGCTGGACACACTGGGGGCAATGCTGGAGACCCTGGGGCAGACTTCTGGACACACTGGGGCAGATTTCTGGACATACTGGGGCAATGCTGGAGACCCTGGGACAGATTTCTGGACACACTGGGGCAATGCTGGGCACTGGGGCAGATTGCTGGACACACTGGGGCAATGCTGGACACTGGGGCAGATTGCTGGACACACTGGGGGCAATGCTGGACACACTGGGGCAATGCTGGACACACTGGGGCAATACTGGAGACTCTGGGGCAAATTTCTGGACACATTGAGGCAATGCTGGAGACCCTGGGGCAGATTTCTGGACACACTGGGGCAGATTTCTGGATATACTGGGACAATGCTGGAGACCCTGGGGCAGATTTCAGGACACTGGGGCAATGCTGGACACTGGGGCAGATTGCTGGACACGCTGGGGCAACTGTGGCAGATTGCTGTGCACACTGTGGCAGATTGCTGTGCACACTGTGGCAGATTGCTGTGCACACTGGGGCAGATTGCTGTGCACACTGGGGCAATGCTGGACACTGGGGCAGATTGCTGGACACACTGGGGGTAATATGCTGGACACACTGGGGCAATGCTGGACAACATGGGGGTAATATGCTGGACACACTGGGGCAGATTGCTGGACACACTGGGGGCAGGACTTGAGGCATGAGCAGAATGTAGATACGGGGCATGATTGGAGACACGGGGCAGGATTGGATCATGGGGCAGGATTGGATCATGGGGCAGGACGGATACGATGGAGGCTGGTGGGGCAGGATGGGGAGATCATATGGGGTAGAATGGATACTCATGAGGGCAGGATGCGAGAACATATGGCTGCAGCCAGGAATGAGATAAACGGGGCCAGGGTGGGGAATAGTATTACCATAGGGGCTAATTAAGGGATATTATTACTGCAGTGATGTATTTATTTTATTTTTTGAGTATACTGTTTTAAATGGGGGGGCGGTCCTGTTACTGTGCAGAGTGACACTATATCACCTTTTTTTCTTCATGTGGTGTAATGTAGAAGTTGTGAAAAATTAAGTAATGTGTTCTGCAAGCGGAGCTCGAGATAACTGTGTTATTTCCTGCAGAAACGAGTTCTGGCTGGAAGGAATGATGGCAGTCTGTGCTGGATGAAAGATGAAGGACTTCACCTAGAGACGTCACTGGTGAGTCAGTGTTACCTATACACTGACACTATACACTATATACTATATACAGCGGTCCTGTGTACAATGTCACCAGTGATCACTGTATTATCTATACATTATATACAGAGTTCCTGTGTATAATACCACCAGCATACTAAGTACAGATCTCCTGTGAATACTGGCACTTATGGTGATAGTATTGTGTTTTTTTTTATTACTGATCAGTATTGTAGTATTCAGTCACTATGTGGTGGTAATATGTGGTCTGGAAATGGTGTTGTGGTATTTGTCCCTTGTATGTAGAATTATTCGGTCACTATGTGGTCTGGTCATGGTGTGGTGGTATTAAGTCACAGGTTTGGCATGTGGGGGTGACACCATTAGGCCCATTTTAAGTTCTACAAAACAGGAAAACCAATTTTGTTAACCTTTGTGTGTATTGAGCCGGGGGAGGGGGGGGGCGCCAAACTCGGGAACAGCCCCAGGCGGCAAAAGCTCTAGCTACGCCTCTGCATGGAGAGGCACACAATCCAAGCTACTTGAGGTCTAGTGTGAAGTTTCCACCATCAGTGATGGTTTGGGGAGCCATGTCATCTGCTGGTGTAGGTCCACTGTGATTTATCAAGACCAATGTCAGCGCAGCCGTCTACCAGGAAATTTTAGAGCACTTCATGCTTCCCTCTGCAGACAAGCTTTTTGGAGATGGAAATTTCATTCTCCCGCAGGACTTGACACCTGCCCACATTGCCAAAAGTACAAATACCTGGTTTGAAAACAACTTGATTGGCCAGCAAACTCATCTGACCTTAACCCCATAGAGAATCTAAGGGGTAATGTCAAGAGGAAGATGAGAGACACCAGACCCAACAATGCAAACGAGCTGAAGGCTGCTATCAAAGCAACTGGGGATTCCATAACATCTCAGCAGTGCCATATGCTGATCGCCTGCATGCCACATTGCTTTGATGCAGTAATTAATGCAAAAGAAGCCCCAACCAAGTATTGAGTGTATTTAATGAACATACATATCAGAAGGCCAACATTTCAGATTTTAAAATAATTTTTTAAGCTGGTGTTATAAGTATTCTAATTTACTGAGAAAATGACTTTTGGGTTTTCATTTACAGAAATAAACACTTGAAATAGATCATTCTGTTTGTCATGACTCTATATAATATATGAGTTTCACTTTTTGTATTGAAGAACTGAAATAAATTAATTTTTTGATGTTATTCTAATTTTGTGAGAAGCACCTGTATATGATTTTTGTGGGCATAACATAACACATTAAAGATCCCCTCCCCTCTGGCCCCAGGATAAGTAATTTTCCCACTCAACTCATTGGAGACAAGGTTTTTTTTAATTTCCTTTGGTGTTAGGACTATAGGAATATGCAACTGAAAAAAAACACTGTGTTATGTCTAATGCATAATCTGAAAAGGCAATTGATGAATCAGAGGTTCCCCTTCTGGTGTCCTTTACATCCCTATGTTCTTCATCACAATTATACCCTAATACATAACACGATTATTTGCCCACAGTGTTTGTTTAGCATACTTCAGTCCTATGGTAAAGCTTACTGCTACAGATGTTCCATACCTTTTTTAAAGAAGCACTCCCATCAATGTTTTTATCCTCTTAATATATTTCAATCATCATATTGTATAGCACTGTCCACTTAAAATTGCTCATTTTGATCTTCTACCCAGTTAGTTTGTCTGTTTTCCATTAGGTCTATGACACTTCATGATTGAAAACTGACTAGCTGAATCCATCTAAGCTCTATGTAGAGATAGAAAGTCAATTTTCCCTGCATGAGTCATCACTTCTAAAGCCCCTGGCGGGGAGGAGCGGAGCAGCGAGGTCAGGAGTTTAAAGGGAAGGTGCCATCAAAAAAATTTTTTTTTTCAGAAATTGTAAAAATGTAAAGAATTAATGATTACATTTTCTTAAAAAATATTATCATTTCTTTATAATTTAGTAAAATATGAAAAATAATTTGAAAAGTTTTGGAATTTCCACTTTTCAACACTAGGGGGAGCAGCTGCTGAAATTTCAGAAAAACCTAGTGTACAACTAGCTCACATTACTGCACTGCTGACGTGTGTGATGTCTCCTCTCCTCCCCTTATGGGTGTTTGCTAAGGGATTAGAGAGGATGATATTCAGGAACCCAGTGAGCAGCCATTTTGTTGGTGACTGCAGAGTATGGCTGCCGTCACACTATCAGTATTTGGTCAGTATTTTACCTCAGTATTTGTAAGCCAAAACCAGGAGTGGAACAAATAGAGGAAAAGTATAATAGAAACATAAGCACCACTTCTGCATTTATCACCCACTCCTGGTTTTGGCTACAAATACTGAGGTAAAATACTGACCAAATAATGATAGTGTGAAGGCAGCCTTATACTGACAAGTAGACAGTCACCAAGGATAGCAAGCAGCAAGGATTCTGGGAGATATGTGGTGGAGGGAGCAGGGTGACAGCAGCACAGAGTATTTCAGGAGAGCAGTGTGCTGGTCTATAGGGGCCCCCTGTTTGGTGTGCGGAGCAGCCAGGGATTGTACATAGAGCGCTGTCTTTTATACACATGGATGGACCGTCTGCTCCACAGAAATCCAGGAAACATTTCTGCGGATTGATAGCCTGGTCTGATCCAGACTTTGCATGCAGACCCCATTCCCCTCCTCAGATCCTGTCTTCTCCATCCTGTCCTGGCAATGTGTGAAAGCGAGGCGACAGGCGCAGTCCGGGGTGATGCTGGGAAGGAAATGTAGCCATATAGTAACGATAAAAATGAGACCCCTCTCTTCAGCTGCCTCACCAGCCCTGACTGCACCTAACTGGAGGTCATGCTTTACCCTCTATTACCCCAGACCCGCGTGCAGGTGCTCAGCCAGAACCACCATAGAATGGGTCCGCTTTCTGAAGATAATACTGCCATAGTGTTCTCGCATAATACCGCCATATAGATCACACACAATACTATCAAATAGATCACACAATACTGTCATACAGTTCTCACATAATACCACCATATAGATCACACATAATACCGCCAGTGTTCTCACATACCGCCATATAGATCACACATAATACCGCCAGTGTTCTCACATACCGCCATATAGATCACACATAATACCGCCAGTGTTCTCACATACCGCCATATAGATCACACATAATACCGCCAGTGTTCTCACATACCGCCATATAGATCACACATAATACCGCCAGTGTTCTCACATACCGCCATATAGATCACACATAATACCGCCAGTGTTCTCACATACCGCCATATAGATCACACATAATACCGCCAGTGTTCTCACATACCGCCATATAGATCACACATAATACCGCCAGTGTTCTCACATACCGCCATATAGATCACACATAATACCGCCAGTGTTCTCACATACCGCCATATAGATCACACATAATACCGCCAGTGTTCTCACATACCGCCATATAGATCACACATAATACCGCCAGTGTTCTCACATACCACCATATGCTTCTCACATAATACCGCCATATAGATCACCCATAATGCCGCCACATAGATCTCACATGTATTGTAAATAAAGACTCGGCCAGAATAAAGTCCTTTATTAATCTTTTTTATACCATACCGAACGCATAATCCTCGACTCCCTCATCTCCCACAACAAAAATAATAAACCACAATGGGGAAAGACACGCAGGGGGGAGAGGAGTGCATAGGAGAGGATTAGATACTGACTGCTGAGCCGTGTATCTAATCCTGTCCTGTGTGATACTGTGCTGCGCCGTGTATCTAATCCTATCTTGTGTGATACTGTACACAGGACAGGATTAGCTACACAAGACTAGATTAGCTACACAGGACAGAGGTAGCAGTGGTAGATGGTATATAGAGGCAGGCAGCAGTGGTAGATGGTATATAGAGGCAGGCAGCAGTCGTAGATGGTATATAGAGGCAGGCAGCAGTGGTAGATGGTATATAGAGGCAGGCAGCAGTGGTAGGTGGTATATAGAGGCAGGCAGCAGTCGTAGATGGTATATAGAGGCAGGCAGCAGTCGTAGATGGTATATAGAGGCAGGCAGCAGTGGTAGATGGTATATAGAGACAGGCAGCAGTGGTAGATGGTATATAGAGGCAGGCAGCAGTGGTAGGTGGTATATAGAGGCAGGCAGCAGTGGTAGGTGGTATACAGAGGCAGGCAGCAGTGGTAGGTGGTATACAGAGGCAGGTAGCGGTGGTATACAGCGGCAGGTAGCGGTGGTATACAGAGGCAGGTAGCGGTGGTATATAGGGGCAGGTAGCAGTGGTATATAGGGGCAGGTAGCAGTGGTATATAGGGGCAGGTAGCAGTGGTATATAGGGGCAGGTAGCAGTGGTATATAGTGGCTGGTAGCAGTGGTATATAGTGGCTGGTAGCAGTGGTATATAGTGGCTGGTAGCAGTGGTATATAGTGGCTGGTAGCAGTGGTATATAGGGGCTGGTAGCAGTGGTATATAAGGGCTAGTAGCAGTGGTATATAGGGGCTAGTAGCAGTGGTATATAGGGGCTAGTAGCAGTGGTATATAGGGGCTAGTAGCAGTGGTATATAGGGGCTAGTAGCAGTGGTATATAGTGGCTGGTAGCAGTGGTATATAGGGGCTGGTAGCAGTGGTATATAGGGGCTGGTAGCAGTGGTATATAGGGGCTAGTAGCAGTGGTATATAGTGGCTGGTAGAAGTGGTATATAGGGGCTAGTAGCAGTGGTATATAGTGGCTGGTAGCAGTGGTATATAGGGGCTAGTAGCAGTGGTATATAGGGGCTAGTAGCAGTGGTATATAGGGGCTAGTAGCAGTGGTATATAGGGGCTAGTAGCAGTGGTATATAGTGGCTGGTAGCAGTGGTATATAGGGGCTAGTAGCAGTGGTATATAGTGGCTGGTAGCAGTGGTATATAGGGGCTAGTAGCAGTGGTATATAGGGGCTAGTAGCAGTGGTATATAGGGGCTAGTAGCAGTGGTATATAGGGGCTAGTAGCAGTGGTATATAGGGGCTAGTAGCAGTGGTATATAGGGGCAGGTAGCAGTGGTATATAGGGGCTAGTAGCAGTGGTATATAGGGGCTAGTAGCAGTGGTATATAGTGGCTGGTAGCAGTGGTATATAGGGGCTAGTAGCAGTGGTATATAGGGGCAGGTAGCAGTGGTATATAGGAGCAGGTAGCAGTGGTATATAGGGGCTAGTAGCAGTGGTATATAGGGGCTAGTAGCAGTGGTATATAGGGGCTAGTAGCAGTGGTATATAGGGGCTAGTAGCAGTGGTATATAGGGGCTAGTAGCAGTGGTATATAGGGGCTAGTAGCAGTGGTATATAGTGGCTGGTAGCAGTGGTATATAGGGGCTAGTAGCAGTGGTATATAGGGGCAGGTAGCAGTGGTATTTAGGAGCAGGTAGCAGTGGTATATAGGGGCAGGTAGCAGTGGTATATAAGGGCTGGTAGCAGTGGTATATAGGAGCAGGTAGCAGTAGTATATAGGAACAGGTAGCAGTGGTATATAGGGGCTAGTAGCAGTGGTATATAGTGGCTGGTAGCAGTGGTATATAGGGGCTAGTAGCAGTGGTATATAGGGGCAGGTAGCAGTGGTATATAGGAGCAGGTAGCAGTGGTATATAGGGGCAGGTAGCAGTGGTATATAAGGGCTGGTAGCAGTGGTATATAGGAGCAGGTAGCAGTGGTATATAGGGGCAGGTAGCAGTGGTATACAGGGGCAGGTAGCAGTGGTATATAAGGGCTGGTAGCAGTGGTATATAGGAGCAGGTAGCAGTGGTATATAGGGGCAGGTAGCAGTGGTATATAGGAGCAGGTAGCAGTGGTATATAGGGGCAGGTAGCAGTGGTATATAGGGGCAGGTAGCAGTGGTATATAGGGGCAGGTAGCAGTGGTATATAGGGGCAGGTAGCAGTGGTATATAGGGGCTAGTAGCAGTGGTATAGGGGCTGGTAGCAGTGGTAGATGCATAAGAAAATAAAAACTCTGTACTTACCTTCAGTCCTCTTCCAGGAAGTGCTGAGTCATGTTCAGGGCAGAGCAGTGTGACGATCTCCCTGCTCTGCTCAGAACAGGTCGGCAGTGAGCAGTGATTGCAGCCTGTGCTGTAATACTAAGTACAGGCTGCAATCACAGCTCCTGGCTGCAGATACTCACCCCGAACCTCTCTTCCCAGCATCAGCTTCTCCCTGGCAGCTCCTGCTATGATCGCACACACTGAGCTGTGTGTGCGATGACAGAGGAAAAAAACAAAATGGCCGCGATCTCCTCTCACAGCTGTGACGTAGCAGCCCAGGGGGCGTGCCCAAGTCACAGCTGAGAGGCAGGAGGAGCGGTTGGAGCCCGACTGTTGGCTCCTATGCCCATGGCTGCCATAAGTGAGGTGTGCAAGTGTCGTGCCCAGACACTTACACCCACACTAATGAAAATGGCGGCCTCCAGTGGCAAAAGTAAAAATGAATAAATAAAAAAGTATTAAAGTACTACATTTACTTTTGTATTAAAAATAATTGATTATATAATCAATAATTATTAATACAAAAACTAAAATCACGGCACCCTCCCTTTAAGAGGGGAATGATTTTTGCAGGGAAAAGAGAATTCCTGTTTCTACATAGATTAGACAAAAGAGAAGAATTTACTTGGAAGAAAGAAGCAAATGTAAGTTCACAGTGCTGTAAAATATGGTGTCATCGGAGGGCTTCTTTAATCTAATGCACCAGATTGTGATACAATGAAAAGGAAGTTTTACTACAAATAATGCATTGTGTCCATGATTGAGTATTAGGGTGCTCAGGCATGCTCGTTACTCAGCACAGTATTGCAGGCGCTCAAGCGCAAGCATGAGTCCCTGTTCCTCATGTGTTGCACATGTGGTGATTGCCTGCCATACACATTTGATACAGTAAGCATGTTGGCTACTGCCATTAGTGTGATTGGTCATCAGCAACACGTCATCGGAGCTATCTAAGATCCTGGGACCCGATGTTTGACCCACTGACCTCTGAAATTAGAGGATAAAATGAATATTCATTTCTTCCCCGGCCCATCTCTCAACGCTGAGAGATGTGCGGGTGAAGCAGTGAATATTTATTAATCATTTACTTCTGCTTAACTGGCAGAGGAGTTATTTAAAAACAAATACACACACACAAAAGTATTTTATTGATAAAAAACTCCCTGACAATTCCCATCATTTACCCATTTATTAGAAAGTAAAGGTTCGATGCAGGTCTGACATAGTCCACGGCATAATGATCACCACTTTGACATCCTCAGCATATGAAGACTCAAGCACAGAACAAAGCTTGATATGTTGTAGCAGCTGCTGCCAGTTATCACGCTGAGGGTACAATGAGAGCTGGATGCTGTGATGAGCTGTGACGTCAGGAAGGTTACCTCCAGTCACAGACACTGCGTGACAGTGTGGGAAACAGAGTCTGAGACCGGCGGTAACCTTACTGACATCACCGCTGGTCACAGACACTGCAAGATCCGGCAGTGTCTGCTGATGTGACACCCATGAAGCCCTGTTCTCTGAATGGGGCTCCATATGCTGGAATTTTTTATGGGGCTAGTCATGTGTCATCGACTACAGCAGATCCATTGGACTATACCAGACCAGTGTGGGATTTTTTCGGGGGAAATAAATTGGTGAAATAGAGTGTCTGGTTTTTTTTGTTAAAATAAAGGACTTTCTCTGTGTTTGTGTGTGTTGGTTTATACTTACAGGGTTAGTCTGACTGTCACCCCTCCATTACTGACCCAGAGCCAACTGCTGACATAAACCCCTAATTCCATTACCCCAAATGCCACTGCACCAGGGCAATCAGGAAAAGCTGAGACAGGGCACCAGAATTGATGCATCTAATGTGATGTGCCAGTTCTAGGATGGCTAAGGGCTGGTAGTTTAAGCTAAGAAGGGACCAATAACCATGGCTCTTCCCAGCCTAATAATATCAGCCCACAGTTGTCTGCTCTCTATCTATCTATCTATCTATCTATCTAATCTATTAGTCAAGAGGAAGGTGAGAGACACCAGACCCAACAATGCAGGTGAGCTGGAGGCTGCTATCACAGCAACCTGGGATTCCATAACACCTCAACATTGCCACAGGCTGATCGCCTCCATGCCACATCACATTGGTACAGTAATTGATGCAAAAGGAGCTCCGACCAAGTAGTGAGTGCATTTACTGAACATATATTTCAGTAGGCCAACATTTCAGATTTTAAAATCATTTTTCAAGCTGGTGTAATAAGATATTCTAATTTACTGAGATAATGGCTTTTGGATTTTCATTGACTGTAAGTCATAATCATCAACCAAAATAAACACTTGAAATAGATCACTCTGTTTGTAATGACTCTATATTACATATGAGTTTCAGTCTTTGCATTGAAGAACTGAACTAAATTAACTTTTTGATGATATACTAATTTAGTGAGAAGTACTTGTATCTGTCTATCTCTTTATCTGTCCATATGTCTCTTTAAATAGACCTTTTTTCCTTTTTTCAACTAGCTTTAAATAGCATTTATTGCTGTACAAAAGCACAAGTGGAAATACGCAATGAAAAAAGCGGTAAAAAGCGCAACGTGTGCACACAGCCGCAAGACTTTAAGGTTACTGAAGTTCCCTGCTGCTGGGACACTTGGGGGCTGTGAACTAAGGTTACCATATTTGGGCAGCTTGGAACTCTAGTAACCTTAAAGTCTCTCTTAAGTTTTCAGGGCCTCACAGCTGCTGGGAGACCCAGTGGCTGTGAACTCTAGTGGCTGTGAACTCTGTCTACCAGAGTTCACAGCCACTGGGTCTTGCAGCAGCTGTGAGGCTCAGAAATCTTATGGGAGCCTTTAACCCCTTCCCGACCTTTGACGCACCGTATGCGTCATGAAAACCTGTGCCATTCCGACCTGTGACGCAGTATATGCGTCATGGCCGGAATAGGCTCCTGCAGGCCGGGTGAAAGGGTTAACTGTAATTTCACACGGCCTGCAGGGACAGGAGGAGTTGTACTTTAGCCCAGGGGGGGTGGCTTCACCCCCCCCCGTGGCTACGATCGGTCTGATTGGCTGTTGAAAGTGAAACTGCCAATCAGAGCGATTTGTAATATTTCACCTAAAAAACTGGTGAAATATTACAATCCAGCCATGGCCGATGCTGCAATATCATCGGCCATGGCTGGAAACACTGTTGTGCCCCCACCCCACCCCACCAATTGCCCCCCCCAAGCCACCGATCTGTGGTCCGCTCCCCTCCGTCCTGTGCTCCGCTCCCCCGTCCTCCTGTCCGCTCCCCCCGTGCTCCAATCCCACCCCCGTGCTCCAATCCAACCCCCCTGCACTCCAATCCACTCCCCCCGCACTGCGATCCACCCCCCCGCACTGCGATCCACCCCCCGTGCTCCAATCCATCCCCCGTGCTCCGATCCACCCCCACGTGTTCCGATCCACCCCCCATGTTCCGATCCACCCCCCATGCTTCGATCCACCCCCCGTGCTCCCCCCCACGCCAGCATACTTACCGAGCCTCCCGGGGTCCGTCCGTCTTCTTTCCTGGGCGCCGCCATCTTCCAAAATGGCGGGCACATGCGCAGTGCGCCCGCCGAATCTGCCGGCCGGCAGATTCGTTCCAATGTGAATTTTGATCACTGTGATAAAACCTCACAGTGATCAAAATAAAAAAAAAACAGTAAATGACCCCCCTCCTTTGTCACCCCCATAGGTTGGGACAATAATAAAATAAAGAATTTTTCTTTTTTTCCACTAAGGTTGGAGTTAGAACTAGGGTTAGGGTTAGGGTTTCGGTATGTGCACACGTATTCTGGTCCTCTGCGGATTTTTCCGCAGCGGATTTTGATAAATCCGGAGTGCTAAACCGCTGTGGATTTATCGCGGATTTACCACGGTTTTTCTGCGCATTTCACTGCGGTTTTACAACTGCGATTTTCTATTGGAGCAGTTGTAAAACCGCTGCGGAATCCGCAGAAAGAAGTGACATGCTACGGAATGTAAACCGCTGCGTTTCCGTGCAGTTTTTCTGCAGCATGTGTACAGCGATTTTTGTTTCCCATAGGTTTACATTGAACTGTAAACTCATGGGAAACTGCTGCGGATCCGCAGCGTTTTCCGCAGCGTGTGCACATACCTTTAGAATTAGGCTATGTGCACACGGTGCGGATTTGGCTGCGGATTCGCAGCAGTGTTCCATCAGGTTTACAGTACCATGTAAACATATGGAAAACCAAATCCGCTGTGCCCATGATGCGGAAAATACCGTGCGGAAATGCTGCATTGTATTTTTCGCAGGATGTCAATTCTTTGTGCGGATTCCGCAGCGTTTTACACCTGCTCCTCAATAGGAATCCGCAGGTGAAATCCGCACAAAAAACACTGGCTATCCGCGGTAAATCCGCAGGTAAAACGCAGTGCCTTTTACCCGCGGATTTTTCAAAAATGGTGCTGAAAAATCTCACACGAATCCTCAACGTGGGCACATAGCCTTAGGGTTAGGGTTGGAATTAGGGTTGTGGTTAGGGTTAGGGGTGTGTTGAGGTTAGGGTTGTGGTTAGGGGTGTGTTGGGGTTAGGGTTGTAATTAGGGTTTTGGCTACAGTTGGGATTAGGGTTAGGGGTGTGTTGGGGTTAGTGTTGGAGGTAGAATTGAGGGGTTTCCACTGTTTAGGCACATCAGGGGTCTCCAAACGCAACATGGCGCCACCATTGATCCCAGCCAATCTTGTATTCAAAAAGTCAAATGGTGCTCCCTCAATTCTGAGCCCCGACGTGCGCCCAAACAGTGGTTTACCCCCACATATGGGGTACCAGCATACTCAGGACAAACTGCACAACAATTATTGGGGTCCAATTTCTCCTGTTACCCTTGAGAAAATAAAAAATTGCTTGCTAAAACATCATTTTTGAGGAAAGAAAAATGATTTTTTATTTTCACGGCTCTGCGTTGTAAACGTCTGTGAAGCACTTGGGGGTTCAAAGTGCTCACCACTGTCTAGATAAGTTCCTTGGGGGGTCTAGTTTACAAAATTGGGTCACTTTTGGGGGGTTTCTACTGTTTAGGCACACCAGGGGCTCTGCAAACGCAGCGTGACGTCCGCAGACCATTCCATCAAAGTCTGCATTTCAAAAGTCACTACTTCCCTTCTGAGCCCCGACGTGTGCCCAAACAGTGGTTTACCCGCACACATGGGGTATCAGCGTACTCAGGAGAAACTCGACAACAACTTTTGGGGTCCAATTTCTCCTGTAACCCTTGGGAAAATAAAAAATTCTGGGCTAAAAAATTATTTTTGAGGAAAGAAAACTTATTTATTATTTTCACGGCTCTGCGTTATAAACTTTTGTGAAGCACTTGGGGGTTGAAAGTGCTCAACACATATCTAGATAAGTTCCTTTCGGGGTCTAGTTTCCAAAATGGGGTCACTTGTGGGGGGTTTCTATTGTTTAGCCACATCAGGGTCTCTGCAAACGCAACGTGATGGCCGCAGACCATTCCATCAAAGTCTGCATTTCAAAACGTCACTACTTCACTTCCGAGCCCCGGCATGTGCCCAAACAGTGGTTTACCCCCACATATGGGGTATCAGCGTACTCAGGAGAAACTCGACAACAACTTTTGGGGTCAAATTTCTCCTGTTACCCTTGGGAAAATAAAAAATTGCGGGCTAAAAAAATCATTTTTGAGAAAATAATTTTTTTTTTTTATTTTCATGGCTCTGCGTTATAAACTTCTGTGAAGCACTTGAGGGTTCAAAGTGTTCACCACACATCTAGATTAGTTCCTTTGGGGGTCTAGTTTCCAAAATGGGGTCATTTGTGGGGGATCTAGTAACATTGTAACATAGTAACATAGTTAGTAAGGCCGAAAAAAGACATTTGTCCATCCAGTTCAGCCTATATTCCATCATAATAAATCCCCAGATCTACGTCCTTCTACAGAACCTAATAATTGTATGATACAATATTGTTCTGCTCCAGGAAGACATCCAGGCCTCTCTTGAACCCCTCGACTGAGTTCGCCATCACCACCTCCTCAGGCAAGCAATTCCAGATTCTCACTGCCCTAACAGTAAAGAATCCTCTTCTATGTTGGTGGAAAAACCTTCTCTCCTCCAGATGCAAAGAATGCCCCCTTGTGCCCGTCACCTTCCTTGGTATAAACAGATCCTCAGCGAGATATTTGTATTGTCCCCTTATATACTTATACATGGTTATTAGATCGCCCCTCAGTCGTCTTTTTTCTAGACTAAATAATCCTAATTTCGCTAATCTATCTGGATATTGTAGTTGTCCCATCCCCTTTATTAATTTTGTTGCCCTCCTTTGTACTCTCTCTAGTTCCATTATATCCTTCTTGAGCACCGGTGCCCAAAACTGGACACAGTACTCCATGTGCGGTCTAACTAGGGATTTGTACAGAGGCAGTATAATGCTCTCATCATGTGTATCCAGACCTCTTTTAATGCACCCCATGATCCTGTTTGCCTTGGCAGCTGCTGCCTGGCACTGGCTGCTCCAGGTAAGTTTATCATTAACTAGGATCCCCAAGTCCTTCTCCCTGTCAGATTTACCCAGTGGTTTCCCATTCAGTGTGTAATAGTGATATTGATTCCTTCTTCCCATGTGTATAACCTTACATTTATCATTGTTAAACCTCATCTGCCACCTTTCAGCCCAAGTTTCCAACTTATCCAGATCCATCTGTAGCAGAATACTATCTTCTCTTGTATTAACTGCTTTACATAGTTTTGTATCATCTGCAAATATCGATATTTTACTGTGTAAACCTTCTACCAGATCATTAATGAATATGTTGAAGAGAACAGGTCCCAATACTGACCCCTGCGGTACCCCACTGGTCACAGCGACCCAGTTAGAGACTATACCATTTATAACCACCCTCTGCTTTCTATCACTAAGCCAGTTACCAACCCATTTACACACATTTTCCCTCAGACCAAGTATTCTCATTTTGTGTACCAACCTCTTGTGCGGCACGGTATCAAACGATTTGGAAAAAACGAGATATACCACGTCCAATGACTCTCCGTGGTCTAGCCTATAGCTTACCTCTTCATAAAAACTGATTAGATTGGTTTGACAGGAGCGATTTCTCATAAACCCATGCTGATATGGAGTTAAACAGTTATTCTCATTGAGATAATCCAGAATAACATCCCTCAGAAACCCTTCAAATATTTTAACAACAATAGAGGTTAGACTTACTGGCCTATAATTTCCAGGTTCACTTTTAGAGCCCTTTTTGAATATTGGCACCACATTTGCTATGCGCCAGTCCTGCGGAACAGACCCTGTCGCTATAGAGTCCCTAAAAATAAGAAATAATGGTTTATCTATTACATTACTTAGTTCTCTTAGTACTCGTGGGTGTATGCCATCCGGACCCGGAGATTTATCTATTTTAATCTTATATAGCCGGTTTCGCACCTCTTCTTGGGTTAGATTGGTGACCCTTAATATAGGGTTTTCATTGTTTCTTGGGATTTCACCTAGCATTTCATTTTCCACCGTGAATACCGTGGAGAAGAAGGTGTTTAATATGTTAGCTTTTTCCTCGTCATCTACAACCATTCTTTCCTCACTATTTTTTAAGGGGCCTACATTTTCAGTTTTTATTCTTTTACTATTGATATAGTTGAAGAACAGTTTGGGATTAGTTTTACTCTCCTTAGCAATGTGCTTCTCTTTTTCCTTTTTGGCAGCTTTAATTAGTTTTTTAGATAAAGTATTTTTCTCCCTATAGTTTTTTAGAGCTTCAATGGTGCCATCCTGCTTTAGTAGTGCAAATGCTTTCTTTTTACTGTTAATTGCCTGTCTTACTTCTTTGTTTAGCCACATTGGGTTTTTCCTATTTCTAGTCCTTTTATTCCCACAAGGTATAAACCGCTTACACTGCCTATTTAGGATGTTCTTAAACATTTCCCATTTATTATCTGTATTCTTATTTCTGAGGATATTGTCCCAGTCTACCAGATTAAGGGCATCTCTAAGCTGGTCAAACTTTGCCTTCCTAAAGTTCAGTGTTTTTGTGACTCCCTGACAAGTCCCCCTAGTGAAAGACAGGTGAAACTGTACAATATTGTGGTCGCTATTTCCTAGATGCCCAACCACCTGCAGATTTGTTATTCTGTCAGGTCTATTAGATAGTATTAGGTCTAAAAGTGCTGCTCCTCTGGTTGGATTCTGCACCAATTGTGAAAGATAATTTTTCTTGGTTATTAGCAGAAACCTGTTGCCTTTATGGGTGTCACAGGTTTCTGTTTCCCAGTTAATATCCGGGTAGTTAAAGTCCCCCATAACCAGGACCTCATTATGGGTTGCAGCTTCATCTATCTGCTTTAGAAGTAGACTTTCCATGGTTTCTGTTATATTTGGGGGTTTGTAACAGACTCCAATGAGAATTTTGTTATCATTTTTCCCTCCATGAATTTCGACCCATATGGACTCGACATCCTCATTTCCTTCGCTAATATCCTCCCTTAAAGTGGACTTTAGACAAGACTTTACATAGAGACAAACCCCTCCTCCTCTCCGATTTTTACGATCCTTTCTAAACAGACTGTAACCCTGTAAGTTAACTGCCCAGTCATAGCTTTCATCTAACCATGTCTCGGATATTCCCACTATGTCAAAGTTACCTGTAGATATTTCTGCTTCTAGTTCTTCCATCTTGTTTGTCAGGCTTCTGGCGTTTGCGAGCATGCAGTTTAGAGGATTTTGTTTTGTTCAAATCTCCTCGCTGTGGATTGTTTTAGAAATGTTCTTACCTCCCTTCTGAGTATGTTTTCCTGGGTCTTCTTTGTTCAAGTCTAATGTTTTTCTTCCCGTCCCCTCTTCTTCTAGCTTAACGCCCTCCTGATGAGTGTAGCGAGTCTTCTGGCGAATGTGTGTTTCCCAGGTTTGTTGAGGTGTAGTCCGTCTCTGGCGAGGAGTCCATCGTACAAGTAATTCACACCGTGGTCCAGGAATCCGAATCCTTGTTGTCTGCACCATCGTCTTAGCCAGTTGTTTGCATCAAGGATCCTGTTCCATCTCCTGGTGCCATGCCCGTCTACTGGAAGGATAGAAGAAAAAACTACCTGTGCATCCAGTTCCTTTACTTTCTTCCCCAACTCTTCAAAGTCCTTGCAGATTGTCGGTAGGTCCTTCCTTGCCGTGTCATTGGTGCCAACATGTATCAGAAGAAATGGGTGGACGTCCTTGGAGCTGAAGAGCTTTGGTATCCTATCGGTCACATCCTTGATCATCGCACCTGGAAGGCAGCATACTTCTCTTGCGGTTATGTCCGGTCTGCAGATGGCTGCTTCTGTGCCTCTCAGTAGTGAGTCTCCCACCACCACCACTCTTCGTTGCTTCTTGGCTGTACTTTTTGCTGTCACTTGTTGCTGTGTGCCCTTTTCTTTGTTGTGTGTGCTGTGTGCCCTTTTCAATGTTTATGCACACAGGGGCTCTCCAAACGCGACATGGTGTCCGCTAATGATTGGAGCTAATTTTCCATTTAAAAAGCCAAATGGCGTGCCTTCCCTTCCAAGCCCTGCTGTGCGCCCAAACAGTGGTTTACCCCCACATATGGGGTATCTGCGTACTCAGGACAAACTGGACAACAAAGGATAGAAATTTACAAAGGACATTATAGGTACCAGACCATACCTCTAATGTTGACAGTGCAGGTGTAAGATTCATTAACCCCTTAACCCTGGAGCTTTTTTCAGTTTTACGTTTTCTTCCCAGAGCCATAACTTTTTAATTTTTTTATTATTATTATTTATTTATACAGCACCAGGTGCTGTACATGAGACAGGGTTACATCAAAATACAAATATCACTTACAGTAAACAAACTAACAATAACTGACTGATACAGAGGGGAGAGGACCCTGCCCTTGCGGGCTTACATTCTACAGGATTATGGGGAAGAGAGTAGGTTGGGGATTGCAGTAGCTCCGATGGTGTTGAGGTGGCTGTGTGATCATTACAGGTTGTAAGCTTCTTTGAAGAGATGGGTTTTCAGGTTCCGTTTGAAGGATCCAAATGTGGTTGCTAACCAGATGTGTTGGGGCACAGAATTCCAGAGGGTGGGGGATATTCGGGAGAAGTCTTGGAGACGATTGGGTGAGGAGCGGATAAGCGTGGAGGAAAGAAGGAGGTCTTGGGAGGATCGGAGATTACGTGAGGGAAGATATTGAGAGATTAGTATGGAAATATACGAAGGAGAAAGGTTATGGATGGCTTTGTAGGTAAGTGTTAGTAGTTTAAACTGGGTATGAGGGAAATTGGAAGCCAATGAAGGGATTTGCATAGAGGGGAAGTAGAAGAGGAGCGAGGAGAGAGATTAATTAGTTGGGCAGCAGAGTTAAGGACGGACTGGAGTGGTGTGAGAGTGTTAGAGGGTTGCCCACAAAGGAGGATGTTACAGTAGTCGAGGCGAGAAATGATTAGGGCATGCACAAGCATTTTGGTAGAGTGAGGGTTGAGGAAAGGACGGATTCTGGAAATATTTTTGAGTTGGAGTCAAAAGGAGGTGAGGAGAGCTTGGATGTGTGGTTTAAAGGACAGGGCAGAGTTCAGGGTTACTCAGAGGCAGTGGATTACCTGGACGGGGGAAAGTGTGAATTCCTTTATTGTGATAGATAGATTAGGTAGGGAAGATGTGCAAGATGTAGGAAAGATAATTAGTTTAGTTTTGTCCACATTGAGTTTGAGAAAGCAAGAGGAGAAGAAGGAGGATATGACTGATAGACAAGATAATTGAGAAGAGATTGAAAAGAGAAGAGGTCCTAGGACAGAGCCTTGAGGGACACCAACAGAGAGGGGACGAGATGAAGAGGTAGTATGGGAGTAGGAAATGCTAAATGTGCGGTTGGTAATGTATGAGGAGATCCAGGATAGGGCGAGATCTTTGACACCAAAGGAAGAGAGGATCAGTAGTAGGAGGCAGTGGTCAACTGTGTCGAAGGCAGAGGAA
The DNA here is from genome assembly GCF_032444005.1 of Ranitomeya imitator. Taxonomy (NCBI): domain Eukaryota; kingdom Metazoa; phylum Chordata; class Amphibia; order Anura; family Dendrobatidae; genus Ranitomeya; species Ranitomeya imitator. The sequence goes on along the minus strand of NC_091282.1, from coordinate 956,094,174 downwards.
AGGTCTAGGAGGAGGAGTATAGAGAATTGTCTGTTAGCTTTGGCTGTAAGTAAGTCGTTAGTAATTTTGGTCAGGGCAGTCTCAGTGGAATGGTGGGGACAGAAGCCAGATTGACGGTTGTCGAAGAGAGAGTTAGATGCAAAGTGAGAGGAAAGTTCAGCATGGACATGCTGCTCAAGGAGTTTGGAAGCAAATGGGAGCTAAGATATGGGGCGATAGCTGGATATAGTGTTTGGGTCAAGAGATGGCTTTTTGAGGATAGGTGTGATTGTGGCATGTTTGAAGGCAGAAGGGAAGGTACCAGAAGTTTGTGAAAGGTTGAAGAGATGGGTTAGGGATGGGATTAGTGTGGTGGTGAGGTTGGAGAGGAGGTGGGATGGGATGGGGTCAAGTGCACAAGTGGTGAGGTGTGATTTGGAGAAAAAATGAGCAAGCTCACCTTCAGTGATTTTGGAGAGTGAAGTTATGGAGTTTGGGCATTGGTCTGGCATACAAAGGGGTTGTGGTGTTTGGGCAACAAAGACTTGCCTTGTTTAGTCTATCTTATTTTTGAAGTGCATGGCAAAGTCCTTGGCAACGATTAGGGAACTCGGAGGGGGCAGTGGTGGGCGGGGGAGGGAGTTAAAAGTGTTGAACAACTGTTTGGGGTTGTGGGATAAGGAAGATACGAGGGTTGTGAAGTAGGCCTGTTTAGCAGTGGTGAGAGCTGATTTGAATGCGAGTGTTGCTTGTTTGAGTGCAGAGAAATCATCTTGCGAATGCGTTTTCTTCCAACACTTATCTGCAATTCTGGATAATTCCCGAAGCTTTTTAGTGATGTTATTGTGAAAGGGTTGTTTATTGATTTGTCGCACTCTGCTATGCATGATAGGGGCGACTGAGTCGATGGCTGAAGCGAGAAAGGCATTGTAGAAACTAGTGGCCGTGTCTGTGTTGTGGAGAGAAGCTATGGAGGATAGTGGCTGAATAGAATCAGAGAGTGTGCGAGGGTCTAGATGTGCAAGGTTTCTGTGGGGTGTGCATGTTGCTGGACATGGGTGACAGGTGTGGAGGACAGTGATGAGAAAGTGAGCAGATGGTGGTCGGATAGGGGGAGAGGGGAGGTGGTGAAGTTGGATAGGGAGCCCAAACGGGTGAAGACTAGGTCTAATGTGGGTCCGTCTGTGTGGGTGGCTGAGGAGGACCACTGATTAAGTCCAAAAGATGAAATAAGGAACAGGTGTTTGGAGGCTGCTCACTGGTGGATATCAATTGGGATGTTGAAATCACCCATGATGATGGTGGGAATGTCAAAAGACAGAAAGTGAAGGAGCCAGGTGGAGAATTGGTCAATAAAAGCCGTGGTCGGGCCCGCAGGTCGGTATATGACGGCCATTTGAAGGTTGAAGGGAGAGTGGATGCGGACAGAGTGGACTTCAAAAGAGGGGAGGATAAGGGAGGGTAGAGGTGGAATTGGGTTAAAGAATACAGTTGGAAGAAAGGAGAAGGCACACTCCCCCACCATGTCTGTTGCCAGGACGAGGAGTGTGGGTGAAGTGGAGGCCGCCGTAACATAGCGCAGCAGGGGAGGCTGTGTCAGAGGGTGTCAGCCATGTTTCGGTGAGGCCCAGGAAGGAAATTTTATAAGAGGTAAAGAGATCGTGAATCACGTGGAGTTTATTGCAGATGGAGCCGACATTCCAGAGTGCTCCAGAGAGAGGGAGCAGGAGGGTGGGCGTCAGGGGCATGGGATTGAGGTGGGCAAGTTTTCGGTTGTTTATGTTGGGTTGGGAGCGATAGAAGGGGGTAATAATGGGAGGTATGAGCTGTGGGGGTCCATGATTGGGAGATATGTCGCCAGCAGTGAGGAGAAGCAGAGAGAGACAGAGCAGGTGGGAGGAGACTGGGCGGCTTGTTTTGTGTTTTATTAGGAGAGATCTGAGTTTGAGGTGCAGGTCAGCAGAGGAGGTCAGGTGGGGAGGCAGAAGGGAAGGAGAGATTATTACTTGGTTAGAGGGTGCTGGAGTTTGGGGATAGCAAAGGAGAGTGAGGAGTAAAGGAGCCAAAACTGTTAGAGTGTATGTCAGCATGATGAGTAAGTGTGGTGGAAAGGTTAAGAAATTTAGTACATTTATTAACAGTGGTTAGTCTTACCTTCTGTTCACTTCTGGCTAATTTCTGGCATATTTCTGCTGTCATCTTTGCTGTTAACCTTTTAGAGCCATCCTTCTAGAGACAGACCACGGTCCAGACCGACCTGTGTCTCTGAATTTATAACTGGCTAAGGCTAGTTTCACATTTGCGGTTGTGTCCGCAGTGTATCGTCCGCAACCACAAACGCATGTAAAACCGCATACAAACGCATGATAACGCAGCGTTTTCTATCTGCATCAGCTTATGCTTGCGGTCAAAAAATGCAACGTTTACATGTGTTTCCATGCATTTTGCTTACGCTTACGCTTTTTATGCGCATGATTTGTAAAGGTGAAAAATGTACCAGGAGAAAAATCAAGATAAACAGACACCACCATTGGGACACCAATGGGCGTGTCTCATGTGAATTCTTTATATAGACACTTTGTACAGCTGAAATCTTCAGATTTTGCTCCTGCATCCTGCTTCACGATGTATCTTCGCATGGAGAGCTTTTATTTCAACCTGGATTTGGATCTCAAGCTGTTTCTTGCCTTTGTGTTTGCTTGTGAGCAACAAAGAAACAGAGAAGAACACGGCGTCAGCGTTTTTGGAGACACCCGATTATTGAATTACGGGAGAGCCGTGGAGCCTACCACACCCTATACAGTGAGCTCAATGCCAAACCAGAGAATTTTTTGGAATATACCAGAATGTCTCAAGAGACCTTCCAGAATTTGCTAGGATGTGTCAAAGGAGCCATAAGGAGACACTACACCCAGCTCCGTAGAGCAATTCCTGGTCACGTTAAGGTACGTAATATTTCAAAACAAACACCTGTCATAATTATTATTGTTCTGCCATGTATTATTTGTTTTTCTTTTATGTGTTTAGCAAAACCCCATCATCAATATCATTGTTCGTAACTTGTTTATTTCTTTTCTTGGCAGATTCCTGGCTACCAGAGAGAGCTTATTATCGCTCCATTTTCAGTACCGGCCTGGAATTTTGGACACCCGCCGTGCTTTGTGGACCGTTCTCTGGGAATAATTTATCCCCCTACCCAGTGTGGAAATGTGGCAGGAAATTTCTGGAAAATTCTGGCAAGTCTGTAATTTCCCCAACTGTTTGGGAGCAGTGGATGGAAAACACATTCGGATTATCAAACCCACCAGAACTGGATCAGAGTACTTCAACTATAAAAAAATATTTTTCTGTAGTGCTCATGGCAATTGCCGATGCTGACTGTCGCTTTGTCACCGTGGACATTGGAGCTTTTGGCCGTGGCCTTGACTCCCAGACTTTTAAAAACTCTGACATGGGCCAACGCCTGTATGGAAAACATTTAAATTTCCCCCTGCCACGACCTCTTCCCAACACTGAAGGCCCGCCAATGCCATTTGTTATGGTTGGGGATGAGGCCTTTCAGATGTGTGATAACCTACTGAAACCATACTCCAGTCGGGACTTGAACCACACCAACAAAATTTTTAACTACAGACTGAGCAGGGCACGAATAACTGTTGAGTGTACCTTTGGGATTCTTGTCTCAAAATGGCACATTCTTGGAATAGCCATTAATCTAAAAATAGAGACAGTCGATGAGGTTGTCAAAGCCTGTGTGGTTCTACATAACTACATAATGGCTAAAGAGCGACCCAACATTGAACTTGATGAACCAGTTTCAAACCCCTGCCAGATTACCAGCATCACCCTATTAGGTCAACAGTAGAAGTTGCCCAAAAGAGGGACCAATTTGCTGCCTACTTAGTTTCTGATATCGGACGTGTGGCATGGCAAGATGGAATGGTGTAATAAAATGTTCTCTTGTGTTTGGGTATATACCTATAATGTTAAAATGTTCATGTAATATTTTATGTTACTAAAAAACCTGTTTTGAAACCTGTACCGAGTGCCCTCTGTCTTTAATCAACTACTGGTAGGCGACTTCTGTTTCGATCCTGCGTCTCTTAAGTCTGCAGTACCTTTTGGACGCAGAATGAAGAGATGATGGAGGTAATACAAGGCATATGTATACTCACCAGGCCACGTGTCAGAAATAGTTAATTGAGGATGCTGGGTTTTGTGCCTCCTGAATTCACTATTTCTGACACCTGGACAGGTGAGTATAGATATGCCTTGCATTACCACCATCATCTCTTCATTCTGCGTCCAATACATTACGCAGACTGAAGAGATGCTAGAGAAAATAAAAGTCATATTTGCTTTTTGACAACTCATAGCTCCATGACATACACAAGAAAAAAAGCTGCAGTGCAGTGTTCAAGTTGTGTAAGTGCTGGAGATATGAGGTGGCAAAAACACACAGTGTATGGCGCAGTGTGTTAGTCGGCGCATGGTGTGTTGCCGGCGGTGGAACCCAAAGAACCAAACCGATTTAGGGGCAAAGAACTACACATTTATTAAAAAAAAATTACATTAACTATGGTGACTTGGACATATTTGGAGGTGAGGGGGAGGGAGTGCGCGAGTCCAGTGCTTTTTTTTTCTTTCCTCCAGGTGTTTTGCGCTGCTGTCTTCTGGGGAGTGTTATCGTGGTGTCTATAGGCGGGATTGTGTGGGTGGGCGGCCTGGCAGTATCCGGTTGCTGCTGCGGCATGGTGTGGGTGGACGGCCTGGCAGGATAATTTTTTTGCTGCTGCGGCTGTAGCATGGTGTGGGTGCACAGCCTGCCAGGATAAATTTGTTCTTGATGTTGCTGCTGCGGAGGCATGGTGCTGGTGGATGGCCTGCCAGGGTCCGCTTGCTGCGGCATGTCGGTGGTGGTGGTGGAGGAAGACCAAGCAGGAGCAGCACTCGGCATGGTGGTGGTGGTGGACTGTGCATCAGCACTTGGCATAGTGGGTCCGCTGTAGTGGTGTCCAGCAGGGCTTGGAATGGTGGTGGCCGTGCATTGGTATGCAGCAGAATTCGGTAGTGAGGTCATGCGTGTCAGTGTTGGCAGAGGTGGAAATACCCCCACTGACTGCTGCATGTACCGAGTCTGGTGCATAGCCTGCATATAAGCAGCATTGCAGGCCTGCATGACATTCAGCTGGAATCAGAAGTAAGGTGTTCCAACATGCCCTGTTCAATTTGATTGAAGAAATGATATGCTGGTCTCTGGAGGTCGGCTTTCAGACGGTTAAGGCGCTGGTTGATATCCTGGAAAAGTGTGTTCATATGAGTCAGACCACTTTCCAGTCTATCTCCCAGCGCCTTTAAGCCATTGTGGAAGATCGAGCTCAAGTGAAAAACTCGGGTATGAGTGACCTGTCCGACGCCTTCTGCCGCTGGCGGGAAGAGCCCCCCAAAATAGAGGCAGAGGACTGGGACAGGGGAACACCTGATGGACCCGCTTCCTGGTCTCCAATCTGTGTTGCAGACCTTCTTGCTGTGCGCTGCTGGATGGCTGGGATGAGTCCGTGGCTGTTCGATGAAGGACCGCTCCTGATCCAGGTTCGAGGGTGCTGCTCCAGGTTCTGTGAAAAGAAAAGAAAAACATTAGTACCAAAAATTTACAATAGTAAAATCACCATCTCCTGTGGACTAGAAAAAAAAACATTAGGGAATACAACACAATACAATACAACACAAAAATATTTACGTTGTCTGAGCAAGGACCGGTCTCAAAAACGCCAGCATTTTATGATATTTATACTTTCGGATCCTTGCTGCAGCACCATTGCAAACCTGGCACTCCTAACGAAGGACCTTGTTGAAGTGATCCTTCATCAAACATCAACGGTTCTGACTTTGTTCACTGGAAAAACAATACCAAATTTTTAGTCAATGCAGTTTCAGTCGTGATCACACAACTGTGTGATCACGACCGAAAGTGCATTGACTAAAAAGGTGAATGCCGCATCACATAGCATTTAAAAATTCCTTTTGAACACGTGAAGTGGCGTTGTCCCAGCTTGGGCCACCTCATTCCACAGCCGCCGGATGACCACATTGTCCGAGTGCTGCTGAACCCCTGTGTCCCACAACGGGACTCGCTCCTCGGCAAGAGAAATTAGTAGATCACTGTCGATCAAGTCTTCATCCCGTTCTGGAACCTAGAAAAGAAAGAAAGACATTGATGTTGTAAACATAAAAAAAAGAAAGAAAACAAGAGTTACAGAAAACAGGTAAGAATAAGTTAAAGTAAATAAATAAATATTCTCCCTGACGAAGGCACGCCGCCGAAAAGCGCGTAGGGGCAGTGGCACATCTACTAGGGCATTGGTAAGTTTGTACTCTTTATTGTCACTATTTCCACTCCTTGCCCAGTGTTTAATATGTCGCTATTTATCTGTACCTTGAGATTTTTATAGTACGGGCATGCTATTATGGTCTGATAGACTTCTAACTCACTGTATAAATCAATAGCACTTTTTTGCCTCTACATAGAACTAGTATAGCGACAGGGGAACACTGTGCAGTATGTGTATTACTATATTTGTATATTCCTAATATTACCTGCTCAGTGGTGGTGCCACCTTATATCTGTTTGGCTCAACCATTAGCATTTCTGGCTACCTTTTTAATTTTGTATGTATGTTTTTAAATATTAATAAAGATAGTTATTGCTCAATATACGCTGTTTTCTATATGATTGTATGTATTTAGCGTAGAACAGGTTCACATTTATCCAATTTGGACGCTATAGTCTTCTGAATTTTTCAGTTTACATAGTGTGTTGATTATGTGTCCTTTTGGCTAGGGGAAACCATCTGATGTACATACCAGGAATAGCAGACGGATACAGGGCAAGAGGGACCAGGAAAGATGGGTGATGGTGATGATATTATAGCCACTGGACATACCAGGAAATAGCAGATGGATACAGGGGAAGAAGGATCAGGAAAGATGGGTGATGGTGATGATATTACAGCCACTGGACATACAGTACAAGGAATAGCAGACGGATACATGGCAAGAGGGATCAGGAAAGATGGGTGATGGTGATGATATTGCAGCCACTGGACATACCTGGGGATGAAGCAAACCGATTGTCAGATTGATGGCAATAATGAAGCATAGTAATAATAATAAAAGTGAAACATCTATAGCAGGGGGTTATTTTTCTGTCATATTTCTGCTGTCATCTTTGCTGTTATCCTTTTAGAGCCATCCTTCTAGAGACAGACCACGTCAATATGGTCATGTGAGGGCTTATTTTTTTGTAGGACGAGTTGTACTTTTGAATGACACCATTGGTTTTAACATGTCTTGTACTAGAAAACGGGAAAAACATTCCAAGTGCGGTGAAATTGCATTTTAATGCAATGTCGCAGCGAATAAAAAAACGTAATTCTTCCGCTTTGACTTTTTTTTTCACTACGCTGTTCAGTGACCAGGTTAACTCGTTTTTTTATTGATAGATCGGGCGATTCTGAACGCGACAATACTGAATATGTGTATGCTTAATTTTATTTTTATTGTTTCATTTTGAATGGGGCGAAAGGGGGATGGTTTGAACTTTTATATTTTTTTGATATTTTTAAGCACATTTTTTTCCATTTCCCAATGCTTCAATAGTCTCCACAGGAGACTAGAAGCTGGCATAACTCGATCGGCTCTGCTCCATAGAGGCAATGGTCAGATCGCCTCTATGTAGTAGAATTGCTGACTTGCTATGAACGCCGACCACTGGGTGGCGCTCACAGCAATCCAGCACTGACAACGATAGAGGTCTCCAGGAGACCTCGGGTTGTCATGCCGTCATGCCGGAAGTGCCATTTAAATGCCGCTGTCAGCATTTGACAGCGGCATTTAACTAGTTAATAGCTGCAGGTGGATTGTGATTCCACCCGTGGCTATTGTGGGCACATGTCAGCTGTTCAAAACAGCTGAAATGTCCTGGGAAAGATGTGGGCTCATCTCCGGAGTCCACATCAAAGGGAGGGAGACCGACATTGGCGTACTATTACGCCTGATGGCAGAAAGGGGTTAAGAGACGCACTTAGCACTTCATGAATTAGGCACATCTTATCACTGGTGTGTGCCGTGCTCAAAGTGTACATTGGCCACGAAAGTGTTGTAACTTTTGAGGAATTTGGTTTAATGGGCTTCGCCATACCACTTGCCGCCCAAGTTCTTACTACTTTGGTATATCTGGCTAAGACTGGGTGAAAATGGCAAAAGCCACAACATTTTTTTAACAACTTCGAGATGTGCACAAATTTTCTGACTTTTCAAAGTGTATTATGCCAGAATTCTAGCAAAAATACTTTGATGAATTGTGGCCTAAGTGTATTACTGGATTCAGTACACAAATAAAACTAAAGTTTCTTAGGCATTTGTGATGTTTATATATCAATCTTACATTATGTTTGACTGTGCACACTCGAGTGTTACTGCAAGGAGGCATTGACTATAAACAGAAACAGGTTAAGGCTGGCATCTCAGGTAGCATTTGTTGTGTGTAACACTTTACGGTATGGCTGCTAAGAAGTAGTGTTGAGTGAATATGTTCAGAATCGATCACCGAATCGGAATTTGCCATATTTGTGCCATACTGGTATCAACATATTGGGTCATTTCTACTCCCATTGACTCCAATGACGCTCGGCTGTGTTCGGCGAATATTGCAAATACAATATTCGCTGCTGATCATAATCGGAGCCAAATTTTGAAAAATTAGCTCAACTCTACTATGATGACAATTTAAGTTTAGTATGTATGAAATGGTGAAATGGTTTCTCATCAGTGGCACCTCGGATGTGCACTACAAACTACTCACACGGAATGGTATGTGAGACCTTAGACTCTATAACATAAAGATGGGCCACCACTCCTGGGCCAGTGATATGTGTTTCCCCCAGGCTAAAATTTGCCAGCCCCTGGGTGTTTCCATCCATTTCAGCAATTTTCCACACAGGAAAGATATATATCTTGGTACCGTGTTAGCCAGTAGATAGAAAAATATTTAGAATTGAGAGTCCTCAGTGGTTGATAGCTTTTAATGGCTAACTGAAAAGATGGTAACAAATTGTAAGCTTTCGAGACTACACAGGTCTCTTCATCAGGCAAAGATCAGGCAAAGTCTTTGCCTGATGAAGAGACAGGTGTAGTCTCGAAAGCTTGCAATTTGTTACCATCTTTTCAGTTAGCCATTAAATGGTATCAACCACTGAGGACTCTCAATCCTAAGCAATTTTCCAGTCACCGTAGACCTCCTGGTAGGGTCTGCTGGAAAAATGCTCAAGTTTCCCATTGACTTTCATTATGTTTGTTACTTGAAATGAATACCCGAGCATTACAATTTGCTCGATCTAAATAAAGAGCACCTGAGTATTTCAGTGATCATCACTAGTGTTGAGCATTCCGATACCGCAAGTATCGGGTATCGGCCGATACTTGCGGTATCGGAATTCCGATACCGAGATCCGATACTTTTGTGGTATCGGGTATCGGTATCGGATCAATAGGAATGTGTAAAATAAAGAATTAAAATAAAAAATATTGATATACTCACCTCTCCGGCGGCCCCTGGACATCACGCTTGTAACCGGCCGGCTTCTTTGTTTAAAATGAGCGCCTTTAGGACCTGCGAATGACGTCGCGGCTTCTGATTGGTCGCGTGCCGCCCATGTGACCGGCACGCGACCAATCAGAAGCCGCGACGTCATTCTCATTCACAAAACTCCTAATTCTAGGAATTAAGGACCTGCGAATGACGTCGCGGCTTCTGATTGGTCGCATGCCGGTCACATGGGCTCATTTTAAACAAAGAAGCCGGCCGGTTACCAGCGTGATGTCCAGGGGCCGCCGGAGAGGTGAGCATATCAATATTTTTTATTTTAATTCTTTATTTTACACATCCCTATGGATCCCAGGGCCTGAAGGAGAGTTTCCTCTCCTTCAGACCCTGGGAACCATGAGAATACCTTCCGATACTTGATGTCCCATTGACTTGTAGTGGTATCGGATATCGGTATCGGCGATATCCGATATTTTTCGGGTATCGGCCGATACTATCCGATACCGATACTTTCAAGTATCGGACGGTATCGCTCAACACTAATCATCACCCATTACTAATCATCAACAGTCCCTTGTAAAAGAGAATTGATGATGACAAAAATTAACCATCTTCACTTTACCTGTCTATTCAGGTGCACCTAAAGTTCTTTACAGTCTTTTGTTTAAAAGTGATAGTTGTGGTTCTTCAAGCCACTAATCCATTTCTAGTTAGTTAATATTTTATGATCTTCAAACTTAGGCTGTCCAAAAGATATTTTGTTTTGAGGAACAGACAAATCAAATTAACATCCAAAATGGATTATTTGCAAAAACTGATGTAAATAGCAGGATGGCAGCAGAGGGACTGTCGGGACCATCTGGGTTCCGTTATGTTTGGCTTGTTTTAAGAACAGAAGAAAAAGTTTGACACTTTTTCTTTCGTTCTAAAAACGTTCACATTACAGAATCCAGATGGAATTCATAATAATCAGTGAGGTTCCTCTGCTACAGTTTGCATCAGTTATAACACTGATACAGTTTGGATATTAATGCCTTTTGTCTGTTCCTAAAACCAGAACAGTCAAAGGAATGTGAACATTGCCTTTCATGAAGGTATAATGTAGCCAAAGTCCAGGCGCGGACTGGCCCAGATGGCAGGAATGCATATGCCCCCCGGGCCGGTGTCTAACCAGCTGCACAGGGCCACTGGAGGACTGGCAGTGACTATGCGGTGGTGTCATCCCGCCAGCAGCCCTGACATGCAGGCTGCAGGGGTATGTGATGAGCAAGCTCCTATGCGCCACTGCCACTCTGAGGGAGAGAGCCAGAAGCCAAGATGAAAGGTCAGCATACCGGCCTGTGTGTGCACGGAGCTCCGGCTTCTCCTGCTCTTATCTGCTATCCCGGCAGAGAAGGAGAGACGGGGGAGGTGCCCGGACAGTGCAGAGCTGTGAGCAGGAGAAACTGAAGAGCTGCACATGGACATCAGCCGCCCCTGCACCACAGAGGAGAGTGTCCGTGTGTGTATGAGGAGAGAGTGCATGCGTGTGTGTGTGAGCTGTGTGCGTGTGTGTGTGTGAGCTGCGTGCGTGTGTGTGTGTGAGCTGTGTGCATGTGTGTGTGTGTGAGCTGCGTGCGTGCGTGTGTGTGAGCTGCGTGCGTGTGTGTGAGCTACGTGTGTGTGAGCTGCGTGCGTGTGTGTGAGCTGCGTGCGTGTGTGAGCTGCGTGCGAGTGTGTGCTGCGTGCATCTGTGAGCTGCATGTGTGTCATTATACAGTGGGGCCATGCGTGTGCCTGTCATTATATTATGGGGCCATGAGTGTGCCTGTCATTATGTAGTGAGGCTGTGCGTGTGTGTGTGTGTGTCATTATACAGTGGGGCCGTGCGTGTGCGTGTCATTATACAGTGGGGCCGTGTGTGTGCCTGTCATTATACAATGGGTGTGTGTGTGTGTTTCATTATACAGTGGGGCCGTGCGTGTGCCTGTCATTATACAGTGGGGCTGTGCGTGTGCCTGTCATTATACAGTGGGGCTGTGTGTGTGTGTGTGTAAGTGTGTGTCATTATACAGTGGGGCCGTGCGTGTGTCATTATACAGTGGGGCCGTGCGTGTGCCTGTTATTATACAGTGGGGCCGTGCGTGTGCCTGTCATTATACAGTGGGGCCGTGCGTGTGCCTGTCATTATACAGTGGGGCCGTGCGTGTGCCTGTCATTATACAGTGGGGCCGTGCGTGTGCCTGTCATTATACAGTGGGGCTGTGCGTGTGCCTGTCATTATACAGTGGGGCTGTGCGTGTGTGTGTGTGTGTGTGTGTGTCATTACACAGTGGGGCTGTGCGTGTGTGTGTCATTATACAGTGGGGCTGTACATGTGTGTGTGTGTGTGTGTGTGTCATTATACAGTGGGGCTGTGTGTGTGTGTCATTATACAGTGGGGCTGTGCGTGTGTGTGTCATTATAGAGTGGGGCTGTGTATGTCATACAGTAGGGCTGTGCGTGTGCCTGTCATTATATAGTGGGGTTGTGCGTGTGTGTCATTATACAGTGGGGCTGTGGGTGTGTGTGTTAGGAGTCGAGTTTCATCTGCTGCACAGGGGGAATCTCGATCCGTGTCTGCTGCCGTCTCCCATTCGGTATCGGCCGCAGTGGGCTCTGCTCAGCGGAGACGTCGCTCCCAGCGTCTCGCTGGGGCTGATTCGGTGCATAGGGTCACTACTGCCTTTTCTGGCTTTCCTATGGTACTCTGCACTGATCTGCGGTGAGCGAGCCTCTCTGGGACTAAGTCCTTGTTTACTCACACTGAGCATGCCCAGGGCAGGGTCTCCCATTGGAGGTCGAGGGCCACATGTTCGGTCACATGCTCAGGTGCTGAGGTACATTCCATTGGTCCTTCTGAAAGGTCCTGAAAGGGCAAAACATGCTCAGGTACTGCAGCACTTTCCATTGGTCCTTCTGGAAGGTCCTGAAAGGGCAAAAACTTCAGTAGCAGCTTCCTGTGCTGCAACTATATAAACTGCGCATGACTGCACGGCCATGCGCTAGTATCGTCTTTTGCTATATGCTTTGCGCCAATGTGGTCATGTGTTTGTATGTGTTCAGGGACCCGGCTGAAATAAGCCCCTAGAATGCTGGCACCTCCGGCGAGGAGATTGTGTATAAGTGTGTTCAGGGACCAGGCTGAAATAAGCCCCTAGAATGCTGGCTCCTCCGGCGAGGAGATTGAGTATGCATGCATGACCACTCACTGCTCACATCTGGGTAGTTGGCCTGTGCCTCTGTGAAAGTCTAACAGGGCACAGAGCTCACCTCTCGCGTTTACTCTGTGAGGCTAACAGAGTTAGTATATACCGCCATATAGAGCCGCCATTATTTAGCAGCAGGTACTTTCCTGCACGGTGGATCCCGGGTTGCGAACGCACCAATTCCTTTTAATAAACAATATATTTGGTGCGTTCCGCCAACCCTAACAGTATACTAGCGCCAGGATCTGGCTAAGTAATGGCGGATGAACAGCGATTGCAGGGGTACATCCAGCTGCTGGAGGGCCGGTTGGCGTCTCTTGAGCGTGCAACCTCGGCGGTGGATGTTACCGCAATAGCTGTTCAGGCTGCTAGCGTGGCTGCAGCAGCTTTACCCACTGCCACCTCTGTTCCGACCCTATCTCACCTTCCTTTGCCTGAGAGATACTCTGGGGACAGTAAGTCCTGTAGGGGTTTCGTGAGCCAATGTGGTATACACCTCGAGCTTCTGGCTGCACGTTTCCCTACTGAGCGGGCAAAGGTGGGATTCATAATCTCTCTCCTGTCGGACAGAGCGTTGGAGTGGGCTACGCAGCTGTGGGAGCGCAACGATCATGTGGTGCGGAGTGTTCCTAGGTTTCTGGACACTCTGAAACAGGTCTTTTTAGGACCTCAAGTCACCCATGATACAGCGCTCCAACTGCTGGCTTTGACTCAGGGTTCAACCATGGTCAGCCATTTTGCTGTTCACTTCCGGACATTAGCGTCTGAGTTGGAATGGCCAGATAAAACCCTCATTCCCGTATTTTGGAGGGGGCTGGCTGACCATGTGAAGGACGCTTTGGCCACTAGGGAGATTCCCGCCACACTGGAGGAGCTCATAGCCGTATCTACTCGTATTGACCTCCGTTTTAACGAGCGGAGGTTGGAGCGAGCCCAGTGTAGGCAGAGGTTTCGGCTGGCTCCCACCTTCGCCAAACCTTTGGAATCTCCAGTCCAGGCATCCGAGTCACATGAGGCCTTAGAGGTGACACGAGCGGGATCCAAGTCTCAGTCTGCCCGTGCACCTAAGGTCCGTCATGTTTGCCAGCAGTCAGGACATCTTGCCTCCAAGGGTCCTCAGCGGTTGGGGAAACGTCAGCGTCTAGTGGCAGTTGGAGGAGGTACACTAGACACGGCGACGTTTGCCTCAAAGTTGTCCTTCAAGGGGACAATTACCATAGGCCCATCCACTCTTATGGTCGAGCTATGCGTGGATTCTGGGGCAGAGGGTAACTTTATGTCTTCCGCTTTTGCCCAGCGTCACGCAATACCCTTGGTGATGCTCGCCAAGCCGGTAACCGTTCGAGTGGTAAATGGGTCAACACTACCTTCACAGATTACCCACCAAACCATTCCTTTCACGCTATCTGTGTCTCCATCACATCAGGAGATAATCTCCCTATTAGTCATTCCTGAGGGAATTGATGAGGTCCTGTTGGGGATACCATGGCTTCGCTACCATTCTCCTCATATTGAGTGGTCCTCTGGGAGAATTTTGGGTTGGAGTAAATCTTGCGAGGGTAGATGTCTGAGGGAGTGCGTTCAGGTTGCTACGACACAGGTACCCGCAGATCTTTCCTCTCTCCCCAAGCACTATTGGCCCTATGCAGACGTGTTCTCCAAAAGAGCTGCGGAGACCCTTCCGCCTCACCGCCCCTTTGACTGTCCTATTGACCTCTTGCCTGGTGCTGAGCCTCCCCGGGGTCGAGTCTATCCGTTATCTCTCCCGGAGACGGAGGCAATGTCCCAGTACATCCAGGAGAATCTGGCAAGAGGATTCATTAGGAAGTCAGTGTCACCGGCAGGGGCAGGGTTCTTCTTCGTACAGAAGAAGACTGGAGACTTACGTCCATGCATAGACTACAGGGGTCTTAACGCCATCACCGTTAAGAACAAGTACCCACTACCCCTGATATCTGAGCTGTTTGATAGGCTACGGGGAGCGAGGGTATTTACAAAGTTAGATCTGCGGGGTGCTTACAACCTGATTCGCATCCGTGAGGGGGATGAATGGAAGACGGCTTTTAACACCAGGGATGGGCACTATGAATATCTGGTGATGCCCTTCGGGCTCTGTAATGCCCCAGCCGTTTTCCAAGACTTTGTGAACGACATCTTCCGGGATATGCTCACCACCTCGGTCGTAGTCTATCGGGATGATATTCTCATCTTCTCTCCAGATATTGACTCCCATCGGAGAGATGTTCGCAAAGTCTTCGACCTCTTACGGGCAAACTCCCTCTACGCCAAGTTGGAGAAGTGTGTGTTTGAGCAGGAGTCCTTGCCTTTCCTTGGTTATATCATCTCTGCCCAGGGTTTGGCTATGGATCCTGCCAAGCTACAGGCTGTAATGGACTGGCAAGAACCCCATTCTCTTAAAGCGGTGCAGCGCTTTATGGGGTTCATTAATTACTATCGCCAGTTCATTCCACACTTCTCAACTTTGGTAGCTCCCTTGGTTGCCCTCACCAAGAAGGGAGCAAATCCCAAGTTGTGGTCAGAGGAGGTCTCCAAAGCCTTTCTCTCGATCAAGTCAAACTTCGCTAGCGCTCCCATCCTACATCGCCCCGATGTTGATAAGCCATTTATCTTGGAGGTGGATGCCTCATCCGTTGGTGCTGGAGCAGTACTTTTCCAAAAGGATGCTCAAGGTCGGAAGCATCCTTGCTTCTTCTTCTCCAAGACCTTCACACCAGCGGAGAGGAATTATTCCATCGGGGATAGGGAGTTGCTGGCCATGAAGTTGGCTTTTTCGGAGTGGAGACATCTCTTGGAGGGAGCTCGCTTTCCCTTCCAAGTCTTCACTGACCACAAGAACTTGGTGTATCTTCAAACGGCCCAGCGGCTGAATTCTCGCCAGGCTAGATGGTCCCTGTTCTTCTCCCGGTTCCATTTTACTCTTCATTTCCTCTCCGGGGAGAAGAACGTTCGTGCTGACGCTCTCTCCCGCTCCGTGGTGTCATCGGAGGAGGAGGAGGAGCCTCGACTTATTGTCCCTTCTGAGAGCCTGAGAACTGTAGCTCCGGTTTCGCTAGAGTCTGTGCCCCCGGGCAAGACTTTCGTACCAGCTAACTTGCGACCGGAGGTTCTCTCTTGGGCTCACTCCTCCAGAGTGGGTGGACATTTTGGGACCAAGAGGACATCTGAGCTTCTGGCGAGAACATACTGGTGGCCGCATATGGCCCGAGATGTCAAGGACTATATTCAGGCGTGCGTTTCTTACGCCCAGAATCGGTCTCCTCGGCAACGGCCTGCTGGGTTGCTTTACCCTCTACTGGTGGCAGACAGGCCCTGGGAGATGGTCGGGATGGACTTTGTGGTGGGCTTACCCAAGTCACGTGGCTGCTCCATTATTTGGGTTGTCACCGACCACTTCTCCAAGATGGTGCATTTGGTGCCGCTTCCTTGGTTACCCTCAGCACGGGCCTTGGCGGTGTTGTTCATTAAACACGTTTTCCGTTTGCATGGTATGCCTGATAAGATTGTCAGCGATCGGGGTCCCCAGTTCGCATCTCGGTTTTGGAGAGAGCTCTGCCGTTTACTCAGCATAGAGTTAAACCTCTCCTCTGCATACCATCCCGAGACGAATGGGTTGGTGGAGAGAACCAACCAGACTCTGGTGACATATTTGCGACATTTCGTCTCTGCTAGGCGGGATGACTGGGCATCTTTGCTACCTTGGGCGGAATTTGCCCTGAACAACGCCGTAGCCGATTCCACTGGTCAAACTCCTTTTCTCCTTAATTACGGCCAGCATCCACGTGTCCCTGTGCCCATGCCCGTGTCATCCACCGATTCTAGGGTGGCAGACTGGGCGGTGGAGGCACGTGACATCTGGGACCGCACACAGGATGCCATCCGGGCCTCCAAGGAGAGAATGAGGGTTTCGGCTGATACACACCGGCGCCCCGCTCCGGTCTTTGCTCCTGGCGACTTAGTGTGGCTCTCCGCCCGTAACATCACGCTGCGAGTTGAGTCCACTAAGTTTGCTCCTCGCTACATTGGCCCGTTTAAGGTTCTGGAACAGGTCAACCCTGTGGTCTACCGTTTGGCTATTCCTCCACGCCTTGGTATCACCGATACTTTCCACGTTTCCCTCTTAAAGCCCGTTCATTTGTCCCGGTTTTCCGAGTCATCTGCTGGGACATCGGGTTCATCCACGGATGAGTTTGAGGTGAATGCTATTGTGGGGTGCAAGGTGGTACGTGGCAAGAAATTTTATCTGGTGGACTGGAAGGGTCACGGCCCAGAGGATAGAACCTGGGAGCCTGTGGAGCACATTCAGGCTCCGCTGCTTATCGCAGCTTTTGAGCGTAGTGAGGCTCAAGGAGGGGGAGGCCCTAGGAGGGGGGGTAATGTTAGGAGTCGAGTTTCCTGTGCTGCACAAGGGGAATCTCGATCCGTGTCTGCTGCGGTATCCCATTCGGTATCGGCCGCAGTGGGCTCTGCTCAGCGGAGACGTCGCTCCCAGCGTCTCGCTGGGGCTGATTCGGTGCATAGGGTCACTACTGCCTTTTCTGGCTTTCCTATGGTACCCTGCACTGATCTGCGGCAAGCGAGCCTCTCTGGGACTAAGTCCTTGTTTACTCACACTGAGCATGCCCAGGGCAGGGTCTCCCATTGGAGGTCGAGGGCCACATGTTCGGTCACATGCTCAGGTGCTGCAGTAATAATATATAATAATAATAATAATAATTTTTATTTATATAGCGCCAACATATTCCGCAGCGCTTTACAAATTCTAGAGGGGACTTGTACAGACAATAGACATTACAGCATAACAGAAATCACAGTTCAAAATAGATACCAAGAGGAGTGAGGGCCCTGCTCGCAAGCTTACAAACTATGGGGAAAAGGGGAGACACGAGAGGTGGATGGTAACAATTGCTTTAGTTATTCGGACCAGCTATAGTGTAAGGCTCAGGTGTTCATGTAAAGCTGCATGAACCAGTTACCTGCCTAAGTATGTAACAGTACAGACACAGAGGGCTAATACTGAATAAAGTGTATGAGAACATGATGCGAGGAACCTTTTTTTTTTTTTTTTTTTTTTTATTATAAATAGGCCACACAGGGATCGTTAGGTTAATGCATTGAGGCGGTAGGCCAGTCTGAACAAATGAGTTTTTAGGGCACGCTTAAAACTGTGGGGATTGAGGATTAATCGTATTAACCTAGGTAGTGCATTCCAAAGAATCGGCGCAGCACGTGTAAAGTCTTGGAGACGGGAGTGGGAGGTTCTGATTATTGAGGATGCTAACCTGAGGTCATTAGCGGAGCGGAGGGCACGGGTAGGGTGGTAGACTGATACCAGGGAGGAGATGTAGGGTGGTGCTGAGCCATGGAGTGCTTTGTGGATGAGGGTAGTAGTTTTGTACTGGATTCTGGAGTGGATGGGTAGCCAGTGTAATGACTGGCACAGGGTAGAGGCATCGGTGTAACGGTTGGTGAGGAATATGATCCTGGCTGCAGCATTCAGGACAGATTGGAGAGGGGAGAGTTTTGCAAGAGGGAGGCCGATTAGTAGAGAGTTACAATAGTCCAGACGAGAATGAATAAGTGAAACAGTCAGAGTTTTTGCAGAGTCGAAAGTAAGAAAAGGGCGAATTCTAGAAATGTTTTTGAGATGCAGGTAAGAAGAGCGAGCCAGTGATCGGATGTAGGGGGTGAATGAAAGGTCAGAATCAAGAATCATTGGTCCTTCTGGAAGGTCCTGAAAGGGCAAAACATGCTCAGGTACTGCAGCACTTTCCATTGGTCCTTCTGGAAGGTCCTGAAAGGGCAAAAACTTCAGTAGCAGCTTCCTGTGCTGCAACTATATAAACTGCGCATGACCGCACGGCCATGCGCTAGTATCGTCTTTTGCTATATGCTTTGCGCCAATGTGGTCATGTGTTTGTATGTGTTCAGGGACCCGGCTGAAATAAGCCCCTAGAATGCTGGCACCTCCGGCGAGGAGATTGTGTATAAGTGTGTTCAGGGACCCGGCTGAAATAAGCCCCTAGAATGCTGGCTCCTCCGGCGAGGAGATTGAGTATGCATGCATGACCACTCACTGCTCACATCTGGGTAGTTGGCCTGTGCCTCTGTGAAAGTCTAACAGGGCACAGAGCTCACCTCTCGCGTTTACTCTGTGAGGCTAACAGAGTTAGTATATACCGCCATATAGAGCCGCCATTATTTAGCAGCAGGTACTTTCCTGCACGGTGGATCCCGGGTTGCGAACGCACCAATTCCTTTTAATAAACAATATATTTGGTGCGTTCCGCCAACCCTAACAGTATACTAGCGCCAGGATCTGGCTAAGTAATGGCGGATGAACAGCGATTGCAGGGGTACATCCAGCTGCTGGAGGGCCGGTTGGCGTCTCTTGAGCGTGCAACCTCGGCGGTGGATGTTACCGCAATAGCTGTTCAGGCTGCTAGCGTGGCTGCAGCAGCTTTACCCACTGCCACCTCTGTTCCGACCCTATCTCACCTTCCTTTGCCTGAGAGATACTCTGGGGACAGTAAGTCCTGTAGGGGTTTCGTGAGCCAATGTGGTATACACCTCGAGCTTCTGGCTGCACGTTTCCCTACTGAGCGGGCAAAGGTGGGATTCATAATCTCTCTCCTGTCGGACAGAGCGTTGGAGTGGGCTACGCAGCTGTGGGAGCGCAACGATCAT
Source organism: Ranitomeya imitator (assembly GCF_032444005.1). Taxonomy (NCBI): domain Eukaryota; kingdom Metazoa; phylum Chordata; class Amphibia; order Anura; family Dendrobatidae; genus Ranitomeya; species Ranitomeya imitator. Next base: position 956,074,659 of record NC_091282.1, on the reverse strand, counting down.
GTGGTGCGGAGTGTTCCTAGGTTTCTGGACACTCTGAAACAGGTCTTTTTAGGACCTCAAGTCACCCATGATACAGCGCTCCAACTGCTGGCTTTGACTCAGGGTTCAACCATGGTCAGCCATTTTGCTGTTCACTTCCGGACATTAGCGTCTGAGTTGGAATGGCCAGATAAAACCCTCATTCCCGTATTTTGGAGGGGGCTGGCTGACCATGTGAAGGACGCTTTGGCCACTAGGGAGATTCCCGCCACACTGGAGGAGCTCATAGCCGTATCTACTCGTATTGACCTCCGTTTTAACGAGCGGAGGTTGGAGCGAGCCCAGTGTAGGCAGAGGTTTCGGCTGGCTCCCACCTTCGCCAAACCTTTGGAATCTCCAGTCCAGGCATCCGAGTCACATGAGGCCTTAGAGGTGACACGAGCGGGATCCAAGTCTCAGTCTGCCCGTGCACCTAAGGTCCGTCATGTTTGCCAGCAGTCAGGACATCTTGCCTCCAAGGGTCCTCAGCGGTCGGGGAAACGTCAGCGTCTAGTGGCAGTTGGAGGAGGTACACTAGACACGGCGACGTTTGCCTCAAAGTTGTCCTTCAAGGGGACAATTACCATAGGCCCATCCACTCTTATGGTCGAGCTATGCGTGGATTCTGGGGCAGAGGGTAACTTTATGTCTTCCGCTTTTGCCCAGCGTCACGCAATACCCTTGGTGATGCTCTCCAAGCCGGTAACCGTTCGAGTGGTAAATGGGTCAACACTACCTTCACAGATTACCCACCAAACCATTCCTTTCACGCTATCTGTGTCTCCATCACATCAGGAGATAATCTCCCTATTAGTCATTCCTGAGGGAATTGATGAGGTCCTGTTGGGGATACCATGGCTTCGCTACCATTCTCCTCATATTGAGTGGTCCTCTGGGAGAATTTTGGGTTGGAGTAAATCTTGCGAGGGTAGATATGTGAGGGAGTGCGTTCAGGTTGCTACGACACAGGTACCCGCAGATCTTTCCTCTCTCCCCAAGCACTATTGGCCCTATGCAGACGTGTTCTCCAAAAGAGCTGCGGAGACCCTTCCGCCTCACCGCCCCTTTGACTGTCCTATTGACCTCTTGCCTGGTGCTGAGCCTCCCCGGGGTCGAGTCTATCCGTTATCTCTCCCGGAGACGGAGGCAATGTCCCAGTACATCCAGGAGAATCTGGCAAGAGGATTCATTAGGAAGTCAGTGTCACCGGCAGGGGCAGGGTTCTTCTTCGTACAGAAGAAGACTGGAGACTTTGGAGACTTACGTCCATGCATAGACTACAGGGGTCTTAACGCCATCACCGTTAAGAACAAGTACCCACTACCCCTGATATCTGAGCTGTTTGATAGGCTACGGGGAGCGAGGGTATTTACAAAGTTAGATCTGCGGGGTGCTTACAACCTGATTCGCATCCGTGAGGGGGATGAATGGAAGACGGCTTTTAACACCAGGGATGGGCACTATGAATATCTGGTGATGCCCTTCGGGCTCTGTAATGCCCCAGCCGTTTTCCAAGACTTTGTGAACGACATCTTCCGGGATATGCTCACCACCTCGGTCGTAGTCTATCGGGATGATATTCTCATCTTCTCTCAAGATATTGACTCCCATCGGAGAGATGTTCGCAAAGTCTTCGACCTCTTACGGGCAAACTCCCTCTACGCCAAGTTGGAGAAGTGTGTGTTTGAGCAGGAGTCCTTGCCTTTCCTTGGTTATATCATCTCTGCCCAGGGTTTGGCTATGGATCCTGCCAAGCTACAGGCTGTAATGGACTGGCAAGAACCCCATTCTCTTAAAGCGGTGCAGTGCTTTATGGGGTTCATTAATTACTATCGCCAGTTCATTCCACACTTCTCAACTTTGGTAGCTCCCTTGGTTGCCCTCACCAAGAAGGGAGCAAATCCCAAGTTGTGGTCAGAGGAGGTCTCCAAAGCCTTTCTCTCGATCAAGTCACACTTCGCTAGCGCTCCCATCCTACATCGCCCCGATGTTGATAAGCCATTTATCTTGGAGGTGGATGCCTCATCCGTTGGTGCTGGAGCAGTCCTTTTCCAAAAGGATGCTCAAGGTCGGAAGCATCCTTGCTTCTTCTTCTCCAAGACCTTCACACCAGCGGAGAGGAATTATTCCATCGGGGATAGGGAGTTGCTGGCCATGAAGTTGGCTTTTTCGGAGTGGAGACATCTCTTGGAGGGAGCTCGCTTTCCCTTCCAAGTCTTCACTGACCACAAGAACTTGGTGTATCTTCAAACGGCCCAGCGGCTGAATTCTCGCCAGGCTAGATGGTCCCTGTTCTTCTCCCGGTTCCATTTTACTCTTCATTTCCTCTCCGGGGAGAAGAACGTTCGTGCTGACGCTCTCTCCCGCTCTGTGGTGTCATCGGAGGAGGAGGAGGAGGAGCCTCGACTTATTGTCCCTTCTGAGAGCCTGAGAACTGTAGCTCCGGTTTCGCTAGAGTCTGTGCCCCCGGGCAAGACTTTCGTACCAGCTAACTTGCGACCGGAGGTTCTCTCTTGGGCTCACTCCTCCAGAGTGGGTGGACATTTTGGGACCGAGAGGACATCTGAGCTTCTGGCGAGAACATACTGGTGGCCGCATATGGCCCGAGATGTCAAGGACTATATTCAGGCGTGCGTTTCTTGCGCCCAGAATCGGTCTCCTCGGCAACGGCCTGCTGGGTTGCTTTACCCTCTACCGGTGGCAGACAGGCCCTGGGAGATGGTCGGGATGGACTTTGTGGTGGGCTTACCCAAGTCACGTGGCTGCTCCATTATTTGGGTTGTCACCGACCACTTCTCCAAGATGGTGCATTTGGTGCCGCTTCCTTGGTTACCCTCAGCACGGGCCTTGGCGGTGTTGTTCATTAAACACGTTTTCCGTTTGCATGGTATGCCTGATAAGATTGTCAGCGATCGGGGTCCCCAGTTCGCATCTCGGTTTTGGAGAGAGCTCTGCCGTTTACTCACCATAGAGTTAAACCTCTCCTCTGCATACCATCCCGAGACGAATGGGTTGGTGGAGAGAACCAACCAGACTCTGGTGACATATTTGCGACATTTCGTCTCTGCTAGGCAGGATGACTGGGCATCTTTGCTACCTTGGGCGGAATTTGCCCTGAACAACGCCGTAGACGATTCCACTGGTCAAACTCCTTTTCTCCTTAATTACGGCCAGCATCCACGTGTCCCTGTGCCCATGCCCGTGTCATCCACCGATTCTAGGGTGGCAGACTGGGCGGTGGAGGCACGTGACATCTGGGACCGCACACAGGATGCCATCCGGGCCTCCAAGGAGAGAATGAGGGTTTCGGCTGATACACACCGGCGCCCCGCTCCGGTCTTTGCTCCTGGCGACTTAGTGTGGCTCTCCGCCCGTAACATCAGGCTGCGAGTTGAGTCCACTAAGTTTGCTCCTCGCTACATTGGCCCGTTTAAGGTTCTGGAACAGGTCAACCCTGTGGTCTACCGTTTGGCTATTCCTCCACGCCTTGGTATCACCGATACTTTCCACGTTTCCCTCTTAAAGCCCGTTCATTTGTCCCGGTTTTCCGAGTCATCTGCTGGGACATCGGGTTCATCCACGGATGAGTTTGAGGTGAATGCTATTGTGGGGTGCAAGGTGGTACGTGGCAAGAAATTTTATCTGGTGGACTGGAAGGGTCACGGCCCAGAGGATAGAACCTGGGAGCCTGTGGAGCACATTCAGGCTCCGCTGCTTATCGCAGCTTTTGAGCGTAGTGAGGCTCAAGGAGGGGGAGGCCCTAGGAGGGGGGGTAATGTTAGGAGTCGAGTTTCCTCTGCTGCACAGGGGGAATCTCGATCCGTGTCTGCTGCGGTCTCCCATTCGGTATCGGCCGCAGTGGGCTCTGCTCAGCGGAGACGTCGCTCCCAGCGTCTCGCTGGGGCTGATTCGGTGCATAGGGTCACTACTGCCTTTTCTGGCTTTCCTATGGTACCCTGCACTGATCTGCGGCGAGCGAGCCTCTCTGGGACTAAGTCCTTGTTTACTCACACTGAGCATGCCCAGGGCAGGGTCTCCCATTGGAGGTCGAGGGCCACATGTTCGGTCACTTGCTGCAGTAATAATATATAATAATAATAATTTTTATTTATATAGCGCCAACATATTCCGCAGCGCTTTACAAATTCTAGAGGGGACTTGTACAGACAATAGACATTACAGCATAACAGAAATCACAGTTCAAAATAGATACCAAGAGGAGTGAGGGCCCTGCTCGCAAGCTTACAAACTATGGGGAAAAGGGGAGACACGAGAGGTGGATGGTAACAATTGCTTTAGTTATTCGGACTAGCTATAGTGTAAGGCTCAGGTGTTCATGTAAAGCTGCATGAACCAGTTACCTGCCTAAGTATGTAACAGTACAGACACAGAGGGCTAATACTGCATAAAGTGTATGAGAACATGATGCGAGGAACCTTTTTTTCTTTTTTTTTTTTTTTTATTATAAATAGGCCACACAGGGATCGTTAGGTTAATGCATTGAGGCGGTAGGCCAGTCTGAACAAATGAGTTTTTAGGGCACGCTTAAAACTGTGGGGATTGGGGATTAATCGTATTAACCTAGGTAGTGCATTCCAAAGAATCGGCGCAGCACGTGTAAAGTCTTGGAGACGGGAGTGGGAGGTTCTGATTATTGAGGATGCTAACCTGAGGTCATTAGCGGAGCGGAGGGCACGGGTAGGGTGGTAGACTGATACCAGGGAGGAGATGTAGGGTGGTGCTGAGCCATGGAGTGCTTTGTGGATGAGGGTAGTAGTTTTGTACTGGATTCTGGAGTGGATGGGTTGCCAGTGTAATGACTGGCACAGGGTAGAGGCATCGGTGTAACGGTTGGTGAGGAATATGATCCTGGCTGCAGCATTCAGGACAGATTGGAGAGGGGAGAGTTTTGCAAGAGGGAGGCCGATTAGTAGAGAGTTACAATAGTCCAGACGAGAATGAATAAGTGAAACAGTCAGAGTTTTTGCAGAGTCGAAAGTAAGAAAAGGGCGAATTCTAGAAATGTTTTTGAGATGCAGGTAAGAAGAGCGAGCCAGTGATCGGATGTAGGGGGTGAATGAAAGGTCAGAATCAAGAATCATTGGTCCTTCTGGAAGGTCCTGAAAGGGCAAAACATGCTCAGGTACTGCAGCACTTTCCATTGGTCCTTCTGGAAGGTCCTGAAAGGGCAAAAACTTCAGTAGCAGCTTCCTGTGCTGCAACTATATAAACTGCGCATGACTGCACGGCCATGCACTAGTATCGTCTTTTGCTATATGCTTTGCGCCAATGTGGTCATGTGTTTGTATGTGTTCAGGGACCCGGCTGAAATAAGCCCCTAGAATGCTGGCACCTCTGGCGAGGAGATTGTGTATAAGTGTGTTCAGGGACCCGGCTGAAATAAGCCCCTAGAATGCTGGCTCCTCCGGCGAGGAGATTGAGTATGCATGCATGACCACTCACTGCTCACATCTGGGTAGTTGGCCTGTGCCTCTGTGAAAGTCTATCAGGGCACAGAGCTCACCTCTCGCGTTTACTCTGTGAGGCTAACAGAGTTAGTATATACCGCCATATAGAGCCGCCATTATTTAGCAGCAGGTACTTTCCTGCACGGTGGATCCCGGGTTGCGAACGCACCAATTCCTTTTAATAAACAATATATTTGGTGCGTTCCGCCAAACCTAACAGTGTGTATGTCATTATACAGTGGGGCTGTGTGTGTTTGTCATTATACAGTGGGGCTGTGTGTGTTTGTCATTATACAGTGGGGCTGTGCGTGTGCCTGTCATACAGTGGGGCTGTGCATGTGTCATTATACAGTGGGGCTGTGCGTGTGTGTGTCATTATACAGTGGGGTTGTGCGTGTGTGTGTCATACAGTGGGGTTGTGCGTGTGTGTCATTATACAGTGGGGCTGTGCGTGTGTGTATGCCATTATACAGTGGGGCTGTGTGTGTATGTAACATAGTAACATAGTAACATAGTTAGTAAGGCCGAAAAAAGACATTTGTCCATCCAGTTCAGCCTATATTCCATCATAATAAATACCCAGATCTACGTCCTTCTACAGAACCTAATAATTGTATGATACAATATTGTTCTGCTCCAGGAAGACATCCAGGCCTCTCTTGAACCCCTCGACTGAGTTCGCCATCACCACCTCCTCAGGCAAGCAATTCCAGATTCTCACTGCCCTAACAGTAAAGAATCCTCTTCTATGTTGGTGGAAAAACCTTCTCTCCTCCAGACGCAAAGAATGCCCCCTTGTGCCCGTCACCTTCCTTGGTATAAACAGATCCTCAGCGAGATATTTGTATTGTCCCCTTATATACTTATACATGGTTATTAGATCGCCCCTCAGTCGTCTTTTTTCTAGACTAAATAATCCTAATTTCGCTAATCTATCTGGGTATTGTAGTTCTCCCATCCCCTTTATTAATTTTGTTGCCCTCCTTTGTACTCTCTCTAGTTCCATTATATCCTTCCTGAGCACCGGTGCCCAAAACTGGACACAGTACTCCATGTGCGGTCTAACTAGGGATTTGTACAGAGGCAGTATAATGCTCTCATCATGTGTATCCAGACCTCTTTTAATGCACCCCATGATCCTGTTTGCCTTGGCAGCTGCTGCCTGGCACTGGCTGCTCCAGGTAAGTTTATCATTAACTAGGATCCCCAAGTCCTTCTCCCTGTCAGATTTACCCAGTGGTTTCCCGTTCAGTGTGTAATGGTGATATTGATTCCCTCTTCCCATGTGTATAACCTTACATTTATCATTGTTAAACCTCATCTGCCACCTTTCAGCCCAAGTTTCCAACTTATCCAGATCCATCTGTAGCAGAATACTATCTTCTCTTGTATTAACTGCTTTACATAGTTTTGTATCATCTGCAAATATCGATATTTTACTGTGTAAACCTTCTACCAGATCATTAATGAATATGTTGAAGAGAACAGGTCCCAATACTGACCCCTGCGGTACCCCACTGGTCACAGCGACCCAGTTAGAGACTATACCATTTATAACCACCCTCTGCTTTCTATCACTAAGCCAGTTACTAACCCATTTACACACATTTTCCCCCAGACCAAGCATTCTCATTTTGTGTACCAACCTCTTGTGCGGCACGGTATCAAACGCTTTGGAAAAATCGAGATATACCACGTCCAATGACTCACCGTGGAGTCATTATACAGTGTGGCTGTGCGTGTGTGTTTGTGTCATTATACAGTGGGGCTGTGCGTGTGTGTGTCATTATACAGTGGGGCTGTGCGTGTGTGTGTCATTATACAGTGGGGCTGTGTGTGTGTCATTATACAGTGGGGCTGTGTGTGTGTCATTACACAGTGGGGCTGTGCGTGTGCCTGTCATTATACAGTGGGGCTGTGCGTGTGCCTGTCATTATACAGTGGGGCTGTGCATGTGCCTGTCATACAGTGGGGCTGTGTGTGTGTCATTATACAGTGGGGCTGTGCGTGTGTGTGTGTCATTATACAGTGGGGCTGTGTGTGTCATTATACAGTGGGGCTGTGTGGGTGTCATTATACAGTGGGGCTGTGTGTGTCATTATACAGTGGGGCTGTGCGTGTGTGTGTGTGTGTGTCATACAGTGGGGCTGTGTGTGTCATACAGTGGGGCTATGTGTGTGTCATTATACAGTGGGGCTGTGTGTCATTATACAGTGTGGCTGTGTGTGTGTCATTATACAGTGGGGCTGTGCATGTGTGTCATTATACAGTGGGGCGCTGTGCATGTGTCTGTCATTATACAGTGGGGCTGTGCATGTGTGTCATTATACAGTGGGGCTGTGCGTGTGTCTGTCATTATACAGTGGGGCTGTGCGTGTGTGTGTGTGTGTCATACAGTGGGGCTGTGTGTGTCATACAGTGGGGCTATGTGTGTGTCATTATACAGTGGGGCTGTGTGTCATTATACAGTGGGGCTGTGCATGTGTGTCATTATACAGTGGGGCTGTGTGTGTGTCATTATACAGTGGGGCTGTGCATGTGTGTGTGTCATTGGTGCATTCACTCTGTCATTCTTTGGACTGCAGACTTGTGCTTCTCACATTGCTGGCAGAGCTGTGGTCATTTGGCGGGTGTGTGGCTGTAAGTTTGTGATTTGCATACATGCGGTCACATGCCGACTAGACTTGCATGGCCTAATGCAACTGTATTGAACAAGGCCCAAAACAGTCTAGTCGAAATGTGGCTGGGAATATATATATCTCATGCTTACAGTCACAAGACCACCTGTTGCCGGCACCAGAGAATCTTCATAGCGCATGATATGAGGATTCACACATAGTGTCTGTAGACATGTAGCATAAGATCCGACAACCCATTTAAGGATGAGCCGCTACTCATGGGCCACTGCTGTGTGCTTGCCCCCCAGGCCAAAATTTGCCAGTCAGCCCCTGCCAAAGTAAGTATAAAGATGTCAGGTACGGTACGGCCAAGCGGGCTTTCCCATAATGCTTTGCATCTATCACATTACATAGTATAACACAGCCACTATAAAAGAAGTGGTCTGACTAAGGATTTTACAGATAAAAATAGGAAGGCAAATTGCATTACATAGGGAGAAAAAAGGGATTTAATCTCATTGTGATGTACTGATGAAGTGCTGAAACACATTGAAAATGTGAATAGTAATCCTAAGATTCAAGTAACAGAGAGGTGCTGGACCGCAGTCTGCGTGACTGTGAATTGATTGATCTGTGATATACAGCAGTAACAGCACCTTAATAACAGCCTTTTTTTTTTCTTTACACATTGCAAACAAGAAGAGCAGTCAAAATAGGACTCTATCCACATTTTTCTGAAGAAAAATCCTGAAACTAAGGCTTGTGTGTCTGAGAAAGTGTGACTCCTGGCTTGTCTAAAACGTAAGAAAAATCTCCACTTTCCAGAAATCCAAACACATCTGTCCCACCTGACAAAAGTTGTGTGTTGTGCAAAAAAAACTATTTTTTGCACACTTCTTTGTTGCAATAATCTAATATTCAAGCTGTATATACCCCACCTGTAAGGTAGGCATCTGCCTACAAAAAGATATATATTTTAGACTGTTTTAACAATTGTAGTAATCTAAACAGTGTGACACTGCAGTTTGTTGTTAAGTAGGCTGGTACCACCAGCTGGTTGAGGTCATGCAGAGATTACTAAAACTGTAATTGCGTCACTGAGTTTAAAAAAGGTTCAATACAAGACTTCCAAGTATTTGATAAGTATTATCAGGGTAATTAGAGGCTTTGCAGAATTATGATTTACGGCAAATTTATTAGCTGCAAATCAAATTTTGGGAGAAATATGACAAAGCTAGCGATTTCTAATTGCAAAAGATCAGCTTAACTTTACTAAATACTGATGGGCTTCTTTATTTCTGCTACAGTGCTGCAACACAAATAAAAAACAACACAAGACAATTGAACATGTTTTGAATAGGTATAAATTGACAGTTTTTTGTGTTTTCCATTCCACGAACATGACATTTACAGATTCTGTGCACAAGTCCTCTACAAATCTATCTCCTACAATTACATAATAATACCAAGGGTGTGCATCCCCTGAGCTCCACATTCACAATTATTGTAATATCTATTTTTAGCCAGGAATCAATGGCATTTCCTTACGCAGGGTATCTGCTCTCACTGCTTGCAAATAAGAAACAGAAATTAAAGCTGAGTTTGGCTTGTAAGGAACCAGCATGCTTTATCTTGACATCTGGATCTTCACATTTTAACAAACTAGAAATACTCAACCATCACTACTGAGCCAAAACCCGCATACCTTGTGTAAAATGTTTAATTTATATAACTCATCACATCAAGGTTTGTTTGAATAACGGATAAAGCTAAGGTCATTCATTTCCTTGTTATACAGCTTTTTTTATTTTTAGGACTAAAGAATCAGTGCACTTTTGGTGAACTTACACTAAAAAATGAAGGTGGGTGAGATCCCACAAAAAGCTCATATGGAGCTTTTTAAACTGATCACGGAGGACACGGAGGATCCTGCTGTTGCCAGTCTGTATGATCAGCTGTTATTTCTGGATGTTTCTTCTCAATGATCAGCTTATATTTCGAGATGTTTTTCTGTATGATCAGCTGTTATTTCTAGATGTTTTTCTGATCATACTACCATTGCCTTAAAATTGTTATGAACATAGATACTAATAAATACTCTAAAACGGTTCTGTGACAGAGACTTAGTATTTAAGTGAACTGATCAACAGGCAGCGAAGAACAATGACAACATTTTTTGTAAGGTCTAGCAAACATAATTGTCATAAAGCCTATGGTGGCATCTAGTGGATATTTAAAGATAATACAGCTGGCCTGTTTAATCTCACAAACCTTATTTCACATGTGTATTTGCTTGTTTTTCTTGGTTTTGGAAAACTCTGGCTAAGTATGAAAACATTTTGCAATGTTTAAACTATTAATATTTATACTCTTATTCTAGGTAGTTATGCTGCACATTAGTAAATAAATAACAATTTCCATATGTCTACTTTACATCGCATCATTTTTCAGATGTCGTTTTATTTTCCTACATACACTATGTGTCACCACACTATGTTTATGAATATATGAATGCCAATATTGACCTTCTCCTGGATGGTCTTTATCTCTAATGTCCTACCTCTCTATGTTCCAAGCTGGACCTCATCTCTGCTGAGCAAGTAAAACTAAACCCGGCATAGATCTTAATTAAAATCTTGTTTGGGAAAGATGGGTGGACAAGGGTGCTTGGCCCTAAAGGGACTATACCCTTGAATGCATTCTACAAAAAAAAGAAAAAAAAATAGGGCCCAAATACCTACAGTATTCAAATTACGTACATTTGCACAAATGCAATACAGTGGGTACGGGAATAATTCAGACCATTTCAAATTTTTCACTCTTTGTTTCATTGCAGCCATTTGCTAAATTCAAAAAAGTACTTTTTCAAATTAATGTACATTCTACACCCCATCCTAACTGAAAAAAAAAACAGAAATGTAGAAATTTTTGCAAATTTAATAAAAAAGAAAAACTGAAATATCACATGGTTTTAAGTATTCAAACCCTTTGCTCAGACACTCATATTTAAGTCACATCCTGTCCATTTCCTTGTGATCCCCCTTGAGATGTTTCTACTCCTTCATTAGAATTCAGCTGTGTTTAATTAACTGATGGGACTTGATTTGGAAAGGCACACACCTGTCTATATAAGACCTCACAGCTCACAGTGCATGTCAGACTAAATGAGAATCATGAGGACAAAGGAACTGGCCAAGGAGCTCAGAGACAGAATTGTGGCAAAGCACAGATATGGCCAAGGTTACAACTGAATTTTTGCAGTAATCAAGGTTCCTAAAAGCACAGTGGCCACCATAATACTTGAATGGAAAAAGTTTGAGACCACCAGAAGTCTTCCTAGACCAACCATGGGAGAAGAGCATTGGAGAGAGAGAGGTAAAGAAGAACCCCAAGATCACTGTGGCTGAGCTCCAGAGATATAGTAGGGAGATGGGAGAAAGTCCCACAAAGTCAACTGTCACTGCAGCCCTTTACCAGTCAGGTCTTTTTGGCAGAGTGGCCAGACGGAAGCCTCTCCTCAGTGCAAGACATATGAAAGCCAGCATAGAGTTTGGTAAAAAACACATGAAGCACTCCCAGGCTATGGGAAATAAGATGCCATGGTCTGATGAGATGAAGATAGACCGTTTTGGTGATAATTCTAAGCGGTATGTGTGGAGAAAACCAGGCACTGCTCATCACCTGCCCAATACAATCCCAACAGTGAAACATGGTGGTGGCAGCAGCATGCTATGGGGGTGTTTTTCAGCTGCAGGGACAGGACGACGGGTTAACATTGTAGGAAACATGAATGCGGCCAAGAACAGAGATATCCTGGATGAAAACCTCTTCCAGAGTACTCTGGACCTCAGACTAGGCCGAAGGTTCCCCTTCCAACAAGACAATGACCCTAAGCACACAGCTAAAATAACAAAGGAGTGGCTTCAGAACAACTCTGTGACCATTCTTGACTGGCCCAGCCAGAGCCCTGACCTAAACCCAATTGAGTATCTCTGGCGAGACCTGAAAATGGCTGTCCACCAACGTTCACCATCCAACCTGATTTAAATGGAGAGGATCTGCAAGAAATCCAGGTGTGAAAAACTTGTTGCATCAATCCGAAGAAGACTCGTGGCTGTACTAGCTCAAAAGGGAGCTTCTACTCAATACTGAGGAAAGGGTCTAAATACTTATGACCATGTGATATTTCAGTCCAGAAATATTGCAATCGCACAGCCGTTATACGTTAGACCCTTTATGCTTCAGGGGTATAAGCACACCGTATAAGCCTTTAGTCTCAATAGAAAAAAAGTTATCGCTATGTAAGCTCCACCTGGGTGCTGCTCCACAGAGAAAAAGAGTTTGCATAAATGTATCCAAAACAAGAAAAAGTAACAGCGCACTCACCGGTGTTGAGCAAAAAGCGATTTATTCACATGAAGTCATGCGGTGCAGGAAGGGTAGTGAAACACATACAGATGACAGCTGTTTCGTGCTGCAAGCACTTTAACAGATCCAGTGACGGATGGGGGGGAGAGGGGGGCCTTTTAGCTGCAAAGCCTCAGAGCCCATCCCTCTTCCTCCCACGTCATAATGGACAAATGACCACTATCCGGAAAATAACAGGTGAGACAATTTAAAAGGCAATTAAAAACAATAACATATAGCAAACAATATCACTATAGGAGAAATGAATCATAATTACATTTACACAGGATTTTTTTTTTTTTTTACAAAAAAACAGACATGTCTATTTTCTCGTTGAACCCTATTGGTCCAGACGCGTTCGCCTTTATAATCCACTTCGCTTCATTACGCAACAGCAAAATTCAAAACTTATTACGGTCTCTTTTGAGGTCTTATGTGGAGAATGGCACCATGTCAAGAACACAAGCAGAAAAACTTTTTCCGGAATTCCCGAGAAAACCGCACTGGTACCATTTGCCTAAAATACATAAGTCTCTAAAGGAACCGCCGGGACGCCCCATCGTGTCCGGTGTGGGTTCTGTAACGGAACCTTTATCAGCATACATAGATTGGCTCTTGCGCCCCCTGTTGTGTGATATACCGTCATATATAAAAGACAGCAAACATTTTTTGAAAACCTTAAAGGGGTGCGACTGGCAAGAAGGGTTCTCGTTAGCATCAATAGATGTGGAGAGCCTCTACACCCGTATCCCACAAGATATGGGTGTGGAGGCCACCCAAGAAATCTTAAAAAACACCCCTACAGATGAAAATACTATTTCTTTCATCAGCGAAGGCCTTGCATTTATCTTAAAAAACAATACCTTCAAATTTGATAACACCTGGTACAGACAGGTGGAGGGTACAGCCATGGGTACACCTGTCTCATGTACCCTGGCTAACCTCTTCCTGTCTGTATTTGAAGAAAGGTATGTATACTCCTCAAAGAATCCATATCTAAAACACATAAAACTTTATGTCAGATTCGCCCTATGTTTATACGTTTCAGAGAGCATCTAAACTCAATACGAACAGGAAAAGGAGTTCCCCGCTTAATAAAACACATAAATGAACGGCATGGGGGTGATGCTCAAATACTCCAGTTTATATAGAATAGAAAAAATCTCCCTGCCACAGGACGGAGGTAATTTAAATCGCATGCTGTTGCGTAATGAAGCGAAATGGATTATAAAGGCGAACGCGTCTGGACCAATAGGGTTCAACGAGAAAATAGACATGTCTGTTTTTTTGTAAAAAAAAAAAAAATCCTGTGTAAATGTAATTATGATTCATTTCTCCTATAGTGATATTGTTTGCTATATGTTATTGTTTTTAATTGCCTTTTAACCCCTTTGTGACAGAGCCAATTTGGTACTTAATGACCAGGCCAATTTTTGCAATTCTGACCACTGTCACTTTATGAGGTTATAACTCTGGAACGCTTCAACGGATCCCGCTGATTCTGAGATTGTTTTTTCGTGACATATTGTACTTCATGTTAGTGGTAACATTTCTTTGATATTACTTGCGATCATTTATGAAAAAAACGGAAATATGGCGAAAATTTTTAAAATTTTGCAATTTTCAAACTTTGTATTTTTATGCCCTTAAATCAGAGAGATATGTCACGAAAAATAGTTAATAAATAACATTTCCCACATGTCTACTTTACATCAGCACAATTTTGGAAACAAAATTTTTTTTTGTTAGGGAGTTATAAGGGTTAAAAGTTGACCAGCAATTTCTCATTTTTACAACACCATTTTTTTTTAGGGACCACATCACATTTGAAGTCATTTTGAGGGGTCTATATGATAGAAAATAATGAAGTGTGACACCATTCTAAAAACTACACCCCTCAAGGTTCTCAAAACCACATTCAAGAAGTTTATTAACCCTTTACGTGCTTCACAGGAACTGAAACAATGTGGAAGGAAAAAATGAACATTTAACTTTTTTTTGCAAACATCTTAATTCAGAACCATTTTTTTTATTTTCACAAGTGTAAAAACAGAAATGTAACCATAAATTTTGTTATGCAATTTCTCCTGAATACGCTGATACCCCATATGTGGGGGTAAACCACTGTTAGGGCGCACCGCAGAACTTAGAAGTGAAGGAGCGCCGTTTGACTTTTTCAATGCAGAATTGGCTGGAATTGAGATCGGACGCCATGTCACGTTTAGAGAGCCCCTGATGTGCCTAAACAGTGGAAACTCCCCACAAGTGACACCATTTTGGAAACTAGACCCCTTAAGGAACTAATCTAGATGTGTGGTGAGCACTTTGAACCCCCAAGTGCTTCACAGAAGTTTATAACGTAGAGCCGTGAAAATAAAAAATCGCTTTTGTTTACACAAAAATGATCTTTTCGCCCACAAATTCTTATTTTCACAAGGGTAACAGGAGAAATTAGACCACAAAAGTTGTTGTGCGATTTCTCCTGAATACGTCGATACCCCATATGTGAGGGTAAACCACTGTTTGGGCGCACCGCAAAGCTTGGAAGTGAAGGAGCGCCGTTTTACTTTTTCAATGTTGAATTGGCTGGAATTGAGATTGGACGCCATGTCGCGTTTGGAGAGCCCCTGATGTGCCTAAACAGTGGAAACCCCCCACAAGTGACACCATTTTGGAAACTAGACCCCTTAAGGAACTTATCTAGATGTGTGGCGAGCACTTTGAACCCCCATGTGCTTCACAGAAGTTTATAACGTAGAGCCGTGAAAAAAAAAATCGCATTTTTTCTACAAAAATGATCTTTTTGCCCACAAATTTTTATTTTCACAAGGGTAACAGGAGAAATTAGACCACAAAAGTTGTTGTGCAATTTCTCCTGAGTACGCTGATACCCAATATGTGGGGGTAAACAACTGTTAGGGCGCACCGCAGAGCTTGGAAGAGAAGGAGTGCCGTTTTACTTTTTCAATGTAGAATTGGCTGGAATTGAGATTGGACGCCATGTCGCGTTTGGAGAGCCCCTGATGTGCCTAAACAGTGGAAACCCCCCACAAGTGACACCATTTTGGAAACTAGACCCCTTAAGGAACTTATCTAGATGTGTGGCGAGCACTTTGAACCCCCATGTGCTTCACAGAAGTTTATAACGTAGAGCCGTGAAAAAAAAAAATTGCATTTTTTCTACAAAAATGATCTTTTTGCCCACAAATTTTTATTTTCACAAGGGTAACAGGAGAAATTAGACCACTAAAGTTGTTGTGCAATTTCTCCTGAGTACGTCGATACCCAATATGTGGGGGTAAACCACTGTTTGGGCGCACCGCAGAGCTTGGAAGAGAAAGAGTGCCGTTTTACTTTTTCAATGTATAATTGGCTGGAATTGAGATCGGACGCCATGTCGCGTTTGGAGAGCCCCTGATGTGCCTAAACAGTAGAAATCCCCCACAAGTGACCCCATTTTGGAAACTAGACCCCCCATGGAACTTATCTAGATGTGTGGTGAGAACCTTGAATGCCCAAGTGCTTCACAGAAGTTTATAATGCAGAGCCGTGAAAATAAAAAATATTTTTTTTTTCCACAAAAAAGATTTTTTAGCCCCCAAGTTTTTATTTTCACAAGGGTAACAAGAGAAATTGGACTCCAAAAGTTGTTGTCCAATTTGTCCTGAGTATGCTTGTACCCCATATGTGGGGGTAAACCACTGGTTGGGCGCACGGCAGAGCTCGGAAGGAAGGAGCGCCTTTTTGGAATGCAGACTTTGATAGAATGGTCTGTGGGCATTATGTTGCGATTGCAGAGCCCCTGATGTACCTAAACTGTAGTAACCCCCCACAAGTGACCCCATTTTGGAAACTAGACCCCCCAAGGAACTTATCTAGATGTGTGGTGAGAACTTTGAATGCCCAAGTGCTTCACAGAAGTTTAGAATGCAGAGTCGTGAAAATAAAAAATATTTTTTTTTCCACAAAAAAGATATTGTAGCCCCCAAGTTTTTATTTTCACAAGGGTAACAGGAGAAATTGGACTGCAATAGTTGTTGTCCAATTTATCCCGAGTACGCTGATGCGCCATATGTGGGGGTAAACCACTGTTTGGGCGCACGGCAGAGCTCGGAAGGGAAGGAGCGCCTTTTTGGAATGCAGACTTTGATAGAATGGTCTGTGGGCATTATGTTGCGATTGCAGAGCCCCTGATGTACCTAAACTGTAGTAACCCCCCACAAGTGACCCCATTTTGGAAACTAGACCCCCCAAGGAACTTATCTAGATGTGTGGTGAGAACTTTGAATGCCCAAGTGCTTCACAGAAGTTTAGAATGCAGAGTCGTGAAAATAAAAAATATTTTTTTTTTTCACAAAAAAGATTTTGTAGCCCCCAAGTTTTTATTTTCACAAGGGTAACAAGAGAAGTTGGACCCCAGAAGTTGTTGTCCAATTTATCCCGAGTACGCTGATGCCCCATATGAGGGGGTAACCCACTGTTTGGGCGCACGGCAGAGCTCAGAAGGGAGGGAGCACCATTTGACTTTTTGAGCGCAAAATTGGCTGTCGTGTTTGGAGACCCCCTGATGTACCTGAACAGTGGAAACCCCCCAATTCTAGCTCCAACCCTAACCCCAACACACCCCTAACCCTAATCCCAACCTGATCCATAATCCTAATCACTAACCCTAACCATAATCACAACCCTTACCCCAAAACAACCCTAATGTCAACCCTAACCATAACCCTAATCAAAACCCTAAATCCAACACACCCCTAATCCTAATCTCAACCCTAACCTCAAACCTAACCCTAATCCCAATACACCCCTGTTATGTTTGCTAATGACAGGTGTTATGAAGGCAATCCAGAAACACAGTGTGCTTAGCGATCAGAGCGCACACAGTGATCTGACAAATACCCAAAAATACAAGAACGAGCTCTGAGACGTGGAAACTCTGTAGACTGCACACCTGATCCTATCCTAAACACAACTAAAAGCGGCTGTGGATTGCGCCTAACAACTACCTAGGCAACTCGGCACAGCCTAAGAAACTAGCTAGCCTGAAGATAGAAAAATAGGCCTGACTTGCCCCAGAGAAATTCCCCAAAGGAAAAGGCAGCCCCCCACATATAATGACTGTGAGTAAGATGAAAAGACAAAACGTAGGGATGAAATAGATTCAGCAAAGTGGGGCCCGATATTCTAGGACAGAGCGAGGACAGTAAAGCGAACTTTGCAGTCTACAAAAAACCCTAAAGCAAAACCACGCAAAGGGGGCAAAAAAAACCCACCGTGCCGAACTAACGGCACGGCGGTACACCCTTTGCGTCTCAGAGCTTCCAGCAAAACAAAAGACAAGCTGGACAGAAAAAAAGCAACAAAAAAGCAAAAGGCACTTAGCTATACAGAGCAGCAGGTCACAGGAACAAACAGGAGAAGCTCAGATCCAACACTGAAACATTGACAAGGAGCAAGGATAGCAGCATCAGGCGGAGTTAAGTAATGAAGCAGTTAACGAGCTCACCAGAACACCTGAGGGAGGAAGCTCAGAAGCTGCAGTACCACTTGTGACCACAGGAGTGAATTCAGCCACAGAATTCACAACAGTACCCCCCCCCCTTGAGGAGGGGTCACCGAACCCTCACCAGAGCCCCCAGGCCGACCAGGATGAGCCGCATGAAAGGCACGAACAAGATCGGAAGCATGAACATCAGAGGCAAAAACCCAGGAATTATCTTCCTGAGCATAACCCTTCCATTTAACCAGATACTGGAGTTTCCGTCTAGAAACACGAGAATCCAAAATCTTCTCCACAATATACTCCAATTCCCCCTCCACCAAAACCGGGGCAGGAGGCTCAACAGATGGAACCATAGGTGCCACGTATCTCCGCAACAACGACCTATGGAATACATTATGTATGGAAAAGGAGTCTGGGAGGGTCAAACGAAAAGACACAGGATTGAGAACCTCAGAAATCCTATACGGACCAATAAAACGAGGTTTAAATTTAGGAGAGGAAACCTTCATAGGAATATGACGAGAAGATAACCAAACCAGATCCCCAACACGAAGTCGGGGACCCACACGGCGTCTGCGATTAGCGAAAAGTTGAGCTTTCTCCTGGGACAAGATCAAATTGTCCACTACCTGAGTCCAGATCTGCTGCAACCTATCCACCACAGAATCCACACCAGGACAGTCCGAAGACTCAACCTGTCCTGAAGAGAAACGAGGATGGAACCCAGAATTGCAAAAAAATGGAGAAACCAAGGTAGCCGAGCTGGCCCGATTATTAAGGGCGAACTCAGCCAACGGCAAAAAGGACACCCAATCATCCTGGTCTGCAGAAACAAAACATCTCAGATATGTTTCCAAGGTCTGATTGGTTCGTTCGGTCTGGCCATTAGTCTGAGGATGGAAAGCCGAGGAAAAGGATAGGTCAATGCCCATCCTACCACAAAAGGCTCGCCAGAACCTTGAAACAAACTGGGAACCTCTGTCAGAAACAATATTCTCAGGAATGCCATGCAACCGAACCACATGCTGAAAGAACAAAGGTACCAAATCAGAGGAGGAAGGCAATTTAGCCAAGGGCACCAGATGGACCATTTTAGAAAAGCGATCACAGACCACCCAGATGACTGACATCTTTTGAGAAACGGGAAGGTCAGAAATGAAATCCATCGAAATATGTGTCCAAGGCCTCTTTGGGACCGGCAAGGGCAAAAGCAACCCACTGGCACGAGAACAGCAGGGCTTAGCCCTAGCACAAATCCCACAGGACTGCACAAAAGTACGTACATCCCGTGACAGAGATGGCCACCAGAAGGATCTAGCCACTAACTCTCTGGTACCAAAGATTCCAGGATGACCAGCCAACACCGAACAATGAAGTTCAGAGATAAGTTTATTAGTCCACCTATCAGGGACGAACAGTTTCTCTGCTGGACAACGATCAGGTTTATTCGCCTGAAATTTTTGCAGCACCCGCCGCAAATCAGGGGAGATGGCAGACACAATGACTCCTTCCTTGAGGATACCCGCTGGCTCAGATAAACCCGGAGAGTCGGGCACAAAACTCCTAGACAGAGCGTCCGCCTTCACATTTTTAGAGCCCGGAAGGTACGAAATCACAAAGTCGAAGCGGGCAAAAAATAACGACCAACGGGCCTGTCTAGGATTCAAGCGCTTGGCAGACTCGAGATAAGTCAAGTTCTTATGATCAGTCAATACCACCACGCGATGCTTAGCTCCTTCAAGCCAATGACGCCACTCCTCGAATGCCCACTTCATGGCCAGCAACTCTCGATTGCCCACATCATAATTACGCTCAGCGGGCGAAAACTTCCTGGAAAAGAAAGCACATGGTTTCATCACTGAGCAATCAGAACCTCTCTGTGACAAAACCGCCCCTGCTCCAATCTCAGAAGCATCAACCTTGACCTGGAACGGAAGAGAAACATCTGGCTGACACAACACAGGGGCAGAACAAAAACGACGCTTCAACTCCTGAAAAGCTTCCACAGCAGCAGAAGACTAATTAACCAAATCAGCACCCTTCTTGGTCAAATCGGTCAATGGTTTGGCAATGCTAGAAAAATTACAGATGAAGCGACGATAAAAATTAGCAAAGCCCAGAAACTTTTGCAGACTTTTCAGAGATGTCGGCTGAATCCAATCCTGGATGGCTTGGACCTTAACTGGATCCATCTCGATAGTAGAAGGGGTAAAGATGAACCCCAAAAATGAAACTTTCTGCACACCGAAGAGACACTTTGATCCCTTCACAAACAAAGAGTTAGCACGCAGGACCTGAAAAACCATTCTGACCTGCTTCACATGAGACTCCCAATCATCTGAGAAGATCAAAATGTCATCCAAGTAAACAATCAGGAATTTATCCAGATACTCACGGAAGATGTCATGCATAAAAGACTGAAACACAGATGGAGCATTGGCAAGTCCGAACGGCATCACTAGATACTCAAAATGACCCTCGGGCGTATTGAATGCAGTTTTCCATTCATCTCCTTGCCTGATTCTCACCAGATTATACGCACCACGAAGATCTATCTTAGTGAACCAACTAGCCCCCTTAATCCGAGCAAACAAGTCAGATAACAATGGCAAGGGATACTGAAATTTAACAGTGATCTTATTAAGAAGGCGGTAATCAATACACGGTCTCAGCGAACCATCCTTCTTGGCTACAAAGAAGAACCCTGCTCCCAGTGGTGATGACGATGGGCGAATATGTCCCTTCTCCAGGGATTCCTTCACATAACTGCGCATAGCGGCGTGTTCGGGCACGGATAAATTAAATAATCGACCTTTAGGGAATTTACTACCAGGAATCAAATTGATAGCACAATCACAATCCCTATGCGGAGGTAGAGCATCGGACTTGGGCTCTTCAAATACATCCTGATAATCAGACAAGAACTCTGGGACCTCAGAAGGGGTGGATGACGAAATCGACAAAAATGGAACATCACCATGTACCCCCTGACAACCCCAGCTGGATACCGACATGGAATTCCAATCCAATACTGGATTATGGGTTTGTAGCCATGGCAACCCCAACACGACCACATCATGCAGATTATGCAACACCAGAAAGCGAATAACTTCCTGATGTGCAGGAGCCATGCACATGGTCAGCTGGGCCCAGTATTGAGGTTTATTCTTGGCCAAAGGTGTAGCATCAATTCCTCTCAATGGAATAGGACACCGCAAAGGCTCCAAGAAAAACCCACAACGTTTAGCATAATCCAAATCCATCAGATTCAGGGCAGCGCCCGAATCCACAAACGCCATGACAGAAAACGACGACAAAGAGCATATCAAGGTAATGGACAGAAGGAATTTGGACTGTACAGTACCAATGACGGCAGACCTAGCGGACCGCTTAGTGCGCTTAGGACAATCAGAAATCGCATGAGTGGAATCACCACAGTAGAAACACAGACCATTCAGACGTCTGTATTCCTGCCGTTCAACTCTAGTCATAGTCCTATCGCACTGCATAGGCTCAGGTTTAACCTCAGGCAGTACCGCCAAATGGTGCACAGATTTACGCTCGCGCAAGCGTCGACCGATCTGAATGGCCAAAGACAAAGACTCATTCAAACCAGCAGGCATAGGAAATCCCACCATGACATCCTTAAGAGCCTCAGAGAGACCCTTTCTGAACAAAGCTGCCAGCGCAGATTCATTCCACTGAGTGAGTACTGACCATTTCCTAAATTTCTGACAATATACTTCTATATCATCCTGACCCTGGCACAAAGCCAGCAAATTTTTCTCAGCCTGATCCACTGAATTAGGCTCATCGTACAGCAATCCGAGCGCCAGGAAAAACGCATCGACACTACTCAATGCAGGGTCTCCTGGCGCAAGAGAAAATGCCCAGTCTTGAGGGTCGGTGCGCAAAAAAGAAATAATAATCAAAACCTCTTGAATAGGATTACCAGAAGAATGAGGTTTCAAGGCCAGAAATAGCTTACAATTATTTTTGAAACTTAGAAACTTAGTTCTATCTCCAAAAAACAAATCAGGAATAGGAATTCTTGGTTCTAACATAGATTTCTGATCAATAGTATCTTGAATTTTTTGTACATTTATAACGAGATTATCCATTGAAGAGCACAGACCCTGAATATCCAGTCCACACCTGTGTCCAGAATCACCCAAATGTCTAGGGGAAAAAAAAAAAGTGAACACAGAGCAGAAAAAAAAAAAAAATGATGTCAGAACTTTTTCTTTCCCTCTATTGAGAATCATTAGTTTGGCTCCTTGTACTGTTATGTTTGCTAATGACAGGTGTTATGAAGGCAATCCAGAAACACAGTGTGCTTAGCGATCAGAGCGCACACAGTGATCTGACAAATACCCAAAAATACAAGAACGAGCTCTGAGACGTGGAAACTCTGTAGACTGCACACCTGATCCTATCCTAAACACAACTAAAAGCGGCTGTGGATTGCGCCTAACAACTACCTAGGCAACTCGGCACAGCCTAAGAAACTAGCTAGCCTGAAGATAGAAAAATAGGCCTGACTTGCCCCAGAGAAATTCCCCAAAGGAAAAGGCAGCCCCCCACATATAATGACTGTGAGTAAGATGAAAAGACAAAACGTAGGGATGAAATAGATTCAGCAAAGTGGGGCCCGATATTCTAGGACAGAGCGAGGACAGTAAAGTGAACTTTGCAGTCTACAAAAAACCCTAAAGCAAAACCACGCAAAGGGGGCAAAAAAAACCCACCGTGCCGAACTAACGGCACGGCGGTACACCCTTTGTGTCTCAGAGCTTCCAGCAAAACAAAAGACAAGCTGGACAGAAAAAAAGCAACAAAAAAGCAAAAGGCACTTAGCTATACAGAGCAGCAGGTCACAGGAACAAACAGGAGAAGCTCAGATCCAACACTGAAACATTGACAAGGAGCAAGGATAGCAGCATCAGGCGGAGTTAAGTAATGAAGCAGTTAACGAGCTCACCAGAACACCTGAGGGAGGAAGCTCAGAAGCTGCAGTACCACTTGTGACCACAGGAGTGAATTCAGCCACAGAATTCACAACACACCCCTAATCACAACCCTAAACTTAACCCTAATCCCAAACCTAACCCTAATCCCAAGCGTAACCCTAATGCCAACCCTAATACCAACCCTAATCCAAACCCTAACCCTAATCCCAGCTCTAACCCTAACTTTAGCCCCAACCCTAGCCCTAACTTTAGCCCCAACCCTAACCCTAGCCCTAAGGCTACTTTCACACTTGCGTCGTTTGGCATTCCGTCGCAATCCGTCGTTTTGGACAAGAAACGGATACTGCAAATGTGCCCGCAGGATGCGTTTTTTGCCCATAGACTTGTATTGCCGACGGATCGTGATGGATGGCCACACGTCGCGTCCGTCGTGCACTGGATCAGTTGTGTTTTGGCGGACCGTCGGCACAAAAAAACGTTCAATGAACCATTTTTTTGTACGTCGCATCCGCCATTTCTGACCGCGCATGCGTGGCCGTAACTCCGCCCCCTCCTCCCCAGGACATAGATTGGGCAGCGGATGCGTTGAAAAACTACAGCTGCTGCCCACGTTGTGCACAATTTTCACAACGTGCGTCGGTATGTCGGGCCGACGCATTGCGACGGCCCCGTACCGACGTAAGTGTGAAAGAAGCCTAACCCTAAGTTGAGCCCCAACCCTAACCCTAAATTTAGCCCCAACCCTAACCCTAAATTTAGCCCCAACCCTAGCCCTAACCCTAGCCCTAACCCTACCCCTAACCCTACCCCTAACCCTACCCCTAACCCTACCCCTACCCCTAACCCTACCCCTAACCCTAACCCTACCCCTAACCCTAACCCTACCCCTAACCCTACCCCTAACCCTAACCCTACCCCTAACCCTAACCCTACCCCTAACCCTACCCCTAACCCTAATTTTAGCCCCAACTGCTGTTCTCCTGCCGGCCGGCAGATGGAGACAGATGGCGGGCGCACTGGGCATGCGTCCGCCATGTTCTTCTGCCGGCGGCCAGGAGGAGCAGCAAGAGGATCCAGGGACCTAGGTGAGTATTGTAGGGTCCCCGAATCCCCCTATTTCTCTGTCCTCTGATGTGCGATCACATCAGAGGACAGAGAATTACACTTTACTTTTTTTTTTTTTTTTTGCGGTCGCCGGTAAACAGTTAATTACCGGCGATCGCAAAACAGGGGTCGGTAATACTGACCCCGATCATGCTCTTTGGGGTCTCGGCTACCCCCGGCAGCCGAGACCCCAAAGATTCTCCCGGTGCCGGCCGGCGGGCGCACTGCGCATTTTGAAGATGGCGGCGCCCACCGGGAGACACGAGGAGCATCGGGGGAGCTAGGTGAGTATTGGGGGGCCACCTGGGACCCCTTTTCTCTGTCCTCCGATGTGCGATCACAACGGAGGACAGAGAAATTAAAAAGAGATCGCTTTTTTTTTTTTTTTTTTTTGCGATCGCCGGTAAACGGTTAATTACCGGCGATCGCAAATGCGGGGTGGGTTAAAAACCCCCCGAATCATGTTCTCTGGGGTCTCGGCTACCCTCGGCAGCCGAGACCCCGGAGAAAATCGGCCTCTGGGGGCGCTATGGACTTTTTCCACAGCGCCGTTAATTAACGGCGCTGTGGTTTAAGTACCCTTAGCGGCCGCCGTTAAAAGGCGTATCGGCGGTCGCTAAGGGGTTAAATTGTCTCACCTGTTATTTTCCGGATAGTGGTCATTTGTCCATTATGACGTGGGAGGAAGAGGGATGGGCTCTAAGGCTTTGCAGCTAAAAGGCCACCCCTCCCCCCCATCCGTCACTGGATCTGTTAAAGTGCTTGCAGCACGAAACAGCTGTCATCCGTATGTGTTTCACTACCCTCCCTGCTCCGCATGACTTCATGTGAATAAATCGCTTTTTGCTCAACACCGGTGAGTGCGCTGTTACTTTTTCTTGTTTTGGATACATTCATGTGATATTTCAGTTTTTCTTTTTTAATACATTTGCAGAAATTACTACATTTCTGTTTTTTTCAGTCAAGATGGGGGGTAGAGTGTACATTAATGAGAAAAAAATGAAGTTTTTTGAATTTACCAAATGGCTGCAATGAAACAAAGAGTGAAAAATTTAAAGGGGTCTGAATACTTTCCGTACCCACTGTATATACAGTGGGGAAAAAAGTATTTAGTCAGCCACCAATTGTGCAAGTTCTCCCACTTAAAAAGATGGGAGAGTCCTGTAATTGACATCATACGTAGACCATAACTATGAGAGTCAAAATGAGAAAACAAATCCAGAAAATCACCTTGTCTGATTTTGCAAGATTTATTTTGCAAATGATGGTGGAAAATAAGCATTTGGTCATTAACAAAAGTTCATCTCAATATTTTATTATATATCCTTTCTCGGCAATTACAGAGGTCAAATGTTTTCTGTAAGTCTTCACAAGGTTGGCATACACTGTTGGTGGTATGTTGGCCCATTCCTCCACACAGATCTCCTCAAGAGCAGTGATGTTTTGGGCCTGTCGCTGAGCAACACGGACTTTCAACTCCCTCCAAAGGTTTTCTATAGGGTTGAGATCTGAAGACTGGCTAGGCCACTCCAGGACCTTTATATGCTTCTTACGAAGCCACTCCTTTGTTGCCCTGGCGGTGTGCTTGGGATCATTATCATGCTGAAAGACCCATCCACATTTCATCTTCAATGCCCTTGCTGATGGAAGAAGGTTTGCACTCAAAATCTCACGATACATGGCCCCACTCATTCTTTCATGTACATGGATAAGTCATTCTGGTCCCCTTGCAAGAAACAGCCCCAAAGCATGATGTTGCCATCCCCATGCTTCACAGTAGGTATGGTGTTCTTTGGATAAAACTCAACATTCTGTCTTCTCCAAACATGACGAGTTTTGCTTCTACCAAACAATTCTACTTTGGTTTCATCAGACCACATGGCATTCTCGCAATACTCTTTTGGATAATCCAAATGCTCTCTAGCAAACTTCAGACAGGCCCGGACATGCACTGGCTTAAACAGGGGGACACGACTGGCACTGCAGGATCCCTGGCAGCGTAGTGTATTACTGATGGTAGCCTTTGTTACGTTGGTCCGAGCTCTAGGCAGGTCATTTACTAGGTCCCCCCATGTGGTTCTGGGATTTTTGCTCACCGTTCTTGTGATCATTTTGACCCCACGGGGTAAGATCTTGCGTGGGGCCCCAGATCAAGTGAGATTATCAGTGGTCTTGTATGTCTTCCATTTTCTTATTATTGCTCCCACAGTTGGTTTCATCACACCAAGCTGCTTACCTATTGCAGATTCAGTCTTCCCAGCCTGGTGCAGGGCTACAGTTTTGTTTCTGGTGTCCTTGGACAGCTCTTTGGTCTTCACCATAGTGGAGTTTGGAGTGTGACTGTTTGAGTTGTGGACAGGTGTCTTTTATACTGATAACAAGCTCAAACAGGTGCCACCACTACAGGTAATGAGTGGACTACAGAGCAGCCTCTGTAAAGAAGAAGTTACAGGTCTGTGAGAGACATATATCTTGCATGTTTATAGGTGACCAAATACTTATTTTCCACTGTAATTTGCAAAATAAATTTTGCAAAATCAGACAAGGTGATTTTCTGGATTTGTTTTCTCATTTTGACTCTCATAGTTGTGGTCTACCTATGATGCCAATTACAGGCTTCTCTCATCTTTTTAAGTGGGAGAACTTGCACATTGGTGGTTGACTAAATACTTTTTCCCCACTGGATATATAACATTCATTATGTAAAATAGGGGCAGGCCATGTGAGAGATCAGTGACCTGTCAGAAGCCATACATATGAATACCTAAGTAGAGCATCACATGAAGACCCCCCACAGGCTGCCATGAAGCATATCATTAACTCAAAACTGAAAATAAAGATTACACAACAACCACAAGATGGATTTTATCAACTGCGGTATCATTTTAATCAGTATAACAGCACCGACCTGACAGTGTCTGTAGATTACTCAGCACAATCCTGTTGACAGATTCCCTTTAAAAAAGACACAGGGACGTGAGATTTCCATACATATCAGAAGCAAAAACATGCAATGATTAAGACAGCAGTCTGAAACGCATGTGCATAATTTTTAAATTGTTTTTAGAGATGAAATTGCGACTTCCTTTCTATATTTTTGCACAAAAAAGTATGGTTTTTAATAGAAGATTCTGATGCTGGATCACTGTTTTTTGCTTCTTCCAAGCTCTCATCCATTACAAGTCTCCTTGCACGGATCTTCTTGTGTGGTGATATGATTTTTTTTGCCTTTTTGATTATATACACGTTATCCACTTTGCTGGAACAGTAATACGCTGTAATATGTTTTTTTTTACATGAAAATATTCAGCAGAACTTAGCCTAAATGAGTGCGTGTCACACTCAGATGCAGCAGCTGGTTGTAAGTGAGGTGCAGATAGGGAAGCAGTTATCATAGAAGTGATGATATGCTGCAGTCTGTCCTCCGGAGGGTAAAGAAATGACATTTTTTTTTTTTTTTTTAAACGGCAACCGGCTGTCACAACTATGTTATTGGGTGATTCAGGACCAGGGGCTCCTTCAAGTGTCCCTATCACCAGGGGGAGCCCTAGCTCACCCTATTCCCTGGGTTACTACTGAAGGTGAAGATGCCGTGGCCATGTACCTTGCCTTATCTCCTGAATCCGCCCTCCGGCTGTACCCTTCCCCAACTCAAGTAAGAGGTGGGTAGCAGTGCACTGTAGTACACTGACCAGACAAACAAGGTAGCACAAACAGGGGGAACGGAAAATACCACTCGTACAAATATACACTCACATATTGTTAGGGTTGGCGGAACGCACCGAGTATATATATATGTATAAATAGGTGCGTTCGCAACCCATGGTCCACCGTGCAGGAGAGGAACCTGCTGATAGCAAATGGTGGCGCTATATGGCGGTATAAGCTAACTCTGTTATCTGCAGAGAGTCGCTAGAAATAGGATGCTGTGCCCTGTTAGCGTCACAGGGGAACACAGCTAACTGCTGAGCTGATGGCAGTCAGTGGTAACGCACCCAGAAAAGCACACAAACACTTCTCACCAGAGGTGCCGGTATTCTAGGGGCTTATTTCAGCAGGGTCCCTGAATACATACATGCAAACTCCTCACCAGAGGTGCCATATTCTAGGGGCTTATTTCAGCCGGGTCCCTGAATACACACATACAGGCGCAACCACAAATAACAAGCTCATGACATGAGGTGATACTAGCGCATGGCCATGCAGCCATGGAAACCTTTTATAGATGCAGCAGCTTCAGGACCTTCCTAGGGAACCAATGGAAGTTGCTACAGTACCTGAGAAACTTCAGGACCTTCCTAGAGGACCAATGATAGCTGCTGCAGTACCTAAGCATGTGACCCCTGACCTCCAATGAGAGTTCTTACCTTGGGCATGGTCAGTGTGTGCAAAGCAGAACTTAGTCCAGAAAAGCCTGCTCGCCGCTGACCAGTGCAGGCCACAACAGCAGAGCCTGGAAAGGCAGTAGTAACCCTTTGCACAATATCAGACTGAGTGAGACACTGGGACCAATGTCTCCGCTAAGCAGGCTCCACTGCAGCTGATGTAGAATGGGAGACCGCAGCAGACATGGCTCGAGATTCCCCCTGTGCAGCGGCGGGAACTCGACTCCTAACATTACCCCCCCCTCCCAGGGCCCCCCTCCTTGGGCCTCGCTACGCTCAAAGGCTGCAATGAGCAGCGGAGCCCGAATGTGCTCCACAGGTTCCCAGGTTCTGTCCTCTGGGCCGTGACCCTTCCAGTCCACCAGATATTTCTTGCCACGTACCACCTTGCACCCCCCGATAGCATTCACCTCAAACTCATTCGTGGATGAACCCGATGTCCCGGTAGATGACTCGGAAAACCAAGACAAATAGATGGGCTTTAAGAGAGAAACGTGAAAGGTGTCGTGATACCAAGGCGCGGAGGAATAGCCAAATGGTAGACCACAGGGTTGACCTGTTCCAGAACCTTGAAAGGGCACAAACTTAGTGGACTCAACTCGCAGAATGATGGTACGGGCGGAGAGCCACACTAAGTTGCAAGGAGCAACGGTCGGAGCAGGGCGCCGGTGTGCATAAGCAGAAACCCTCATTCTCTCCTTGGAGGCCTGGATGGCATCCTGTGTGCGGTCCCAAATGTCACGTGCCTCCACTGCCTAGTCTGCCACCCTAGAATTGGTGGATGACACGGGCATGGGCACAGGAACACGTGGATGCTGGCCGTAATTAAGGAGAAAAGGAGTCTGCCCGGTAGAGTCAGCCACGGTGTTGTTCAAAGCAAATTCCGCCCAAGGTAGCAAAGATGCCCAGTCATCCTGCCTGGCGGAGACAAAATGTCGTAAGTATGTGACCAGAGTCTGGTTGGCCCTCTCTACCAACCCATTCGTTTCGGGATGGTATGCAGAAGAGGCATTCAGCTCAATGCTGAGTAAACGACAGAGTTCTCTCCAGAACCAAGATGCAAACTGAGGACCATGGTTACTGACAATTTTGTCAGGCATGCCATGTAGACGGAAAACATGTTTGATGAAAAACGCCGCTAAAGCCTGTGCAGAAGGTAACCGTGGAAGCGGAACCAAGTGCACCATCTTAGAAAAATGGTTGGTGACCACCCAGATAACTGTACAGCTACGAGACTTGGGTAAGCCTACCACGAAGTCCATGCCAACCAACTCCCAGGGCCTGTCTGCCACCAGCAGGGGGTAAAGTTGCACAGCAGGCCGTTGCCGAGGAGACCGATTTTTGGCGCAGGAGACACACGACCAAATATAGTCCCCGACATCACAGGCCATATGCGGCCACCAGTACGTCCTCGCCAAGAGCTCAGATGTCCTCTTGGTCCCAAAATGTCCACCCACCCTGGACGAGTGAGCCCAAGAGAGAACCTCCGGTCACAAATTAGATGGAACGAAAGTCATGCCTGGGGGCACAGACTCTAGCGAAACCGGAGCCACAGTTCTCAGGCTCTCTGAAGGGGCAATAAGCCGAGGCTCCACCTCCTCCTCCTCGGATGACACTACAGAGAGAGAGAGAGCGTCGGCACGAACGTTCTTCTCTCCGGAAAGAACATGAGGGTGAAATGGAACCGGAAGAAGAACAGCGACCATCTAGCATGACGAGAATTTAGCTGCTGGGCTGTATGTAAATACACCAAGTTCTTGTGGTCTGTGAACACCTGGAAGGGAAAAGCGAGCTCCCTCCAGAAGATGTCTCCACTCTGAGATAGCCAACTTCATAGCTAGCAACTCCCTGTCCCCGATGGAATAATTCCTCCCTACTGGTGAAATGGTCTTAGAGAAGAAGAAGCAAGGATGCTTCTGACCTTTAGCATCCTTTTGGAAGAGGACTGCTCCAGCACCAACGGCAGAGGCATCCACCTCCATAATAAATGGCTTCTCTACAGGGCTGCCACTAGAAATTTCGGGGCCCCATACTGGCAAAATTTTCGGGGCCCCCTTGAGACTCTTCCCAGGCTCCACCCCAGCCCCGCCTCCACGCTCCACCCCTCAAACTGTCCACAGTCCCACCGCTCTCTCTTGTAAATACTCCACTTCTCACCTATCACACATTAACAGTTCCCATCACCAGATCACATACATAGCCAGCCGCTTTTGTTTTGGCCAAAAGATTTTTTAAGCCGACACCATAACACGGTAGACACGTTTGGCCGGGCCCTACTCTACTGTAACCTATTAAATATTTGTTAAAATATGCAATACAATTTTGGTATATTTTTATTTATTTTTAAATTTTTAAAATGACCAATAATATCATATACAAAGAACAAATACCGCTACACCATGACCAGATGACATATTACCACCACATAGTGACTGAATACTACAATTCTGATCAGTAATTAAAAAAAAGCACCATACTATCACCATAAGTGCCATTATACACAGGAGATCTGTACTTATTATGTAGTGTCTGTGTACAGATAATACAGTGACCACTAGTGAAATTACACAGTCATGGCCAAAAGTATTGACACCCCTGCAATTCTGTCAGATAATACTCATTTTCTTCCTGAAAATGATTCAATCACAAATTATTTGGTATTTTTATCTTCATTTAATTTATCTTGAATGAAAAAACACAAAAAGAATTGTCCTAAAGCCAAATTGAATATAATTCCACCCCAAACATAAAAAAGGGGTGGACAAAAGTATTGGCACTGTTCGAAAAATCATGTGATGCTTCTCTAATTTGTGCAATTAACAGCACCTGTAACTTACCTGTGGCACCTAACAGGTGTTGGCAATAACTAAATCACACTTGCAGCCAGTTGACATGGATTAAAGTTGATTCAACCTCTGTCCTGTGTCCTTGTGTGTACCACATTGAGCATGGAGAAAAGAAAGAAGACGAAAGAACTGTCTGAGGACTTGAGAAACCAAATTGTGAGGAAGCATGAGCAATCTCAAGGCTACAAGTCCATCTCCAAAGACCTGAATGTTCCTGTGTCTACAGTGCGCAGTATCATCAAGAAGTTTAAAGCCCATGGCACTGTGGCTAACCTCCCTAGATGTGGACGGAAAAGAAAAATTGACAAGAGATTTCAACGCAAGATTGTGCGGATGTTGGATAAAGAACCTCGACTAAAATCCAAACAAGTTCAAGCTACCCTGCAGTCCGAGGGTACAAAGTGTCAACCCATACTATCCGTCGGCGTCTGAATGAAAAGGGACTGTATGGTATGAGACCCAGGAAGACCCCACTTCTTACCCCGAGACAAGAAAAGCCAGGCTGGAGTTTGCCAAAACTTACCTGAAAAAGCCTAAAACGTTTTGGATGAATGATCTCTGGTCAGATGAGACAAAAGTAGAGCTTTTTGGGCAAAGGCATCAACATAGAGTTTACAGGAGAAAAAAAAGAGGCATTCAAAGAAAAGAACACGGTCCCTACAGTCAAACATGGTGGAGGTTCCCTGATGTTTTGGGGTTGCTTTGCTGCCTCTGGCCCTGGACTGCTTGACCGTGTGCATGGCATTATGAAGTCGGAAGACTACCAACACATTTTGCAGCATAATGTAGGGCCCAGTGTGAGAAAGCTGGGTCTCTCTCAGAGGTCATGGGTCTTCCAGCAGGACAATGACCCAAAACACACTTCAAAAAGCACTAGAAAATGGTTTGAGAGAAAGCACTGGAGACTTCTAAGGTGGCCAGCAATGAGTCCAGACCTGAATCCCATAGAACACCTGTGGAGAGATCTAAAAATGGCAGTTTGGAGAAGGCACCCTTCAAATATCTGGGACCTGGAGCAGTTTGCCAAAGAAGAATGGTCTAAAATTCCAGCAGACCATTGTAAGAAACTCATTGGTTGCCGGAAGCGGTTGGTCGCAATTATTTTGGCTGAAGGTTGTGCAACCAAGTATTAGGCTGAGGGTGCCAATACTTTTGTCTGGCCCATTTTTGGAGTTTTGTGTGAAATGATCAATGTTTTGCTTTTTGCTTCATTCTCTTTTCTGTTTTTTCATTTAAGACAAATTAAATGAAGATAATAATACCAAAGAATTTGTGTTTGCAATCATTTTCAGGAAGAAACTGAGTATTATCTGACAGAATTGCAGGGGTGTCAATACTTTTGGCATGACTGTACACAGGAGCTCTGTATACAGTATACAGTGTATAGTGTCAGTGTATAGGTAACACACTGACTCACCAGTGACGTCTCTAGGTGAAGTCCTTCATCTTTCATCCAGCACAGACCGCCATCATTTCATCCAGCCAGGACTTCTCTCTTCAGGAAATAACACAGTTATCTCGAGCTCCGCTTGTAGAATACATTACTTAATTTTTCCCATCTTCTACATTACACCACATGAAGAAAAAGAGCGACATAGTGTCACTCTACACAGTAACAGGACCGCCCCACCGTGTCCTCAAAAAATAAAATAAATACATCACTGCAGTAATAATATCCCTAAATTAGCCTATATGGTAATAATATTCCCCATCCTGGCCACCGTGTGTCTCATTCCTGGCGTCAGCCATATGTTCTCCCATCCTGCCCTCATTAGTATCCATTCTGCCCCATATGATCTCCCCATCCTGCCCCATATGATCGCCCCATGTGATCTCTCCATCCTGCCCCATCTGTCTCCATCATATCCATCCTGCCCCATGATCCTGCACGATCTGTCTCCAATTCTGCCCCCAGTGTCTCCAATCATGCCCCATGTCTCCATTCTGCCCATGTCTGCAATCCTGCCACTTGTCTCCAATCATGCCCTCTGTGTCTCCATTCTGCCCCATCTGTCTCCAGCATTCTGCCCCAGTGTCTCCAGCATTCTGCCCCAGTGTCTCCAGCATTCTGCCCCAGTGTCTCCAGCATTCTGCCCCTGTGTCTCCAGCATTCTGCCCCCAGTGTCTCCAGCATTCTGCCCCAGTGTCTCCAGCATTCTGCCCCAGTGTCTCCAGCATTCTGCCCCCAGTGTCTCCAGCATTCTGCCCCAGTGTCTCCAGCATTCTGCCCCAGTGTCTCCAGCATTCTGCCCCCAGTGTCTCCGGTGGTCCCCCGCTGCCGCCTGCTTCTTCTCCACCATCTGGTCCTCCGCCGGTCCGCCGCTGCCACCTGCCTCTTCTCCTCCGCCGTCTGGTCCTCCGCCGGGTCCCTCGTTGTCCGGTGGTCCCCCGCTGCCGCCTGCCTCTTCTGCTCCCTCTGCCGTCTGCTCCTCCGCCATCCGCAGGCGCAGCCACGTGGTGGCACATCGCACGCTGCTCTGCTCCGGAATGAGGAAGTGGAGCAGGGCAGCGTGTGACGTCACGAACTTGCGGCCCATGATGCACCGCGGGCCCAGCTGCCTTAAAGCTACAGGGCTCATTTAGGCACAGTGGCAGCCGCGCAGCCGCAGCCTGATTAAAAATGTCAGGGGGGCCCGAGCAGAGCGCGGACCGGACCGGCTGCCAGCGTGCTCGCTCGGGCCCCCCTTTTTGCTCCTCATCACTGGGCCCCATACTGCAGTGATGCCTGTAATGCCCTGATGGCGGCCCTGCTTATTTACATCGGGGCAATGTAGGATGGGAGCGCTAGCGAAGTGTAACTTAACCGAGAGAAAGGCCTTGGAGACCTCCTCCGACCACAACTTGGGATTTGCCCCCTTGTTGGTGAGGGCAACCAAGGGAGCTACCAAAGTTGAGAAGTGGGGAATGAACTGGCGATAGTAATTAATGAACCCCATAAAGCGCTGCACCGCCAGTCCATCACAGCCTGTAGCTTGGCAGGATCCATAGCCAATCCCTGGGCATAGATGATATAGCCACGAAAAGGCAAGGACTCCGGCCCAAACACACACTTCTCCAATTTGGCATAGAGGGAGTTAGCCCGTAGGAGGTCGAAGACCTTTCAAACATCTCTCCGGTGGGAGTCTATATCTGGAGAGTAGATGAGAATATCATTCAGATAAACTACGACCGAGGTGGAAAGCATATCCCGGAAGATGTCGTTTACAAAGTCTTGGAAAATGGCTGGGGCATTACAGAGCCCGAAGGGCATCACCAGATATTCATAGTGCCAATCCCTGGTGTTAAAAGCCGTATTCCATTTGTCCCCCTCACGGATGCGAATCAGGTTTTAAGCACCCCGCAGATCTAATTTAGTAAATACTCTTGCTCCCCGTAGCCTATCAAAAAGCTCAGATATCAGGGGCAGTGGGTACATATTCTTATTGGTGATGGCGTTAAGACCCCTGCAGTCTATGCATGGATGCAGTTCTCCACTCTTCTTCTGTACAAAGAAGAACCCAGCCCAACAGGATCTCATCAATTCCCTCAGGAATGACTAGCAGAAATATAATCTCCTGATGAGATGGCGACAAGGACAGAGTGAAAGGGATGGTCTGGTGTGTTATCTGTGAGGGCAGTATCGACCCATTCACCACTCATACAGTTACTGGTTGAGCTAGCATTACCAGGGGAATTGCGTGAGGTTGGGTGAAGGCAGAAGACATAAAATTGCCCTCCGCCCCAGAATCCACGCAGAGCTCTTCCGAGTGAGTGAATGAGCCTATGGTAATTGTCTCCTTAAAGGACAATTTGGAGGCAAACGTCACCGTATCTAGTGTACCTCCACCTACTACCACTAGACGCTGACGTTTCCTTGACCGCTGTGAACATCTGGTGGCAAGATGTCCTGACTGCTGGCAAACATGGCAGACCTTGAGTGCAGGAGCGGTCCGGGACTTAGATCCCACTTGTGACACTTCCATGGCCTCATGTGACTCGGGGATAAGGACCGGAGATTCCAAAGGTTTGGCGAAGGTGGGAGCCAGCCAAAACCTCTGCCTACACTGGGCCTGGCTCTAACCTCTGCTCGTGAAAACGAAGTTCAGTACAGGTAGACACAGCTATTAACTTCTCCAGTGTGGCAGGAATCTCCCTTGAGGCCAGAGCATCCTTCATGTGGTCAGCCAGCCCCCTCCAAAATATAAAGATAGGGGCTTTATCCGACCACTCCAGCTCAGATGCTAGGGTGCGAAATTGGATGGCAAATTGGCTGACCAAGGACGAGCCTTGAGTCAATGCCAACAGTGCTCAAGAACAGCGGAGCACTCGGCAGCACATAATCACCACGCTCCCACAGTGGCGTAGCACACTCCAATGCCCTGTCCGACAGGAGAGACGCAATAAATCCCACCTTTGCCCACTCTGTGGGGAAACATGCGGCCAGGAGCTCAAGATGTATAGAGCACTGGCTCACGAGACTCCTACAAGATTTACTATCACCAAAAATTTTTTCTGGCAGCGGGAGGTGAGATAGAGTCGGAACAGGGGTGGCCATGGACAAGGTTGCTGCAGCCACGCTAGCAGCCTGAACAGCAACAGCGGTAACATCCACAGCTGGGGTTGTGCGCTCAAGAGCCGCCAACCTACCCTCCAGCTGCTGGATGTACCGCAAGGATTGCTGTTTGTCCACCATTTACTATCCAGATCTTGGCGCTATGTTAGGGTTGGCAGAATGCACCAAGTATATATATATGTATAAATAGGTGCGTTCGCAACCTGGGGTCCACCGTGCAGGAGAGGAACCTGCTGCTGGCAAATAGCAGCGCTATATGGCGGTATAAGCAAACTCTGTTAACTCCACTGAGTCACTAGAAATAAGATGCTGTGCCCTGTTAGCATCACAGGGGAACACAGCTAACTGCTGAGCTGATGGCAGTCAGTGGTCACGCACCCAGAAAAGCACACAAGCACTCCTCACCGGAGGTGCCGGTATTATAGGGGCTTATTTCAGCCGGATCCCTGAATACACACATACAGGCGCGACCACAAATAACAAGCTCATGACATGAGGTGATACTAGTGCATGGCCGTGTGGCAATGCAAACCTTTTATAGCTGCAGCAGCTTCAGGACCTTCCTAGGGAACCAATGGAAGCTGCTGCAGTACCTGAGCATGTGACCCCTGACCTCCAATGAGAGGTATTACCTTGGGCATGCTCAGTGTGTTGTAAGACTCATGTCGGTGTGGTAGTTGGGGGCAGGTATATCTCGCCCAAATATTTGTCCTATGTGAATTAGGCTGCTCAGTATCTTCAGGATACGAATG
The DNA here is from genome assembly GCF_032444005.1 of Ranitomeya imitator. Taxonomy (NCBI): domain Eukaryota; kingdom Metazoa; phylum Chordata; class Amphibia; order Anura; family Dendrobatidae; genus Ranitomeya; species Ranitomeya imitator. The sequence continues at coordinate 956,038,033 of NC_091282.1, read as the reverse complement.
GGTTAACAAGTGCAAGAATAAAAGATGACCAGCTGGGGGTTTCCAGCGTCAGCCTGGGGCACACAGATTGCCTGTCTGTGTGAGACAAACGTGAGTGAGAGCTGTGCTCAAGAATTGTGTGATATTAGCTGGGTGGGAGAAGCCCCCACAGTTGTTGAGATAGCAACGTGTTGGTTTAGTTAGCGCCGGACAGGCTAGGATTTATTTTTATGTTTTGTTTTTTCTGTGTTGCTTTCACGTTAATAAATCTGACCTGAGGTCAGCCTGCTCAGAAAACCTGTTGTACGCCTCAGATTCAATGCACAAACCACGTGGCCTTTGACCCCAGCAAAGGCGATCTGTTGTGAATTCTGTGGCAGAGCTCCCTCCTGTGGTCACAAGTGGTACTTCGGCTGATTCTCTCTGTGAGCTTCTGTTGGTGGAGGGAAGTGGTACTGCGGCTTCTGAGTTTCCTCCCTCAGGTGATCTGGTGAGGTCGTTAGGTGCTTCTCTACTTAACTCCACCTAATGCTTTGATCCTGGCTTCCTGTCAATGTTCCAGTGTTGGACTTGCTTTTCCCTGGATCATTCCTGTGGCCTGCTGCTCTGCATAGCTAAGTTCTTCTTTGCTATTTGTTTGCTATTTTTTCTGTCCAGCTTGTCTAATTTGTTGCTGGAAGCTCTGAGACGCAAAGGGTGTACCTCCGTGCCGTTAGTTCGGTACGGAGGGTCTTTTTGCCCCCTTTGCGTGGTTTTCTTTAGGGTTTTGTGTAGACCGCAAAGTTACCTTTTCTATCCTCGATCTGTTAAGAAAGTCGGGCCTCACTTTGCTGAATCTATTTCATCTCTACGTTTGTCTTTTCATCTTAACTCACAGTCATTATATGTGGGGGGCTGCCTTTTCCTTTGGGGTATTTCTCTGAGGCAAGGTAGGCTTATTTTCTATCTTCAGGCTAGTTAGTTTCTCAGGCTGTGCCGAGTTGCATAGGCAGAGTTAGGCGCAATCCACGGCTGCCTCTAGTGTTGTTTGGAGAGGATTAGGGATTGCGGTCTGCAGAGTTCCCACGTCTCAGAGCTCGTTCTATGATTTTGGATTATTGTCAGATCACTGTATGTGCTCTGACCGCTATGTCCATTGTAGTACTGAATTGCCTTTCATAACAGTACAGGAAGCCCAAAAGTACTAATGATTCTCAATAGAGGGAAAAAAGAAGTTCTGAGACCATTTTTTTTTCTTTGCACTGTGTTTTGCCTTTTTTTTCCCCTAGACATTTGGGTGGTTCAGTACACAGGTGTAGCGATGGACATTAGAAGTCTGTCTTCATTTGTGGATCAGCTCTCGGCAAGAGTACAAAAGATTCAAGACACTATTGATCAGAAAGCTATGTTGGAACCAAGAATTCCTATTCCTGATTTGTTTTTTGGAGATAGAACTAAGTTTCTGAGTTTCAAGAATAATTGTAAATTATTTCTGGCCTTGAAACCTCGCTCCTCTGGTGATCCAGTTCAACAGGTTTTGATTGTTATTTCTTTTTTGCGCGGCGACCCTCAGGACTGGGCATTTTCTCTTGCGCCAGGAGATCCTGCATTGAGTAATATCGATGCGTTTTTCCTGGCGCTCGGATTGCTGTACGATGAACCTAATTCAGTGGATCAGGCAGAGAAAAATTTGCTGGCTCTTTGTCAGGGTCAGGATGACATAGAGGTATATTGTCAGAAATTTAGAAAGTGGTCCGTGCTCACTCAATGGAATGAATCTGCGCTGGCAGCTATGTTCAGAAAGGGTCTCTCTGAAGCCCTTAAGGATGTCATGGTGGGATTTCCTATGCCTGCTGGTTTGAATGAGTCTATGTCTTTGGCCATTCAGATCGGTCGACGCTTGCGTGAGCGTAAATCTGTGCACCATTTGGCGGTATTACCTGAGCTTAAACCTGAGCCTATGCAGTGCGATAGGACTTTGACCAGAGTTAAACGGCAAGAACACAGACGTCTGAATGGGCTGTGTTTCTACTGTGGTGATTCCACTCATGCTATCTCTGATTGTCCTAAGCGCACTAAGCGGTTCGCTAGGTCTGCCACCATTGGTACTGTACAGTCAAAATTTCTTCTGTCCGTTACCTTGATCTGCTCTTTGTCATCGTATTCTGTCATGGCATTTGTGGATTCAGGCGCTGCCCTGAATTTGATGGACTTGGAGTATGCTAAGCGTTGTGGGTTTCTCTTAGAGCCCTTGCAGTGTCCTATTCCATTGAGAGGAATTGATGCCACGCCTTTGGCCAAGAATAAGCCTCAATACTGGACCCAGCTGACCATGTGCATGGCTCCTGCACATCAGGAGGTTATTCGCTTTCTGGTGTTGCATAATCTGCATGTTGTGGTCGTGTTGGGGTTGCCATGGCTACAAGCCCATAATCCAGTATTAGATTGGAAATCCATGTCGGTGTCCAGCTGGGGTTGTCAGGGGGTACATGGTGATGTTCCATTTCTGTCAATTTCGTCATCCACCCCTTCTGAGGTTCCAGAGTTCTTGTCTGATTACCGGGATGTATTTGATGAGCCCAAGTCCGATGCCCTACCTCCACATAGGGATTGTGATTGTGCTATCAATTTAATTCCTGGTAGTAAATTCCCAAAAGGTCGACTGTTTAATTTATCCGTGCCTGAGCACGCCGCTATGCGCAGTTATGTGAAGGAATCCCTGGAGAAGGGGCATATTCGCCCGTCATTGTCACCATTAGGAGCAGGGTTCTTTTTTGTAGCCAAGAAGGATGGTTCACTGAGACCTTGTATAGATTACCGCCTTCTAAATAAGATCACGGTTAAATTTCAGTACCCCTTGCCATTGTTATCTGATTTGTTTGCTCGGATTAAGGGGGCTAGTTGGTTCACCAAGATAGATCTTCATGGTGCGTATAATCTGGTGCGAATCAGGCGAGGAGATGAATGGAAAACTGCATTTAATACGCCCGAGGGTCATTTTGAGTATCTAGTGATGCCATTCGGACTTGCCAATGCTCCATCAGTGTTTCAGTCCTTTATGCATGACATCTTCCGAGAGTACCTGGATAAATTCCTGATTGTGTACTTGGATGACATTTTGATCTTCTCGGATGATTGGGAGTCTCATGTGAAGCAGGTCAGAACAGTTTTTCAGGTCCTGCGTGCTAATTCTTTGTTTGTGAAGGGATCAAAGTGTCTCTTTGGTGTGCAGAAGGTTTCATTTTTGGGGTTCATCTTTTCCCCTTCTACTATCGAGATGGATCCTGTTAAGGTCCAAGCCATCCAGGATTGGATTCAGCCGACATCTCTGAAAAGTCTGCAAAAGTTTCTGGGCTTTGCTAATTTTTATCGTCGCTTCATCTGTAATTTTTCTAGCATTGCCAAACCATTGACCGATTTGACCAAGAAGGGTGCTGATTTGGTCAATTGGTCTTCTGCTGCTGTGGAAGCTTTTCAAGACTTGAAGCGTTGTTTTTCTTCTGCCCCTGTGTTGTGTCAACCAGATGTTTCTCTTCCGTTCCAGGTCGAGGTTGATGCTTCTGAGATTGGAGCAGGGGCTGTTTTGTCGCAGAGAGGTTCTGATTGCTCAGTGATGAAACCATGCGCTTTTTTTTCCAGGAATTTTTCGCCTGCTGAGCGAAATTATGATGTGGGCAACCGAGAGTTGCTGGCCATGAAGTGGGCATTCGAGGAGTGGCGTCATTGGCTTGAAGGAGCTAAGCATCACGTGGTGGTATTGACTGATCATAAGAACTTGACTTATCTTGAGTCTGCTAAGCGGTTGAATCCTAGACAGGCTCGTTGGTCGCTGTTTTTTGCCCGTTTTGACTTTGTGATTTCGTACCTTCCGGGCTCTAAAAATGTGAAGGCGGATGCTCTGTCTAGGAGTTTTGTGCCCGACTCTCCGGGTTTGTCTGAGCCGGCGGGTATCCTCAAGGAAGGAGTAATTGTGTCTGCCATCTCCCCTGATTTGCGGCGGGTGCTGCAAAAATTTCAAGCTAATAAACCTGATCGTTGTCCAGCGGAGAGACTGTTTGTCCCTGATAGGTGGACCAATAAAGTTATCTCTGAGGTTCATTGTTCGGTGTTGGCTGGTCATCCTGGAATCTTTGGTACCAGAGAGTTGGTGGCTAGATCCTTTTGGTGGCCGTCTCTGTCGCGGGATGTGCGTGTTTTTGTGCAGTCTTGTGGGATTTGTGCTCGGGCTAAGCCCTGCTGTTCTCGTGTCAGTGGGTTGCTTTTGCCCTTGCCGGTTCCGAAGAGGCCTTGGACACATATCTCTATGGATTTTATTTCTGATCTTCCCGTTTCTCAAAAGATGTCAGTCATTTGGGTGGTCTGTGATCGCTTTTCTAAGATGGTCCATCTGGTACCCTTGTCTAAATTGCCTTCCTCCTCTGATTTGGTGCCATTGTTCTTCCAGCATGTGGTTCGTTTACATGGCATTCCAGAGAATATTGTTTCTGACAGAGGTTCCCAGTTTATTTCAAGGTTTTGGCGAGCCTTTTGCGGTAGGATGGGCATTGACTTGTCTTTTTCCTCGGCTTTCCATCCTCAGACTAATGGCCAGACCGAACGAACCAATCAGACCTTGGAAACATATCTGAGATGCTTTGTTTCTGCCGATCAGGATGACTGGGTGTCCTTTTTGCCTTTGGCTGAGTTCGCCCTTAATAATCGGGCCAGCTCGGCTACCTTGGTTTCGCCATTTTTCTGCAATTCTGGGTTCCATCCTCGTTTCTCTTCAGGACAGGTTGAGTCTTCGGACTGTCCTGGTGTGGATACTGTGGTGGACAGGTTGCAGCAGATTTGGACTCATGTAGTGGACAATTTGACCTTGTCCCAGGAGAAGGCTCAACGTTTCGCTAATCGCAGACGCCGTGTGGGTCCCCGACTTCGTGTTGGGGATCTGGTTTGGTTATCTTCTCGTTATATTCCTATGAAGGTTTCCTCTCCTAAGTTTAAACCTCGTTTCATTGGTCCGTATAGGATTTCTGAGGTTCTTAATCCTGTGTCTTTTCGTCTGACCCTTCCAGATTCTTTTTCCATACATAACGTATTCCATAGGTCATTGTTGCGGAGATACGTGGCACCTATGGTTCCATCTGTTGATCCTCCTGCCCCGGTTTTGGTGGGGGGGGAATTGGAGTATATTGTGGAGAAGATTTTGGATTCTCGTGTTTCTAGACGGAAACTCCAGTATCTGGTTAAATGGAAGGGTTATGCTCAGGAAGATAATTCCTGGGTTTTTGCCTCTGATGTCCATGCTCCCGATCTTGTTCGTGCCTTTCATGTGGCTCATCCTGGTCGGCCTGGGGGCTCTGGTGAGGGTTCGGTGACCCCTCCTCAAGGGGGGGTACTGTTGTGAATTCTGTGGCAGAGCTCCCTCCTGTGGTCACAAGTGGTACTTCGGCTGATTCTCTCTGTGAGCTTCTGTTGGTGGAGGGAAGTGGTACTGCGGCTTCTGAGTTTCCTCCCTCAGGTGATCTGGTGAGGTCGTTAGGTGCTTCTCTACTTAACTCCACCTAATGCTTTGATCCTGGCTTCCTGTCAATGTTCCAGTGTTGGACTTGCTTTTCCCTGGATCATTCCTGTGGCCTGCTGCTCTGCATAGCTAAGTTCTTCTTTGCTATTTGTTTGCTATTTTTTCTGTCCAGCTTGTCTAATTTGTTGCTGGAAGCTCTGGGACGCAAAGGGTGTACCTCCGTGCCGTTAGTTCGGTACGGAGGGTCTTTTTGCCCCCTTTGCGTGGTTTTCTTTAGGGTTTTGTGTAGACCGCAAAGTTACCTTTTCTATCCTCGATCTGTTAAGAAAGTCGGGCCTCACTTTGCTGAATCTATTTCATCTCTACGTTTGTCTTTTCATCTTAACTCACAGTCATTATATGTGGGGGGCTGCCTTTTCCTTTGGGGTATTTCTCTGAGGCAAGGTAGGCTTATTTTCTATCTTCAGGCTAGTTAGTTTCTCAGGCTGTGCCGAGTTGCATAGGCAGAGTTAGGCGCAATCCACGGCTGCCTCTAGTGTTGTTTGGAGAGGATTAGGGATTGCGGTCTGCAGAGTTCCCACGTCTCAGAGCTCGTTCTATGATTTTGGATTATTGTCAGATCACTGTATGTGCTCTGACCGCTATGTCCATTGTAGTACTGAATTGCCTTTCATAACAGCGATCCCGGAGTGTTGTGTCACATTGTGGTGGAGAATGCGGGCATACCGTGGCACAGGCGACAGCATGGAAGATGTGGTGAAAGCCTTAGTACAGTCCACTGCTGTACAGCAGCAGGCCACTGCCGCACAGCATGAAGCTAATCGCTTGATGGCCGCACAGCTGAAGGAGTTAGTGGACATGACGGTTGCAGACCGCCAACTTCTCCAACAGGTGGTGCAGCGCCTGGTGAGCATGCCTGACGCTGACCCGGAAGCAGAGTCCAGAAGGATCCATGGGAGTCGATACTGGCAAAAGCTGACTGCAGAAGATGACGTCGAGGCATACCTGACAACGTTTGAGCGGACGGCATTGAGAGAGAAGTGGCCGAAGGCACGATGGGCCGATTTGATTGCCCCGTTTCTCTCCGGCGAGGCCCAAAAAGCTTACCATGATTTGGACCCGGAGGTCACTCAGGACTTTGAGAAGCTGAAAGCTGAGATCCTAGCCCGGCTGGGTGTGACGACGGCTGTCCGGGCACAGAGGGTACATCAGTGGACATACCAGCAAGATAAACAGGCGCGGTCTCAGATGTTCGACCTGATCTACTTGACAAAGAAATGGCTGCAACCCGAGGTACTGACAATACCCGAAATAATCCAGCGGGTTGTCCTGGACAAGTACCTGAGAGTACTACCACCAGCGCTGAAAAGGTGGGTAAGCCAAGGAAATCCCACGACAGCGGATCAACTTGTGGAGTTGGTCGAGCGTTATTCCGTGGCAGAAGGACTTCCCGACGACACCGCCAACCCCGGTCTGTGCCTCCTCCTCGTGGAACCGGTAAGACTGTTCCAGGGACTACGGGTGAAGGAAAATCGCTTAAAACTGTGGGGGAGGAACCCGGGACTGCTCGCACTCCGAGACCAAGAGTATTGGACGGTGGTCTCAGTAGGGGACCTGTAAGGTGTTTCCGCTGCCATGAGAAGGGCCATGTTTCTGCGAACTGTCCTGTTACCGCAGAACCCATGCAGTGCGACGTTATAGACTCTAAAAAACGCATATCTTTGGTTACACGGCTAGTGAGTGTGAATGCGGGTCAAAATTATACAGCGAAACACCTGTGTGAATTATCTGTTGATGGGAAAAATGTTGTGGCATTACTAGACTCTGGAAGTGTGGTGACTCTGGTGAAAGCTAGTCTGGTGGCACTTCCATCTGGTCCGTCTGACAAGTTTTCTGTAACGTGTGTGCATGGTGACACCTGCTCGTACTTAACAGCGGTCATATGGATTTCCACTCCCTATGGGTCAGTGCAGCACAAAGTGGGACTCGTTCCCGCATTGTTACAGGATGTAATCCTGGGCAGGGATTTTCCCTATTTCTGGCAGTTGTGGGAGAATCAGTTGCTCCTGCACGGTAGCTGTACCCGTGAACCTTCTCCCATGCCCTCTGGAGGTCCCGAGTCCCTAGAGGAGACCCCACAGGAAGATGTTGCTGGGGAGGTTAGTGAATCTAACCTTCAGTACCCCTTCTCCGTCATGGCGGGGGAAACTGAGGAAACTGAGGAACCTCAGCAAGAGGCGGAGGCAGGCAGCCATCCGGCACCCTGCCTGCCAGATTTGGGAGTCCAGTTGGATGACTTCCACAGCGAGCAAATGAAAGATCCTACCCTGACTCCGGCTAGGAGAAATGTAAAAATGATAGATGGGGTACCTGTAGAACCTGACACTAGGCTAGCATACCCGTATATGGTTCTTGAAAATGATTTGCTCTACCAGGTAGAAAAAAAAGGGGAAGACACTGTGCAACAGTTAGTGGTACCCAAACCTTATCGGCGGAAGGTACTGGACTTGGCCCACGGACATATAATGGGGGGACATCTGGGGGTACAGAAAACCACAGAAAGAATATCGCATTGTTTTGTGTGGCCTGGAATACATAATGATGTGCGTAACTATTGTGAGTCCTGTCCCGAGTGCCAAATCTCGGCACCTAAACCTCGGTTCTGTAGCCCTTTGGTACCCCTTCCTATCATTGGAGTCCCTTTTGAGAGAATTGGAATGGATTTGGTTGGGCCCCTTCCCCGATCCGCACGTGGGCACCAACATATCCTCGTCATCATGGACTATGTCACTCGTTACCCGGAAGCCATCACTTTGCGTAACACAGCTACCAAGACGATCGCCAAGGAACTGGTACAAGTGTTTAGTCGGGTGGGAATTCCAAAACAGATACTCACCGACCAGGGGACTCCCTTTATGTCGAGGGTAATGAAGGAGCTCTGCAGACTCTTACAAATAGACCTGTTGCGTACGTCTGTCTATCACCCTCAAACAGATGGCCTGGTTGAGCGGTTCAACAAAACCTTAAAACAGATGCTCCGGAAGGCGATAGACAAAGATGGGAAGAACTGGGATTACTTGTTACCCTATTTGCTGTTTGCCATTAGGGAAGTTCCCCAGTCTTCCACAGGGTTTTCGCCTTTCGAACTGTTGTACGCCCATCGTCCCCGGGGACTGTTGGACGTCGCAAAAGAAACCTGGGAAGGTCAAGTCACTCCCTTTAAAACGGTGATCGACCATGTGACACAAATGCAGGACCGTATTGCCGCTGTCATGCCCATTGTTAGGGACCATATGTTACAGGCCCAGGGAGCCCAGAGGCAAAGTTATGATAGAGGTGCTAAGGTCCGTACATTTGCACCCGGGGATAGGGTGTTGATCCTAATCCCTACGGTGGATTGTAAATTTCTGGCGAAATGGCAGGGCCCCTTTGAGATCCTGGAAAGAGTTGGTGAAGTGAACTATAAAGTGTACCAGCCTGGTAAGAGAAAACCAGAACAGATTTATCATGTGAATCTGATAAAACCCTGGAAAGACCGCTCTGCCCTAACGGCGGATCTGCCCCGTCCGGTTTGTTCACCTACCGTACCGGAGGTGCAGATTGCCGAGACTCTCTCGGAACGACAAAAATCGGAGGTTAAGCAGTTTTTGTTACAGAACCGACAGTTTTTCTCGGAAAAACCTGGCCGGACTAAGCTAGTGAAACATGAGATTGTCACAGAGCCAGGTGTCACAGTTCATGTGAAGCCCTACCGGATTCCGGAAGCACGCCGAGAAGCCGTCTCCCGGGAAGTGAGGGCAATGTTGGACTTAGGAGTCATTGAGGAGTCGCACAGCGCCTGGTCCAGTCCAATCATGTTGATACCTAAACCGGATGGCTCCATACGGTTTTGTAATGACTTTAGGAAACTGAATGCGGTTTCTAAATTTGATGCGTACCCTATGCCCCGGGTCGATGAGTTGATCGACTGGCTTGGTAAAGCCCGATACATTACGACCCTGGATCTAACAAAGGGGTACTGGCAGATCCCTCTGGCCGAGGCGGCCAGAGAGAAGACGGCATTTGCTACACCGGAAGGTCTGTTCCAGTATGTCTACATGCCGTTTGGACTTCACGGAGCTCCCGCAATGTTCCAGAGATTGATGGATCGAGTCTTGAGGCCCCACCGACAGTACGCTTCTGCCTACCTGGATGACATTATTTACAGCATTGACTGGGAAACTCACCTCCGGAAGGTACAAGCGGTGATTGATGACCTGCGAGATGCAGGCTTAACGGCAAACCCCAAGAAATGTTACATTGGGCTTGAAGAAGCCCGATACTTGGGCTACGTGATTGGCAGAGGAGTGGTTAAACCCCAGATCGACAAAATACAGGCAATTCAGGGCTGGCCACAACCAGTGAACAAAAAACAAGTACAAGCTTTCCTGGGGATTGCCGGCTATTATCGCTGGTTCATACCCAATTTTGCAGCCATGGCTACCCCCTTGACGGATCTTACCAAAGGGAAGGGTTCCGTCATGGTAAAATGGACCTCAGCTGCTGAAGAGGCCTTCCACAGCCTGAAACGGGCTTTGTGCTCTCAGCCCATACTAGTGACTCCTGATTTCAACAGCGAGTTTGTGGTACAAACTGATGCCTCTGATACTGGTGTCGGAGCTGTACTTTCCCAGGTGAGGGACGGAGTCGAACACCCGGTCCTCTACCTCAGTCGGAAACTGAATGTACATGAGCAGAGATATGCGGTGGTTGAAAAAGAGTGCCTAGCCATTAAATGGGCTCTCGACTCCCTCAAGTATTACCTGGCCGGTAGGAAGTTTAGGCTGGTCACGGACCATGCCCCTCTCAAGTGGATGCACCTCCACAAGGACCGTAATAGTCGGGTAACCCGGTGGTTCCTTGCCCTGCAGGCTTACTCTTTTACGGTGGAGCACCGACCTGGGGTGCAGATGGGGAACGCCGATGCCCTGTCCCGAGTACACTGTTTCAAGAGTGTTCTTGCTCGACCGGAGTGGTCTGAGCAAGGTAGGGGGGGGATATGTAAGACTCATGTCGGTGTGGTAGTTGGGGGCAGGTATATCTCGCCCAGGTATTTGTCCTATGTGAATTATTCTGCTCAGTATCTTCAGGATACGAATGGGTTAACAAGTGCAAGAATAAAAGATGACCAGCTGGGGGTTTCCAGCGTCAGCCTGGGGCACACAGATTGCCTGTCTGTGTGAGACAAACGTGAGTGAGAGCTGTGCTCAAGAATTGTGTGATATTAGCTGGGTGGGAGAAGCCCCCCCAGTTGTTGAAATAGCAACGTGTTGCTTTAGTTAGCGCCGGACAGGCTAGGATTTATTTTTATGTTTTGTTTTTTCTGTGTTGCTTTCACGTTAATAAATCTGACCTGAGGTCAGCCTGCTCAGAAAACCTGCTGTACGCCTCAGATTCAATGCACAAACCACGTGGCCTTTGACCCCAGCAAAGGCGATCCCGGAGTGTTGTGTCACAGAGTGCAAAGCAGCACTTAGTCCCAGAAAAGCCTGCTCGCCGCTGACCAGTGCAGGCTACAATAGCAGAGCCTGGAAAGGCAGTAGTAACCCTTTGCACAGTATCAGACTGAGTGAGAGGCTGGGACCAACGTCTCCATCGAGCAGGCTCCACTGCGGCTGATGTAGAATGGGAGACCACAGCAGACACGGCTCAAGATTCCCCCTATGCAGCGGCGGGAACTCGACTCCTAACACATATATCAAAGGAATGCACTGGGGAGATCAGGATGGGGTAACACCAAAGTAGGAGAAGAAAAGGATTTATCACACTCACAAACCCAAGCAACAGTCACAGATAAACCCACCAAACTCCTTCTCATATAACCACTAACTCCTATCCTCCCAGCCATGCAGCATAGCTGACTCTGACAATATGTGTCAGTCAGGACCCAGATTATATAGGGGATAGGAGTGGCTAACCATGCTCAGCTGAGAGCCGAAGCGCTCAGAGCTCTCAACATAGCCCATTAACCCCTGTACCCCCCAAAATTACACCATTTAAAAAGGTGAAGTGCTTCTATTCAGCCCAGGAGTAGGAGCAATAAGACACTGTGGTCATCTGGCTCCTCCCTGTCTCCGTAACCCTGTGACACCAGAGAACAGGGGTTTTCTAAACCGGAAAACTCTTGTAAACTCTGCTGCTTTACTGCAAATCACACTGTCAGATCAGTCAGTGAGGATTTAGAGCACTTTTACATGGCGATATTTTACATCAGTATTTGTTAATAGATGGGAGGAGAGGATTCAGAACACAAAAGAGGTGACAGTGATCCAGTTATTATTTCTGTCTGTTTGTTCCCCTCTGTTTTTTAGCTTAGAAATACTGATGTAAATTACTGCCCCAAATACTCACTGTGTGAATGAGGCGAGGAAGCTGCTTGTAATCCTGTAATATGCTGTAAGTCCTTACTGCAAAGATGAGCGCACACTCACAGGTGCTGCGGCTGGCAGATGTCTACATGTATAACTCAGTGATGTGTGATGGACCCCAATTCCCAAACAGAATGAATCAGACAGCACACAAAATAAATACAAGAAGTCCACTAAATAATAATACTATTAACCACCAATAGTATTATTATTATTTAGTGGATTTATTTTGTTCAACAGAGTTTTGCACAGAACGTGTTTTAACCACCTGCAGCTTTTGTGGCCCCTCCATCTTATCCTTCCAGGTGATTAAGCGCCAGTGTATATACATTCTATTCTAAATACAAGAAGTGTTGCAATTAGGTGTCAAACGTTCTCAACTTTATTTAAATTCACATGACACCAAAAACAGCACAACCCTGACTCATGAAGAGTCACCCCCCCAGCACTCGGGAGAGGAAAACCCCCTGTGGAGGAAACCTCTAGGAAACCATGGCTGGAGGATCGCCATTCCCTTGGGCTTAGAGAGTTAGTGCCGATATAACAGATGGAACGGCCGAATTTAACAATTTGTACATTTTACCAAATTTACAGAGAACAACATAACAAATATAGAGCCCTTCCTCCCGACTTCCCAGCCCTCCACTTCCAAAACCAACTTCTCCACCATTTCAGAAGATCAACTCTCCACTCTACTCTCAAGATCGCATCTCACCACCTGTGCACTTGACCCACTCCCATCCCACCTCATCCCAAACCTCACAACAGTCTTCATCCCAACCCTAACCCATATCTTCAACCTATCACTAACAACTGGTGTTTTCCCCTCAAGCTTTAAACATGCCTCCATCACACCTATCCTCAAAAGGCCCTCTCTTGACCCATCCTCTGTATCTAGCTATCGCCCTATATCACTTCTCCCTTAGGCCTCCAAACTACTGGAACAACACGTTTACCTTGAACTGTCCTCCCATCTCTCTTCTTGCTCCCTCTTTGACCGCTTACAATCTGGCTTCCGGTCACACCATTCCACTGAAACTGCCCTAACTAAGGTCACCAATGACCTCTTCACCGCCAAGAGCAAGCGACACTACTCTGTCCTCCTCCTCGACCTGTTGGCTGCCTTTGACACAGTGGACCATTCCCTATTATTACAGACCCTCTCATCCCTTGGCATCACAGACTTGGCCCTATCCTGGATCTCATCATACCTAACAGACCGGACAATCAGCGTCTCCCACTCACACACCACCTCCTCACCTCGCCCCCTATCTGTCGGACTCCCACAAGGTTCAGTCCTTGGGCCCCTGCTCTTCTCCATTCACACTTTTGGCCTGGGACAGCTCATAGACTCTCATGGCTTTCAGTATCACCTCTATGCTGATGACACACAGATCTGCATCTCTGGACCAGATATCACCTCCCTACTAACCAGAATCCCTCAATGTCTGTCCACTATTTCATCCTTCTTCTCTGCTAGATTTCTCAAACTTAACATGGACAAAACAGAATTCATCATCTTTCCCCCATCTCACGCGACCCCCCCAACGAACCTATCCATTACAGTAAATGGCTGCCCACTCTCCCCAGTCCCACAAACTCGCTGCCTCGGGATAATCCTTGACGCTGATCTCTCCTTCAAACCACATATCCAAGCCCTTTCCACTTCCTGCCAACTTCAACTCAAAAATAATTCACGAATTCGTTCATTCCTCAACCAAGAATCTGCAAAAACCCTAGTCTATGCCCTCATCATCTCTTGCCTTGACTACTGCAACCTCCTGCTCTGTGGCCTCCCCTCTAACACTCTCGCACCCCTCCAATCTATTCTAAACTCTGCTGCCCGACTAATCCACCTGTCCCCCCGCTATTCTCCGGCCTCTCCCCATTGTCAATCCCTTCACTGGCTCCCAATTGCCCAGAGACTCCACTACAAAACCCTAACCATGACGTACAAAGTCATCCACAACCTGTCTCCTCCATACATCTTTGACCTCGTCTCCCGATACTTACCTACACGCAACCTCCGATCCTCACAAGATCTCCTTCTCTACTCCCCTCTTATCTCCTTCTCACAATCGTATACAAGATTTCTCTCGCGTATCACCCCTACTCTGGAACCCTCTACCGCAACACATCAGACTCTCGCCTAACATTGAAACCTTCAAAAAGAACCTGAAGACCCACCTCTTCCGACAACCTGCAGTAACCACCGATCGACCAAACTGCTGCATGACCAGCTCTATCCTCACCTACTGTATTCTCACCCATCCCTTGTAGATTGTGAGCCTTCGCGGGCAGGGTCCTCACTCCTCCTGTACCAGTTATGACTTGTATTGTTTAAGATTATTGTACTTGTTTTTATGATGTATACTTCTCCTCACATGTAAAAGCGCCATGGAATAAATGGTGCTATAACAATAAATAATAATAATAATATAGACTATAAATGTGATAACCGGATGTGGGAGAGATCTGGCTGAGATACCTGCCACCACATTGGTGGCTACAACCAATGTGGCTGATCTGATTCCCAGGTGGATGTCCAGGATTATTTCTCCCTTACAGATCCAGGTCCAAGTCTCAAGAAGTTGGACACTTGGTTACAAGAATTGTTCGCTATGCATGACCCCTAATAGGATAAATATCCCCTCTCTCCTTATCCCCACCCCAAGTTATCACCTATTAAAGTAATAGCTCCATCCATGAACTCCCAAAGAAGAGCTGCTCTATGTAGGGGGTAACAGAAGGGGATCCTGTGCTGGGGACCCCCCCCCCCCCCTCTGTTACTTCCCCAAGCCCTGGGGGTGTCTAAAGCAGACAAGCCCTTTCCCTGCTAGAACCTCTAAACTGCCACAAGGTCGGCACATTACGTGGGGTGGTCAAGTTTAATGTCCTCAGACGCATCAGTAATGGTGCTGATCGTGGCAGCGTGCCCTTCTTTCATGGAATCTTCTTTATGACACTTGTTTATGACCTCATAACAGTTGTCATGGTTACTACAGGGGCTATTACTGATACAGACCAGTATTAACCCTTTCATCCTTGGTAATTTAGTTTCATTATAGAAACAGATAGCTGTACTTGTTACCAGCAGGCGCCAATCATTATGTCTTCCCTTAGGCACCATAACAAATACACATTACAGATTAAACATGCTAGTGCTTAAGGAGGGTTTTGTACAATTTAAATGCAAAGATTGGATTTATCACTTCACCTTAGAAAGAAAAAAATTAAGACGAAATTACTTTCAAAATAATATAAGGAATTGCATTTCAAGCATTTTCCGAATGTACATTCTACATAGTTACATAGTTATCTAGGTTGAAAAAAGACCTAGGACCATAAAATTCTAACTATCTTCAAAATTGTACATTTTCTATTACTAGATTATCTATAACCCACAATGTCATGTTTTTAAAAAGCTATTATAGTGTCTGTCATTACTACCTCTTGTGATAGGGTATTCCACAGTCTGACTGCTCTAACTGTAAAGAACCCTTTCCTATTTAGCTGTCAGAATTTACTTTTGTCCACATGTAACACATATTCCAGTACCCTTTGTAAGTGTTAGGTGTCGAGTTCCCGCCGCTGCACAGGGGGAATCTCGAACCATCTCTGCTGCGGTCTCCCATTCTTCTCCAGCCGCAGTGGAGTCTGCTCAGCGGAGACGTTGGTCCCAGCGTCTTGCTCAGTCGCACTCTGTGCATAGGGTTACTGCTGCTTTTCCAGCTTCTGCCATTGAAGCCAGTGCTGGGCAGTGGCGAGCAGACGCTTTTGGGACTAAGTCCTGCTTTTTCCCTTCTGAGCATGCCCAGGGTGAGATCTCCCGTTGGAGATCGAGGGTCACATGCTCAGATGCTGCAGCGGTTCCCATTGGTCCTCCAGGAAGGTCTTGAAGGTGCTAAACATCTGTGGCAGCTTCCCATTGGTCCTTTATTGGAAGGTCCTGAACGTGCTGCAGCTATATAAGCTTCGCATGACCGCACAGCCATGCGCTAGTGTACATTTGTAAATGTGTGTGTGTTGTGAGTGGAAGTCGTTCTTTAAAAAACCCTCCCTATTGGATGACTGTTCGCGGAAGGTGGATGATTGCTGTCTAGCTCCCGACTTACCCAACAGCACGTTACACACCAATACAGCGTCTAGTTGCTGTGTCCGCCAGTGCGGTGCCGTGCGCTTTCACAGCGCTTTCCTGACTCAAGCCTGGGTGGTCAGTGGCGTTCGCCGGTGCGGCACCGCACGTACTCTCGTGCATTCTTTAGTTATTATTTTGGTTACGCTGACACCCCAGTTGCGGTGTCGACCGCAAGTAGTCTACACAGACTCAGATCCCAAGTCTTAGGACTGAGCTCGGAGACTCCTTGCTTGTGCTCTTGTGTGCGGTACCGCAGCCCTGTGACTTAACAGGGTTCGCTTCCTTCACACAGGGTGAAATTAACCCATGTGTGTATTCACATTGTACCGCCATATAGTCCGTCATTACTTGGCAGCAGGTTCCATCTCTGCACGGTGGACCCCGGGCTGCGAACGCACCTTATTCTACCTATCTTATTATTTGGTGCGTTCCGCTAGCCCTAACAGTAAGGTCCTGGAAAGTGATAAGTCCTGAGTCAGTACTATGCATTGACCACATATGTATTTATATATATAAATGCATTGACCACATATGTATTTATACATATCAATGAAATCTTGTAGAAATGTGTCAATCTAGTTTCCACCTTCAAACTGACTCTAAATTTCAAATATCTTTTTAAAAATGTGGAGCCCAAATTGGATCCTATATCCAAGATGTTGTTGTCATGATCCAGTCCTGAGTTTGTTTTCAGCTGCCCTGTCTCTGGACTTGTCATGTGGGAGTTAATTCCCTCTGCCGCGCTTTGAAGCTTGCTGGGCTATTTCAGTCCTCTGCAGCCTGTGGGCCAGTGTCAGCTATAGTCAATGATCCCCGGCTTGAGCCCCTGACCTGTATACTTGTATTAGTGATCCTTGTGCCTCTGACTGCCTGTACCCGTGTATGACTCGATCTGATCTCTGGACTTCACCCCTTGTTTTCCGTCTCTGATACCACGCTCCCCAACTGGCTTCGACTCTGGCTTGTACCCTGACTTCGTCTTACGTCTCACGTTTTGGTTACCACGTTCCCGGTAGGCTCTGATTTCTTGCTTGTTCCTGACTATTCTTCTGACTGCCCCTGTGTACTGCACTGACCTCTCTGTGTATGACCTTGGCTTGTCTGACTTCTCTTTTGTTACCTGTGGCACCTGTGCTGCTGTTCAGCGTTGCTACACTGTGTGTACAACCTCTCTTCCCTCACCAGCACCCCCTGGTGGAGGTTGCACTATACTGCACTGCACCAGCACAATAAATTATAGCTGACCACACATTTAAAGGGGACTTTTGCATTTTTTTTCTCTGGTCATGGATCCGCTTTTGTAATCTGGCAGATCAAGTGTCCAGTTTGACACAGATGGTGCGGGATTTTTTGGTGGAACATCGGGCCCTTGTCATGTCTCATACTCACAAAAAAACTGACGGAGACTGTCAAGACCATGCAGGGAACCACCCCCCATACTGTTAGTCAAGCTGATGAGTCAGTAGATGTTATTTTGCACTCTGTCGAACCCTTGGTTAAGCTTCCTGACACCTTTTCTGGCAAAAAAAGATAAATTTCGTATGTTCAGGGAGAGTTGCAAATTATTGTTTTCTCTTAGACCTCGATCGTCTGGGAATGAGACTCAGCGAGTAGGGATTAATATCTATTTACTTAGGGAGGGTCCCCAATCTTGGGCTTTCTGGCTGCCCCTCATTGCTCCTGAATGGATGTCTGTAAATAGGTTCTTTGAGGCCCTAAGACTTATCTATGATGAACTGGACCGTGTCAGGCTGGCAGAGGACACTATTATGGGTCTGGTTCAGGAGAAATGTTCAGCCGAGTGGTACAGCTCCAAGTTCCATTGATGATCCACTGAGGTGTCCTGGGATGATTCCGCGCTGAGATGTCTGTTCTGGTATGGACTTGCGAATTACCTGAAGGACACTCTGGCTCTCCATCCACCTCCCAGCTATGACTCAGGCTATCCGCATGGATCGGAGGTTGCGGGAGAGAGGTATTGCACAGCGAGAGATTCCGTTGTTCTCTGCTGGTCCTGTTATTTTACTCCTGTCTGAACCTAGGGAGGTGGGAGCCGCCAATCTCAAGGAAAAAGAGAGGAGACAACGGCTTGAAGCAAAATTGTATTTCTACTGCGGAGATCAAGGACATTGGAAAAAAGACTGCTCCTCCTGTCCATCAACCAACAAGCGTCTGAGTCTGGGTGATTGTCATGGTAGTCACCCCGACTCTCAGGTACCTTTTTTTGCATTTTCAAAAATTTTGCTGGAAGTGGAACTTTGTTGTGGGAGTGGCTCTGTGTCCACTGCTGCCTTCGTGGATTGCGGGTCGTCCATGAACTTTATTAACTCTGACTTGGTGTCCAGGTGTAAGTTAGGGACAGTTAGGCTGGAGACTCCTATTCATGTTGTTGCCATTGACAAAACACCACTGGCTAAGAATGTCAACAAAATAGTTTCAGAAGAGTTTCTCCTTAAAGTGAGTTCCTTGCACCAGGAACGTATTTCATGTTTCGTTATTGAAAATCTGCCTGCGGGACTGGTGTTGGGGTTTCCCTGGTTGCAATTACATAATCTTGTGATAAACTGGGAATCTCGGGACATTGTTAAATGGGGTTCCAATTGTTCTAAGAGATGTCTTGTTACTGTGTCTGTGTCATCTGTCAGTCAGGAGGGTATTCCGCAGTACCTGAAGGACTTTGAGGATGCGTTCTCCGAAAAGGAGGCTGAGGTTCTGCCACCACACCGCCCATTCGATTGTGCTGTTGATCTTGTTCCCAGTGCCAAATTGCACAAAGCCCGTCTGTACTATCTCTCCACCCCTGAGTGGGCCGCTATGAAGGGGTATATCTCTGATAGCCTCCACAAAGGGCACATTCGGCCATCTGTCTCTACCGTGGCTGCAGGGTTCTTTTTCGTGAAAAGGATGGTGGTTCACGCCCATGCCTCGATTTTCAAGAACTTAATAAAATCACCATGAGAAATACTCCCACTGATACCCGATTTGTACAATCAATTGGCGGGGGACAGGTGGTTCTCTAAGTTGGACCTCAGAGAGCATACAATCTCATCCGTATGCAGGAGGGGATGAGTGGAAAACCTCTTTTCTCACATCTGAAGGTTTGTTTGAGAATTTGGTTATGCCCTTTGGCCTGACTAATGTGCTAGCAGTGTTTCAGAATTTCATGAAGCATGTTTTCTCAGATTTTATTGGGCGTTTCATGGTAATTTGTTTGGATGAAATCCTCATATATTCTTCTGACAAACAGAGTCTCATGGACCACCTCCCTGCAGTTCTTCTGAGGCTTAGGGAGAACTCACTATTTGCTAAACCAGAGAAATGTTCATTTTTTGCCTAGGAACTGTCCTTTCTAGGGGTCATTTTGTCGGCTAAGGGGATTCGTACGGACCCTAGGAAGGTACAGGCTATTGTGGATTGGGTGCAACCCAGAGATCTCAATGGTCTTCAGCATTTTTTGGGTTTCAGCAATTATTATAGAAAACTCATTAAGGGGTTTTCTCAGGTGGTCAAACCCCTCACGGATTTAACTCATAAGGGGGCTGATCTCAAAAACTGGTCAGCTTCAGCTTTGGTGGCGTTTTCTTCTTTGAAGAACTGTTTCATGACTGCTCCTGTACTGGTTCAACCTGATTTGTCTAAACCATTTAACGTATAGGTGGACGCCTCGAAGGTGGGAGTGGGGACTGTGTTGCCCCAAGGGCCCACCACATTGACTAACTTAAGACCTTGTGCCTTCTTTTTGAGGAAATTTTCCTCTGCTGAGAGGAATTATGATGTGGGTAACCGGGAGCTGTTGGCCATTAAATTGGCATTTGAAGAATGGAGGCATTTTTTGGAGGGGGATGCCCATCATATCACTGTCATTATGGATCACAAGAATCTGTCTTACATTGAAGCTGCCAAACGTTTGACCCTGAGACCGGCTAGGTGGTCATTTTTTTTTCCCGATTTCAGCTTTCTATTACTTTAAGACCAGGGTCCAAGAATGTAAAGGCTGATGCTTTATCTACTATCCTGGATCCAGTTTCACCTCCTGAACCTCCTTCCTCCATTCTTCAGCACGGAGTGGTGGTTGCGGTGTCCTTGGCATTGGAACAAGAGATTCATGAGGCCCAATCTCTTGCTCCTTCGTCCGTATCCGATAATAAGTTCTTTGTACCTGTCCAGTATCGGGTTAAGGGTGCTTTGGGAGTTCCATGACTCGGCTCTTAGTGGGCATCCTGGAATCTCGGCCACACGTAAAGCCATCACTAGGCTGTTTTGATGGCCTTTGTTGGCTTCTGACGTCATTGGGTTTGTGTCTTCCTGTCAATCTTGTAATCACGCTAAAACCTCCTGTAACAGGCCGGCTGGGGAATTGGTGCCACTGCCAATTCCAGATAGACCGTGGACTCATCTGTCCATGGATTTTATCACTAATTTTCCTCCCACTAATGGCAAAACCGTGATCTGGGTAGTTGTTGACAGGTTCAGTAAGCAGGTGCATTTTGTACCTTTGGCGGGCCTCCCTAATGCTGAGTCTCTATCAAAACTATTCATTGAGCGTGTGGTCCGATTGCGTGGTGTGCCTGTCAGTGTGGTGTCTGATAGAGGGGTGCAATTTGTGGCAAAATTCAGGAGGGTCTTTTGTAAAAGGCTGGGTATCAGTCTGTCCTTTTCATCGGCCTACCATCCCGAGACCAACGGTCAGATTGAAAGGACTAATCAGTCTTTGGAGCAGATATTGCGATGTCTTCCTACATCCAGACAGGGTGATTGATGCTCTGTGGTACCCATGGCAGAATTTGCTTTCAATAATCGTGTCAATCAGTCCACTGGTTCTTCCCCATTCTTCTGTAACTAAAGGTTTCACCCTCACTTTGGTGAGTTTTCCCGGCTGGATTCGGGGTGTCCAGGGGCTGATTCGGCCTTTCTGTGGTTGGGGGAGATCTGGAGGGAGGTTCAGAGAAACATTGGGGAGGCTCAGGGCAAGTATACATTTTTTGTCGATAAACGACATTCTGTGGGGCCGGTATATCAGCTGGGGGATAAGGTATGGATATCCACTAAGAATATTAGATTCAGGACTCCCTCTGCTAAGTTGGGTCCCAAGTTTATTGGCCCTTATGAAATTTTGGAGGTGGTTAATCCTGTGGCCTTCCGTCTGTGCTTGCCTACGTCGTTGCGGATCCCCAATGTATTCCATAAGGCGCTTCTGAAGCCGTCGGTGCCTTCCTCAGGTGAGTCTCCTGCGCACCCGCTGCCTGTTGTGGTAGATGGCCAGACCGAGCATGAGGTGGAACGGGTGGTGGATTCTCGCATGCTCCGCCGTTCACTGCAGTACTTGGTCCATTGGAAAGGTTACGGTGCTGAGGACCGCTTGGGGGTGCCCACACATTCGTTCCATGCAGATCGGCTGGTCCGGGCCTTTCACGCTCGTTGTCCAGGGAAGCCTGGGGGTCCGGAGGCCCCCACTGAGAAGGGGGTACTGTCATGAACTAGTCCTGAGTTTGTTTTCAGCTGCCTTGTCTCTGGACTGGTCATGTGGGAGTTAATCCCCTCTGCCTCGCTTTGAAGCTGCCTGGGCTATTTCAGTCCTCTGCAGACTGTGGGCCAGTGTCAGATATAGTTCAACATCTCTTCCCTCACCAGCACCCCCTGGTGGAGGTTGTACTATACTGCACTGTAGCAGCACATTACAGTTGCCTTACGAGGGGGTAATAATACATTTGGATCACACGATTTTATCTCTCTTTTTATACACCCTAAAATCTTGCTTGCTTTTGCAGCTGCTGCTTAACATTGAGTACTGCTGCTCAGTTTACTTGTAACCAGAATACCTAATTCGTTCTCATGTTCCAATTTGAAACATTAGCATATTTCCCAGAGGAGCATTGCGGCTTTAAGTCTCCTCATCTCGACATGCTTAGCATGTTGATCTCCGCAAGGAGAAACAATACTTCTTGGATTATGGTCGGACGCCTCTCACAGCCAAACCAGATCTCTGCTTTGCACTTACAAGGGGCAGTACCCCGAAACAGAATGTCTGCAAATTGAGATTCTGGTTTGGCTATTATCCTAAGTAATGTGACAACGTTTGCTAAAGGGTCAACAATGACTTGTAGGATTGCTACCTTTCAATAGGCGGATATCAAAATTACCAGCTTCATTTTAGTGACTGACATTAGTCACAACCATCACAATTACCTCCATACAGCAATCAATATAAATCAGGAGGACAAATGGAAGTTCATAAAAAAGTATAAACATAATTTTATTGACACAAAAATATCACATATAGACATGCACAGCCATCACATAATGACAGTGCGAACATAGACACATAAAAGTATAAGACACCAGAAATAGGTCTACTGCAGGCTAATAGTATATATGTCACCACATAAAGATAATATGGGAAGGGTACAGGCGAGAGAAAGTCCCCACATACAAATCCCGATAATGGAAGGTCATAAAATGCAACATAAGTATGATGTATGAGTAACCGAGGGATCACACCAACAATACATGCCTGAAATCAGACATAATAGAGAGGGTGGAGGGGAGAAGGACTCACCGTACTGCAGATAGACCCTTAATACACGCCCCGACGCGCGTTTCTAAGCGATTTGCTTATTAAAAGCCACTATATAGCTCCAACCCCTAATTTCTTTGGTAATACACAGCCTAAAAAAGGTTTTTTCAAATGTGGTCACTGTGTGGCATGTGCAAATACGTACCAAGCTTCCAATTTTTGTTCTGTGGATCATAAAACATTTGATATTAAAGAATACATTTCCTGTGGTACCAGGAATGTAGTGTACTATGCTACATGTGCGTGTTCCCTCATATATGTGGGGCTTGCGTCGCGCGAATTGAGGACACGAATTCGGGAACATGTTAGGGACATCTGTGCGGCCAGAACAGTAGAGGATGTATCAACCCTCAAAACCATTCCTAGGCATTTCCGACTAGTACACAATTGTGATCCTAAGGAATTTAGGGTCAGAGGCATTGATGTTATACACACAGGCATTAGGGGTGGTAATGTCAAAAAACTGCTGGCACAATGGGAACTCATGTGGATAGTCACACTTGGGACTGTTAAACCGGCTGGGCTAAATGAAGCCTTTAATTTTGGTCCTTATTTATAAAGTGTTATATGACATAAAATGGTCCTTGGTTTAAATATGTACCGTATATACTCGAGTATAAGCCGACCCGAGTATAAGCCGACCCCCTAATTTTGCCACAAAAAACTGGGAAAACTTATTGACTCGAGTATAAGCCTAGGGTGGAAATGCAGCATTTACCGGTGAATTTCAAAAATAAAAATAGATCATTATTTCCCCATAACTGTGCCATACAGTGCTCTGCACCGTTCATATTTCCCCATAGCTGTGCCATATACGGTGCTCTGCACCGTTCACTGTGCCCCATAGATGTGCCATATACGGTGCTCTGCACCGTTCACTGTGCCCCATAGATGTGCCATATACGGTGCTCTGCACCGTTCACTGTGCCCGATAGATGTGCCATATACGGTGCCCTGCACCGTTCACTGTGCCCCATAGATGTGCCATATACGGTGCTCTGCACCGTTCACTGTGCCCCATAGATGTGCCATATACGGTGCTCTGCACCGTTCACTGTGCCCCATAGATGTGCCATATACAGTGCTCTGCACCGTTCACTGTGCCCCATTGATGTGCCATATACGGTGCTCTGCACCGTTCACTGTGCCCCATAGATGTGCCATATACGGTGCCCTGCACCGTTCACTGTGCCCCATAGATGTGCCATATACGGTGCTCTGCACCGTTCACTGTGCCCCATAGATGTGCCATATACGGTGCCCTGCACCGTTCACTGTGCCCCATAGATGTGCCATATACGGTGCCCTGCACCGGTCACTGTACCCCATAGATGTGCAATATACGGTGCCCTGCACCGTTCACTGTGCCCCATAGATGTGCCATATACGGTGCTCTGCACCGTTCACTGTGCCCCATAGATGCTCCACATAAATCTCTGCCGCCGCCGCTGCTGCTACTGCAATAAAAAAAAAAAACACATACTCACCTCCCTTGATTGCAGCTCCCGGCGTCTCGTTCCGGCGCCTCCATCTTCCCGGCGTCTCTGCTCTGACTGATCAGGCAGAGGGCGCCGCGCACACTATATGCGTCATCGCGCCCTCTGCCTGAACAGTCAGAGCGCAGACGCCGGCAAGATGGAGGCGCCGGCCGGGAAGATGGAGCGACGCTCGGCGGCTGGAACGAGGACAGGTGAATATGCTATACTTACCTAGTCCCAGCGATCCTCGCACTGTCCCTCTGCCTGGTCTTCGGTGCCGCAGCTTCTTTCTCTATCAGCGGTCACCGGCACCGCTGATTAGAGGAATGAATAGGCGGCTCCACCCCTATGGGAGGTGGAGCCGCTTATTCATTTCTGTAATGAGCGGTCCCACGTGACTGCTGAAGAGGGGAAGAAGCTGCAGCACAGAAGACCGTGGGACGGCAGGGACAGCGCGAGGATCGCTGGGACTAGGTAAGTATGCCTCAGCGCCCTCACCCCCTCACCCGCCGACCCTGCCACCCACCTTGACTCGAGTATAAGCCGAGAGGGGCACTTTCAGCCCAAAATTTTGGGCTGAAAATCTCGGCTTATACTCGAGTATATACGGTATATATATTTTTCTTTCATCTCTATGTCTCTCTGTGTTCTCTTCCCCTGCTTTTTATGTTGTTTTTTAATGCTTTTTTGTCTTATATTCATATTTAGGTCTTTTTAATATTATTCTTCCGATGATTGGTATTCTCCTTTGACCTGGCAATATGGACTTAGCAAATGGCATTTACTTAAAAATATAATGAGGATACCGATCTACATGTGGCCATTCACAAGAGCCGTGGGACTTCTTTACAAATCTGTGATATATATGAGAGGACGTCTTCTAACCTGCTCGTGCACTTATCCACGATTCATATGAAGATATATTATGGACATGGATTGCTTAACCCCTTACCGGCATCGGACGTACTATACCGTCCGATGCCGGCTCCCTGCTTTGATGCAGGGCTCCGCGGTGAGCCCGCACCAAAGCCGGGACATGTCAGCTGTTTTGAACAGCTGACATGTGCCCGTAATAGGCGCGGGCAGAATCGCAATCTGCCCGCACCTATTAACTAGTTAAATGCCGCTGTCAAACACAGACAGCGGCATTTAACTACCGCTTCCGGCCGGGCGGCCGGAAATGACGTCATCGCCGACCCCCGTCACATGATCGGGGGTCGGCGATGCTTGTGAATGGTAACCATAGAGGTCCTTGAGACCTCTATGGTTACTGATTGCCCGTTGCTGTGAGCGCCACCCTGTGGTCGGCGCTCACAGCACACGTGCAATTCTGCTACATAGCAGCGATCAGCAGATCGCTGCTATGTAGCAGAGGCAATCGTGCTGTGCCTGCTTCTAGCCTCTCATGGAGGCTATTGAAGCATGGCAAAAGTTAAAAAAAAAAGTTTAAAAAAATGTGAAAAAAATAAAAAAAACATAAAAGTTTAAATCACCCCCCTTTCGCCCCAATCAAAATAAATCAATAAAAAAAATATCAAATCTACGCATATTTGGTATTGCCGCGCTCAGAATCGCCCGATCTATCAATTAAAAAAAAGCATTAACCTGATCGCTAAACAGCGTAGCGGGAAAAAAATTCGAAACGCCAGAATTACGTTTTTTTGGTCGCCGCGACATTGCATTAAAATGCAATAACGGGCGATCAAAAGAACGTATCTGCACCGAAATGCTATCATTAAAAACGTCATCTCGGCACGCAAAAAATAAGCCCTCAACCGACCCCAGATGATGAAAAATGGAGACGCTACGAGTATCGGAATATGGCGCAATTTTTTTTTTTTTTTTTTAGCAAAGTTTGGAATTTTTTTTCACCACTTAGATAAAAAATAACCTAGTCATGTTTGGTGTCTATGAACTCGTAATTACCTGGAGAATCATAATAGCAGGTCAGTTTTAGCATTTAGTGAACCTAGCAAAAAAGCCAAACAAAAAACCAATGTGGGATTGCACTTTTTTTGCAATTTCACCGCACTTGGAATTTTTTTCCCGTTTTCTAGTACACGACATGCTAAAACCAATGATGTCGTTCAAAAGTACAACTCGTCCCGCAAAAAATAAGCCCTCACATGGCCAAATTGACAGAAAAATAAAAAAGTTATGGCTCTGGGAAGGAGGGGAGCGAAAAACGAACAAGAAAAAACGAAAAATCCCCCGGTCATGAAGGGGTTAATGCTATGAATCGTACTTCTGTGACATGGGGTTACGCCTCCATACTGACGTAAGCAGTGTTGTTTGGCTGCTTCTGACACGATGGACGTTACTAGCTCCACTGGTCTCTCGCTGTGGTGCGCGTGCGCGCGCCTCCGCCCTCCCTCCTCCGGCGACTTCCTGCGGCGGGCGCGGGCGGGACCTGTTGGTGCCTGCCTGGCTCCCGTAGCTGGATATGTCAGGGGGTGGGGGCGGTCGGACTTGGGGGGCAACGCGCGCATGCACCTGATCATCACGGCCTCATTAGGAAATCGGACAGCTGGTTTTTAATTTATGCACTATTTAAGGCTTGCTAGGCACTAATACAGCATACTACCCCTTGAGAAAGCGAGGCGAAACGCGCGTCGGGGCGTGTATTAAGGGTCTATCTGCAGTACGGTGAGTCCTTCTCCCCTCCACCCTCTCTATTATGTCTGATTTCAGGCATGTATTGTTGGTGTGATCCCTCGGTTACTCATACATCATACTTATGTTGCATTTTATGACCTTCCATTATCGGGATTTGTATGTGGGGACTTTCTCTCGCCTGTACCCTTCCCATATTATCTTTATGTGGTGACATATATACTATTAGCCTGCAGTAGACCTATTTCTGGTGTCTTATACTTTTATGTGTCTATGTTCGCACTGTCATTATGTGATGGCTGTGCGTGTCTATATGTGATATTTTTGTGTCAATAAAATTATGTTTATACTTTTTTATGAACTTCCATTTGTCCTCCTGATTTATATTGATTGCTGTATGGAGGTAATTGTGATGGTTGTGACTAATGTCAGTCACTAAAATGAAGCTGGTAATTTTGATATTCATATTGTTGTCTGTGCTTTTCACAGTAGGTCCCAGCATTATATTGATGGATTTCAGAGCCCGCGACGGAGCATGGCTCTTACAATTGAATGATGCCTGTAAAGACACCAGTGTTGCAGGTTTTGAAGTGAATGATAGGGGATTAGTAGAGATGACAAGCAAATTTAAGGATCTTACACGTAAAAGGACAAAAATATGGTGGAACCATGCATATTTAGAAAAATATCTGCAGAAGGGGCTTATCCCAAGAGGATTACGGGTTCAAGTCTTCCCCTCATTTCCAGTTGAAAGTTTAGAAATACGAGAAAAATGGGAAAACTATGCAAATATCTGTTCATCTGGCTTTATGCAGATACTAAAAGAAATGAATGCTGAATCCCTCCAGAATATTGAAAAAGAAATGGAGGAGCTACAAAGCAATATAAAAAAGGACATGGCGGTTGAGGCCCTTATAAAGTTTAACGTTGAGATACAGGAGGAGACACAGAAATGGGCTGAGGAAATACAGCTAATGAAATCTAAAAAATTCCAACGGGATATTAATGACAAAAATCAGAATAAAATGTACAAGTGGAGAAACCCAGGTGAAAGGTCATGTCCATTCTATAGAAACTAATCCCGATCACGATCCCGGTCTGCCTCAGTGAAATCAATGAGGGGAGAGACACAGCAGACTACAATTGTAAATCGACCTGTATCTCCTAATGATGTTCCCACAGCTAGTGGAACCAGTAGGAAAATGCACACCAGACAAAATGCTAAGAAGGGAGCAGAGGGGACATCGGTGGGGAATAAGTCTCAGGGAGGTCTGCAGTTAATCAATTTATCTGATCATGTACTAACTGATAATCAAATTGAGGTACTGAGTAAGGGCCTTTCTTTTTCTCCCACTAATGGTTTTAATTATTTTACAGCACTGAAGGACCTCCATCTCTTTTCACGTAAATTGGTCTTAAAGAAGCTGCACTGTAGAGGTACCAACGACTTGGAGGGTTGGAGCCCTGCGGAGAGAGACACCATACATATTTTGGAAGAACTTCTTGATGAGCAAAACCCAGATGATGGAGGTGGGTTTCCTAGTGCCATTCTTCCCAGGTCCATGAGGTTCCCTCCCTTGTCACTCTGCCCAACCGTAGAGATATTTACCAAGTTGGTCTAAAATTAATTAAAAACGTTATCCTCACGCCGCCGCTATGATAATTTAACTAGCAAACAGAGGGAAGCCATACGTCAATTACAGTCCTTTGATGACGTGGTATTTAAGGCGGCTGACAAGGGGGGAAACATCGTGGTCTGGCCAATCATTAAATATGAACGAGAGGCATTTAAACAACTACGTGATAACCAGGTATATACAAAATTAGGCTATAACCTGGTGGTGTCTTTCTCCGCACAGCTCCAAAAAATTCTTACTAAAGCTTTTGATTTAGGTGTAATCAACAAAAAGGTCCTTGATGGACTTACAGTGCAGTTTCCAAAGGTGCCGACGCTCTATCTGCTCCCTAAAGTCCACAAGGACGCCGTCAACCCACCGGGACGTCCTATTGTGTCCGGAATAGATGGTCTTTGTGACCCCATATGTAAATTTATCGACTTCTACTTAAAACCTATTGTAGAAACACTGCCTTCGCATGTGAAGGATACAACGGATGTCCTTGCTAGGGTTGACGGCCTCCTTGTGGACAGGGAAACTATCCTCGTGGCTACGGACGTAGAGACGTTATACAGTGTATCAGTCACGAGGATGGGATCCGAGCGGTCCGCTTCTTCCTGGAGGCCTCCAACCTGGACGGCCCACTGTGTGAGCTCATCCTGGAACTGCTGC
The DNA here is from genome assembly GCF_032444005.1 of Ranitomeya imitator. Taxonomy (NCBI): domain Eukaryota; kingdom Metazoa; phylum Chordata; class Amphibia; order Anura; family Dendrobatidae; genus Ranitomeya; species Ranitomeya imitator. Next base: position 956,009,071 of record NC_091282.1, on the reverse strand, counting down.
ACTTTGCCCTCACACATAATTTTTTTACTTTTAAAAACCAGTTTTATCATCAGAAGCGTGGCGCGGCCATGGGTGCGGCCTGTGCCCCCGCATACGCCAACCTTTTCCTGGGTTTCTGGGAGAGGTTGGTGTTTGGCGTTTCGGGGGCAGGGGCCGCCGACCATGTGCTGTGCTGGTTACGCTACATTGATGATGTTTTATTTTTGTGGCGGGGCACAGTGCAGCAGCTGGATGAGTTTATGGCTATGCTCAATGATAATAATTTCAATATTAAATTGACATATAGATATGATGCAGTTAAAATTGACTTTTTGGATATTAGTCTGGAGGTGGATTCATCTTCCACCATCCAGACAGATGTTTTCCGTAAGGAGACATCAGTCAATTCATTAACCCCTTTACCCCCAAGGGTGGTTTGCACGTTAATGACCGGGCCAATTTTTACAATTCTGACCACTGTCCCTTTATGAGGTTATAACTCTGGAACGCTTCAATGGATCCTGGTGATTCTGACATTGTTTTCTCGTGACATATTGTACTTCATGACAATGGTAAAAATTATTTGATATAACCTGCGTTTATTTGTGAAAAAAACGGAAATTTGGCGAAAATTATGAAAATTTCGCAATTTTCCAACTTTGAATTTTTATGCAATTAAATCACAGAGATATGTCACACAAAATACTTAATAAGTAACATTTCCCACATGTCTACTTTACATCAGCACAATTTTGGAACCAAAATTTTTTTTTGTTAGGGAGTTATAAGGGTTAAAAGTTGACCAGCAATTTCTCATTTCTACAACACCATTTTATTTTAGGGACCACATCTCATTTGAAGTCATTTTGAGGGGTCTATATGATAGAAAATACCCAAGTGTGACACCATTCTAAAAACTACACCCCTCAAGGTGCTCAAAACCATATTCAAGAAGTTTATTAACCCTTCTGGTGCTTCACAGGAATTTTTTGAATGTTTAAATAAAAATGAACATTTAACTTTTTTTCACAAAAAATGTAATTCAGCTCCAATTTGTTTTATTTTACCAAGGGTAACAGGAGAAAATGGACCCCAAACATTGTTGTACAATTTGTCCTGAGTATGCCAATACCCCACATGTGGGGGTAAACCACTGTTTGGGCGCATGGCAGAGCTCGGAAGCGAAGGAGTGCCATTTGACTTTTCAATGCAAAATTGACTGGAATTGAGATGGGACGCCATGTTTCGTTTGGAGAGCCCCTGATGTGGCTAAACATTGAAACCCCCCACAAGTGACACCATTTTGGAAAGTAGACCCCCTAAGGAACTTATCTAGAGGTGTGGTGAGCACTTTGACCCAACAAGTGCTTCACAGAAGTTTATAATGTAGAACCGTAAAAATAAAAAATCATATTTTTTCACAAAAATTATCTTTTTGCCCCCAATTTTTTATTTTCCCAAGGGTAAGAGAAGAAATTGGACCCCAAAAGTTGTTGTACAATTTGTCCTGAGTACGCTGATAGCCCATATGTGGGGGTAAACCACTGTTTGGGCGGATGGGAGAGCTCGGAAGGGAAGGAGCGCCGTTTGACTTTTCAATGCAAAATTGACAGGAATTGAGATGGGACGTCATGTTGCGTTTGAAGAGCCACTGATGTACCTAAACATTGAAACCCCCCACAAGTGACACCATTTTGGAAAGTAGACCCCCTAAGGAACTTATCTAGAGGTGTGGTGAGCACTTTGACCCACCAAGTGCTTCACAGAAGTTTATAATGTAGAACCGTAAAAATAAAAAATCATATTTTTTCACAAAAATTATCTTTTTGCCCCCAATTTTTTATTTTCCCAAGGGTAAGAGAAGAAATTGGACCCCAAAAGTTGTTGTACAATTTGTCCTGAGTACGCGGATACCCCATATGTGGGGGTAAACCACTGTTTGGGTGGATGGGAGAGCTCGGAAGGGAAGGAGCGCCGTTTGACTTTTCAAAGCAAAATTGACAGGAATTGAGATGGGACGCCATGTTGCGTTTGAAGAGCCACTGATGTGCCTAAACATTGAAACCCCCCACAAATGACACCATTTTGGAAAGTAGACCCCCTAAGGAACTTATCTAGAGGTGTGGTGAGCACTTTGACCCACCAAGTGCTTCACAGAAGTTTATAATGCAGAGCCGTAAAAATAAAACAAAATTTTTTTCCCACAAAAATTATTTTTTTAGCCCCCAGTTTTGTATTTTCCTGAGGGTAACAGGAGAAATTGGACCCCAAAATTTGTTGCCCAATTTGTCCTGAGTGCGATGATACACCATATGTGGGGGGAACCACTGTTTGGGCACATGGGAGGGCTCAGAAGGGAAGGAGTGCCATTTGAATGCAGACTTAGATGGAATGGTCTGCAGGTGTCACATTGCGTTTGCAGAGCCCCTAATGTACCTAAACAGTAGAAACCCCCCACAAGTGACACCATTTTGGAAAGTAGACCCCCTTAGGAACTTATCTAGATGTGTGCTGAGCGCTTTGACCCACCAAGGGCTTCACAGAAGTTTATAATGGAGAGCCGTAAAAATAAAACAAAAATTTTTTCCCACAAAAATTATTTTTTAGCCCCCAGTTTTGTATTTTCCCGAGGGTAAAAGGAGAAATTCGACCCCACAATTTGTTGTCCAATTTGTCCTGAGTGCGCTGATACCCCATATGTGGGGGGGAACCACTGTTTGGGCGCATGGGAGGGCTCGGAAGGGAAGGAGCTCCATTTGGAATGAGGACTTAGATGGAATGGTCTGCAGGTGTCACATTGCATTTGCAGAGCCCCTAATGTACCTAAACAGTAGAAACCTCCCACAAGTGACACCATTTTGGAAACTAGACCCCCTAAGGAACTCATCTAGATGTGTTGTGATAGCTTTGAACCCCCAAGTGTTTCACTACAGTTTGTAACGCAGAGCCGTGAAAATTAAAAAAAAAAATCTTTCCCCCCAAAATTATTTTTTAGCCCCCAGTTTTGTATTTTCCCGAGGGTAAGAGGAGAAATTCGACCCCAAAAGTTGTTGTCCAATTTGTCCTGAGTGCGCTGATACCCCATATGTGGGGGGGAACCACTGTTTGGGCGCATGGGAGGGCTCGGAAGGGAAGGAGCTCCATTTGGAATGAGGACTTAGATGGAATGGTCTGCAGGTGTCACATTGCATTTGCAGAGCCCCTAATGTACCTAAACAGTAGAAACCTCCCACAAGTGACACCATTTTGGAAACTAGACCCCCTAAGGAACTCATCTAGATGTGTTGTGATAGCTTTGAACCCCCAAGTGTTTCACTACAGTTTGTAACGCAGAGCCGTGAAAATTAAAAAAAAAAATCTTTCCCCCCAAAATTATTTTTTAGCCCCCAGTTTTGTATTTTCCCGAGGGTAAGAGGAGAAATTCGACCCCAAAAGTTGTTGTCCAATTTGTCCTGAGTGCGCTGATACCCCATATGTGGGGGGGAACCACTGTTTGGGCGCATGGGAGGGCTCGGAAGGGAAGGAGCTCCATTTGGAATGAGGACTTAGATGGAATGGTCTGCAGGTGTCACATTGCATTTGCAGAGCCCCTAATGTACCTAAACAGTAGAAACCTCCCACAAGTGACACCATTTTGGAAACTAGACCCCCTAAGGAACTCATCTAGATGTGTTGTGATAGCTTTGAACCCCCAAGTGTTTCACTACAGTTTGTAACGCAGAGCCGTGAAAATTAAAAAAAAAAATCTTTCCCCCCAAAATTATTTTTTAGCCCCCAGTTTTGTATTTTCCCGAGGGTAAGAGGAGAAATTCGACCCCAAAAGTTGTTGTCCAATTTGTCCTGAGTACGCTGATACCCCGTATGTTGGGGGAAACCAACGTTTGAGCGCATGGCAGAGCTCGGAAGGGAAGGAGCGCCATTTGGAATGCAGACTTAGATGGAATGGTCTGCAGACGTCACATTGCGTTTGCAGAACCCCTAATGTACCTAAACAGTAGAAACCCCCCACAAGTGACCCCATATTGAAACTAGACCCCCCAGGGAACTAATCTAGATGTGTTGTGAGAACTTTGAACCCCCAAGTGTTTCACTACAGTTTATAACGCAGAGCCGTGAAAATAAAAAATCTTTTTTTTTCCCACAAAAAATATGTTTTAGCCCCGAGTTTTGTATTTTCCCAAGGGTAGCAGGAGAAATTGGACCCCAAAAGTTGTTGTCCTATTTGTCCTGAGTACGCTGATACCCCATATGTTGGGGTAAACCCCTGTTTGGGCACACGGGAGAGCTCGGAAGGGAAGAAGCACTGTTTTACTTTTTCAACGCAGAATTGGCTGGAATTGAGATCGGACGCCATGTCGCGTTTGGAGAGCCCCTGATGTGCCTAAACAGTGGAAACCCCCCAATTATAACTGAAACCCTAATCCAAACACATCCCTAACCCTAATCCCAACAGTAACCCTAACCACACCTCTAACCCTGACACACCCCTAACCCTAATCCCAACCCTATTCCCAACCGTAAATGTAATCTAAACCCTAACTGTAACTTTAGCCCCAACCCAAACTGTAGCCCTAGCCCTAACCCTAGCCCTAACCCTAGCCCTAACCCTAGCCCTAACCCTAGCCCTAACCCTAACCCTAGCCCTAGCCCTAACCCTAGCCCTAGCCCTAGCCCTAACCCTAGCCCTAACCCTAGCCCTAACCCTAGCCCTAACTCTAACCCTAGCCCTAATGGGAAAATGGAAATAAATACATTTTTTTAATTTTTCCCTAACTAAGGGGGTGATGAAGGGGGGTTTGATTTACTTTTATAGCGGGTTTTTTAGCGGATTTTTATGATTGGCAGCCGTCACACACTGAAAGACGCTTTTTATTGCAAAAAATATTTTTTGCGTTACCACATTTTGAGAGCTATAATTTTTCTATATTCTGGTCCACAGAGTCATGTGAGGTCTTGGTTTTTGCGGGACGAGTTGATGTTTTTATTGGTAACATTTTCGGGCACGTGACATTTTTTGATCGCTTTTTATTCCGATTTTTGTGAGGCAGAATGACCAAAAACCAGCTATTCATGAATTTCTTTTGGGGGAGGCGTTTATACCGTTCCGCGTTTGGTAAAATTGATGAAGCAGTTTTATTCTTCGGGTCAGTACGATTACAGCGACACCTCATTTATATCATTTTTTTATGTTTTGGCGCTTTTATACGATAAAAACTATTTTATAGAAAAAATAATTATTTTTGCATCGCTTTATTCTCAGGACTATAACTTTTTTATTTTTTTGCTGATGATGCTGTATGGCGGCTCGTTTTTTGCGGAACAAGATGACGTTTTCAGCGGTACCATGGTTAGTTATATCTGTCTTTTTGATCGCGTGTTATTCCACTTTTTGTTCGGCGGTATGATAATAAAGCGTTGTTTTTTGCCTCGTTTTTTTTTTTTTTTTCTTACGGTGTTTACTGAAGGGGTTAACTAGTGGGCCAGTTTTATAGGTCGGGCCGTTACGGACGCGGCGATACTAAATATGTGTACTTTTATTGTTTTTTTTTTTTTATTTAGATAAAGAAATGTATTTATGGGAATAATTTTTTTTTTTTTTTTTTCATTATTTTGGAATATTTTTTTTTATTTTTTTTTACACATTTGAAATTTTTTTTTTTTACTTTTTTACTTTGTCCCAGGGGGGGACATCACAGATCAGTGATCTGACAGTTTGCACAGCACTCTGTCAGATCACTGATCTGATAGGAGTGCAGGCTGCTTCACAGTGCCTGCTCTGAGCAGGCTCTGTGAAGCCACCTCCCTCCCTGCAGGACCCGGATCCGCGGCCATCTTGGATCCGGGGCTGGAGGGAGCAGGGAGGGAGGTGAGACCCTCGCAGCAACGCGATCACATCGCGTTGCTGCGGGGGGCTCAGGGAAGCCCGCAGGGAGCCCCCTCCCTGCGCGGTGCTTCCCTGTACCGCCGGCACATCGCGATCATCTTTGATCGCGGTGTGCCGGGGGTTAATGTGCCGGGGGCGGTCCGTGACCGCTCCTGGCACATAGTGCCGGATGTCAGCTGCGATAAACAGCTGACACCCGGCCGCGATCGGCGGCGCTCCCCCCGTGAGCGCTGCCGATCGCATATGACGTACTATTGCGTCCTTGGGAAGTAAAGCCCACCCCACATGGACGCAATAGTACGTCTAATGGCAGAAAGGGGTTAATACATGCCACCACTGCACATAGCCATTCCACAGTTAGGGCCGTCCCGGTTGGACAGTTTCTAAGGGTGAGGCGGATCTGCTCTACAGACCAAAAATTTGAAAATCAAGCGCTGGATCTGAAAAGACGCTTTCAACAACGCGGTTACAGCCAAAGATGTATTAAAAACGGCTATAACAGAGCAAAGTCGGTATCTCGAGACTCATTACTGTATCACAAAAGGAAAAGAGACAAAAAGGATGAAAACATACGGTTAATTTCAGTTTTTAACCACGAGTGGGAAAATATGCGTCATATTTTGACTAAGTATTGGCCTATTCTCAGTGCCGAGCCCTCCCTGAGACCCTTCCTCACCGACAGACCCCTCATGACCCCTCGTCGCTCTAAAAATCTAAGCGATTTGCTTATTAAAAGCCACTATATAGCTCCAACCCCTAATTTCTTTGGTAATACACAGCCTAAAAAAGGTTTTTTCAAATGTGGTCACTGTGTGGCATGTGCAAATACGTACCAAACTTCCACTTTTTGTTCTGTGGATCATAAAACATTTGATATTAAAGAATACATTTCCTGTGGTACCAGGAATGTAGTGTACTATGCTACATGTGCATGTTCCATCATATATGTGGGGCTTACGTCGCGCGAATTGAGGACACGAATTCGGGAACACGTTAGGGACATCTGTGCGGCCAGAACAGTAGAGGATGTATCAACCCTCAAAACCATTCCTAGGCATTTCCGACTAGTACACAATTGTGATCCTAAGGAATTTAGGGTCAGAGGCATTGATGTTATACACACAGGCATTAGGGGTGGTAATGTCAAAAAACTGCTGGCACAAAGGGAACTCATGTGGATAGTCACACTTGGGACTGTTAAACCGGCTGGGCTAAATGAAGCCCTTAATTTTGGTACTTATTTATAAAGTGTTACATGACATAAAATGGTCCTTGGTTTAAATATGTATATATATTTTTCTTTCATCTCTATGTCTCTCTGTGTTCTCTTCCCCTGCTTTTTATGTTGTTTTTTAATGCTTTTTTGTCTTATATTCATATTTAGGTCTTTTTAATATTATTCTTCCGATGATTGGTATTCTCCTTTGATCTGGCAATATGGACTTAGCAAATGGCATTTACTTAAAAATATAATGAGGATACCGATCTACATGTGGCCGTTCACAAGAGCCGTGGGACTTCTTTACAAACCTGTGATATATATGAGAGGACGTCTTCTAACCTGCTCGTGCACTTATCCACGATTCATATGAAGATATATTATGGACATGGATTGCTTAATGCTATGAATCGTACTTCTGTGACATGGGGTTACGCCTCCATACTGACGTAAGCAGTGTTGTTTGGCTGCTTCTGACACGGTGGGCGTTACTAGCTCCACTGGTCTCTCGCTGTGGTGCGCGTGCGAGACCTCCCTCCCTCCTCCGGCGACTTCCTGCAGCGGGCGCGGGCGGGACCTGTTGGTGCCCGCCTGGCTCCCGTAGCTGGATATGTCCGGGGGTGGGGGCGGTCGGACTTGGGGGGCGACGCGCGCATGCACCAGATCATCACGGCCTCATTAGGAAATCGGACAGCTGGTTTTTAATTTATGCACTATTTAAGGCTTGCTAGGCACTAATACAGCATACTACCCCTTGAGAAAGCGAGGCGAAACGCGTGTCGGGGCGTGTATTAAGGGTCTATCTGCAGTACGGTGAGTCCTTCTCCCCTCCACCCTATTATGTCTGATTTCAGGCATGTATTGTTGGTGTGATCCCTCGGTTACTCATACATCATACTTATGTTGCATTTTATGACCTTCCATTATCGGGATTTGTATGTGGGGACTTTCTCTCGCCTGTACCCTTCCCATATTATCTTTATGTGGTGACATATATACTATTAGCCTGCAGTAGACCTATTTCTGGTGTCTTATACTTTTATGTGTCTATGTTCGCACTGTCATTATGTGATGGCTGTGCATGTCTATATGTGATATTTTTGTGTCAATAAAATTATGTTTATACTTTTTTATGAACTTCCATTTGTCCTCCTGATTTATATTATATACTTTCAATAGGTGGCACTAGAGTTCTAGTTCTCTTCCTCTCTGAAGAGACAATTTTCATAATTAGCATATTTCCCAGAGGAGCATTGCGGCTTTCAGTCTCCTCATCTCGGCATGCTTAGCAGGTCGATCTATGCAAGGAGAATCGATACTTCTTGGATTAGGTTCTCATGTTCAGTAATCATTATACATTGCTCAAAAAAATAAAGACACAAAAGAGCACAGTGAGGTCAAAAATACTCTGTTGTAAAAAAAAATCACAGTAATAAGCAAGTGCTAGTCAAAAGATGGAAAAAACAGGGTATTTAGTTGATACGTTTTTTTGCAAAAAAATGTATACTAAGCTGCTCCACCAATCGTCAAGGTATACCCATATAGAGCAGTCCTACCTAATGTATATAATCCCTTTCTGATGTATTTAAAAACCTGATCATCTGTATAGTACCTGTATAAGCAGGGTTCAGAGAGGGAATTTTTATGTGGACATGCTGGATGGAACAGCTTTGATGCAAATGACCCATAAGGAGTGGTGGACTCCCTAGTCTTGTAGAAATAAGAGAACAATTACAGAACCAGAAACATATGGGCTACTTACACAATGAACAAGTCTGTAGGAACCTGTTCACACACCACCAAGAAACTTGAAGACACAAAACAGCACAGTGAGGTCAAAAATACTCTGTTGTAAAAAAAATCACAGTAATAAGCAAGTGCTAGTCAAAAGATGGAAAAAACAGGGTGATGAAAGCAGGTTCACACTGAGCACATGTGACAGACGTGACAGAGTCTGGAGATGTCATGGAGAGCAATCTGCTGCCTGCAACATCCTTCAGCATGACTGGTTTGGCAGTGGGTCAGTAATGGTGTGGCATTTCTTTGTAGGTAGCCTGACTGCCATTAGGTACCGAGATCCTCAGACCCCTTGTGAGACCATATGTGGGTGGGGTTGGCTCTGGGTTCCTCCTAATGCAGAACAATGCCAGACCTCAAGAGGCTGGAGTGTGTCACCCGTTCCTGCAACATGAAGGCATTGAAGTTATGGACTGGCCTGCCCGTTCCCCAGACATAAATCCGATTGAACACATCTGGGACATCATGTCTCGCGCCATCCACCATTGTCACGTTGCACCACAGACTGTCCAGGAGTTGGTGGATGCTTTAGTCCAGGTCTGGGAGGAGATCCCTCAGGAGACCATCCGCCGCCTCATCAGGAGCATGACCAGGCATTGTAGGGAGGTCATACAGGACATGGAGGCAACACACACACATCAACATCATTTCCTCGTATTGAGGCATTTCCACTGAAGTTGGATCAGCCTGTAAGTGCACAGTGGAGGGAAACTGCGCATGACCTCTTCTCACTCTATTCATCGCAGCTACCAGCTCTCTGCGCACGCGCCGATTATCTCCCCATTTGGCCTGTGAACTACTTGCGCATGCGCAGGTTCTGTGCGCCCCCTCTGACTTCCGGAGGCGCCGACACACGTGACCGCAGTGCGTTCCACTGCATGTCACGGTGCGCTGCTCCGGAAGTCCAATTGGTAAGGTGGGACGGCCCTGTATGCGCTCGCTAATTTTGAGCTCACGGACCTCCCCTTCCACACTTTGCACTCCCATACACAGTATATAAACACCCCTAACACCTATCAAAACTATCCACGCCCCTTTTTGAAGAAGCTATTTGCGAAACGGTGCTTGTTGGGCAGAGGGGAACTTCTACAGCACTCTGACCATGGCACACAGATCCGGAACATCCAGTAACTGCACTAGCAGGTAAATTACTCTCCTTTGTGCCCTATAATTTCCCACTACATAAAAACTAGGCAGTATAGTGTGTTCATCACTTCCCAGGTATTTATAAGCAAGCAAACGCTGCAGTTCTGGGTACATCTGCCTTTATGTTGCTACATGTGGTGAATATAACACTTTCACATAACACGCCATATATTATATACAGCTCTGAGCGCTGCATACTATTGTGCATAATCTTTTGAGCTATAAGATACAGTATTTGTATTATTTTTTCTCACTGCATTTTCTGGCATTGTGCGCTACTAGTCTCCCCTGGTATTTGGAGGTTTCCGTTCCCCCTTGGTACGTCTTTATAATTGTTTTATGTATCAGAAATTCTTTTAGAAAAAGTTTCACAAATAAATATTCTGTTTTTATTTATATTCTCTTTTCACTTCATTTTTTCTGTGGCACCTACCACATAAAAATGTGTTTTGACATGTGGGAAATGTTATTTATTAACTATTTTGTGTGACATATCTCTATGATTTACGGCCATAAAACTTAAAAGTTTTAAAATTGAAATTTTTTTGCCAAAATTCTAATTTTTTTTCACAAATAAACTGAAGGTATATCGAAGAAATTTTACCACTATCACGAAGTACAATAAGTCACGAGAAAACACTCTCAGAATCATTGAGATCCATTGAAGCATTCCAGAGCTATTGCCACATAAAGTGACATTGGTCAGAATTGTAAAATTTGGCCCATTCATGAAGGTGAAAAGGAGAGATCAGTTTTTAAAAAATGTACTAAAAAGTAGTGTCTGCACATCTTTTTGTCAACGGATTGCTGATAGATCTGTCCTAACAGACCATTACTAGACATGGGAACAGAGTCTAACAATCACACCAATGTATTCACCTTCTAAGGCAGTAGCATAGCTACTGGGGGGCAGAGGGGGCGGTCGCCCAGGGCCCTGCGCTGAGGGGCCCACCCGGAGCTATGCTACTATAACTGTATTGGCGCGCACAGCTGCCTTATACTACAGGGTCTGCCCATGGGGTGCTGCCTTATATTACAGGGTCTGCCTAAGGGGGTGCTGCCTTTTACTACAGGGTCTGCCTATGGGGGTGCTGCCTTATACTACGGAGTCTGCCTATGGGGGTGCTGCCTTATACTACAGAGTCTGCCTATGGGTGTGCTGTCTTATACTACATTTAGTGGCCAGTGTCAGGCAGCTTCTACAAAGGCAAATAAAATAATGGGATGCATTAAAAGAGGCATAGATGCTCATGAGGAGAACATAATTTTACCTCTATACAAGTCACTAGTTCAACCACACTTAGAATACTGTGTACAGTTCTGGTCTCTGGTGTATAAGAAAGACATAGCTGAACTAGAGCGGGTGCAGAGAAGAGCGACCAAGGTTTTTAGAGGACTGGGGGGTCTGCAATACCAAGATAGGTTATTACACTTGGGGCTATTTAGTTTGGAAAAACGAAGTCTAAGGGGTGATCTTATTTTAATGTATAAGTATATAAGGGGACAGTACAAAGACCTTTCTGATGATCTTTTAAATCATAGACCTGAGACAGGGACAAGGGGGCATCCTCTACGTCTGGAGGAAAAAAGGTTTAAGCATAACAATAGACGTGGGTTCTTTACTGTAAGAGCAGTGAGACTATGGAACTCTCTGCCGTATGATGTTGTAATGAGTGATTCATTACTTAAATTTAACACTAGGACTACTGGTATAGTCATTTTGACTACTTACTTGCAGTAGTTCTAGTCCGGGTTCACGAGTCCAGTAGTGCTAGTGTTAAGAGGGGACTGGATGACTTTCTTGAAAAGTATAATGTTACATGTTATACAGTACAGACTAAAAGTTTGGACATACCTTCTCATTTAAAGATTTTTCTGTATTTTCATGACTATGAAAATTGTACATTCACAAGGCATCAAAACTATGAATTAACACATGTGGAATTATATACTTAACAAAAAAGTGTGAAACAACTGAAAATATGTCTTATATTCTAGGTTCTTCAAAGTAGCCACCTTTTGCTTTGATGACTGCTTTGCACACTCTTGGTATTCTCTTGATGAGCTTCAAGAGGTAGTGACCGGGAATGGTCTTTCAACAATCTTGAAGGAGTTCCCAGAGATGCTTAGCACTTGATGGCCCTTTTGCCTTCACTCTGCGGTTCAGCTCACTCCAAACCATCTCGATTGGGTTCAGGTCTAGTGACTGGAGGCCAGGTAATCTGGCGTAGCACCCCATCACTCTCCTTCTTGGACAAATAGCCCTTAACAGCCTGGAGGTGTGTTTGGGGTCATTGTCCTGTTGAAAAATAAATGATAGTCCAACTAAATGCAAACCGGATGGAATAGCATGCCGCTGCAAGATGCTGTGGTAGCCTTGCTGGTTCAGTATGCCTTTAATTTTGAATAAAACCACAAAAGTGTTACTAGCAATGCACCCCTACGCCATCACACCTCCTCCTCCATGCTTCACGGTGGGAATCAGGCATGTAGAGTCCATCCGTTTACCTTTTCTGCGCCACACAAAGACACGTTGTTTGGAACCAAAGATCTCATATTTGGACTTATCAGACCAAAGCACAGATTTCCACTGGTCTAATGTCCATTCCTTGTGTTCTTTAGCCCAAACAAGTCTTTTCTGCTTGTTGCCTGTCCTTAGCAGTGGTTTCCTAGAAGCTATTTTACCATGAAGGCCTGCTGCACAAAGTCTCCTCTTTAACAGTTGTTGTAGAGATGTGTCTGCTGCTAGATGTGTGGCATTGACCCAGTCTCTAATCTGAGCTGCTGATAACCTGCGATTTCTGAGGCTGGTGACTCGGATAAACTTATCCTCAGAAGCAGAGGTGACCCCTGGTCTTCCTTTCCTGGGGTGGTCCTCATGTAAGCCAGTTTCTTTGTAGCGCTTGATGGTTTTTGCCACTACACTTGAGGACACTTTCAAAGTTTTCCCAATTTTTCTGACTGACCTTCATTTCTTAAAGTAATGATGGCCACTCGTTTTTCTGTACTTAGCTGCTTTTTTCTTGCCATAATACAAATTCTAGCAGTCTATTCAGTAGGACTATCAGCTGTGTATCCACCAGACTTCTGCACAACACAAGTGATGGTCCCAACCCCATTTATAAGGCAAGTAATCCCCACTTATTAAACCTGACAGGGCACACCTGTGAAGTGAAAGCCATTCCCGGTGACTACCTCTTGAAGCTCACCAAGAGAATGCCAAAAGTGTGCAAAGCAGTCATCAAAGCAAAAGGTGGCTACTTTGAAGAACCTAGACTATCTACTATAAAATTGTCTAAGGGGTACTTCCGTCTGTCCTTCTGTCTGTCTGTCTGTCACGGATATTCATTGGTCGTGGCCTCTGTCTATCATGGAAATCCAACTCGCTGATTGGTCGCCACAAAACAGCCACGAGCCACGACGGGCACAGTCCGGAAGAAAATGGCCGCTCCTTACTCCCTGCAGTCAGTGGCCGGCGCCCGATCCATACTCCCCGCTCCCCGCAGTGTCCCCGGCGCCCGCTCCATACTCCCCGCAGTGTCCCCGGCGCTCCGCTATATACTCCCCGCAGTGTCCCCGGTGCTCCGTTCCATACTCCCTGCAGTGTACCCGGCGCTCCGCTCCATGCTCCCCGCAGTCACTGTCCCCGGCGCCCGCTCCATTCTCCCCTCTGGTCACCGCTAACACAAGGTTAATGCCGGCGGTAACGGACCGCATTATGCCGCGGGTAACGCACTCTGTTACCGCCGCTATTAACCCTGTGTGTCCCCAACCTTTTACTATTGATGCTGCCTAGGTGGCATCAATAGTAAAAAAAGTAATGTTAAAAAAACAAAAAACCTGCTATACTCACCCTCCGTTGTCCGCTGTGGAGCTCGCGCCTGCCGCCATTTTCCTTTCCCAGCGATGCATTGCGAAATTACCCAGAAGATCTAGCGGTCTCGTGAGACCGCTAAGTCATCTGGGTAATTTCGCAAAGCATCCTGGGAACGGAAGATGGCGGCAGCTGCGCGCCCATCGACACAGCGCCGTTGGATCCCAGGAGGCAGAGAGACGGGACGCTGAGGAGCAGCGACTAGAATGGTGAGTATGTTAGAACTACAACCTGTAACATACGTGGCTGGGCAATATACTACATCACTGGCCAATATACTACGTGGCTCTGTGCTGTATACTACGTCACTGGGCAATATACTACGTGGCTCTGTGCTGTATACTATGTCACTGGGCAATATACTACGTCGCTGGGCAATATACTATGTCGCTGTGCAATATACTACATGGCTCTGTGCTGTATACTATGTCGCTGTGCAATATACTACGCAGCACTGTGCTGTCTACTACGTAACTGGGCAATACACTACGCCACTGGACAATGTACTATGTGGCTGTGCAATATACTACGTCACTGGGCAATATACTACGTGGCTGGGCAATATACTACGTGGCTGGGCAATGTACTACGTCACTGGGCAATATACTATGTGTCTGGGCAATATACTACATGGCTGGGCAATATACTACGTGGCTGGGCAATATACTATGTGGCTGGGCAATATACTACGTGGCTGGGCAATATACTATGTCGCTGGGCAATATACTACGTGTCTGGGCAATATACTCCGTGGCTCTGTGCTGTATACTACTTCACTGGGCAATATACTACGTGGCTCTGTGCTGTATACTACGTAACTGGGCAATATACTACCTCACTGGGCAATATACTACGTCGCTGTGCAATATACTACGTAACTGGGCAATATACTACGTGGCTCTGTGCTGTATACTACGTCACTGGGCAATATACTGCGTGGCTCTGTGCTGTATACTACGTCACTGGGCAATATACTACGTGTCTGGGCAATATACTTTGTCGCTGTGCAATATACTACGTGGCTGGGCAATATACTACGTGTCTGGGCAATAAACTCCGTGGCTCTGTGCTGTATACTACGTCACTGGGCAATATACTACGTGGCTCTGTGCTGTATACTACGTAACTGGGCAATATACTACCTCACTGGGCAATATACTACGTCGCTGTGCAATATACTACGTAACTGGGCAATATACTATGTGGCTCTGTGCTGTATACTACGTCAGTGGGCAATATACTACGTGGCTCTGTGCTGTATACTACGTCACTGGGCAATATACTACGTGTCTGGGCAATATACTCCGTCGCTGTGCAATATACTACGTGGCTCTGTGCCGTATACTACGTAACTGGGCAATATACTACGTCACTGGGCAATATATTATGTGGCTGTGCAATATACTATGTGACTGGGCAATATACTACGTGGCTGGGCAATATACTACGTGGCTGGGCAATATACTACGTGGCTGGGCAATATACTACGTGGACATGCATATTCTAGAATACCCGATGCGTTAGAATCGGGCCACCATCTAGTAAGACATAATTTCAGTTGTTTCACACTTTTTTGTTAAGTATATAATTCCACATGTGTTAATTCATAGTTTTGATGCCTTCAGTGTGAATTTACAATGTTTATAGTCATGAAAATACAGAAAAATCTTAAAAAGAGGTGTGTCCAAACTTTTGGTCTGTACTGTATATATTAGATTCCTAGATAGGGCATTGATCCAGTGAACTAGTCTAATTGCCGTACGTGGAGTCGGGAAGGAATTTTTTTCCCCAATGTGGAGCTTACTCTTTGTCACATGTTTTTTTGCCTTCCGCTGGATCTACATGTTAGGTTAGGCTATGCGTTGAACTAAATGGACTTAAAGTCTTCCTTCAACCTTAATAACTATGTTACAGGTTCTGCCTGTGGGGTGCTGCCTTATACTACACGGTCTGCTGCCTTATACTACAGGGTCTGCCTATGGGGTGCTGCCTTATACTACAGGGTCTGCATATGGGGGTGCTGCCTTATGCTACAGGCTCTGCCTATGGGAGTGCTGCCTTATACTACAGGGTCTGTCTATGGGAGTGCTGCTTTATACTACAGGGTCTGCCTATGGGGTGCTGCCTTATACTACAGTCTGCCTATGGGTGCTGCCTTGTGCTATAGAGTCTGCCTATGGGGTGCTGCCTTATACTACAGGATCTGCCTGTGGGGGTGCTGCCTTATGCTGCCCATTTTAAAGTACCGGGGAGGAGGGGGCGGAGTTCCGGCCATGCATGCGTGGTAGGAAGTGGCGGACGCGACGTACGAAAACACATTCCCTTGAACTTTTTTTGTGACGGTCCTTCAAAGCACGATGCATCCAGTGCATGACGGCAATACAAGTTTATGGGAAAAAAACGCATCCTGCGGGCACATTTGCAGGATGCGTTATTTTCCCAAAACTACGCATTGCGACGGACAGCAAACGACGCAAGTGTGAAAGTAGCCTTAGGGGCCAGTATACTGTGTGGGTGGTACTATACATTGAGGGGGCATTATACTGTGTATAAGAGAGCATCATACTGTGTATAGGGGAGCTGTACAGAGGGGACACTCAGGACATTATTAAAAGTAAAGTGGGCACTTATTTTTATAGGGGAACTCAGGTTACTGTGACTATCAAAGGGACACACAGGGCCTTATTACTTTCTAGGGGGCAAAATGTAGGCACTGTTTTCTAGGGCACTTGCACCTGGCATTACTATATTATAGAGGATTGCTTTAGAATTTAGAAGGCACATAGTACCACACAGCAGTTGCAGTAATAGGCAGCAGTGGCTCAGTATTGGGATATCAGCAGGATGAGGAGTTTGTGCAGGTTGGGAATAGATGATGATGGGGCTGGAATATGAGAAGTGAAATGTGTCTTTGTTGTATTCTCTGCATAAGAGTACTGGCTAAAAGTAGTTGTCATGTCGGTCTGGGCCTGATGGAAAAGACGGGAAAAATGAACAATTCCATCAGAAAGTCAGTGGTAAGTCACCATCTATAACTGTACTGTGATCTCTTATATGTTCTGTAGGGCTGGTATCTACCACTGACCATATGGCGGTAATATCCATGTTGGTCTTTATATAGGGATTATCTTCAGTAACAGCGCGGTCATCTGCTGAGGTTCTCCTCCACTAGAAGGGCTCCTACTCACTTGCGAGGAACTCGGAAGAGTCTTGCATGTTTAAAACCCGGCTCTGCACCGGCACTCAGATCGGAGAGTGTGGCCGCATAGAAATTCATGCAGCTGCACGCTCCGCTCCTCTGTACCAGGTGCAGTGCCGAGTCTCGCGCAAGTGAGTAGGAGCCCTTAGCGTGCGTCACCCAGTTGTAATCAAGGCTACCTGGTTAGGGGCCCACTCAGAAGCTTCACCCCCCCCAGACCAAAACCCTAGCTACGCCTCTGCTCTAAGGGTATGTTTCCACGTTTCGTAAAGGCAGTGCTTTGGAAGCAGCAGATACCCGCTCCGTCCAAAGCACTGCTGGCTTTTGTATGTGCGGTGATTCCGCATGTGTTCATTGAACACATGCAGAAACACTGCATCCTATACATCGGACCGAGGGTCTCCGCAAGATAAATAGACATGCTGTGGTCTAGAAAGATGAGCTGCATGTGCGTATACGATGGGAAGCTGGAGGCATCTTTGTACGCATAGCGGAGATGGGATTTCATAAAATCCTATCCACTATGCTGTAACATCTGGCCGCTGCGGATTGGACGCTGTGGCTGTACGCAGTGTGCAAACCGCAGCAAATACTGAACTTGGAAACATACCCTTCTGACTGGTCAAGGCATCTCACGAGACGCACACCTGGTAGCATCGTCCATAGGGCACATATTAAATGGGGTTAAACAGCACAGACAAAAGCAGAAAAACAATGGAAAACACCAAACTATAAGGCGGGCGTCACACACAGCGTATGAAAATACGGTCCGTATATTACGGCCGTAATACGCTGAAAAGTCCTGAAAATAGTGGTCCGTAGCTCCTCCGTAGGCAGGGTGTTTCAGCGTTTTTTGCGCATGGCATCCTCCGTATGTAATCCGTATGTCATCCGTACTGCGTGTTTTTATCGCAGGCTTGCAAAACCGACATACGGCTATACAAGGGATCCATGTGTAAAAAAAAAAAAAAACATATACGTATAGTGTATATATATATATATATATATATATATATATATATATATATATATGTCACAGGTAGCAAAAGAAAAAAGCAGGATGCACTCACCCATCTTCAAAGTAGCAAATTTTATTGAGTCTTCACAATTAAAACTTCATGGCCGGGGGAGAAAAAAAGGAGCTCGTGCGAGCAGGGGAGACGACGGCCGTTTCGCGCGGTCCTTGCGCTTCAACGGGTCTGCATGAGTGAGGGCCATGAAGTTTTAATTGTGAAGACTCAATAAAATTTGCTACTTTGAAGATTGGTGAGTGCATCCTGCTTTTTTCTTTTGCTACCTGGGACACATATGTTATTTATGGTTTTGCACCCGATATCTTTTTCGCCATGGCTGTTGCTGACATGATATAGCTTTTTAGTACCGGCTTTCCTGAAGATTATGGATTTAGTTGGGGCAGTGCCGTCCATATGCTATTTTTTCTCTTTTATTCATATATATATGTCAGTAGACACATATATGTATATATATTAATATTTCATCCAGCGTGATATAGCAGAAAGCCGGTAATTCAATTACCGGCTTTTGCTTTCTCCTTCCTAAAGCCGACATTATATGAGACCTGGTTTACATACAGTAAACCATCTCATATCACCATTTTTTTTGCATATTCCACACTACTAATGTTAGTAGTGTGTCTATGCAAAATTTGGCCGTTCTAGCTAGTAAATTAAAGGGTTAAATGGCAGAAAAAATTGGCGTGGGCTCCCGCACAATTTTCTCCGCCAGAGTAGTAAAGCCAGTGACTGAGGGCAGATATTAATAGCCTGGAGAGGGTCCACGGTTATTGGCCTCCCCTGGCTAAAAACACCTGCCCCCAGCCACCCCAGAAAAGGCACATCTGGAAGATGTGCCTACTCTGGCACTTGGCCACTCTCTTCCCATTCCCGTGTAGCGGTGGGATATGGGGTAATGAAGGGTTAATGCCACCTTGCTATTGTAAGGTGACATTAAGCCAAATTAATAATGGAGAGGCGTCAATTATGACACCTATCCATTATTAATCCAATACTAGCAAAGGGTTAAAAAAAAACACACACATTATTAAAAATTAATTTAATGAAAAAATCACAAAGGTTGTTGTATTAATTTATTCTACTCTCAATCAACTCACTGAAGACCCTCGATCTGTAAATTAAAAAAAAATAATAAACCAACAATATACATACCTTCCGAGGATCTGTCACGTCCAACGATGTAAATCCATCTGAAGGGGTTAAAATATTTTGCAGCCACGAGCTCCGCTAATGCAGCTGCTCATGTCTGCAAAACCCCGGAGAATGAAGGTAAAGTAGGTCATTGACCTATATTTACCTGCATTTACGGTGAGGCGCCCTCTGCTGGCTGTTCCTAGATCGTGGGAACTTTCCTAGAAAGCTCCCAGGCTCGAGATCATAAGAGGGCGCCCTCTGCTGGTTGTCCTCATATGAACTCGAGCCAGGGAGCTTTCTAGGAAAGTTTCCACGATCTAGGAACAGCCAGCAGAGGGCGCCTCACCGCAAATGCAGGTAAGTATAGGTCAATGACCTACTTTACCTACATTCTCCGGGGTTTTGCAGACATGAGCAGCTGCATTAGCGGAGCTCGTGGCTGCAAAATATTTTAACCCCTTCAGATGGATTTACATCGTTGGACGTGACAGATCCTCGGAAGGTATGTATATTGTTGGTTATTTTTTTTTAATTTACAGATCGAGGGTCTTCAGTGAGCGGATTGAGAATAGAATAAATTAATACAACAATCTTTGTGATTTTTTCATTAAATTAATTTTTAATAATGTGTTTTTTTTTAACCCTTTACTAGTATTGGATTAATAATGGATAGGTGTCATAATTGACGCCTCTCCATTATTAATTTGGCTTAATGTCACCTTACAATAGCAAGGTGGCATTAACCCTTCATTACCCCATATCCCACCGCTACACGGGAATGGGAAGAGAGTGGCCAAGTGCCAGAATAGGCGCATCTTCCAGATGTGCCTTTTCTGGGGTGGCTGGGGGCAGGTGTTTTTAGCCGGGGGGGGGCCAATAACCGTGGACCACCTCCAGGCTATTAATATCTGCCCTCAGTCACTGGCTTTACTACTCTGGCGGAGAAAATTGTGCGGGAGCCCACGCCAATTTTTTCCGCCATTTAACCCTTTAATTTACTAGCTAGAATGGCCAAATTTTGCATAGACACACTACTAACATTAGTAGTGTGGAATATGCAAAAAAATGGTGATGAGATGGTTTACTGTATGTAAACCATGTCTCATATCATGTCGGGTTTAGGAAGGAGATAGCAAAAGCCGGTAATTGAATTACCGGCTTTCTGCTATATCGCGCTGGATGAAATATTAACCCCTTCCCGACCCATGACGCCACGTAGGCGTCATGAAAGTCGGTGCCATTCCGACCCATGACGCCTATGCGGCGTCATGGAAAGATCGCGTCCCTGCAGATCGGGTGAAAGGGTTAACTCCCATTTCACCCGATCTGCAGGGACAGGGGGAGTGGTAGTTTAGCCCAGGGGGGGTGGCTTCACCCCCTCGTGGCTACGATCGCTCTGATTGGCTGTTGAAAGTGAAACTGCCAATCAGAGCGATTTGTAATATTTCACCCATTATAACGGGTGAAATATTACAATCCAGCCATGGCCGATGCTGAAATATCATCGGCCATGGCTGGAAATACTACTGTGCCCCCACCCCACCCCTCCGATCGCCTCCCCACCCCCCCCGATCTGGCCGGTACACTGCTCCGGCTCCCCTCCGCCCTGTGCTCCGCTCCCCCCCGTGCTCGTGTCCGCTCCCCCCATGCTCCAATCACCCCCCCGTGCTCCAATCACCCCCCCTGCACTCCGATCCACCCCCCCCGGTGCTCCGTTCCACCCCCCCGTGCTCCATTCCAGCCCCCCCGTGCTCCGTTCCACGCCCCCGCGCTCCGTTCCACCCCTCCCGCGCTCCGATTCCCCCCCCCGTGCTCCCCCCCCCACCCTATCATACTTACCGATCCAGCCGTGGTCCCGTCCGTCTTCTCCCGGGCGCCGCCATCTTCCAAAATGGCGGGCGCATGCGCAGTGCGCCCGCCGAATCTGCCGGCCGGCAGATTCGTTCCAAAGTGCATTTTGATCACTGAGATATAATCTATCTCAGTGATCAAAATAAAAAAAATAATAAATGACCCCCCCCTTTGTCACCCCCATAGGTAGGGACAATAAAAAAATAAAGAAATTTTTTTTTTTCCACTAATGTTAGAATAGGGTTAGGGTTAGGGGTAGGGTTAGGGTTAGGGGTAGGGTTAGGGCTAGGGGTAGGGTTAGGGTTAGGGGTAGGGTTAGGGGTAGGGTTAGGAGTAGGGTTAGGGCTAGGGTTAGGGCTAGGGTTAGGGTTTCGGTATGTGCACACGTATTCTGGTCCTCTGCGGATTTTTCCGCTGCGGATTTGATAAATCCGCAGTGCTAAACCGCTGCGGATTTATGGCGGATTTACCGCGTTTTTTTCTGCGCATTTCACTGCGGTTTTACAATTGCGATTTTCTATTGGAGCAGTTGTAAAACCGCTGCGGAATCCGCACAAAGAAGTGACATGCTGCGGAATGTAAACCGCTGCGTTTCCGTGCAGGTTTTCCGCAGCATGTGTACAGCGATTTTTGTTTCCCATAGGTTTACATTGAACTGTACACTCATGGGAAACTGCTGCGGATCCGCAGCGTTTTCCGCAGCGTGTGCACATACCTTTAGAATTAGGCCATGTGCACACGGTGCGGATTTGGCTGCGGATTCGCAGCAGTGTTCCATCAGGTTTACAGTACCATGTAAACATATGGAAAATCAAATCCGCTGTGCCCATGGTGCGGAAAATACCGCGCGGGAACGCTGCGTTGTATTTTCCGCAGCATGTCAATTCTTTGTGCGGATTCCGCAGCGTTTTACACCTGTTCCTCAATAGGAATCCGCAGGTGAAATCCGCACAAAAAACACTGGAAATCCGCGGAAAATCCGCAGGTAAAACACAGTGCCTTTTACCCGCAGATTTTTCAAAAATGGTGCGGAAATATCTCACACGAATCCGCAACGTGGGCACATAGCCTTAGGGTTAGGGTTGGAATTAGGGTTGTGGTTAGGGTTAGGGGTGTGTTGGGGTTAGTGTTGTGGTTAGGGGTGTGTTGGGGTTAGGGTTGTGATTAGGATTATGGCTACAGTTGGGATTAGGGTTAGGGGTGTGTTGGGGTTAGTGTTGGAGTTAGAATTGAGGGGTTACCACTGTTTAGGCACATCAGGGGTCTCCAAACGCAACATGGCGCCACCATTGATTCCAGCCAATCTCGTATTCAAAAAGTCAAATGGTGCTCCCTCACTTCCGAGCCCTGACGTGTGCCCAAACAGTGGTTTACCCCCACATATGGGGTACCAGCATACTCAGGACAAACTGCGCAACAATTACTGGGGTCCAATTTCTCCTGTTACCCTTGTGAATCTAAAAAAATGCTTGCTAAAACATAATTTTTGAGGAAAGAAAAATGATTTTTTAATTTCACGGCTCTGCGTTGTAAACGTCTGTGAAGCACTTGGGGGTTCAAAGTGCTCACCACATATCTAGATAAGTTCCTTGGGGGGTCTAGTTTCTAAAATGGGGTCACTTGTGGGGGGTTTCTACTGTTTAGGCACACCAGGGGCTCTGCAAACGCAACGTGACACCCGCAGACCATTCCATCAAAGTCTGCATTTCAAAAGTCACTACTTCCCTTCTGAGCCCCGACGTGTGCCCAAACAGTGGTTTACCCCCACATATGGGGTATCAGCGTACTCAGGAGAAACTGGACAACAACTTTTGGGGTCCAATTTCTCCTGTAACCCTTGGGAAAATAAAAAATTCTGGGCTAAATAATTATTTTTGAGGAAAGAAAACGTATTTATTATTTTCACGGCTCTGCATTATAAACTTCTATGAAGCACTTGGGGGTTCAAAGTGCTCACCACACATCTAGATAAGTTCCTTTCAGGGTCTAGTTTCCAAAATGGGGTCACTTGTGGGGGGTTTCTACTGTTTAGGCACATCAGGGGCTCTGCAAACGCAACGTGACGCCCGCAGAGCATTCCATCAAAGTCTGCATTTCAAAACGTCACTACTTCAATTCCAAGCCCCGGCATGTGCCCAAACAGTAGTTTACCCCCACATATGGGGTATCACCGTACTCAGGAGAAACTGGACAACAAATATTGGGGTCAAATTTCTCCTGTTACCCTTGGGAAAATTAAAAAATTCTGGGCTAAATAATTATTTTTGAGGAAAGAAAACGTATTTATTATTTTCACGGCTCTGCATTATAAACTTCTATGAAGCACTTGGGGGTTCAAAGTGCTCACCACACATCTAGATAAGTTCCTTTGGGGGTCTAGTTTCCAAAATGGGGTCACTTGTGGGGGGTTTCTACTGTTAAGCCACATCAGGGGCTCTGCAAACGCAACGTGACGCCCACAGAGCATTCCATCAAAGTCTGCATTTCAAAACGTCACTACTTCACTTCCGAGCCCCGGCATGTGCCCAAACAGTGATTTACCCCCACATATGGGGTATCAGCGTACTCAGGAGAAACTGGACAACAACTTTTGGGGTCAAATTTCTCCTGTTACCCTTGGGAAAATAAAAAATTGCAGGCTAAAAGATCATTTTTGAGAAAATATTTTTTTTTTTTATTTTCATGGCTCTGCGTTATAAACTTCTGTGAAGCACTTGGGGGTTCAAAGTCCTCACCACACATCTAGATTAGTTCATTTGGGGGTCTAGTTTCTAAAATGGTGTCATTTCTGGGGGATCTCCAATGTTTAGGCACACAGGGGCTCTCCAAACGTGACATGGTGTCCGCTAATGATTGGAGCTAATTTTCCATTTAAAAAGCCAAATGGCGTGCCATCCCTTCCGAGCCCTGCCGTGCGCCCAAACAGTGGTTTACCCCCACATATGGGGTATCAGCGTACTCAGGACAAACTGGACAACAATATTTGGGGTCCAATTTCTCCTATTATCCTTGGCAAAATAGGAAATTCCAGGCTAAAAAATCATTTTTGAGGAAAGAAAAATTATTTTTTATTTTCATGGCTCTGCGTTATAAACTTCTGTGAAGCACCTGGGGGTTTAAAGTGCTCAATATGCATCTAGATAAGTTCCTTGGGGGGTCTAGTTTCCAAAATGGGGTCACTTGTGCGGGAGCTCCAATGTTTAGGCACACAGGGGCTCTCCAAACGCGACATGGTGTCCGCTAACAATTGGAGCTAATTTTCCATTCAAAAAGTCAAATGGCGCGCCTTCTCTTCCGAGCCCTGCCGAGTGCCCAAACAGTGGTTTACCCCCACATATGAGGTATCGGCGTACTCGGGAGAAATTGCCCAACAAATTTTATGATCCATTTTATCCTACTGCCCATGTGAAAATGAAAAAATTGAGGCGAAAAGAATTTTTTTGTGAAAAAAAATTACTTTTTCATTTTTACAGATCAATTTGTGAAGCACCTGAGGGTTTAAAGTGCTCACTAGGCATCTAAATTAGTTCCTTGGGGGGTCTAGTTTCCAAAATGGGGTCACTTGTGGGGGAGCGCCAATGTTTAGGCACACAGGAGCTATCCAAACGCGACATGGTGTCCGCTAACGATGGAAATAATTTTTCATTCAAAAAGTCAAATGGCGCTCCTTCCCTTCCGAGCCTTACCATGTGCCCAAACAGTGGTTTACCTCCACATGTGAGGTATTGGTGTACTCAGGAGAAATTGCCCAACACATTTTAGGATCCATTTTATCCTGTTGCCCATGTGAAAATGAAAAAATTGAGGCTAAAAGAATTTTTTTGTGAAAAAAAAGTACTTTTTCATTTTTACGGATCAATTTGTGAAGCACCTGGGGGTTCAAAGTGCTCACTATGCATCTAGATAAGTTCCTTGGGGCGTCTAGTTTCCAAAATGGGGTCACTTGTGGGGGAGCTCCAATTTTTAGGCACACGGGTGCTCTCCAAACGTGACATGGTGTCCGCTAAAGAGTGGAGCCAATTTTTGATTCAAAAAGTCAAATGGCGCTCCTTCCCTTCCAAGCCCTGCCGTGCGCCAAAACAGTGGTTTACCCCCACATATGAGGTATCAGCGTACTCAGGACAAATTGGACAACAACTTTCGTGGTTCAGTTTCTCCTTTTACCATTGGGAAAATAAAAAAATTGTTGCTAAAATATAATTTTTGTGACTAAAAAGTTAAATGTTCATTTTTTCCTTCCATGTTGCTTCTGCTGCTGTGAAGCACCTGAAGGGTTAATAAACTTCTTGAATGTGGTTTTGAGTACCTTGAGGGGTGCAGTTTTTAGAATGGTGTCACTTTTGGGTATTTTCAGCCATATAGACCCCTCAAACTGACTTCAAATGTGAGGTGGTCCCTAAAAAAAATGGTTTTGTAAATTTCGTTGTAAAAATGACAAATCGCTGGTCGAATTTTAACCCTTATAACTTCCTAACAAAAAAAAATTTTGTTTCCAAAATTGTGCTGATGTAAAGTAAACATGTGGGAAATGTTATTTATTAACTATTTTGTGTCACATATCTCTCTGGTTTAACAGAATAAAAATTCAAAATGTGAAAATTGCGAAATTTTCAAAATTTTCGCCAAATTTCCGTGTTTATCACAAATAAATGCAGAATTTATTGACCTAAATTTACCACTAACATGAAGCCCAATATGTCACGAAAAAACAATCTCAGAACCGCTAGGATCCGTTGAAGCGTTCCTGAGTTATTACCTCATAAAGGGACACTGGTCAGAATTGCAAAAAACGGCAAGGTCTTTAAGGTCAAAATAGGCTGGGTCTTGAAGGGGTTAATATATATACATATATGTGTCTCAATGACATATATATATATATATATATACCTATTCTATGTGTACACATTTATTCTACCTATTCTATTGTAAGCTGTCAGTGTGATTTTACTGTACACCGCACTGAATTGCCGGCTTTTCTCTCTAACACCGCTGCGTATTTCTCGCAAGTCACACTGCTGGTCCGTGTGTGATCCGTATTTTTGGGGCTTCCATAGACTTTCATTGACGTTTTATTTGCGCAATACGTTGACAAACGCAGCATGCTGCGATTTTCTACGGCTGTAGAAAGCCGTATAATACTGATCAGTTTAATACGGCTGATAGGAGCTGGGGCATAGAGAATAATTGTGCCGTTTGTTTTGCGAGTTTTACGGACGTAGTTTCTGCGCTCTTACGTCCGTAAAACTCGCAAGTGTGACGCCGGCCTAATATTGTATTTAACTATGCACTTATCTGCAGCCCCCACTTGGAGTCTCTGGGGCTTGTTGTGGACCAAACAGCAAGGAACACCTGTGGCTACTAGCAAACACGTCTTCAATCACAAGATCCTTTTTTTATGTTCTCAAATAAAAGGGAGGTGGTGATTTATGATTTGTTACTTCTATTTTTTCACTTACTGTGTGGTTCTGTGAAAGGACTAGAACCTTTAAGTGAACGCGCCAAAAGCAGGACAGAAGAATAAGTGACGGGTTACAGAAACCGGCAACACAAAATCATTGTTTTACAACTAATTTTTTTTTAAGCTCGCAAATGAGTTTTATCCTGTAATTCATCTTGGGTTTGTCATCGTCATAATCACATTGACCTTGGGAAGAATCTTACACGGTCTATGCTACAGACCTCAGGAAACATGAGATCTCACACAACTAGTCTCGCTCAGTGCAAGGTTGGAAACATAAGAAAATAAGACTTTGTAAAGAAGGGAGGGTAAAAAAATAACGAAAAAGCAAAAACAAAAAATTGCAGCTCTTGACAGGGTTAATATCGCTCACGACTGATTTCACAACTATCCAAGCTTTCCTGACTAGAATTAGTGTATTGGAAACATGAATGTGACTGGAAAGGGACGGTAACTGCTCCTAGTCAGTGACAGCAAGCAGCGGCCTGCCCGGGACAGGGGAGCATGGACCCCGGGGGGCTCTGCTCAGTCTCCCACCCTCTCTGCAGTGACTACTCCGGAGCGGAGCACTTCCTGCAGCCGGCGACCTCAGCCTGTCGTCTCAGAATTGCCTCATTTCCTAGGCGTTGCGCAGGCGCACTGCGGCTGCTCGCTAGCTGAGCTCAGGCACGACTGTGGGGGCGGAATATCCGCAGACACGCCCCTGTCCTCGCGTATCGCTAGTGCCCGCATCCTGCTGCCGGTACCTGGCGCGGCCTGAAGACGCCCGAGCACCATGGAGATATCTGAGAACAGGAGCAAGAAGGTGAAGCTGAGCAGCAAGCTGCAGAACTGGGTGAGTGGCGGCCACGGACGGGGCTATTTCCCCCGTAGTTTGGCGCGGAGGACTCTGGGTGTCTGGTCACTTGTCCTGTTCCTTCATGTATGGAGTGCGGCGGCGGAAGACCAGCCAGGGTTACCGGGAGGAGAGATGAGCCTCATTCATTGGCAGTGCCCATTTCCAGACCACTCATGTATTGTGCCAGGTTCCCTGTGGCATTGGCTGATGTACACCTGGGGACATAACTTATACAGCCTCATTTATTGGCAGTGCCCAGTGACGTGGCATTGGCTGATATATACCCGCGGGCAGTACACATGCAGTGCCCACGTCCAGACCACTGATATGTCTTATGCCAGGTTCTGAATCCCCATGGTACTGGCTTGTATAGTACGTAGATTGTTATAACCGCCTGTCTGATAGTGGATTTATTTATTTTTTAAATAAAAAGCGGTGCGACAGGTAAAATCTTCTTAGGAACCTATTAACAGAATGGGTTCACACTGCGTTAGTGTGACCCGTTTAACGGACTACGTTACACCGCGGCATAATGCGGTGTAACGTAGACCGTTAACACCGCCATTGAATGCAATGTCGGATGCATCGCTAGCGCACACCCACAATGGGCGTGCGCTAGCGATGTGCCGTCATTGAGTGACGGACCCGAGACGCGGGCTGCAGCGTTTCCGGGTCCGTCACTGCTAGCGCAGATGGAGCTAGCAGATGCTCTATCTGCGCTAGCGCTGTGCAAACGTCGGCACTTGTGTTAGTGCAGTCCGTTTAACGGATGTGTTGAACGGAGTGCAAGTGTGAACTTATAAGGGCTGCGCGTATGAACATCGGACAGATGTGTTCCTCCTCAGGCCAGGCCTGTATGTGATCAGCACAGCAGGCAGGTTAGGAAGGGAGAGGCACACACTGGCGTCATGGGGTCAGTGCAAATAGGGAAGTGAGACCCTGTAAATCACACATTAGATGACTCCGAACAACATGGCGTATGACCTAATGTAGGAATAACAAGGATGGCTTCGTACAGTTGTCTGGAGTTTCCAGTAATCTGCACCCTGAGGGTTTGTGCACACGGTCAGTAAACGCAGCGGGTTGGACGCTGTGTACTTATGCAGCGTCCAGATGTTACAGCATAGTGGATGGGATTTTAAGAAATTCCATGCCCGTTATGTGTCCTTAGACGCCGGTGGCTTACTCATGGAGACCAACATGCGGCGTTTCTCCTCAAGATAAATTTCACCCATACAATGTATAGGACGCAGTGAATCCAAACGGTTCATTGAACACATGCGGAATAACCTGCGTTCAATAGACGGCAGCGCTTTGGACGCAGTAAACATGTGCTGCGTCACAAGCGCTGCCAGTTCCGCATTGTGTGCACCTACCCTGACAGTGCTGCGGATGATCTCCTATTACTGTGTCTCTAGGCTCGTTCATACATCAGTCCGATGTCTACATGGATACAGTTGGTTTCATCACTTTTCTGATCTTGCACCACTGCTTGGTGTTATTACTCTTGTCACACTGTTGTTAATGAAATTGTATATTCTAAGGTGATAACTGGTGGGTAGTAGTGCAAACACTCGGGCAGATCCCTGAAAACATGACCTGTGGGGTCCGTGAGGACTGGAGTTTGGGAAACAATGTGCTACACTGATGCTTGCAGACACACAAATATTACACATTCTGACCCATTAGTCCAGGGCACCTGCTGCCATTTTTTTGCTTTTGGCTGTAATTCTTCCGTGAAGACCACTTCTTGCCATATTTTGAATAGTACATGGGTGCTACTGGTTCCCCTTAGTTACTGATAGGGCTGCTGGACATCTTCCGATATTTAAGGGTAGTAAAGCATGACGTGGTTTTAATTTACTGTACTAAGTTTCGTTGGCAAACTACTGTGTGTCTCGTCCACAATGTTACCCATGCCTTTTAAAGTACATTTTTGTTTTTGACATCTTTGCTTGGGAGAGACCTTGCTGATGCAGTATAACAATCTTGTGGTTTGTTGTGTGCTCAGTCTTGCCATGGTGTTTGACATGTGACATGAATCTGTCTTCCACAGCCTCACCCTTGTAGCAGAATTTTGCTGTTCCTCACCCAGTTTTAGGTCTCGTACACAGCTGTTTAAGTTAGTTGTTTCAACCTACATATGAAAATGATGATCAGTATCATCTGTTTGATATCGGTTACTCATACACCTTATTATAACCCTACGTTTGTGCAAGTGCTCCTTGGAGAATTGATGGTGTTTTGCCTGTTTTTAAGTCAAGGGATGGTCACTCCAAATATTGAATTGATTTTAGACCATTCCCTCTGGTATACAACACCGTTCAGGTCCTCTTATGGGTGACGTCACTGGTTTTCACATTCTGTGGATCACCCTATGCTTTGTGTGAGCCGCGAGACGCTTTTACCATGTAAGTAGAGAGTCTGAAGAGTGGTGATGCCAATCAGAAGAGGACCTTGACAGCTCTGAATCCCGGAGAAGGTGGTGAGGAGTGAATATTTTACCCCACTGACAATATATTTACACATATACACACACTTACCGTATATACTCACGTATAAGCCAAGTTTTTCAGCACATTTTTTTTGTGCTTATACACGAGTCATTGTCCCAGAAGATGGCGGGAGAGGGAGAGCAGCTGAGCAGCGGGTCACAGGAGGCAGGAGCCGGCTGCACGGGTACCTGCTCTTTAAGGTAATGAATATTCACCTCTCTCCATTCCTATAGGCGTGAAGAGAGGTGAATATTCATTACCTTAACCCCTTAACCCCCAAGGGTGGTTTGCACGTTAATGACCGGGCCAATTTTTACAATTCTGACCACTGTCCCTTTATGAGGTTATAACTCCGGAACACTTCAACGGATCCCGGTGATTCTGACATTGTTTTCTCGTGACATATTGTACTTCATGATAGTGGTAACATTTCTTTGATATTACCTGCGTTTATTTGTGAAAAAATGGAAATTTGGCGAAAATTTTGAAAATTTTGCAATTTTCCAACTTTTAATTTTTATGCCCTTAAATCACAGATATGTCACACAAAATACTTAATAAGTAACATTTCCCACATGTCTACTTTACATCAGCACAATTTTGGAACCAACATTTTTTTTGTTAGGGATCTAAGGGTTAAAGGGAACCTGTCACCCCGAAATTCGCGGGTGAGGTAAGCCCACCGGCATCAGGGGCTTATCTACAGCATTCTGTAATGCTGTAGATAAGCCCCCGATGTTACCTGAAAGAGGAGAAAAAGACGTTATATTATACTCACCCAGGGGCGGTCCCGCTGCTGGTCAGGTCAAACGGGCGTCTCCGGTCCGCTCCGGCGCCTCCCATCTTCATTCCATGACGTCCTCTTCTGATCTTCAGCCACGGCTCCAGCGCAGGGGTACTTTGTCTGCCCTGTTGAGGGCAGAGAAAGTACTGCAGTGCGCAGGCCCTCTGACCTTTCCGGCGCCTGCGCAGTGCAGTACTATCCTCTGCCCTCAACAGGGCAGAGCAAAGTACGCCTGCGCCGGAGCCGTGGCTGAAGATCAGAAGAGGACGTCATGGAATGAAGATGGGAGGCGCCGCAGCGGACCGGAGACGCCCGTTTGACCTGACCAGCAGCGGGACCGCCCCTGGGTGAGTATAATCTAACGTCTTTTTCTCCTCTTTCAGGTAACATCGGGGGCTTATCTACAGCATTACAGAATGCTGTAGATAAGCCCCTGATGCCGGTGGGCTTACCTCACCCGCGATTTTCGGGGTGACAGGTTCCCTTTAAAAGTTGACCAGCAATTTCTCATTTTTACAACACAATTTTTTTTTAGGGACCACATCACATTTGAAGTCACTTTGAGGGGTCTATATGATAGAAAATACCCAAGTGTGGCACCATTCTAAAAACTGCACCCCTCAAGGTACTCAAAACCACATTCAAGAAGTTTATTAACCCTTCAGGTGTTTCACAGGAATTTTTGAAATGTTTCAAAAAAATGAACATTTATCTTTTTTCACGAAAAAATTTAATTCAGCTCCAATCTGTTTTCTTTTACCAAAGGTAACAGGAGAAATTGGACCCCAAAAGTTGTTGTACAATTTGTCGTGAGTACGCTGATACCCCATATGTGGCCGTAAACCACTGTTTGGGCGCATGACAGAGCTCAGAAGGGAAGGAGCGCCATTTGACTTTTCAATGCAAAATTGACTGGAATTGAGATGGGACGCCATGTTTAGTTTGGAGAGCCCTGATGTGCCTAAACATTGAAACCCCCCACAAGTGACACCATTTTGGAAAGTAGACCCCCTAAGGAACTTATCTAGATGTGTGGTGAGCACTTTGACCCACCGAGTGCTTCACAGAAGTTTATAATGCAGAGCCGTAAAAATAAAAAATCATATTTTTTCACTAAAATGATATTTCGCCCCCAGTTTTCTATTTTCCTAAGGGTGACAGAAGAAATTGGACCCCAAAAGTTGTTCAATATGTCCTGAGTACGCTGATACCCCATATGTGGGGATAAACCACTGTTTGGGCGCATTGGCAGAGCACGGAAGGGAAGGAGCACCATTTGACTTTTCAATGCAAAATTGAATGGAATTCAGATAGGACGCCATGTCGCGTTTGGAGAGCCACTGATGTGCCTAAACATTGAAACCCCCCACAAGTGACACCATTTTGGAAAGAAGACCCCCTTAAGAAACTTATCTAGATGTGTTGTGAGAACTTTGAACCTCCAAGTGTTTCACTGCAGTTTATAACGCAGAGCCGTGAAAATAAAAAATGTTTTTTTTTTCACAAAAATTATTTTTTAGCCCCCAGTTTTGTATTTTCCCAAGGCTAACGGGAGAAATTGGACGCCAAAAGTTGTTGTCCAATTTGTCCTGAGTACGCTGATATCCCATATGTTGGGGTAAACCCGTGTTTGGGCGCATGGGAGAGCTCGGAAGGGAAGGAGCACTGTTTTACTTTTTCAACGCAGAATTGGCTGGAATTGAGATCGGCGGCCATGTCGCGTTAGGAGAGCCCCTGATGTGCCTAAACAGTGGAAACCCCCCAATTCTAGCTGAAACCCAAACACACCGCTAACCCTAATCCCAACCATAACCCTAACCACACCCCTAACCCCCAACACGCCCCTAATCCAAACCCTAACTGTAGCCCCAACCCTAACTGTAGCCCCAACTCTAACTGTAGACTGGAAATAAATACATTTTTTTAATTTTATTATTTTTCCCTAACTAAGGGGGTGATGAAGGGGGGTTTGATTTACGGTACTTTTATAGCGGGTTTTTTAGCGGATTTTTATAATTGGCAGCTGTCACACACTAAGGCTACGTTCACATTAGCGTTGCGCGCCGGTGCGTCGGCGACGCAATGCGCGACGCACCAAAAACGCGCGCAAAAATGCTGCGTTTTGCGACGCGTGCGGCGTTTTTTGACAAAAATCGGACGCACGAAAAATGCAACTTGTTGCATTTTCGTGCGTCCGACGCTAGCGTCGAAAACGACGCACATGTCGAAAAACGCTAACAAAACGCACGCGTCCCCTATGTTAAACATAGGGGCGCGTCACCGCTGCGTCACCGACGCAACAGCGACGCACATTAGCGTA
The DNA here is from genome assembly GCF_032444005.1 of Ranitomeya imitator. Classification (NCBI taxonomy): domain Eukaryota; kingdom Metazoa; phylum Chordata; class Amphibia; order Anura; family Dendrobatidae; genus Ranitomeya; species Ranitomeya imitator. The sequence continues at coordinate 955,976,059 of NC_091282.1, read as the reverse complement.
ACGCTAATGTGAACGTAGCCTAAAAGACGCTTTTTATTGTAAAAAATTGTTTTTGCGTTTCTACATTTTGAGAGCTATAATTTTTCCATACTTTGGTCCACAGAGTCATGTGAGGTCTTGTTTTTTGCGGGACAAGTTGACGTTTGTATTGGTACCATTTTCGGGCATGTGACATTTTTTGATTGCTTTTTATTCCGATTTTTGTGAGGCAGAATGACCAAAAACCAGCTATTCATGAATTTCTTTTGGGGGAGGCTTGTATACCGTTCCACATTTGGTAAAATTGATAAAGCGGTTTTATTCTTTGGGTCAGTACGATTACAGCGATACATCATTTATATCATTTTTTTATGTTTTGGCACTTTTATACAATAAAAACTTTATGTAAAAAAATAATTATTTTTGCACCTCTTTATTCTGAGGATTATAACTTTTTTATTTTTTCGCTGCTGATGCTGTATGGTGGCTCGTTTTTTGCAGGACAAGATGACGTTTTCAGCGGTTCCCATGGTTATTTATATTCGTCTTTTTGATCGCGTGTTATTCCACTTTTCGTTTTAAAATGGCGGGCGCATGCGCAGTGCACCCGCCATCTGTTGCCATCTGCTGGCCGGCAGGAGAAGAGCAGTTGGGGCTAAAATTAGGGCTAGGGTTGGGGCTAAATTTAGGGTTAGGGTTGGGGCTAAATTTAGGGTTAGGGTTGGGGCTAAATTTAGGGTTAGGCTTCTTTCACACTTGCGTCGGTACGGGGCCGTCGCAATGCGTCGGCCCGACATACCGACGCACGTTGTGAAAATTGTGCACAACGTGGGCAGCGGATGTAGTTTTTCAACGCATCCGCTGCCCAATCTTATGTCCTGGGGAGGAGGGGGCGGAGATACGGCCACGCATGCGCGGTCAGAAATGGCGGACGCGACGTACAAAAAAAGTTACATTGAACTTTTTTTGTGCCGACGGTCCGCCAAAACACAACTTATCCAGTGCACGATGGACGCGACGTGTGGCCATCCGTCACGATCCGTCGGCAATACAAGTCTATGGGCAAAAAACGCATCCTGCGGGCACATTTGCAGGATCAGTTTTTTGTCCAAAACGACGGATTGCGACGGATGCCAAACGACGCAAGTGTGAAAGTAGCCTTAGGGTTGGGGCTAAAGTTAGGGTTAGGGTTAGAGTTGGGATTAGGGTTTGGATTAGGGTTGGCATTAGGGTTAGGGATGGCATTAGGGTTACGCTTGGGATTAGGGTTAGGTTTGAGGTTAGGGTTGAGATTAGGATTAGGGGTGTGTTGGATTTAGGGTTTTGATTAGGGTTATGGTTAGGGTTGACATTAGGGTTGTTTTGGGGTAAGGGTTGTGATTATCGTTGGGGTTAGTGATTAGGATTATGGATCGGGTTGGGATTAGGGTTAGGGGTGTGTTGGGGTTAGGGTTGGAGCCAGAATTGGGGGGTTTCCACTGTTTAGGTACATCAGGGGGTCTCCAAACACGACAGCCAATTTTGCGCTGAAAATGTCAAATGGTGCTCCCTCCCTTCTGAGCTCTGCCGTGCGCCCAAACTGTGGGTTACCCCCACATATGGGGCATCAGCGTACTCGGGATAAATTGGACAACAACTTTTGAGGTCCAATTTCTCCTGGTACCCTTGTGAAAATAAAAACTTGGGGGCTACAAAATCTTTTTTGTGGAAAAAAAAAAAATATTTTTTATTTTTATGACTGCATTCTAAACTTCTGTGAAGCACTTGGGCATTCAAAGTTCTCACCACACATCTAGATAAGTTCCTTGGGGGGTCTAGTTTCCAAAATGGGGTCACTTTTGGAGGGTTTCTACTGTTTAGGTACATCGGGGGCTCTGCAAACGCAACATAACGCCAGCAGACCATTCTATCAAAGTCTGCATTCCAAAACGGCGCTCCTTCCTTCCGAGCTCTGCCGTGCGCCCAAACAGTGGTTTACCCCCACATATGGGGTACCAGCATACTCGGGACAAATTGGACAACAACTTTTGAGGTCCAAGTTCTCCTGTTACCCTTGTGAAAATAAAAATTTGGGGGCAAAAAGATCATTTTTGTAGAAAAAATGCGATTTTTTTTTTTTTTTTTTTTTTTTTTTTTTTTTTTTTTTTCACGGCTCAACGTTATAAACTTCTGTGAAGCACATGGGGGTTCAGAGTGCTCACCACACATCTAGATAAATTCCTTAAGGGGTCTAGTTTCAAAAATGGTGTCACTTGTGGGGGGTTTCCACTGTTTAGGCACATCAGGGGCTCTCCAAACGCGACATGGCGTCCAATCTCAATTCCTGCCAATTCTACATTGAAAAAGTAAAACGGCGCTCTTTCACTTCCAAGCTATGCGGTGCGCCCAAACAGGGGTTTACCCTCACATATGGGGGTATCGACAAATTCAGGAGAAATCGCACAACTTTTGTGGTCTAATTTCTCCTGTTACCCTTGTGAAAATAGGAATTTGTGGGCGAAAAGATCATTTTTGTGTAAACAAATGCGATTTTTTTATTTTCACGGCTCTACGTTATAAACTTCTGTGAAGCTCTTGGGGGTTCAAAGTGCTCACCACACATCTAGATAAGTTCCTTAAGGGGTCTAGTTTCCAAAATGTGGTCACTTGTGGGGCGTTTCCACTGTTTAGGCACATCAGGGGCTCTCTAAACGTGACATGGTGTCCGATCTCAATTCCAGCCAATTCTGCATTGAAAAAGTCAAACGGCGCTCCTTCACTTCCAAGTTCTGCGGTGCGCCCAAACAGTGGTTTACCCCCACATACCCCCACATATGGGGTATTGGCGTATTCAGGAGAAATTGCATAACAAAATTTATGGTTACATTTCTGTTTTTACACTTGTGAAAATAAAAAAAATGGTTCTGAATTAAAATGTTTGCAAAAAATAGTTAAATGTTCATTTTTTCCTTCCACGTTGTTTCAGTTCCTGTGAAGCACGTAAAGGGTTAATAAACTTCTTGAATGTGGTTTTGAGAATCTTGAGGGGTGTAGTTTTTAGGGTATGTGCACACGTCAGGTTTTTTTCCTGACAAAATCCTGAGAATTCTGCCAGAAATTCGCGTTTTTTTTCGCGCGGATTTCTTGCGGAATTTGCGCGTTTTTTGCGTGGATTTTTTGCGGATTTTTTGCGTTTTTTTTTTTTTTCCTGAATGTCATTTTTGCTATGGAATCCGCAAAAAATCCGCAAAAAAGAATGAGCATGTCCGTTCTTTTTGCAGAATGCGTTTTTTTTGCGGAAAAAAACACTAACATCTGCACAAAAAATGCGGAATGCATTCTAAAAGATAGGATGCATAATGTTAGCGTTTTTTTACCAGATTTATAGCGTTTTTATTGCGAAATTCCGCAAAAAAAACGCTAAAAATCCGAACGTGTGCACATACCCTGAGAATGGTGTCACACTTTATTTTCTATCATATAGACCCCTCAAAATGACTTCAAATATGATGTGGTCCCTAAAAAAAATGATGTTGTAAAAATGAGAAATTGCTGGTCAACTTTTAACCCTTATAACTCCCTAACAAAAAAAAAATTTTGTTTCCAAAATTGTGCTGATGTAAATTAGACATGTGGGAAATGTTATTTATTAACTATTTTTCGTGACATATCTCTCTAATTTAAGGGCATAAAAATACAAAGTTTGCAAAATTTTAAAAATTTTCGCCATATTTCCGTTTTTTTCATAAATAATCGCAAGTAATATCGAAGAAATGTTACCACTAACATGAAGTACAATATGTCACGAAAAAACAATCTCAGAATCAGCGGGATCCGTTGAAGTGTTCCAGAGTTATAACCTCATAAAGTGACAGTGGTCAGAATTGTAAAAGTTGGCTCTGTCATTAAGTACCAAATTGGCTCTGTCACTAAGGGGTTAAACTAGGAGCAGTTTACAAACTTGGGTCTGGACATAAAAGAAGGACTGAAGAGTGCAGAATGAAACTGCAATTTCAGTTAACTAAAGGTGATCAGTAAGGGTATGTGCACACGTCAGGATTTTTTCCTGACAAAATCCGGAGAATTCTGCCAGAAATCCGCGTGCTTTTTTCGCGCGGATTTCTTGCGGAATTTGCGCTTTTTTGCGCGGATTTTTTGCGGAATTTTTGCGGATTTTTCCGGAATGTCCATTTTGATAGGAAATCCGCAAAAAGATAGAGCATGTCCGGATTTTTTGCGGTATGCGCTTTTTTTGCGGAAAAAAACGCTAACATATGCACAAAAAATGTGGAATGCATTCTAAATGATAGGATGTATAATGTTAGCGTTTTTTTAGCGGATTTATAGCGTTTTTATGGCAAAATTCCGCAAAAAAAAAAACGCTAAAAATCCGGACGTGTGCACATACCCTTACACTTGGAACTTCATTTATTTTTCCGTGTCAGACATGTCACTTGTCACTTTTTTTAATTGTAAGGTTCTGCCATACCTTTGTGCCTGTTTGTCTGTTTCTAGTGAAGGTAATAAATTGTCATAGTGATTTCTTGTTTGTTTATGAGGCAGGTGACCTTGAACATTTTAAGGTGGAGATGTAATGGTGCAGACCATGTTCCTTGTTCTTTTCTTGTGGTTCTCTTATAGATAATTTATACATTTGGCGTTTCTTTATGAACAACCATTCCATTCATGAGTCATGAATAATAAATCTGTGAAATTGTTGGGAAAAGTTCAATGCATTTGTGGGCATGACCTAGTAAGTTCATTGTGTAGTTGGCAATTGTTTTACTTTTTTCACAGTTGGATGGGTTGGCTTCTGATGATTTTTTTTATTTTGTTCTTGGCATATTTATATTCTATTGTTTGCTACATGGAAAACTGATTTACAAATACTTGTTCATGCAAAGATATCACCTTATGATAAGGCTTAGCGCATCTTTTGGAACAAAAAATAATATAAGACCCTCACCCTATGTTATTTTCAGGGAAACACACTATTAGCAGAACTATAAAGCTCATCACATGTTCTGCTGTAACACATTCTTGTACATGGATATCACTGTCTTTAAGCATAGAGGTTGAAAAGGCATTTAAACAAAATTGTAGCTCAGTGTGCGCCATGATTGTGAAACCTGCTCTAAAAGCAGCCGATGGTGGGGGTGATGATTTTGCAAGATTTTTTATTGTAGCTTGTCAGAAGCTGAGAGAGGAAGTGAAGTGAGCAGATAAATGCTTTATAGAAATCAATATGCTGGCTATTATGATATGAGTTAATTTATCACCTGGTTAACAGCTAGCTCTACACTATGAAAGATAAAAGTTCTCATTTCACGAGAAGTACAGTAGACAGAAAAAGCAAGTCAATTGCAAACTTTCTTATTTTCATTCTAACTAAACAAAGCAATTTAATAACTAAAGAATACCCTTTTAAGGCTCAAAAGAACCATGATATAAGTGGGTGTTGTGAAGGATGACATCAGAGAGATCACACACAATCCCTTCACTGCTACCACATGTCACAAACGCGCACCTCACCACCCCACCTGATGTCACTATTACGTCAGCAAGATCACATGGTGTGGTCTCCTCACTTGCACCAATGTGACGTTTTACACCCCCTGGGGACATGTAAGGTCAGCTTGGCGCAGTTTTACGTACACACCCTCTGCTCACACAGGTCTAAAGAGGTTCCGGATGTGGCCCACACAGTCACTGACATGGCTCCACACTCGCTCACAACCCTGACAGGCTGAGATGTCCCCTTTCACTAGCACCAATTAAAGATAGCGCTGCCAGCCCGGTAGAACTGCTACCAGTTCCTCATTAGATATAAGCCTGGTCCATTAACAGGATTATACTGGGCTAGAAACCAGCCCCATTAGCATGGAAACTTAAACCAAAAAAATTGATGTATAGATTTTTGGATTGAGATAAGAGCAGCCCAAGGTTAAATTATATATTTAACCCCTTTCTGCCAGCTGACGGAATAGTATGTCAGCTGGCAGATCCCCTGCTTTGAGGTGGGCTCCAGCGGTGAGCCCACCTCAAAGCCGCGACATGTCAGCTGTTTGCACGCACATGTCAGCTGTACAAATGAGCGCGAGTGGAATCGCGATCCGCCCGCGCCCATTAACTAGTTAAATGCCGCCGTCAAATGCTGACAGCGGCATTTAACTAGCGCTCCCGGCCGCGCGGCCTGGAGTGCTCGCACCGCTATCCTCCGTCACATGATCGGGGGTCATCAGTGCATCGCCATATCAACCAGAGGTCTCCTTGAGACCTCTATGGTTGTTGATGACCGATTGCTTTGAGCGCCACCCTGTGGTCGGCGTTCAAAGCACACCTGCATTTCTGCTACATAGAGGTGATCTGTGCTTCACATCTATGTAGCAGAGCCGATCGTGTAGTGCATGCTTCTAGCCCCCTATGGAGGCTATTGAAGCATGCCAAAATAAAAAAAAAAGTGTTTAAAAATATAAAAAAAATAAAAAATATATAAAAGTTCAAATCACCCCCTTTCACCCCAAAATAAAACAATAAAAAAAAAAAAAAAATCAAACCTACACATATTTGGTATTTCCGCGTTCAGAATCGCCCGATCTATCAATAAAAACAAAGGATTCACCTGATCGCTAAATGGCGTAGTGAGAAAAAAAATCAAAACGCCAAAATTACGTTTTTTTGGTCGCCGCGACATTGTATTAAAATGCAATAACGGGCGATCAAAAGAACGTATCTGCACCAAAATGGTATCATTAAAAACGCCAGCTCGGCACGCAAAAAATAAGCCCTCACCCGACCCAAGATCACAAAAATTGGAGACGCTACAGGTATCGAAAAATGGCGCAATTTATTTATTTTTTTTATTTTTTTTAGCAAAGTTTGGAATTTTTTTTTACCCCTTAGATAAAAGAGAACCCATACATGTTTGGTGTCTATGAACTCGTAATGACCTGGAGAATCCTAATGGCAGGTTAGTTTTAGTGAACCTAGCAAAAAAGCCAAACAAAAAACAAGTGTGAGATTGCACTTTTTTTGCAATTTCATCGCTCTTGGAATTTTTTTCCCGTTTTTTGTTACATGGCATGGTAAAACCAATGGTATCGTTCAAAAGTACATCTCGTCCCGCAAAAAATAAGCCCTCACATGGCCATATTGACGGAAAAATTAAAAAGTTATAGGTCTGGAAAGGAAGGGAGCGAAAAACAAAAACGAAAAAAAGCTCCGGGGGTGAAGGGGTACGATACGATACGATACACTTTATTGATCCCGTGGGAAATTATGGTATCACAGCAGCACGACTTAAATCATAAAAATCATAAAGGAATTACATAGTTGACATGACAGTTTGTTGACAGAAGAACATTATACATTATACATTAGAATAGGACATACACAACGAGTGAACTGAAATGTAGAGAAATAAGTAGACTTTCACCTTGGTGGTTTAACCCTAATGTTATTATTGTACATTCCCATGGCAGTTGGCACAAACGATTTCCTATATTTTTCCTTCTTACACCTCAGAAGTATTAGCCGGTTACTGAAGGTGCTCTTCTGTCTCATGAATAGCTCATATAATGGATGTGCATTATTGTTCATAATCGCCATACACTTTCTCAGAGTTCTTTTCTCCACTACCTCCCCAAAAGAGTCCAGATTACAGCCGACAGCAGAACTTGCCTTCTTGATAATCTTATTCAGCTTATTAGCATCAGAGGTTTAATTGCCTTAAGGGCACACTCGACAATACACTATATACATGATGCTTACACGTGTAAAATGGGCAGATACGCAAATACAGCTAGTGGTAGGATAAAAGATATAAGCAGAATATCTGTCAGTTACCCTTAAGGCCCCTTCACATTTAGCGACGCTGCAGCGATACCGACAACGATCCGGATCGCTGCAGCGTCGCTGTTTGGTCGCTGGAGAGCTGTCACACAGACCGCTCTCCAGTGACCAACGATGCCGGTAACCAGGGTAAACATCGGGTAACTAAGCGCAGGGCCGCGCTTAGTAACCCGATGTTTACCCTGGTTACCATGCTAAAAGTAAAAAAAAAACAAACAGTACATACTTACCTACAGCTGTCTGTCCTCCAGCGCTGCGCTCTGCTTCTCTGCTCTCCTCCTGTACTGTCTGTGAGCCGGAAAGCAGAGCGGTGACGTCACCGCTCTGCTTTCCGGCTCACAGCCAGTACAGGAGGAGAGCAGAGCGCAGCGCTGGAGGACAGACAGCTGTAGGTAAGTATGTACTGTTTGTTTTTTTTTACTTTTAGCATGGTAACCAGGGTAAACATCGGGTTACTAAGTGCGGCCCTGCGCTTAGTTACCCGATGTTTACCCTGGTTACCAGTGAAGACATCGCTGGATCGGCGTCACACGCCGATCCAGCGATGTCTCCAGGGAGTCCAGCGACGAAATAAAGTTCTGGACTTTATTCAGCGACCAACGATCTCCCAGCAGGGGCCTGATCGTTGGTCGCTGTCACACATAACGATTTCATTAACGATATCGTTGCTACGTCACAAATAGCAACGATATCGTTAACAATATCGTTATGTGTGAAGGTACCTTTAGTCCCTTCTCAAAACGTTACTAGGTGCAGCCCCCACTTACAAAGTGAACTGCATGTATAAAAAAGAGAGCAACCACAAGTCCTTACACTAGCCTTATTCCCCTTTTAGTTAAGGCTAAGGGGTGATCTTATTTTAATGTATAAATATATGAGGGGACAGTACAAAGACCTCTCTGATGATCTTTTTCATCATAGACCTGAGACAGGGACAAGGGGGCATCCTCTACGTCTGGAGGAAAGAAGGTTTAAGCATAACAGATGCAGATTCTTTACTGTAAGAGCAGTGAGACTATGGAACTCTCTGCCGTATGATGTTGTAATGAGTGATTCATTACTTAAATTTAATAGGGGATTGGATACCTTTCTTGAAAAGTATAATGTTACAGGTTATATATATTAGATTCCTTGATAGGGCGTTGATCCAGGGAACTAGTCTGATTGGGAGTTGGGAAGGAATTTTTTCCCCAATGTGGAGCTTACTCTTTGCGACATGGAGTTTTTTTGCCTTCCTCTGGATCAACATGTTAGGGCATGTTAGGTTAGGCTATCGGTTGAACTAGATGGACTTAAAGTCTTCCTTCAACCTTAAAGGGAACCTGTCACCCCCAAAATCGATGGTGAGGTAAGCTCACCGTCATCAGGGGCTTATCTACAGCATTCTGTAATGCTGTAGATAAGCCGCTGATGTTACCTGAAAGAGGAGAAAAAGACGTTAGATTATACTCACCCAGGGGCGGTCCCACTGCGGTCTGGTCAAATAGGTGTCTCAGGTCCGCTCCGGCGCCTCCCATCTTCATTCCATGACGTCCTCTTCTGGTCTTCACGCCGCGGCTCTGGCGCAGGCGTACTTTGCCCTGTTGAGGGCAGAGGAAAGTACTGCAGTGCGCAGGCGCCGGAAAGGTCAAAGAGACCCGGCGCCTGCGCACTGCAGTACTGCTCTGCCCTCAACAGGGCAGACAAAGTACGCCTGCGCCGGAGCCGCGGCGTGAAGATCAGAAGAGGACGTCATGGAATGAAGATGGGAGGCGCCGGAGCGGACCTGAGACGCCCATCGGAGCGGGACCGCCCCTGGGTGAGTATAATCAAACCTCTTTTTTTCCTCTTTCAGGTTACATCGGGGGCTTATCTACAGCATTACAGAATGCTGTAGATAAGCCCCTGATGAAGGTGAGCTTATCTCGCCATCGGTTTTGGGGGGTGACAGGTTCCCTTTAATTACTATGTTACTATGTCATTCCCCTCCTGCCCTGTGGGCTGAACCTAAACCCACTCCCCTTGCTTCTGCAGCTAAAAAACTCCAAAACCTATGAAAGCTCGGACCTAGGGAGGCTGTTTTTGCACCATCAGTTTTGGATGGGCCCCTGCTACGCGTTAAGACTAGTGTTGAGCGATACCTTCCGATATCCATAAGTATCGGTATCGGATTGTATTGGCCGATACTCAAAAAATATCGGATATCGCTGTTACAGAACCCCCCAGCACCAAGAATGTTATGCAGTATATGTATGTATAATAGTTTCCATGTGAAATGCATCAGTCCACAGGCTGCACCCCTGGACAAGATATTCTCGTTCTGACCTCCCCCCACCTTTGTAATTCCCACAGTAAATAGCGGCAGGCTCCGGCCCCCTGCGGCTATTGTAATGTATGTCTGGCCTGGTCTGGTCTGTTTTCCTATTGGCCGGCCTTGTGTATCTGTGTTATATATTCTGTGTGCTGTAAATAAAGGGTGTTCTTAGACTGGAAATATGTGGAGAAGCAGGCAGCTTTTATATGCTCTCATGTAATCAAGAGATTCCTGCCAGCGTCATTCATTCAGAATCTAGCAAAAGCCAGAGTGGACCTTCTGAAACACGGGGTGGTACTGAAAGAGGTACCCCAGCTTGGTAGACCCTGTTACAATCGCCGATACAGATACCCGATACCAATGCAAGTCAATGGGACCAAAATATCGGAATTAAAATAAACCCTTTGTTTCCTTGTAGGTTAATTCTACATGAAGGAAAACAACTAAGAATAATGTAGGATGCATTGGGGGAGGTGGAGGAGACATTAAAGGCATAGAGGTTTAGCCCAATCAACTGGAATAGCAGGAATTAATTTTTTTTTTTTAAGACGTTCGGAGTTACAAAGCTATTGACTATGTTATGATTTTTTATATTTAGTCAGATATTTATGTTTCACTACTTCCATGCTGTTCACCTTTTTAACTTCTCCCACACTTTCTTCTTCATCATCCTCAGCAGCATCATCTTTTCCATCAACTTCTCCTTCACCTTATTAATCTTCTTCTTCTTCACCTTTTTCATATTATTATTTTTTTTACATTCTTCATATTCTTTTTATTCAACTATTATTCTTCTTCATAATCAACTTCTTCATCTTCTTCATAATCTTCTTCATCATATTCTTATTTATGACAGCCAGGCCTTCCTTTAGTTATCTATAAAAGTTTAAAGATTATACCTTCTGTTCTGCCTGTCACAAAAGATTTACAACAGGATTTGTCCGCGTTCAGTTTGGCCTGCAGCAGCAGGTTTTTTCCAGGGGCACCACGAGGAGGAACGGACTCACCCCCATACACTGCTTAGTCTTCTTCTGCTTATAATTTAGATAATATCTTTTGCTCTGATTTTTAGTCTTATGCTTAATGTTCTTCTGCTTTTTGTTCTGCAGCTTCTTGTTCTTCTGCTTCTCAGTCTTCAGGGTCGTCATCTTTAGGGTCTTGAACTTGGAAATGTAGCAGAAGGTACAAGAGCAAAAGACACTGCCGAGAACCAGCTGACGGTACTGGAACCCGGATGGCTAGCCGAAGGTACAAGAGCCAATGGAACTACCGAGGACCAGCTGACGTTACTGGAACCCGGTTACTAAGCAGGAGGTACCTGTGCCAGAAAGCACTACCAAGGACCACCTGACGTTGGTGGAACTCGGACACCCAGAAGGAGGCACCTAAGCCAAAGGCTCTGCCCGGAACCAGCTGACGGTACTGGAACCAGGGGGACCTATTCAAGCTTGTGTTCCTAAGAACCAGCTAATGGTGCTAGAACTCAGGAAGCAGAAGGTCCACAGGAAAGAAAAAATTGCTAGGCCGCGAGCCGCCGTAGTTACCGAAAACCCATAGTCCAACAGGCGGAGCTTGTCCTATTGGCACATCGGAACCAGCTTTCATTGGCAGTTCCCGCAGCCCACATAGGAAGCACCTAAACTGCAGGCACCATAGAGTCGGCTAACCAGATCGCAACACGACAGGACAACGTTTTGGAGGCAAAGTGACCTTGACACTACCCGGAAACAGCTGGTGTGCTTGAACCGGGCTGGGCAGGAGGGAGTACCTGTGCCAAAGACACTTTTGAGCAGCAACTGGCGGTGTTGGAGCCCAGGGAATGCAGGAGAAGCCGAGTATAGGCTGAGGCCTAATTGGAGCAAGTTGAAAGGGAACCTTTAACCCCCCCAGGTGTTTGCAACTAAAAGATCCACCTTGTGCAGCACTAATGCTGCACAAGGAAAAGGTGGCTCTTTTAATTATGCTCCTTGCACATGCTGAAGTTAACACTTATAAAATGTGTCCCCTCTTACCCTGAAACCGTCCCGGAGGCGGGGCGGGACTTTCCTTCTTAATGAGACGCAGCACAGCTGTCATTCACACCCCCTTGGCGCCGTGCGCCGCCTCCTCAGCATTGTTTGAATCTGTCCCAGAGCCTGCACTGTTATGTTATCCCTTGGCCATGCACATTTAGCGCTGCCTGTCTTCAGACATCATTTGTTGTCAGGCTGGCTGCACCTGTGCGGCCACCCTGCCAGGGATCCCGCCCCGCAGTGTCTTCTGATTTATTCACACTGCGGGCCTGGGATTCATGGGCATGCGCCGTGCATATCTTGGCCTCTCACTCATCTCCTTCCACCTTCTTCAGACTGTGCCGAGTCAGCTGATCCCAAATCGTTTGCCACGGCCGTGACGCGGCACAGTCTGAAGAAGGCGCGTTCACGGGTCCATGTGGAGGTGGACTGTGACTGCTCCTGCAGCGATGATTCTGAGGAACTGGAGTATGAGTAGGAGGCAATGTGTACAGACTGGATTTCTTCAATCCTTGGGAGTTGTCAGAACACGTACAGCGCCACTCGCAAGATCTGTACTCGGCTCCACAACATTGACCCAATAGGCAGTGAGGGAAAAGTATCGTCCCTGTCCATGGTGACTGGTCCATGCATCGGTGGTGAGGTGGACCTTGCTACTGACGGTGTTTAGTAGCGCATGTTTAATGTTTCCCTCCACATGCTTTTGCAGGGCAGGGATGGCTTGCCTGCTGAAATAAAAGCGGCTGGGCACGTTGTATTGTGGGACTGCCAATGCCATCAAGTTACTGAAGGTGTCAGTCTCCACCAGCCTGAATGACAGCATTTCAAGGGACAGTAGTTTTGCATTCAGAGCCTATGCTCGGGGGTGGTTTGCCAAGAATGGCCGCCTTTTCTCCCATGCCTGTACTACCGATGGCTGTAGACTAGGCTGGGAGTGTGAGGATGACTGGGAACGTGGTGCTGTGGGTGGAATTACACTAGGTCTCTGGACAACAGTGCCAGAGGTTCTTCCATGGCGATCCTGGGAGGAAGCCGAACCAGCTGTGTGAGAGCTGGAGGAAGAGGCTACAACACGAGCTGAAGAGGTGGTAGGTGGCGCTGTAGGTTGGACTAGGTCTTTTTTGTAACTCCACCACGTGCTTGGTCCGCACATGTTTCCACATATTTGTGGTATTGAGGTTGCTGACACTTTTCCCTCTTTTGACTTTCTGATGACACAGCTTGCATTTGACAAAGCAAATGTCATCTGCAACTGTGTCAAAAAAGGACCAGGCACTGCAAGTCTTGGGAGCGCCTGTTTTGGCTTTTGGAAGAGCCATGCTCCGAATGGGTGCCGAAGTGGAGGCTACAGGCACCACAGTCTTCCCCTTCCCTCTCCCTCTTTGGGCCGTTCGGGGAATCTCTTCCTCAGAGCTGCTCCCACCACCTTCCTGTACCTCACGCCACGATGGGTCAAGGACCTCATCATCTACACTACCCTCTTCCAATCATGATTAAGGGTGCTTTGTCACCAGAAACGCGTTGATATCGCTTTTTATCCTATGTAATTGCTGATGGTTTTTATCCTCCACTGAACATATTTTCAAGTGAATAAAGAAAGAAGTTTTTTTCACTACCTCGTTGAGCTGGATTCCTCATTTCTTCTTTACTCCTATGTAGTGTTTTTCCACAATCTAGCAGGATATGGATGGAAAGCCACTTATAAGATACATTTGAAAAAATGTGCAACAGACTGCACTAATTAAGAAACGGACAATGGAACGGTATGAAGCAGTGACACACCCTGAGTTGACTACAACCGGCTGTGGAGGTAGAACAGACTACAGAGTGAGCTGCACTCACACACAAACCGTGCAGACAGCCATGAACGGCGCTGCAAGGCCAAAACAAGCTCCTCTATGTACTCCTATATAGTGTTTTTCCACAATCTAGCAGGATACGGACAGAAAGCCACTAATAGGATAAATTTGAAAAAATGTGCAGCAGGCTGCTCTAATTGAAAAACGGACAATGGAACGATATGAGTCAGTGATGCACCCTGAGCTGACTACAAGCGGTGGCTACAGACCAGACTACAGAGTGAGCTGCTCTCACACAGACACCTTGCAGACACCTGTGAACAGCGCAAAAACAAGGTTCTCACACAGCGGTTGCTAAATTAGCCTGGGTAAAGCACAATGAAGCAAATCGCTATCTCTAAGCTGGCCCTCAGTCACTACACAGCGTCCTGTCCCTAACTGAATTCACAGCAGAGTGAACCCAAAATGGCGGCAGCGACTTTTATAGTGCATCATGACATAATTTCAGCAGCCAATCACAGCCATGCCAGTAGTTACATGCCTACCATGCAGAACAGGATGTGCCCACACTTCTAATCATTCCTCATTGGCTGAATTCTGGCTCTTTGAATTATGGGAACTTTCGATTTCGGTATCCGATATACTGAAAGTATCGGAACGCGGTATCGGAATTCCGATACCGCAGATATCGGCCGATACCCGATACTTGCGGTATCGGAATGTTCAACACTAGTTAAGACCACACAAAGCTTTGCCATCTGGTTTATTTTTCTATGTATCTCCATATCCTTGGGTGCTAGAACTGGGTTGAGACCCACCCGGACGTTCGCAAAGTTCTGGGATCCTGGAAATATACACAATGTACTTCTAGGATGTATAGTATTTCTATAACTCCTTATGGTATCATAGCTGACTCAACAAAGCAGTTTAGACCAGGGCTGGGAGTCGGTGTCATGAAAATTGAGGAGTTGGAGGTTTGGTTTACCGACTCCACAGCCCTGGTTTAGACCGCATGGTATCCACATGGCAAGTCAGGCTTTTTTTTTTTCTTCTCTGAGCTTACTCTAGGAGTGAAATCTGTCACTCACAGCTTCTGAGGTTTGACCACCCTGCTCAGCTAGTTGCTCATTGAAGGGCGTGGAGGGCAGTGAATATTAATTTCTCTTTAATAGCGGACATGCTGGTAGCCTTAGCCTGCCGGCTTCCTGCAACTCCTGGGCGTGGAGCGCAGTGAATATTCACTGATCTCTAAGGGTATGTTTCCACGTACCGGATTGCATCAGGATTTGCTGCGGATTGGACAGTGCGTACATCCGCAGCAAATCCTAATGTTACAGCATAGTTAGTGGAGGGGATTTTATGAAATCCCGTCTCTCTTTGTGTGCAGGGCCACATTCGGCGGCCCTGCGTATCCGGACATGCGGCGCTTCTTTACTGACCGCAGCATTTCTATTTATCTTGCGGAGATGCTCCGTCTCCGCACGATAAATAACCCAGGCTATGAATACGATGCGGTGATTCAGCATGTGTTCAATGCTTTGGGCGGAGCAGTGCATCTGCTGCATCCAAAGCCCTGGGTTTCCTGAACGTGGAAACATAGCCCAATAGCAGGCACAGGGATTGCTGCAGCCGCTGGCTTCCTGCAGCGGCTGGGCAAGCACATTAGCCCATTATTGAAGAGAATGAAAATTTACTGCTCTCCACTCCCATGGCAGTGAATATTCATTCCATTCAGTAGCAAGTGAATTGCGGGCAGACCAAAAGTTTGGACACACCTCATTTAAATTTTTTTCTGTATTTTCATGACTATGAAAATTGTACATTCACACTGAAGGCATCAAAACTATGAATTAACACATCGGGAATTATATACTTAACAAAAAAGTGTGAAACAACTGAAATTATTTCTTATATTCTAGGTTCTTCAAAGTAGCCACCTTTTGCTTTGATGACTGCTTTGCACACTCTTGGCATTCTCTTGATGAGCTTCAAGAAGTAGTCACCGGGAATGGTTTTCACTTCACAGGTGTGCCCTGTCTGGTTTAATAAGTAGGATTTCTTGCCTTATAAATGGGGTTGGGACCATCAGTTGTGTTGTGCAGAAGTCTGGTGGACAGACTGTGTGGGATGAGGGGGTATCCGCTGCCGCTGCCCAGGGTGATGCTGGCGTCTCCGCTACGGGGGGCTCTGCCAACATTTTGTGAAAGGCCAGAGCCCCCAAGCAGTTCGTCCATGTTTTCCTGTGCGACGAATTCCGGGAAAATGGCCGCCGAGAGGTGGCGCATTATTCAGATATTATTGGCACCAAGATCTCGTGAGTTGAGATTTCAGCACTGAGATCTCATCTCTCGAGATCTTAGTACAGAGATCTCCATCTGCGCATGCTCCACCTCCCGGCGGCCATTTTCCCGAAGTCTACCGCACAGGAAAGCATGGACGAACTACCTGGGGTCTCTGGCCTTTCACAAAATGTCGGCAGAGCCCCCCCCCCCCCTACAGCACTGGAGACGTCAGCATCACCGGAGACACCCCCGCAGCACAGGACACCTGCACTCCCCCTCATGCCAGCTTGCAGCAACGCTCCTCTCCTTCCTCCTCCAGCAGCGACCCTGGGACCCTCTTCACCGCAGCCACCACCCCCGGTAAGCAATAAGATGCGTGGACCACCAATTTATTAAAAATAGTTTTTGTCCTATTTTTCTCCTCAAAATTTGGGGTGCGTCTTATAATCCGGAGCATCTTACAAAGCGAAAAATACGGTATATTGTTGTGCACCTTTTTGTACCACACTTTTTCCTTCCACTCAACTTTCCATTAATATGCTTGAATACAGCACTCTGTGAACAGCCAGCTTATTTAGCAATGCTGTTTTGTGGCTTACCCTCCTTGTGGAGTGTGTAAATGACTGCCTTCTGGACATCTGTCAGGTCAGCAGTCTTCCCCATGATTGTGGAGCCTACTAAGACTAAGGAACATTTATAAACGCTTAGGAAGCCTTTGTAGGTGTTTTTGTTAATAATTCTAATTTACTGAGATAATGACTTTTGGGCTTTTCTTTGGCTGTAAGCCATAATCATCAACATTAACAGAAATAAACACTTGAGATAGATCACTCTGTTTGTATTGACTATGAGTTTCACTTATTGTATTGCAGAACTGAAACAAATTAAGTTTTTGATAATATAATTGTGAGAGAAGCACATGTTCCATTATTCTTTAGGGACACAATGTTTTCTGGACCAAGTAGATTTAAAAAACAAACTTCCATCATACCCAATACACTCTCACTGTCACATATTCTATAACCTCACATCATTGTCCTGTTATATATACTTCCATGCACAAGACTTAGGCTACTTTCACACATCAGTTTTTTGCCGTTCGGCTCGATCCGGTAAATTTTGCAAAAAAAACGGATCCTGCAAAAGTTGCTGCCGGATCCGTTTTTTTTTCTCATAGACTTGTATTAGCAATGGATGGCCTCATGTTTCATCCGTTTTTCGCCGGATCCATCGAAAATTTATTTTCCGGCGTCTGGAGAAAACGGATATAGTAACGTTTTTCTCTTACCCCCATGATGGCACCACGGAGAGAGAGGGATCTGCCCTCAGGGACAGGAAACCCACAGGTTAAAAAGGTGGGACCTCTCCTCCACCTCAGTTCGGTTTCCTGTCCCTAACAGGGAACCCACAGCTTACCAGATCATCGCGGGATACCAGGGACCATCGGGCCGAGTCCAGGCAGCGGGGGGCCCTGCCGCGGTCACAGATGGATGTCTCCCCTGAAGGCACGGTTCCGGGGTCGGCGGGCCCTGTAGATGCGTGCGGGGAAGAGGAACCAAGCCTGCCTCTTCTCCTCAAAAAAGCAGCCGGTAATAGGTAGCGGCGGCTACCTGGTGCAGCACCGCCGGTTTTTTGAGGGCCCATGGGAGGTGGTGACGGCGGTCACCTACGGGAGGCATAAGAATGGGCAGCGGCGGCTGCAGTGATCCCTCCGTCCCTCCCTGAAGCCGGCAGCTGATGATGCGCGCGAGGTCCTGCGGCGCTTAATGCGCAGGGATCACTTCCGGGGCGGCGCGCAGGGGTCACTTCCGGGGCGGCGCAGGGTACCTCTGGGTAAACCGGAAGTTGCCTTGCGTCGCGTTTTTTCAACATAAAAGCGGCGGGGAATCTGTCACCGCTGCTCAAAAAATACCACCAAGATGAGTGGAAGAGAGCAGTCGGTGGAAGAGACTCCGCAAACCCCACGGAAAGAAGACTCGCAGGAGCGCTGGCACACGCAAAAGAAAAAGCAGGACCAACCTGCGCAGCGCCACAGCTCGGGATCCCAGCACAGCCGAGGCTCTAGTGCAGGGTCTCCATCTCCAGGCCTCGAGGTCCGCCAACAGTGCAGGTTTTCAGGATTTCTTTAGTATTGCATCGGTGGTAATGTGATCATCAGCACAGGTGATGATTCCAACCCCTGTGCAATACTAAGGAAATCCTGAAAACCTGCACTGTTGGCGGCCCTCGAGGCCTGGAGTTGGGGACCACTGCTCTAGTGGATCTGGGAGAAGAACAGCGGTTCAGATGGAGGAGGCTTCCCCAAGACCAGAACCGGTATCTCCCTTACGTTAGGAGGGTAAGTGACCTCCGTGAAAGTATATATGCTAAATAGGGGTTTATTGTATTTTTTTTACGGAAAGAAGTGCAAGGGGAAAACCAAAAATAAAGTGTGCCCACTCTGCTTGGCAGATTTAGCAGCCACATGGGCAAAAAAGCTCTGTGCCTTATGCATACAGAATACCATAAATGAAGAAACCCCAAGATTTGCATCTGAGCTCAAAGACTTAATAAAAACCCAAGTAGAAGATGCGCTAAAAGGGGTAAAAAGCCGTAAAAGGAAACGCAGAGATAAATCCCCAAATTACAGTTCCAGTGAGGAAGATAGTATCTATTATAGTTCGGATAGCTCTACGTCCTCCTCAGCCTCATCCGCTACATCCTCAGAAGGGGGCCGTAACTGTTTCCCTATTGAGGAAACGGATGCGTTAATTAAAATGGTTAGGACCACCATGGGGCTGACAGATACCCGTGCTAAAAAAACCGCACAAGACCTCATGTTTGGGGGCCTGGAACAAAAGAGGCGTAGGGTATTCCCGTTAAATGAAAAGATACAGGCGCTGATAAAGAAAGAGTGGAAGAGACCAGATAAAAAAGTCCTCTTAACCCCTAAGAGGAAGTATCCATTTGATGATCCAGCCTGTTCCTCATGGGGTAAAGCGCCAAAATTGGATGTCGCTATTGCGAAAGCCTCTAAAAAATTCGCTCTACCCTTTGAGGATATGCGAACCCTTAAAGATCCCATGGATAAAAAAAGCTGACGGGTTCTTGAAGGGATGCTGGGAGGCAGCTAGCGGAGGATTAAAACCTGGCATAGCTGCCACATGTACAGCAAGAGCCTTAATGGTATGGCTAGATCACCTGGAGACCCAGTTAAAAAAATAAAACTCCAAGGGAGTCTATATCGGACTCTGTATCAGTCATGAGGGGAGCTGCAGCATATTTGGCAGACGCCTCCATGGACTCGGTCAGGCTGACAACGAGATCAGCTTCAAATGCAGCCAGAAGAGCACTATGGCTGAAGTGCTGGCCGGGTGATTTGCAAACAAAAGCAAAATTGTGTTCCATACCGTGTGAGGGGGAATTTTTGTTTGGACCTACACTGGATGATATTTTCAAAAGCTGTAGATAAGAAAAAAGCTTTTCCAGGGTTTCCCAACTAGTCCTATAGGCGGCCCTTTCGAGGGAGGAAATTCATGCGCAGACGTCCGCCAAAAAATCAAAAAGATGGCTGGGAAGATAAAAAATTCATGTTCAACAAGCCAGATAATAAAAAACAGCCCCAATGAAGGTGCGCCCCAGGTAGGAGAAAGACTGACATATTTTTTCCCAGGCTTGGAGAAAGTATCAGGGAGCAACTGGACTTTGAACATAATAGAGACAGGCCTGAAGCTGAAATTTCATACAAGGCCACACCATCAATTCGTAATAACACCACAAAGGAAATCCGAGACCGAACAGTTGAGCATCCAGAAAGAAGTCCACAATCTCCTAACAAAGAATGTCCTTCAGGAAGTTCCACAACAGGAGGAAGCAACAGGTTTCTACTCTCCCCTTTTTCTTCGGACGAAGCCGGACGGGACTTTCAGAGTAATAATAAACCTGAAGAGGTTGAACAAATACTTAGTGACAGAAAGTTTCAAGATGGAAACAATAAAGTCATGTGTCAGAACCCTTCATCCGTCTTGTTTCATGACTGTCATAGACTTGAGACGCATACTACCATGTGCCGATCCATCCAGACTTCCAAAAATATCTCAGGGTGGCTGTAATGATGCATGGGGAGCTGAAACATTATCAATACAGAGCGCTTCCGTTTGGCCTTGCCATAGCCCCGAGGGTATTTACAAAACTAATGGCAGAAGTAATGGCCCACATAAGGGAGCAAGATGTATTGATTGTCCCTTATCTGGACGACCTCCGAGTGATGGGCAGATCTTCTCTTCATTGCAGTCAGCAGCTAGACAAAGTGATGGCAGCCCTTTCAAAACTGGGGTGGTTATTGAATCTAGAAAAATCCACAATTATCCCAACTCAGATACAACAATACTTGGGGTTAATAATAGTCAACAAAACAAGAATGTCGTCTTCCAGAAGTGAAAGTGTCCAACATGATACAACTAGTGGACAATTTAAGACATTCCCCAGTAGTTACTTTGAGGAAAGCCATGTTCATAGGGTCAATGACGGCCTGCATTCCGGCGGTCCAATGGGCCCAGGGTCATTCCAGAGATCTCCAGTGGGAAATATTAGAAGCAGAATGCCGTTCAAAGGGAGATTTAGAGAAGCGATTAAAAATATCTTCACAAACAATAGCTTCTTTAGTTTGGTGGACAGACCCGGCCAATCTCACAAAAGGAGTACCATGGGTATGGCCAGTTTCAGTAACCCTGACCACGGATGCAAGCCCATGGGGTTGGGGAGCTCACCTAAAAGGTCAAGTGGCTCAAGGTCCATGGTCAGGGGAAGAAAAACTCCTCACTTCAAATATGAAAGAGCTTCTAGCGGTAAAGTATGCCCTCAACCACTTTCTAACCTCCCTCCATTCCCATCATGTGAGAGTTCTGACAGACAACAGGGTAGTAGTGGCGTATTTGAATCATCAGTGGGGAACAAGGTCACAACCTCTGATGAGTGACGAAATCTATTCTGTCACAAGTAGAAGCCAACCTGCTATCCCTGACAGTTCTTCACATCAAAGGGACAGAAAATCAGAAGGCAGATTTTTTAAGCAGAACACAACTAAAGCAGGGAGAATGGGAGTTAAACCAGGAAATATTCAATCTTATAGTAGATCGTTGGGGAGCCCCGGATATAGATCTGTTCGCGAACAGTCAAAACCGGAAAACTCAGGCATTCTGCTCAATAGATCCACGGGGGAATCCAGTGACCCTGGACGCCTTTCTAATTCTCTGGAATTTCCAACTGGCTTACGCCTTTCCTCCATTAGCTCCAGTTCCTCTAGTTGTGAAGAAGATCAAGGAGGACAGAGCAAGAGTAATAATGATAGCCCCATTTTGGCCAAAAAGAACATGGTTCCCATGGCTGCGTCTAATGTCTATATCAGTGCCTTGGGTCCTCCCAGATATCCCAAATCTCCTGTGCCAGGGACCAGTAAACCATCCACAAATAAAGAATTTGCACATGACCGCATGGAATTTGAGAGGGAACTTTTAACTGGGAGGGGGTTCTCTCCAAATCTAGTTTCAACTCTATTGGCCAGTAGAAAACCAGTAACTACGAGAGCATATGGCAAAGTCTGGAAAAAATTCCTCTATAGTTCAGGTGTCAGTTTATCAGAGGAGATCCCAATTCAGGAGATTCTGGAATTCCTCCAAAAAGGGCTAGAAAAAGACTTGGCAACAAGTACCCTAAGGCTAGGGTCACATTGCGTTTAGTGCAATCCGTTTAGCGCTAGCAGATTGCGCTAACGCAATGTTTTTACCGGGGCCGCGTTCCGGGGTCGCGGTAACGTCCCCACTCTCGCAGATCCCCGATCTGCGAAAGCGGGGAACGGATCGCGGGCGCGCCTCGGACGCTGCAAGCAGCACCCGCGGCGCGCCACAAAACACCGGCGCGTCGCTAGCGCGTGCCGAACATAGCACGCGCTAGTGCTGCGCGTTCCCATTGCCGTGAATGGGCGCGCTAACGGACGCGTTGCACGGCGTTAATTTCGCCGTGCAACGCTGTCCGTTAGCGCGTTCCCATTAACGCAATGGGAACCTAGCCTAAAAGTTCAAATCGCAGCATTAGGGGCCCTTTACAACCACGACCTGGCAGGGAATCACTTGGTAAAAAGGTTCATTAAGGCTTCATCCAGATCTAGACCGTGGTGCCGTCATGGGATCAGAGAAATACCGTTATCGGTGAGTAACTACGATATTTGTGTCCGTCGAAAAAACGGACAGCGACGGATCCGGCGGCCTCCGGCGTTTGCTAAAAAACTGATGTGTGAAAGTAGCCTTACTGTTCTGTACGTTACAACCAGGCGTGGACACGTGAATAAAGAGAACAGTTTTCTGCTCCCCGACTTCATTTTCTGTGGGATGTTGTTACAACAGTATCCAGTACATCAGGGGTACACAACATGCGGCCCACAATGCCATTCTGTGCGGCCCCCCACCACATGAACAAAAAAATGATTGACTGACTAGAAGAGTGGTGTCTGGAGCTGAGGAGCAGGGACTGGCAAATACTAATGGTGTCCTGTGTAGACCTCTCTGGATGCCTCATACATCAGAAGTATGGGATTCTCTTAACCAGGTTGGCACTCCAGAAAGTAGTATGTGAATTAAACAGGTGGCTTCCATGTCTGTGGCTCGCTCCAGTGTAGTTTATGCAAGTTGTGAAACATTTGATAGTAAGCAAAAACCCATGATCTACTGTAGAGGGTCATGTGCATGCATCACTTTTCCCTCTTTAGAACCTATTCACACATTTTTTACTGGGATTTTACTGCAAAAAAATGCTTTAACTGCTCTTTGAATAAGCTCTCCGTTTTACTGCAAAATGTTCAGAATGTGCACCAAAGGAACTTTTATTCACTAATCCCTTGTGACCACCAATACGATTTAAAACTGACCTGCGATATAAGAGATTAGCATCCCCTATGGGTGACAGTCCAACAGCTATCAGCTGTACACAACAGCTGATAACTTGCTGCATCAGCCATGATTAGTGTTGGCACCAACCATAGCCGATTTACCCCTTAAAGGGAACCTATCACCCCCAAAATCGCAGATGAGCTAAGCCCACCAGCATCAGGGGCTTACCTACAGCATTCTGTAATGCTGTAGATAAGCCCACGATGTATCCTGAAAGATGAGAAAGAGAGGTTAGATTATACTCACCCAGGGGCGTTCCTACTGCGGTCCGGTCCAATGGGCGTCGCGGTCCGATCCGGAGCCTCCCATCTTCTTACGATGACATCCTCTTCTTGTAGTCACGCTGCGGCTCCGGCGCAGGTGTACTTTGTCTACCCTGTTGAGGGCAGAGCAAAGTACTGCAGTGCGCAGGCGCTGGGAAAGGTCTCTACATGCACAGTCATACAGGGAAGACTGTCAAACACCAGTAGGACTGCCCACTGGACTCGAATCCCTACAAACACCAGGGATTTCAAGGATTAAAATCCAAGTTTTACAGAAAAATGTGTGTTAATTTGATCAGCTCCCCCTACTCACTAACATCTTGCCTGCTGATCAGATACCATTTTCAACATGACAGGTTCCCTTGTAATATTTCAAAATCAGGAAAGCAATGCTACTTTTGACACTAAACAGGTCACTTATTATCTGTGCCATTTGGTACACACATTTGAGCTGAATTTGTAATATTACCGTTAAGACAACCATATACCTTGTCCGAGTATGCATGTGTTCTCAGCAGGGAGAGGAAAAATATGGTAATTCTCTGGGAGATATATGTGGGGCAGCTACTGAGAACAAAAGGATCCAGTGTCATGTCCAATTGTTCTTCTTTTTTTTTTTGATTCATTCGGACCAGTCTGACACCTCCTATAAACATTGTATGGTTGACTCTTTGAAAAATGGTGGGTTTGGTTTTAAATCATTGCATAATAGTTTTGTTGGCTTTCTTCTTTTTAGTGAAAGGTAGAATTTTTCTATGTTTGTGAAAGTTTATTCTTTGTGGCGCAAAAAAAAGTTTTATTTTTGTATGTTTCAAATACCAATAATATTACAATAGTATTGTACTGTAAAAGTACAGGGAAGTTTTAAAATACCCTGGTTTAATATTTTTCAATTATATGTTAATTATTTTTTTTTTTTTTTGCATTTTGTTTGTAGAAGTTTTTTCAATCTTCACTTCCCATGTACAGTATACATAGTGGGAATCCTTTCTGAAACCTTTTTTTTCCCCTTCTATAGGGAATGCAGCGGGCGACCAATGTTACTTACCAAGCTCACCATGTCAGCAGGAACAAGAGAGGACAAGTTCTTGGAACAAGAAGTGGATTTCGGGGTTGCACAGTGTGGCTAACCGGTACACTATTAATTGGTTATACGCTCTAAATATGGGCAGTGGCTGTGACATCAATATGGACGACCACCCATGTTTATGAGCACTAAATGACGATTATTGTATAGAATCTGCTATGGTGTTAGTCGAAATTAGTGGTAAAATGGAGTTGGCTATAAGTAGAAATAATTTAGGAATTCTTATAGCTGCAAATAGAAGTACTGCTGTGATCACACTATAGTGCTATGCAACAGATTGTTTATTAGATCCTCTAGCAGTAAATGGATAATCCATTGTATAGATGTGTCCATCCTTACTTTTTCTTCAATTTAGCTAACAACTTTAGTAACTCACAAAATATAGTCCATTACATTATCATCATCGGCACTTGCGGTCCTGGGACTCTCGGCGGTTGTTACAACATGTGACCCCATCGCCAAATCAGTGCTGCTGTCACTGTCCCCGCATTCGCACAAATTGAACATGAAGAGGAAGTTCGGGCTGCAGCTGAACTGACTGCCTATTCATATCCAATTTTATTGACTTGAAGTCTCTGAAAATAAGCAACTCTCCTGCTTTCACCCATATACGGTATATGGAATCAGTGTAGGCTACTCTGTAGTCTGTTCCAGCATCTGAGGTAACAGGACCACAACAGCCTGAGATTGGCTGCAGCAGAAAATTACTGGAATGACAATTTATCTTTTGTTTTTTCAATTCTTATTTCTGGCTTCAAGCTATTGCATTGGTTGACACCTAAAAAATGAATAAAATAATAATTAACACATCTATATATATAATTGCCTAAGGGTTTTTCCGTCTGTCTGTCTGTCCTGGAAATCCCGCGTCTCTGGTCGAGGCCTGGCGGCCTCGACCAATCAATCAGCGACGGGCACAGTATCGATGTAGAAACCCACGTCTCTGATTGGTCGAGGCCATCAGGCCTCGACCAATCAGCGACGGGCACAGCGACGATGATGTCATAAAGGACGTAGACATCCCGCGTCTAATTGGTCGAGGCCGCCAGGCCTCGACCAATCAGCAACGGGCACAGTATCAACGTAGATGTCATAATGGTTGCCATGGCGACAATGATGTCATAAAGGTTGCCTCGACCAATTAGCGACGGGCACAGTCTGCCGCGAATTCTGGAATCATCATTGTCCATATACTTCGGGGACATGCATATTCTAGAATACTCGATGCGTTAGAATCGGGCCACAATTGGTCGAGGCCGCCACAGGCACAGCATGGCGACGATGATGTCATAAAGGTTTCCTCGACCAATCAGCGACGGGCACAGTCTGCCATGAATTCGCCTCGACCAATCAGCGACGGGCACAGTATTGACGTAGATGTCATAATGGTTGCTATGGCAATGATGATGTCATAAAGGTTGCCTCGACCAATCAGCGACGAGCACAGTCTGCCGCGAATTCTGGAATCATCATTGTCCATATACTACGGGGACATGCATATTCTAGAATACCCGATGCGTTAGAATCGGGCCACAATCTAGTCTACTATATAATTGTCTAAGGGTCACTTCAGTCTGTCTGTCTTTCTGTCTGTCACGGATATTCATTGGTCGCGGCCTCTGTCATGGAAATCCAAGTCGCTGATTGGTCGTGGCAAAACGCCCACGACCATTGCCATGACCAATCAGCGACTGGCACAGTCCGGCGGCAACATGGCCGCTCCTTCATCCCCACAGTCAGTGCCCGCTCCATACTCCCCTCCAGTCAGTGCTCACGCAGGGTTAATGGCAGCGCTAATGGACCGCGTTATGCCGCGGTGTAACGCACTCCATTAACGCTGCTATTAACCCTGTGTGACCAACTTTTTTACTATTGATGCTGCCTGTGCAGCATCAATAGTAAAAAAGATCTAATGTTAAAAATAATAAAAAAAATCATCATATACTCACCTTCCGGCGCCTTTCCCGCTCCTCACGACACTCCGGTGACCACTCCATGCATTGTGATCTCGCGAGTTCAAGACATAGCGGTCTTGCGAGACCGCAATGCACTCTTGAGACCGGAGCTTGTGAGGAGCGTCGATAAAAGTTTCCTGGATCCAGGGGCCAACGGAAGGTGAGTATATAACAATTTTTTATTTTAATTCTTCTTTACTACGTGGGCTGTGCAATATACTACGCGCGCTGAGCAAATTTACTACGCGGGCTGGGCAATATACTGCGCGGGTTGAGCAATATACTACGCGGGCTGTGCAATATACTACGCGGGCTGTGCAATATACTACGCGGGCTGTGCAATATACTACGCGGGCTGTGCAATATACTATGCGGGTTGTGCAATATACTACGCGGGCTGTGCAATATACTGCGCGGGCTGTGCAATATACTGCGCGGGCTGTGCAATATACTGCGCGGGCTGTGCAATATACTGCGCGGGCTGTGCAATATACTGCGCGGGCTGTGCAATATACTGCGCGGGCTGTGCAATATACTGCGCGGGCTGTGCAATATACTGCGCGGGCTGTGCAATATACTACGCGGGCATGTATATTCTAGAATACCCAATGCGTTAGTATCGGGCCACCATCTAGTTAATGTTTATAAGTGGCAAAAATGACTTAAGCTTGCAAAATAATTTACACATTTCTGCATCAAATTTGCAGTTTTTTGACACCATAAACTTTGCAGAAAAGCTTTGATAAATTCCACACTATGTGGGAAAAAAAGTACAAAGATGCAACACCGCTAAAACTTAAGAAATCCTCCAAGAACAGTTTCTACCTTTCCTATAAGTTCGCACAGTCTGTTTCCAATACTTTCCTCTCTTCGTTGTGTTTAATATTGCAAGAAGTTCTACTGCTCAAGTTCAAGGTCTAAAGGCTATGGGTAAGTTCACACTAGGCATTTTTTCAGCGTGTTTTTTTTTTTTTTCTGCAGCAAAACCTGATCTCTTGGCAAGTAAGAAGCTGCAGAATAAAATCATGTCTTCCTTGGTTCTTCTTGCGTGTTTTTTTTTTTTTTTTGCTGCGTTTTAAGCGTTTTTCTCTACTCATTCATTTCAATGGGTGAAAAACGCTGAAAAAAACACTGAAAGAAGTGATATGCTCCATCATGCAAAGAAACATGCAAAGCACAAAATCCTGACGAGGAAACAATCTGTGTGCATCAGATTTGTGAAATCTCATAGATTTTGCTGGTACTGTAAAACGCAGCTGAAAGCTTGAATAAAAATAAACCACTGCAAAAACACCTAGTGTGAACTTAGCCTAAGAGATTGGGAGGTTGTGCTGTCAGCTGTGTCCTAGATATATATAGTTATCTGTATTACTACAGCAAGTAAGGCTAAGTGGCTGCCTAGAGTTGTTGTCTTTGGATTGCATGGAAAAAATGTCTATTAAAATAGCTTTTCTTGTCAGTTTTACCATTGTCACCATTTTTTCCTTTGCTCCACATGCCTTTGAATTTGATATATTTCAGAAAATAGCTAATAGACCATAATGTCGCCAGCATTTTGTATTTTAATCAGCTTTCTTATTCTTCTTATATTGTGTTCCTAGGCCTTTCTGGTGCTGGAAAGACCACAGTCAGCATGGCGCTAGAGGAGTATTTGGTGTGTCATGGCATTCCTTGCTATACTTTAGATGGGGACAACATACGTCATGGACTGAGCAAAAATCTTGGTTTCACCCAAGAAGACCGAGAAGAAAACATCCGCCGCATTGCCGAGGTTGCCAAGCTGTTTGCTGATGCTGGCCTTGTGTGCATTACTAGTTTCATATCTCCATATGCAAAGGTAAATAGTTTCTAGACTTAGGTCCCCGTCCTTTCATGTTTATTATATCTGTTTGGTGTCCTAGTCCTATCATGTACATGAAAATCCACTAATAAAGTGATTCTAAATAAATATTTCCAATCTGCAGCCCTAGTCCACTAACCAGCCCTCAAGTACTACCAATATATATACAGGGTGGTCCAAAAGTAGTTGGACAGTATGTGTAATAGGGTTATGAAGGGGGAGATTTATCAAACATGGTGTAAAAGTGAAACTGACTCAGTTGCCCTGACTCAGTTTTCACAGATAAATCTCCCCCAAGTCTGTTTTCTTTTCAGATAATTCAGATAACCCATAATGGCAAATAATTTAAATACAGATAAAAGAAAATGGATTTTAAAAGAGTATTGGAAATCTCAAAATGCTGAAACAGTTAGAGCAAACTGGGTTGAAACATTTGGTACTCAAGCCCCAAAGAGAGAAACCATTTACCGCATCCTTGACAAATTCGATGCCACTGGCTCAATCCTTAATGCACCAAAAACAGCCTGTACAGAAAATAATAAACAGCTTGTTGCTGAAACATTTGTTCAGAGTCCAAAAAAGTCCACCAGAATTAGGAATTTCACGAGCTTCCATCATGCGAATTCTGAAATCTATTGGGTAGAAAGCTTATCGTCCACGTCTAATTCATGGTTTATTGGAGGATGATCCAGACAGGCGGCTGCAATTTAGTGGGATTATGCTTAACGAAACTGAAGAAAATGCAGTCATTTTAGATAACATTATGTGGAGTGATGAAGCTTCTTTTACATTATCTGGCCATATTAACAGACATAATTGTATTTACTCGTATAATGAGAACATGCATTTAACATTAGAGCAACAACTAAATGAGCCTGGTGTCAATGTTTGGGGTGGTATTTCAAGTTTTGGTGTTTTGGGACCATTTTCTTTTTTTGATGGAACAGTCACAGGAGATAAATATCTCGAAATTCTAAAGAATCAAGTTGTTCCCCAGTTACAGCAATAGCCTACTTCAAATGACCTTTATTTCCAACAAGATGGGGCCCCTCCACATTATTCAAGAGTAGTCCGCGAGTATCTTGATTAACCCCTTAAGCCCCGAGGGTGGTTTGCATGTTAATGACCGGGCCAATTTTTACAATTCTGACCACTGTCCCTTTATGAGGTTATAACTCTGGAACGCTTCAACGGATCCCGGTGATTCTGACATTGTTTTCTCGTGACATATTGTACTTCATGATAGTGGTAAAATTTCTTTGATATGACCTGCATTTATTTGTGAAAAAAAACGGAAATTTGGCGAAAATTTTCCAACTTTTAATTTTTATGCCCTTAAATCACAGAGATATGTCACACAAAATACATAAATAACATTTCCCACATGTCTACTTTACATCAGCACAATTTTGGAAACAACATTTTTTTATGTTAGGGAGTTATAAGGGTTAAAATTTGACCAGCAATTTCTCATTTTTACACCATTTTTTTTAGGGACCACATCACATTTGAAGTCCTTTTGAGGGATCTATATGATAGAAAATAACCGAGTGTGACACCATTCTAAAAACTGCACCCCTCAAGGTGCTCAAAACCACATTCAAGAAGTTTATTAACCCTTCTGGTGCTTCGCAGGAATTTTTGGAATGTTTAAAAAAATGAACATTTAATTATTTTTCACAAAAAATTTACTTCAGCTCCAATTCGTTTTATTTTACAAAGGGTAACAGGAGAAAATGGGGGTTTGTGCATCACATTATATTGACAGATCGCTGATCTGACACTTTGCTGTGCACTGTGTCAGATCAGCGATCTGACATGCACAGCAGGGAGCCTTCCGGAGCCTGCTCTGAGCAGGTGCTGGTAAGCCACCTCCCTGCAGGACCCGGATGCAGCCCCGTGGCCATTTTGGAGGAGGAGGTAAGACACCCTCGGAACAACACGATCGCATTGCTCCGAGGGTCTCAGGGAAGCACGCAGGGAGCCCCCTCCCTGCGCGATGCTTCCCTATACCGCCGGAACACTGCGATCATGTTTGATCGCAGTGTGCCGGGGGTTAATGTGCCGGGGCGGTCCGTGAGCGCTCCTGGCACATAGTGCCGGATGTCAGCTGCAATAGTCAGCTGACACCCGGCCGGGATCAGCCGCGATCCCCCTGTGAGCGCGACTGATCGCACTGGACGTACTATCCCGTCACTGGGAATTAAGTCCCAGGTCACCTTGACGGGATAGTACGTCCAATGGGATTAAGTGCTTAAACATTTCCTAATAAATGGATTGGCCGGCACGTTCACGAGACTTGGCCCCAAGGGATTTTTTGTTTTGGGGAGTACTCAAGGACAAAGTTTATAGTCGAAAACCAAAAGGTGTCAGTGATTTGAAAAATTACATAAGGGATGCAATTCAAGAACTTAATACTCAAAGAGACTTGTGCAAAAATGTTTGTCAAAGCGTAAGAGGCCAACTTCAAAGCTGTGCAAATTGTGATGGAAAACAGTTTGAGCACCTGCGTTGATAAAATTTAAGGGCTTTTGTATTATTGTTCAGAATAAAATTTAATTGTCAATGTTATGCTTGTGTTAGTAAATATAATTTGCACTGCATGTCACAATGCGTCGTTTAGGAGAAAAAAACGCATCCTGCTAAATTGCTTGCAGGATAAGTTTTTTTTTCTCCATTGACTAACATTAGTGACGCATTGCGACGCTTTGCCACAAATCGCAACCATCTTGAACCGTGATGTGGCGGACCATCGGCAGAAAAAAACGTTACATGTAACCAGGGTGGATTTGATTTAAATCTAACTGATTTAAATCACGATTTAAATCACTAGTCAGTAAGGCTTGATTTAAATCAGTGATTTAAATCAAAGTTTCTACCTAACTGAATTTGACTCCGCAGAGGTCCCAGCCTCTTCTTCACGGCAAAAATGTTACAACACGAACAGAGTTGAGAAAAAGACCTTAATCCTATTGTTCTACAAAACTATGAATACAGAATCAACCCCTTCAGTGCCAAGTCCAAGAAGTTAGACAATATGTTTCTTATTGTTTGGAGTGGAATAGATCTGCACAACACAAGAAGAATGTGAATCTAAGTGTGAGGAGGAGGAAGGGCAAGCAGACAAGAAAATGAAAGTGAAACTTTGAGCACAATACTGCAACATCATGAGAAGTGCGGTGATGAAGATCACCGCACTTCTCATGATGTTGCCTCATTCGCGCCACCAGGCCTTGCATCTCTTTGTTGCATCGTTTGCATTTTGCACGCATGCCTGCCTTACCGATAGGCGAAGGAGCTTCATTAAAATATTCCCAAACGGTCTCTTTTACGGCCTGCTGCCATTATAAGGAAAGAATGTAATAAACCTCAGATCGTACACACAAACAGATCCAGACTTGTCTGTCTGTGGCTATGCTGCAGTATTGTGCTCAAAGTTGAACAATAGGATTAAGGTCTTTTTCTCAACTCTGTTTATGTTGTAACATTTTTGCCGTGAAGAAGAGGCTGGGACCTCTGCGGAGTCAAATTCAGTTTTGAGAACTGCGTAAGTAAAGCGAGCGTCTGTGATAATATACGAGAGAAACTGCCCACTAATCCTACAGAAACCTCTGGAAGAACATGGCATTGTGAATGTTACACATATACAGCCTTTATTCTACTGAGTTAAACAACTCAGCTTTATCTCATGATGGAAGAACCTTTGGATGGTAAAATATTTTCCTCAAAAAGCAGTTTATTGAAAAAAATCCGATTTAAATAAAAAAAATCCGATTTAAATAAAAAAAATCGGATTTTTTTGATTTTTTTTAAAAAAAAAACATTGATTTTTATCCACCCTGCATGTAACGTTTTTTGCTGTGTTGTGTCCGCCATTTCCGACCGCGCATGTGCGGCCGGAACTCCGCCCCCACCTCCCCGCAACTCACAATGGGGCAGCGGATGCGCTGGAAAAATGCATCCGCTGCCCCCATTGTGCGACTCTTGCACAGTATTCGTCGGTACGTTGGGCCGACGCAGCGCGACGGCCCCGTACCGACGCTAGTGTAAAAGTAGCCTAAGGAGTACTTGGAGCAGTGATCCGTATCACCACTGGAATCACTGTTGCCTTCACCTTCCACATCTTCTCCAGTCCTTCTTTGAGGCCCTAGTATTTCTCCAGCTTCTCATATTCATTCTTCCTGATATTGCTATCATTTGGTACTATCACATCTATTACCATTGCTGTCTTCTGATTCTTATCTACTATCACGATGTCTGGTTGGTTAGCCAACACATGCTTATTTATCTGGATCTTGAAGTCCCACCGGATTATAGCGCTTCCAGTCTCCACAACTGCTTGCCATGGTATTTCAGGCTCTTCCTTCCAGGACTGTTGTGGTTGCTGCATGAGGTTCTATCTCAGCATCTCATCTTTTTGGTGCCATTTTTCTGATATGTTCCTGGATGCTCTGTTTCATTCATGGAGCCACCTCCACACTTATCAAGCCTCGACCAGCCTCTCTTCTGTTGGTATGCAAACGTTGGGTGTTAGTCTTGGAATGGAAACCTCCATGCATTGTAAAAAGCTTCCGGGTTTTCACACCTGCAGCTTCCATCTCTTCCTTTAGCCAGCACACTATGCCAGCAGGGTATCTGATAATGGGCATGGCATATATTTTGATGGCACAGATTTTATTCTTCCCATTGAGCTGGCTCTTCAGGATCTGTCTTACGCTTTGATGGTATTTGGATGTTACTGTTTTCTTTGCGTCTCGATCATGGTTACCATATTCCTGTGGGATGCCGAGGTACTTGTAACAGGTCTGTACATTTGCTTTGTGCCCTGCTGGTAGTTCCACTCCATCAGTCTTGACTACCTTGCCTCTCTTCATTACCATCCAGCCGCACTACTCCAGTCTGAAGGACATCCCGATGTCTTTGCTGTAGATTCTTGTCAGCTTGATCAGTGAATCAATATCTCATCCATTTTTCGCATACCCTAATGGTACTCCCATTCTTGATCTTGTAACCATAGGCAGACTCTGTGATTATCTGACTTGCGGGGTTTAAGCCTGCGCAGTAGATCAGTTGGGACATTCATCACATTGGTATATGCATCATTTGTTGCTCACTTGTGCTAGTTGTCTTGAGTTTATTTCTAGTGCTGTCCTCCATAAACCCATTGAGTTTTTAGGAAGGTTCTCAATTTCCTGTTGACACTATAGAGCGCCAAGCACTCAGATCCATGTGTGTGTGGCACTGAGACATAAAATCTCCTATGCCGTTCTTATCTGGATTCATATGGTTCTATAGCTTGGTGGTTATGATGCCTGATAGGTGTGTCCATGTTGTTTTAAGGCTAGTTTTCACATTTTCTTCTTTGTGCGCAGCGTATCATCCGCAAACGCATGCTAACGCAGCGTTTTTTATCTGCATCAGCTTACGCATGACGGCAACAAAAAACGCTGCGTGTACATGCATTTGTTTTAGTTTTTTGTTTGCGTTTTTTATGCACATGCGTTCGATATAGCAGAGCCGATCAGGCTGTCCCGGTCTTTTATGCGACCTCTTGGGAAAATGAATTGCCCACCCCTGCATTAAAGGCATTACATTTTTTTTCTACGTTTGAAGTCTTTAACGAAGCAAAGATTTCATTATTTCTTTCTGTAACTTTGAAGGTCTGCCTGGTATTTATAAAGACCTCAATCGCTTATTAACTCTCTTCCTTGTTTTTGCTTTATTCAGGATCGAAACAATGCCCGGCAAATTCACGAGGCCGCTAGCCTGCCGTTTTATGAAGTGTTTGTGGATGCCCCTCTGTATGTTTGCGAACAGCGAGATGTCAAAGGCCTATATAAAATGGCAAGAGCTGGGGAAATCAAAGGTAAAGCTTCATCTGGAAATCTTATAACTCCAGATTTCTTCGCAAGGATGTGATAGCATTACTGCCTCCTTTAGGTGCTTTAGAAACGCGCTGTGATTTATTAAGTGAAACTTATTTTCTTCATAACAAAATACTTCTTGTATAAAGCAAGATGAAATATCTATTAACCCAAACATTGTTACAAATTTCTGTTTAACATTTCTTGTCCATTTGATGGATGTGTTACTTTGGTTAACCCCTATCTGACGTAGGACATACTGGGATGTCCATTCTTCCTAGGTCTTCCACCAAATGGACATACCTGTAGCTGAGCTTGGCACAATTGCTGCGAGAGCTCGGCTTAACCTTAACCGGCAGCTGAGCCTTTGCAGTAACAGCCAGGGCCGGTGCCAGTGTTGTCACTGTAAGTTTAATTTTATAATTAACATGATCATTTGTCAACGCAGTCTTTAAAACTTTGTGAAAGAGCTGAGGGGGAGGTTCTCCTTCTGTACAACATTGACCCCGTGGCATGATCGTGATGTGCGATCTGGGTTGGCCTGCCATAAGCAGGGTCTAACAGGCGTTGACAGTGTAAAACTGATAGGTCTAATAGTCTGCAGTATATACGTAATACATAGTAATAGAAGTGAAATCATACAACAAAATCTTCAAGTCCCATAAAGGGACCAAATACAAAAATAAAATTGATCAAAGTCTAAAAACAAGAAAAATAACGGAACAATATTATGCATATAAAATCTCCTTTTTTTTTTTTCAAATAAAAAAAATTACATCTTTTGTATTGTCGCTCCTGGAATGATACAAACTAATTTTACTGTTGTCACACTATTTAAAGTGAAAAAAAAAAAACAATAAAGTGCGGTTTTCTCATCATACTGCTGGATAAAAAGTGGAGTAAAACATTATCAAAAAGTTAGTGTGCAAAAGTAGCAAGACATAGTTATATTTTATGTACAAACAGGAGGTCAATAGAGCTTGTATAACTCATAAATCACTGCAAGGTCCCTGGAAAGAGGGAGGAGCAGAGCAGCTAGGTCAGGAGTTGAAGCTGGGAATGATTTCTGCAGGGACAACAGACTTCCTGTTTCTACATAGAGCAGAGAGAAGAATTTGGGTAGAAAGGCAAAATAAGCAATTGTAAGTAAAAACAGTGCTATGTAATCTGATGACAGCAATATAGTAAGAGGATAGAAATTTTGGTGGGAGTGCTTCCTTATGATTAGAAGATGTAGTAGACATTTGTCATATTCAGGAAAATATGCTTCATTTGTTTTTCTCTACATTCAATTTTAGGTTTTACAGGCATTGATGCTGAATATGAGAAGCCGGAAGCACCAGAGTTGGTATTAAAAACTGATTCATGTGACGTAAATGACTGCATTCAACAAGTTGTCGAGCTGCTGCAAGAAATGGTACATTTACGTGACTTGGAAATTAACATTGTGCAGGACCATCGCATGAGTTGCGTTTTGTATGGAGCATATGAATAAATCACTTTTTTTTTTTTTTTTTTTAGTGGGTGGTGACCTCAGTGGTTGTGCATTTTACACTTGCAGCACTGTGACGTCCCGCTGCAGTGCTGGGACGTCACTGCGGCAACCTTTAACCCCTAACCGACACTTGCAGTACTATAAAGGGCTCTGCATTTTTCTTGGCACATGATAGTTGTATTGTGCAGCCATCATCTGCCCCTAACATCAGTGTTGTTACTGGTTTATAGAGAACCTGTCACCTTGAAGATGCAGTCCAATCTGTAGGCACCATGTTATAGAGCAGAGGTAGCTGAGCAGATTGATATATAGGTTTGTGAGAAAAGAGCAGTATAGCTTTTGTCATTTAAACAAGAAATCACATTGTCATATGTATACCTAAAATGGTATCAATAAAAATGTCGACTCACCACACAAAAAAGAAGCCATAACACAACTTCAACAACCAAAAGATAAAAATGGGGATACAAGTGATTTTTTTTTTCTTTTTGCTTGCTGTCGTTGTAATCGTACTGATCTGAAGACTTGTATTGACTAAAAAACTACAAATAGCTGCAGAATTGTGTGTGTGTGTGGGGGGGTTCTTTTTGTTTTTTTATTTTTGCAAATACACTGCACTCAGATTTTTTTTTTCCAACAGGTAAGTTGAATGATGCCATCCAAAACTACATCTGTACCCCTTTAATGTTTGATACTAGGAGTCAAATCGAAGGAAAAAGCTATGAAAATGTAACCACACAATACACTACCACCTCTGATGGGTGAGGTCCACACAACACATTACACTGCCACCTCTGATGGATGAGGTCCACACAACACACTACACTGCCACCTCTGATGGGTGAGGTCCACATAACACACTACACTACAACCTCTGATGGGTGAGGTCCACACAACACACTATGCTTGCACCTCTAATGGGTGAGGTCCACACAACACACTACGCTTCCACCTCTAATGGGTGAGGTCCACACAACACCCTACACTACCACCTCTGATGGGTGAGGTCCACAGAACACACTACGCTTCCACCTCTAATGGGTGAGGTCCACACAACACACTATACTTCCACCTCTGATGGGTGAGGTCCACACAACACACTAAACTACAACCTTTGATGGGTGAGGTCCACACAACACACTACACTACCACCTCTGATGGGTGAAGTCCACACAACACACTATACTTCCACCTCTGATGGGTGAGGTCCACACAACACACTATACTTCCACCTCTGATGGGTGAGGTCCACACAACACACAATACACTACCACCTCTGATGGGTGAGGTCCACAGAACACACTACTCTTCCACCTCTAATGGGTGAGGTCCACACAACACACTACACTACCACCTCTGATGGGTGAAGTCCAC
This sequence comes from Ranitomeya imitator, assembly GCF_032444005.1. Classification (NCBI taxonomy): domain Eukaryota; kingdom Metazoa; phylum Chordata; class Amphibia; order Anura; family Dendrobatidae; genus Ranitomeya; species Ranitomeya imitator. Next base: position 955,939,063 of record NC_091282.1, on the reverse strand, counting down.
ACAACACACTATACTTCCACCTCTGATGGGTGAGGTCCACACAACACACTAAACTACAACCTTTGATGGGTGAGGTCCACACAACACACTACACTACCACCTCTGATGGGTGAAGTCCACGCAACACACTATACTTCCACCTCTGATGGGTGAGGTCCACACAACACACTAAACTACAACCTCTAATGGGTGAAATCCACACAACACACTATACTTCCACCTCTGATGGGTGAGGTCCACACAACACCCTACACTACCACCTCTGATGGGTGAGGTCCACAGAACACACTACTCTTCCACCTCTAATGGGTGAGGTCCACACAACACACTACACTACCACCTCTGATGGGTGAAGTCCACACAACACACTATACTTCCACCTCTGATGGGTGAGGTCCACACAACACACTACGCTTGCACCTCTAATGGGTGAGGTCCACACAACACCCTACACTACCACCTCTGATGGGTGAGGTCCACAGAACACACTACTCTTCCACCTCTAATGGGTGAGGTCCACACAACACACTACACTACCACCTCTGTTGGGTGAGGTCTTATTTAATCACTAGTCTTAAAGAGAGACAGAAAAGAAGAAGTTCTCAAACATCTCTCCATTGATATCCTTTATTGTCACCATTACATAAAACCTCATGTATGGAGACATGGAGGTTAGGTTGTTTCTCAAGTTTCCATATGTGGTGTTTTACGAAGAAACAGTAATGAACAATTCCAAGGAAGAGAATTTACTCTAGTCTTGTCTTACATATGGGAAATATTCCCCCTGATGCTTTCTACGTTCCCCTGGTGTGGGATCAGTGGGCCAAGGTGGTCGTTTCTACTTTATGTTCCCTGCTTTTGTCAGAAATTGGATAATTTTCAATCGATCCTCAAGGAGAGATCTGTAAAACCAAATCTTTTCTCGTATTCTAATCAACACAAGGACTTGGCAAACCGTAGTTCCTAAGCTTTAATGTTGTTATGTAGAACCATAAAGCGTCCTCTGCTGCAAATAATTGATGAGCCATAAAAGTGTCAGCTGAGTTCTCTTGCACCTCATCAGCACATGGCTAATAAAGGCAATACGAGCCCGATTCAGCCCCGTTTAGCCCCTTTTCTTGGTACGTGTGTAAAGTAAAAGCTGTTGTTTTCTATGCGGACAAAAGCTTCAGATCAAAATGTAAATTTTGACCGAATTTGGCTTTTATTACACTTTTGAAGTTTTGAATGCACCTAAAAAAACACACAAAAAAACCCCCCTACACATTGTAAGGCCGGAAGTTATTTCACAGATGTTTTCCGTGCTTTATGCTTATCCTGGGAAATTCTGGCAATTTAATTTTTTTTAAAACATTTGAAATGAAATGTGAGCAACTTATAAGAATTGATGATAAAATGTAATTAAAATATCAGCTATTGGCGCACATTTTATATTGTGTAAATCGATCAAGCGGACGCAAATGTCAAGCACTTTTTTTTTTTTTTTTTTTTTTAAATCTTCTATCTGTGCAAACCTCTAGATGTCCACTAGGTGTCACATTCACACTGCATTATCTACGTAGGGAAGGAATAGAACGGTCAGGTTTCCATTTACTGGTAAATATTTACATCATTGTTTACAACATAATTTAGCATCTAAGTGACCGAATAATGTCTCATTTCCTTATACTTCTACATTTTTTGTAAAAATTCAAAGTCCGGCTTCATACTGCTGTAGTGCGGCTTCTTTTCAGTAAGAGCCGGACTGTTCGGTTTTCTGGATTGTTGGAATACTACTTAGAGTAATCTAAAGCATGCCTTTACCCAAAATGTGTAGAAGAGTTAAACCTTGTTGGCCTCATATTTTACATCTTAAAGGCATTGTCCACTACTTGGATAACCTTTTCTTTTATGCTGTAGTCCCCCCCCCCCCCCCTCCCCCTGAGTAAAAATAAATATCTTATGCTCACCTTCCTCATCGCAGTGACCATTATTGGGCTGCAGTGTGAAATACCCATGTTACTGGAGACCCCATGCTGACATTCCTATAACAGAGCAAGCACAGGAACGGAGTATAGCTTCTTTGTTTATTGTACTGTTTATAGTGAACATACAGTATGTATAATATATCCATGCTCTGTAGCTTTCCATCCAGTAGTTGACCGTTTTACTTTGTCACTATTCTGCCAGCACTATAGGTGCGGGAACTAACATTCCTTCCCTGTCCAACATGCATTGCACCTGCCATTCTCCAGTGGCTTGCCTGTATACAGTTTGACAGAGAAGAGTTGAAGCAGAGAGGCACCGTCTGTCCCCACTTCCTGAATTTAGTTTTGGGCTCTGTGCTGCTAGAGCCTGCAAGTTTAGATAGAAAGGAGATACCTAGTGGCTGGCACTTTAAGGTGGTTGTTCATTGGTAAGACATCGTTTTTAACCCCCTTTCCAAGTAATTTTTTTTATTTTTGTGCTTTAATTTTTTCCTCTCCTTCTTCGACGAGTGATAATTTTTGAGGGATGAGTTGTAATTTTGTATGGCACCATTCATTTTACCATTCAGTGTACTGGAAAATAGGAAAAAAAATCCAAGTGCAGTGAAATTGGGCACCAAAAAACACAATTGGTTCTACAGGTTGGTACGATTACATCCATACCTTTTTTTACTTCACTGTAACCATCTTTCCTCCCATTGTAATAGCCAGGTTTTGAAGAGCCTTTGTTTCCATCTGTTTAACCTTTTGAATGCCGTAATCAATAGTAACCAATGACTGGTCAGGGAGGTCTACCCTTCTATTGGAGACTGAAGAACCATTGTACAATTGGAACTTGGGACTCGGAATGAACCCAAGGGCTATTTGTAAAATAAACACATGGATTCTGTAGTAAATCATCTGCGCTACAGGTGTTTATCCGCTTACCCGTCTAAATGCCGCTTCACTGCACCGCTCAGCATGCCCAATGTCTCATAGGTCATAAGACTATTTTTGAGCTTTCTTTTATTTCTCCTGTTGATCTAGGTAGAGGCAGAACAAAACATAGCCTCCGTAGTGGAGAATCTATCTGCCCTCTACTCAGTGCAGTCCGCTCGCTTCCCCGGATCGCTTGTAATTTGTTTTCTGGCTATTGACACGATCTCTTGTACGACATCCAGTCTTAATCTTGGCTCTTCCAGAGATGATGCCATTACTACATCGCTTGGCGGCATCTTCACCAGTCTAACTACATTCACACTAAAACAAAATAAAAAAAATAAAACTAACATTTTTGTCTGTTTTGTAAACCTAATGGATGCTGGGACGTCTGTCAGATATCAGATGCTGTTGATGGTTTAGTGGCCCCTAAAAAGAAATGACCTTTTTTTCTCATTTTAGCTCAAAGGGAGGCTGAAAAATGGCAAAAGTATGGGGGGGGAGGGAACTAAAGGGACGCCATCCAGCGTCCAGACATTGGAGGGCATTTTTCAATATATATCACAACGCAGTGTTACGGTCTTTAGTTTAACATTATAAAAAAAAATCACTTACGTTAAAAATAACAGCTAGATTGAAAATGGCGTTCTATATTGCGCGTCTGATGAACTTTACTGGTAGACGCCCTTGATAGTGACCGTTGTTGTGAATTCTGTGGTCGAGCTCCCTCCTGTGGTCACAAGTGGTACTTCGGCTGATTTTGTCTATGGGCTTCCGTTGGTGAATGTGAGTGGTACTGCGGCTTCTGAGTTTCCTTCCTCAGGTGATGAGGTTAAGTCGTTAGGTGCTGCTCTATTTAACTCCACCTAGTGCTTTGATCCTGGCCTCCAGTCAATGTTCTAGTATTGGTCTTGCTTCCTCCTGGATCGTTCCTGTGGCCTTTCTATCCTGCATAAGCTAAGTTTTGCTTGTGTTGTTTTTGTTTGCTGTTTTTTCTGTCCGGCTTGCTATATCGGTTTTTCTTGCTTGCTGGAAGCTCTGGGACGTAGAGGGAGCACCTCCGTACCGTTAGTCGGTGCGGAGGGTCTTTTTGTCCCCTCTGCGTGGTTGTTTGTAGGGTTTTGTGTTGACCGCAAAGCAATCTTTCCTATCTTCGGTCTGTTCAGTAAGTTGGGCCTCACTTTGCTAAATCTATTTCATCTCTGCGTTTGTAATTTCATCTTAACTCACAGTCATTATATGTGGGGGGCTGCCTTTTCCTTTGGGGTATTTCTCTGAGGCAAGGTAGGCTTATTTTTCTATCTTCAGGGCTAGTTAGTTTCTCAGGCTGTGCCGAGTTGCATAGGGAGCGTTAGGCGCAATCCACGGCTGCCTCTAGTGTGGTTGGATAGGATTAGGGATTGCGGTCAGCAGAGTTTCCACGTCTCAGAGCTCGTCCTATGTTTTTTGGTTATTGTCAGGTCACTTTGTGTGCTCTGAACTTCAAGGTCCATTGTGGTTCTGAATTACCTATTCATAACAGACCGTGCTGCATAGAGAAGGGGGACCTGATGGCTTAATGGGAGATGTAGTGCATCAGGAGCCCGTCTCTGTGCTCAAGGCCATTATTGTTCTTTTCAGCGATGCTCCACAGACCTAGTCTGCTCTTTATCACAGAACAGCCAGCACGCTACAAAGTGCGTGTTCTTCTCATGTGTTTGATGTATGGTGCTGCAGCCGTCTGTATCTGGAATTTTTAACTCATCCCTTGTACTAATCATTTTCAGTTTCCAATTACAAGCTGCATGTTGGTCCAGATCAGGGGGGCATACATCATTGGTGCTGGGCGTGCTTGCTCTTTCTTTATGACAACAATTTCCATCCTTTCATGTGTAATATTAATTGTCCACTAAAACGACACTTGTATTTTTCTAAGCAGAGTCATATTGTAAGTGACTTCCTTTTAATCACAGTGAATCACTTTCTAATGCTTTTGCTTCCTCAGCTGTCTGGTATGCAAGTGTATGCATTGATTTATTTTCTAAGCAGCTTTAAAGCGACATCACATCTAAAATGCATTTTAAGAGATTTAAGACTGCAGTCACACATGTTTCTCTGCTGCCGGATTACACCATAGTGAATGATTTTATAAAATCTATTTCATACATTGCTGTTAGGAACTTGCATGGGTTTCAGTGCATGCTTTTCAAGTTGCCATTGGTCCTAATGTTGTTTTATGGTGCATGTGCGCCATATTTACTGTATACCGGCTGTGGAATATACTGGGGGGGGGGGGAACCATGGTCCTAATGTTGTTTTATGGTGCATGTGTGCCATATTTACTGTATACCGGCTGTGGAATATACTGGGGGGGGGGGGGAACCATGGTCCTAATGTTGTTTTATGGTGCATGTGTGCCATATTTACTGTATACCGGCTGTGGAATATACTGGGGGGGGGGGGAACCATGGTCCTAATGTTGTTTTATAGTGCATGTGTGCCATATTTACTGTATACCGGCTGTGGAATATACTGGGGGGGGGGAACCATGGTCCTAATGTTGTTTTATAGTGCATGTGTGCCATATTTACTGTATACCGGCTGTGGAATATACTGGGGGGGGGGGGAACCATGGTCCTAATGTTGTTTTATAGTGCATGTGTGCCATATTTACTGTATACCGGCTGTGGAATATACTGGGGGGGGGGGGGAACCATGGTCCTAATGTTGTTTTATGGTGCATGTGTGCCATATTTACTGTATACCGGCTGTGGAATATACTGGGGGGGGGGGAACCATGGTCCTAATGTTGTTTTATGGTGCATGTGTGCCATATTTACTGTATACCGGCTGTGGAATATACTGGGGGGGGGAACCATGGTCCTAATGTTGTTTTATGGTGCATGTGTGCCATATTTACTGTATACCGGCTAAGGGATATACTTGGGGGGAACCATGGTCCTAAGCTTGTTTTATGGTGCATATGTGCCATATTTACTGTATACCAGTTATGGGATATCTTGGAGAGGGGGGACCATGGTCCTAAGTTTGCTTTATGGTGTATGTGTGCCATATCTACTGTATATCGGTTATTAAATACGGGGGGGGGGGGGGGGGGCATTGTTCCTAACTCAATGCTATCCTGTGTCTTTCAACCATCTGGACACAAATACACTAATCAAAAAGAAGAGTAGCACACTGTGGCAGTATCAACGGTCCAGTTTGTAGACATATGGAGCTTCTAACAGGATTTTGGATTGTTTCCCATTTATCCAACAGAGTGTTTTTTTTTTTTCTGGCCACGTGAGTTCTTCCACACCATGATGGTTAATCTGTCTTTACGGACCTCTCTTTGTGTCATAAATGTGCAAAATCTTTCTTCATTGCCCTTTTCAATTTGACCATGGACACCTATGTCCTGAAATTCCTGACCCATAGTTCTCCTTCAAATATCACTCCCAGAAGCAGTTTACAATTCTTGAGTAATGGAACAATGCATAGGTAGTTTGCTTTGTGCCACATGCTTCAGCACTCGGCTGCCCAAGTTTATATTCGTGGTGAAGGTCTTCATAGCTGATCTGCTGTTATTACTAGATGCTTCCATTTCCTAAGAAGCACTTACAGTTGCCCGGGGCAGATCACAAGTAATGTATGACTTTTAGGGCTCGTGCAAATAACCATATTTTCGGTCCAAATGCAATCTGGCAAAACATCGGATCATACTCTGACCAGTGTTATTCTATGGGGCTGTGCAAATGTCTGATTTTTCGGTCCGAGGAAAAAAAATCACAGCATGGTCGAGTTGCAGCTCGGGTATGCAAATCAATGAATTGATTGAAAATTTCAGGTTGCGCTCAGATGACATCTATCTACTGTCCGATTTTTATGGACTGACACAATTAAGGAGATTAGAAGGAAAAAAATCTCCATCTTCTTCTCATCTGAGAGAATAGAGCACACTATGTTCAGAGTTTGATTAGGATTGTTGGCCCGATTTTCTCGGATGAGAATATATGCTGGTGTGAACCTAGCCTTGCTGCTATTGATAAATTATTTATTATTGTTATTATTGATGTTTGTCTGTGTGGCCAAAACGCCTAATCTCAATAATTAGATGCGTCCACATAATTCTGCCCATTTAGGGAATGTTCTAGTTGGCCAAATCATTTGGGTGAAACCCAAGAAAAATAAGTACTACCCACTGTGACACCACATTAACCCAAATAGTGTAACTAATATTGGTGTTTTCCCTCATATTCCAGTTGTTGTTTTTTTTTTTTAATAATTTTTAGATTTGGAAAATGTGACTATGGCAGCCTAGTTTGTCAGTTTTTTTTTTCCATTTTGCTCATAGTTTTGTTCTGTGCAAGCATCTGGCTACCTTTCCTGTCTTCATGTTGTGCATGCTAAGCTTCTCCAGGATGGTGCAGAATCTCCACTGCTAAACTCTGTAGACCCAGAATATTTTTTTTTTTAGTCCAGTACTTTATGAGTTTTCCCTGGAGTCCTCTTCAGGTTCATTGGCCGGGCACAGTAAAAATCTGTGTTCTTCCCATGATCCTAGCCACGGGCTCTGTCCAGAAAATATATTCACCCCTAAACCTACAGAACACTTGCACTTATTATTTTTTCCTCAAGATATTGCAAGAAATATTAAACTCCTGAGCCAGAAAAAAATCATTATGAACTTTGATATTGCATGTTATTTTACCTCCCTTTCTTGATAAGCTCATTGCATCTGTCCAACAGCTGAATATACTAAGTCTTCTGGTTTCTTCCCCCTAATAGGATATTGTGCCGGTGGATGCATCTTATGAAGTCAAGGAGTTGTATGTACCAGAGAACAAACTGGAGCTGGCAAAGACAGATGCTGATACGTTGCCAGCATTAGAAATCAATAAGGTGAATAGAAAGTTCTGGAAATTTAATTCACTATGGCATGTCAAACAACTGCTGGAATAAAGGGTAGCGTCAAGCCGTAACTGGATCACAAATTTGATTGCTTAAAGAGGTTGTCCACTACCTTATCATTGATGACCTAGATTTAAGTCCTCAATAGGTCCGGCCATACATACTCACTTGCTTAGCTGGCTGTCTTCTGATAGTGGCCACAGCGGGGTCCTGCGCATCTGCCTCCTATTCAAATCAATGGGACGCGGATGTGTAGTACCCTGCCGTGGCAACCACTAGAAGACGGAGCAGCTCCGCGAGCAAGTTCTTCTGGCCAACACCGATAACGATAGGTAATCAGTGAAAAAGTAGTGGACAACCTTTTTAAGATGGATCTGTCTTCAAATTTTTCAAAACAAGCCACGTATATTATGGCTCCCTTAAGGTACCTTCACACATAACGATATCATTAACGATATCGTTGCTTTTTGTGACGTAGCAACGATATCGTTAAGGAAATCGTTATGTGTGACAGCGACCAACGATCAGGCCCCTGCTGGGAGATCGTTGGTCGCTGAACAAAGTCCAGAACTTTATTTCGTCGCTGGATCTCCCGTGGACATCGCTGGATCGGCGTGTGTGACTCCGATCCAGCGATGTCCTCACTGGTAACCAGGGTAAACATCGGGTAACTAAGCGCAGGGCCGCGCTTAGTAACCCGATGTTTACCCTGGTTACCAGCGTAAAAGTAAAAAAAAAAACAAACACTACATACTTACCTACCGCTGTCTGTCCCTCGCTGTGCTCTGCACTCCTCCTGTACTGGCTGTGAGCGTCGGTCAGCCGGAAAGCAGAGCGGTGACGTCACCGCTCTGCTTTCCGGCCGCTGTGCTCACAGCCAGTGCAGGAGGAGTGCAGAGAAGCAGAGCGCCAGGGACAGACAGCGGTAGGTAAGTATGTACTGTTTGTTTTTTTTTACTTTTACGCTGGTAACCAGGGTAAACATCGGGTTACTAAGCGCGGCCCTGCGCTTAGTTACCCGATGTTTACCCTGGTTACCCGGGGACTTCAGGATCGTTGGTCGCTGGAGAGCTGTCTGTGTGACAGCTCTCCAGCGACCAACCAGCGACGCTGCAGCGATCCGGATCGTTGTCGGTATCGCTGCAGCGTCGCTTAATGTGAAGGGGCCTTTAGACCGCTGAAAATGACTTTGAAAATCAAGTGGCTGTATAATGCTGAGTATTTCTGGGAATGTTTGATTTAAAAATTATATGAGCTCTAGCTGGACTCCTAAAATGCTCTGTTTATTAACAAGGAGAAACGGCCATTTTTAGAGAGAGATTTTCAAGTAAAGTCAATTGGGTGTCCATTTTTTGTGTCTGTAGAATAGTGTAGGATTCTACACTGTTCTTGCCCCCAAATGGTGAAAAAGAACTGGCCCAAGTGTGAAATATTCCCATCTCCTGAGGCAATGACATATCGCTGGGATATTCCATCATTTTATGATTGGTGAAGGTCGAAATTCGAGTACGCCACTAATCCTTAGAAATCAGGGGCAATAGTCCTTAACGAAAATGCTCCTCAGCTGTGCAGGGGACTGCTGCTGGCCCCATTCTCTTAACCTGAGCCAAATGGGGACAGTTTTTAGTGTCCCTTTAATAAATTTACTATTTAGCTATTTAAAAATGAATAAATGTAAGAAATATTTACTATTTCCTTCCGTTGTGCAGGTTGATATGCAGTGGGTTCAGGTACTGGCAGAAGGCTGGGCTACACCTCTGAATGGCTTTATGAGGGAAAGAGAATACTTACAGTGCCTTCATTTTGATTGTTTGTTGGATGGTAAGCAAATCATGTTCTTTATTACTAAATCTACTATTATTATTATTACAGTTTAAAATGATTTGTGATATGTGGTAATCATATTTTAACCTTATCGAAATTAATGTATGTAGCTCTTTTCATAATGTTAATCTCTTATAAGAAAGGATTTCTTACATCTATTCATAAATGCATGGAAAGTACAGGCGTAGGGGCCCGCACCAGGCATAGGGGCCTGCACCAGGCGTGGGAGTCCGCATCTGTAGCTTGTATCAGATGTATATTACACATGACTCCTATCCAACTGTTTAGATCATTGGATGCCTATGATTAAGGCCCCGTTGCACATTACATAAGTGTTCAAACCCACCTTTTTCATGGTTACTGGCTGACTATATGATGTGTTTGGGGGCCTCTTGGCATTCCCAACAGATGATATCGGGAATGACAAGGATCAGACCATTGAAATTTAAACGCTAAAATCTTTTGCTTTCAGGGAAGATAAGCCTTTGGCAGAGGAGTCTGCATCTGCTTTTCATTTGCAGCATAGTATCGCTCGACCCAAGTTATGGGCAAGTCAGGAAAGTTTGCGGTCAGGTGAACAGGCGTGTGTGACCAGCGTTAAATAGAAGTAGGGCGCTTCCTCTGTCATCCCAGAATAAAGCTATTACACGTAACGTTGTCTTGTGCCAACTCTGCCAGATATTGGAATAAAACAGAAATTGGAATAAAAAAATGAGTATAGTCTAAAGTTGATATCCCAATTTTTGGTTGATGTCCTCAGACATAGATAAATGGCCTACATAGGAAAAAATGTAAGTAGCCTGCTCATTACAATGCAGGGATTCCCCCTACCATGCTTGTTCCTTTATTGCTGGACTCATTAGCACTCTTTTGTAGTTGCTCTGGAGAGTAGTCAAGCACATTTGTAATGGGTTCACGTAGCCCCCTCTCTCCACAATCCCCATACAAGCTACATGGTCTGCTTCTTTGGTATGTATGACCTTGTTGATGGCTGACTGAAAAGTTTCCGTTAATGTATTTCTGCATCTATAGTCTGTAGTAGCACCTACTGTCTTTATATGCTGGTGTATTATCTGTCTTGTAAAAAACCTGATATGGGCTTAATCCACAGGTTAATACCATTTTTAAAGCTGCCTGACCTCCTTACTGAAAGCTCAGCTGGTTTGAGAAAATTATCTTTATTCCTCCTGGCGGCCTCTTGCTTTCAGTCATAGAGATGTGGCCAGCGCGGCTTCAGTCACTGCTGAGTACATAGTTAGCAGCGGCTGTAACCGTGCCCTGGCACTGACTGACAGCCGGGTCTGCAATGATGCCCTACTGACTTGGCTATCAGTGCCATGGCATGGTTACAGCCACCACTCACTGTACCGATTTACCTGCAGGTTAATAGCGTTTTTGACATGACAAGTTCCCTTTAAGGGTATGTGCACACGTTGTAGATTTGTCTGCAGAATTTTCTGCACAGAATCTGCATCTCTTGGCAGAAAACGCAGGTAAAAATCCGCACGTTTTTTATGCGTTTTTTGGTGCGGATTTTCATGCGGATTTGTCTGCGTTTTTGTAACCTAAATAAAGATCTATTATTTAACAAAAAAAAAGAATTGTGATTTAATTTCTTTGTCCAACCTCTTATTTTACATACTCCATTGAAGAATAATGTTTACACACACAGACAGACAGGCATAAACAGACAGATATAGACAGATGATAGATTGATAAATAGCTAGATAGATTGATAGGTAGATAGATAATAGATATAGATGATAGATAATTCCAAGGCCATTGTTTAGTAATGAACCTCATAAAATGGTACATAAATAGTTAAATAAAGACGCACCCCAAAAATGTGCACGCAGTATCTTTAATGTAAATTTTCTGCACCAGAGAGGGAAAGCCGACGGCTGGGGGCCGATATTTCTAGCATGGGAAGGGGTTAATAACCATGGAGCGTCCCAGGCTATGAATTTTAGCCCGCAGCTGTATATTTAGCCTTTACTGGCTATTAAAATAGGGGACCCCCCAAAAAAATGAAATGGGGTCCCCCTATAATCAATAGCCAGAAAGGTTATGCAGACAGCTGCTGGCTGATATTCATAGCCTAGGAAGGGACCATTGATATTGCCCCCCCGGCTACAAATATCAGTCCACAGCCACCCTAGAAATCTCCGGATGCGCAAATTCTGGCACTTAGGCTCTCTCTTCCCACTGCCCTGTAGCGGTGGCATATGGGGTAATAAGGGATTGATGTCACCTTTGATTGTAAGGTGACATTAAGCCCGGTTAGTAATGGAGAGGTGTCAATAAGACACCTATCCATTACTAATCCTATAGTAGTTAAAGAGTTAAATAAAGCCACAGCCAGAAGCCAGAAAAATGTATTTTAATAATCTTAATTTCACCATACTTACAACCACGCCTAATTCCCCAAAGCCATCGATCACCTGCAAAATAAAAAATAATAATAATCTAATAGTATACGCCCTGTTCCGACGCAGTCCAATTAATAACAAGTGTTCCATGACGATCTCCCCTATAGAACAGTGACATCGGGTGATGTCACTGCTCTACAGGGCCTCCCACGATACATTGACAGAAGATAATGGCTCCTGCAGTGCATTGCTGAAGAGGTTACCTGAGTTCAGGCTCACTTTACGGCAATGCTGCGTGGGAATTTTCTCACTCAGCACTGCCGGTCAGTTCATCGCGGAGGCCCTGTAGAGCAGTGACATCACCCGATGTCACTGTTCTACATGGTAGATTGGATGTCACTGTTCTACATGGTAGATCGTCGTGGGACACTTGTTATTAACTGGACTATGGCGGAAAGGTAAGTATAGGTTGGTTAATTGTTATTCTTATTAGATCAAGGGCTTCTGGAACTAGGTGATTGGTATGTGCTGTATGTTGTATGTACTGTCTGTCCTGTATGTCTGCTGTATGTTCTGTTTTTTTTTTTTATTACTGAACACATGCATTGTCTGATGTGACTACTTTCCCATAATCGGCAATGCTGTCATTGTGATCATTTATAGCCAGATGGGAGCAGTAGTCCCATCAGACGATGGCTGCTTACACAGACCCGCACACAAACAGGGACCCACACATACACGCAGACGCCCACACACAAACACGCACATAGTCTCCGCTCAAACACACAGTATTCGCCCACACTCTGCCCACACGCTTCCCTCCTCCCGATCATAGCCTAACTAACTATGTTTAACACTTTATCTCCAGAAATGACAGTATTTTGTAACATTTTAAATTGCCGTGGGCATTCATTATGATTATTTCTAGTTTATAAATGCACTTTACACATGGTGAGGTCACAGTTTGACCTAAGAAACGTTGAAGCAAATATAATTGCCTGGGACCTATGATAAGTGAAGAGCAGTACTCAATTACTCACTGATGCTGCCAAGCACTTGGGCCAGCTATGAGTATTTGATATAGAAAGTGATTGACTATAAACCATAAAGAGTGGGGATTGGAATATGCCATTAGTCTGGGATTGTTTGAAGTTAAAGTGTGAAAAACTTGCTAGATGGCATGCTATCTTCTGAAATATGTGAGATGTAATCTGTGTCTGTGCAGACTGTAACGTATGTTTCTTTGCCTCCACATGTGTTTCAGGATATTTGTCAGCGTTTAAGCCAGATAAATGGCACATTGCTCATTGGAATACCTCCATTATTTAGGCTGCATGTTCATTTCCGCTATACGTTTGTATTGTATCTACTACATGTAATTTATGTCACTGAGAATCTTGGAAACATACGCTCCTCAGCATTGAAATCACAAACCTAAGAAATAAACGTCATGTAATTATGGAAATCACAGGATGGGTAGATGTGTTGGTGATCTGCAAATGGTAAGAAATGTGGAACCAACCTTTCTAAAATATCCCAATTTATTCAGCATTGAGTATGAGCGCCACAGAAATAAACAGCAACACACCTTGACATGTTATCAATGAGGTTAATGGTTAATTGAGCATTGGTCTGCCATGCTGAAAGCACATTGTGAAATCCAGAGACGATGCGGGTCAAGGTAGCACGATTAGGCCCCGTAGGCTGATCACAGTAGCACGAGCAAAATACAATCAGGCATTATTGTGTTGAAGAACTGGTGTACTTTTGGAGAAGTAGCCATACCACAGAATCTACGACCAAATCAATGTAATGACTGGAATGAAGACTAAAGGGGTCCAGCCACCATAAATTATGCCACACCATAATCCCGACAATAGGACTGGTTTGACATTACCTCATGAAAGCTGTTTCATGGCTTTACCCATATAGTCTTTAGACCAATCTCCAGCTATTGATTACATCTAAAACAAAAGTGGGACTCATTGCTGAAGAGGCCAGAGCTTCCTCCATTGCCGTCTTCCTCTTCACCGTGTTGGCTTTTGACAACGGTGGTGTGCGGTCAATAGAACACTTGTAGCTTGACATCTAGTGTGTCACGCAAATGCCTTCTGATGGTTTGTGTAGACACTGTTTGACTCCTTAGGACTGTTTTGTGATGTCTAATTTCACTTGCAGTACAGAATCGATCAATTGTGAATGCATTAATACAGTATTTTCTCCAAATGTTCAAGGAGAGCCATTTTCCAACACCATAACAGGCCGCATGTTGCTTGTGCTACTGTAACCATCCTGCATTGTCATATTTTGCTACCATGCCCTAGTGTCTCTGGACTTGTGTTCCTTCAAACACATCTAAGACATCATTGGTCGGCAGTTATAAAGGGAGCTGCCAGCAGCAGATCTTGATGATTTGCATGCCCGAGTTAATTCAGTGTGGCAGAATATTCCTGAGACAACCATTCATAACGTCAATGACAACATGCCAAGTGGGTAAGTGTGTCTGTTTTGGTGCTCATATGCAATACTGAATAAATTGAGATGTTTTGAAAATGTTGCATCCTTTTTTTTCAATTTTTTGCATATCATTAACTTGTCTATAAAGCCTGTATTTTCCTTAAATTCATGGCTTTTTCTTCTTGTTGCTGCAATTTCAATGCTGAGGAGTACAGTATAGTATATAGCAAGAGGGGAAAATACTGCTACATAAATGTGGGTGAATAGTGCTGTTTCTTTTCCGTTAGAAAAGAATGTCGTGTTATCATAGTTACATAGTACTGCTGTGCTTCAAGTTCAGTGATGGATGGGAAAGGGGATAGGTTCATCCATAATGCATGTTCCAGTCTGTAGAGAGAGTTTTTCCCTCCTGACCTTAGCATCCATCGATTGAATCAACATTGAGAACAAGAATTTTACACAAATATTATTTTCTTCTAAAAAAGCATCTAATCCCTTTTGAACTCATCGATGACTTCCTCTGTGACTAACATTTGAGGTAGACTACTTCACAAATTAATAGCTACTAGATAAAAAAAAAGCCTTGTCTCCTCTGGAAATTGAACCTGTCTTTCTCCAAGTGAAGAGAATGTCCCTTGACTTTTGAGATGGTTTTGCATAAAACTGCTTTTGACCATATTTTTTTGTATTGGCCATTTATGTCCCTCTTATTCATATCTCCTCAAGACAAAATCAAATTTAGTTATTTAATCTCTTCTTATCACGAAGATTCTCAACTATCAGACTTTTGGCTTTTCTTTGTACCTTTTCTAGCTCTTGCGCATATTTTCTATGAACTGGTGCTCAGAACTAAATTTCATGTTTAAGATGTGATTAAAATGCTTTGTAAATTGGTAGTATTACGTCCCAATCCTGGCGTCCATTCCTCTTTTAATACATGACCACAATCTGTTGACCATAAATGCCACTGGTTGGCATTGCGTGCTGTTGTTTACTCTGTAATCTACAAGTACACCTAGATCTTTCCCACGCGAAATCCGAAATGAAATGCTGATGCATCATCTATGGCATGTGTAAAAGAAGCTCAACTAGTTTCTCTGAAATCCTGCAGCCTGAAGAAACACTTCTCAGAGGTGGCTGAACTGTCAGATAAGCAGCATTGTGAACAAATATGCCTGATCTCCTCACTCTGCTGTGGAGCAGGCCTAAATGAGCACAAAGGGGTTTTTTCTTCAGCTCCATCCTCCTCTGTGCTCCTTTGTAAACTTGTTCTGCTAAGTGTGTGACCGCTTTACAGCTTGGTACACTGAAACTGGAGAGATAAAAAACCTGTTGTGCCTGGCTCCACTGCTGAGTGAGAAGGTTAGGTATGTTTTTCACAATGCTGCTCTTTTGAGATATGTCTCCAGCAGTGTTTCTTCAGGATGCATCCCTCATAACACATGACTAGGGTGGGTTGCAGCTTGAAATATGTGACGGCAGCCATTTTGATCACATTCTTGGAGAAACCCTTTAAACCAGTATTCAGTATTTATTCTAGATTCAAAAATAGAGTTTATCCCATGCTAATATGATTAGTTTACTTCATTATATAAAGTTTCTGTCATTAATGATGGCCAAGATGTGAACTGTCTTTGGGCATATTTAAAATTAGAAATTAATGACTTTCACTAGGCGATATTCATTTAAATGACTCCTACGATTTGAAAAACCCTAAGTGATACTTGCTATAACCCACGGCTCCCGTTCTCACTTACGTGGTCCCCTCTAGTGTGTGCTTTCTGCTCCTGTCCTAGACACACCAAAATGTCTGTAAAAGCCCGCTAGGTGACTCATTGACTGAGATGGGTCTCCATTGCAGTCACTTAGCATACTGGACCTTTCTGGCTCTTCATGGACCTGAACAGGAAGCACAGACTTGCCCAGAACCTTAAGAAAACTGGTACTGGTGAGTAATATGATTTTTACAGTTTTCCTAAAAAAAAGTTGTGTTTTTTTTTATATCTGTTGACTCCCAGGCTCTAAGACCAGTCCAAAGTGTAAATGTACAAATATATTTGAGAAATATTGGTTGGTGAATCCTACTCAAGTGGCCATTACTAGTGTTCGTTTGTTTTTTCTCTTTTGATTTTTTTTTTTTATAAAGATGACTTTTGTTCGACAGTAATAAACATACAGAATACAGTAGATATACGGTATAAAGTCTGCACACCCCTGGTAAAAGGTCAGGTTTTTGTCATGTAAAAAAAAAAATCATACCACAATGAGTGATTTCTGAATTTTTTCCACCTTTAATGCCACCCACAATATGTACAATCCATTGAGAAGCAAACTGAAATCATTTTGGGTGGAAAAAAGAAAGAAAACCTAAAATAATGTGCTTAAATACGCACACCATTAAACTAATACTTGAACATTACTTCACAATGGATTTGCACAGATTATGGGCGACATTAAATAAGGAGAAAGTTGTGAAATAATTCTTCTTGGTATGATTTTTTTTTTACGTGACAAAAACCTGGTATTTGAACGGGTGTGTAGACGTTTTCTAATCATTGCAGATGTGTGTCAACATGCAGTCTCCGGTGCTGGCGGAGTGCGCGAGCGTCTGTGAGCATATTACTCGTGTCATGGGACAGTCGCATGACGGTGGCTTCCATCGACTCACTCATTGATTAGTGGGAAGGAAGTTTTATTGCTAATTCTTGTCTAAGCTGTGTGAACTGTGGCATGTATTTCTTTCCTTTCTGTTACTATGCCTTTTTTCTCTTCACGTGCGGTACAGACAATACATATTTCCGTCTGTGGCGTTGACAATTGTATAGTTCTACTCTGCACTTTCACTTGATTTTTCTCTGACTTCAAAAGAGACTGCGATCCTTGTAAAAACCACTTTCCAGTGCAAGTAAATGAGGTCAGATGCAAAGTGCTCACCCCTTCATGCTTATTCTAGTCTTCCTCCGTAAAACTCCTCAGACACTTCATTCCTCCTTGTGATTATTCAGGGAGCTCACCCCCCATGACTCTTTGACATGACACATTAATGTTGTTTAGTATGTGTCATATTGTGATATCAAAGCATTTCAAAAATTGGAAACAGTTAAGCCTTGTGACCGGCAGTCGGGGGAAAGTCGACCGAATTTGTGGTCTTCATTAGAAAAGTTGGAAGATGCAGAATTTACTAAAACCATTCTAGAATCTGAATTATTTGGCAGTGGTGTTGGTCAATAACTTCCTCCCTGATTTTCTTGTCAGATTGATACATGGTATAACCACCCGTTAATTTCCTCTTTGAACTAACTTTGATTTCTCTATTATTGGGTTTATTTCTGTTTATTGTATAGCGCCAACATATTCCACAGCACTTTACGGACATCATCACTTCCCCATTGGGGGTCACAATCTAAATTCTCTTTCAGTATTTTTTGTGAGTTTCCTTCAGGAACTCCAGTTTCCTCCCACATGCAACCATGCAGAGAACATACAAACTTCACACAGCGGTTATCCACCCCAGTGCTGCAAAAATATAGTGATAACCACTTAGCCACCTTGCTGCCCACTCAGCCACCTCACCGTGCTTACTGTTGATTAGTGCATAGTAAACTTATAAGATTTTTTTTCTGGAAAGGTAGAGAGAAGAGGTACTAGCTGTGCCTACATGTTTACAGGTATCGTCAGGGAGCAGGGTACTACCTGTGCGTACATGTTTAATAATAATAATAATAATCTTTATATATAGCGCCAACATATTCCGCAGCAGCGCTTTACAGTTTAACAGCTAATACACACGTCATAAGTAACAACGTTTAAAATAAAACAATAATTAAAGCAAAGTAAGACAACCCTGCTCGTGAGAGCTTACAATGAGGTGTGGGGGGAGATACAAAGTACAGGTGTGTATTTGCAATGATGGTCCAGCCATCTTGAGGGAGCGGGGATAGGTAAAGGTTGCATGAGCTAGTCACCAGTCATTATTTGTGGTGCTGTTGGGTGCGGTGGAGTTTGATGGAGGGTTATTCTGATACATAGTGAATGGGACACACACACACACACACACACACACACACACACACGCTTTGATTAGGGAACATGATAAGCCACTCTGAACACGTGTTATGAGGGAGCGCCTAAAGCTCTGTAAGTTGTGGATAGTCCTAATTTCTTGGGGTAGAGCATTGGCGCAATATGGAAGAAGTCTGGGAGTGGGAGGTACGGATTAATGCAGAGGTTAGTCGAAAGTCGCTTGCAGAGCGTAACGAGCAGGTAGGCCGATAAACAGAAATGAGGGACGAGATGTAAGGGGGTGCCGCACTGTGGAGAGCTTTGTGGGTGAGAACAAGCAGTTTGAATTGTATCCTGTAATGTATGGGCGGCCAGTGTAACGACTGTCGAAGAGCGGACGTGTCCGAGTACCGATTAGCTAGATAGACGACCCTGCTGCTGCATTAAGGATGGACTGGAGAGGGGAAAGTCGAGTGAGGGGGAGGCCAGTTAATAGAGCATTGCAGTAGTCCAGGCTGGAGTGGACCAGGTCAACCGTGAGGGGTTTTTTTGGTTTCCATATTGAGAAAGGGGCGGATTCTAGAGATGTTCTTTAAGTGAGCTGCAGGAGATTGTATATGGGAGGTGAAGGAGAGATTGGTGTCAAACATAACACCCTGACAGCGCACCTGCTGCCGGGGTGTTATTATGGTGCCACCCACGGAGAGGGAAATGTCAGATTTAGGGAGGTTAGTAGATGGCGGGAGCAGAAGAAGTTCAGTTTTGGAAAGGTTGAGTTTCATATAGAGAGCGGACATGATGTCGGAGACTGCGGACAGACAGTCACTGATACTGAAAGTCAAGTCTACTGATGGTCTGTCCAATTGAGGCCATGTATAGAGAGAAGAGAAGGGGGCCAAGGACTGAACCCTGAGTGACCCCAACAGTGAGATGAAGAAGAGATGAAGTGGAGCCAGCGAACTATACACTGAAGGAACGGTCAGAAAGATAGGAAGAGAACCAGGAGAGTGCAGTGTCCTTTATGCCTATTGATTGGAGCATAGAGAGTAGGAGATGCTGCAGAGAGGTTAAGAAGAGTGAGCAGAGTGGTCACAATTAACTTTTGCTGTCAGAAGGTCGTTAGTCACTTTGAGTACAGTTTCTGTAGAATTTAGGGAGCGGAAGCTGGACTGTGATGGATCTAGGAGAGAGTGAGTGGAATGGTAACAGGTAAGGCAGGAGTAGACCAGGCACTCCAAGAGTTTAGAGATGAAGGGGAGGTTCAAGACTGGTTGGTAGTTATTGGTGCAGGATTGGTCGAGAAAGGGTTTTTTTTTAAAGGGAACCTGTCACCCCCCCCCCCCCCCCCCCCTTCCCCCATCCACCCCCACCCACCCCCCGGCGTTTGTAACTAAAAGAGCCGCCTTGTGCAGCACTAATGCTGCACTCTGACAAGGTGGCTCTTTTAGTTCATGTTCCTGCCACTGCTGAGAGATTGAAGATTATAGTTAGGTGAGTAGTGATGATAGGAGAGCGAGACAGGAGGAGTACAGCAATAGTTAGAGAGCAGGAAACTAGCTGTGCCTACATGTTTTACAGGAATAGTCAGGGAGCAGGATACTAGCTGTGCCTACATGTTTACAGGAATAGTCAGGGAGCAGGTTACTAGCTGTGCCTACATGTTTACAGGAATAGTCAGGGAGCAGGTTACTAGCTGTGCCTACATGTTTACAGGAATAGTCAGGGAGCAGGTTACTAGCTGTGCCTACATGTTTACAGGAATAGTCAGGGAGCAGGTTACTAGCTGTGCCTACATGTTTTACAGGGATAGTCAGGGAGCAGGTTACTAGCTGTGCCTACATGTTTACAGGAATAGTCAGGGAGCAGGTTACTAGCTGTGCCTACATGTTTACAGGAATAGTCAGGGAGCAGGTTACTAGCTGTGCCTACATGTTTACAGGAATAGTCAGGGAGCAGGTTACTAGCTGTGCCTACATGTTTACAGGAATAGTCAGGGAGCAGGTTACTAGCTGTGCCTACATGTTTACAGGAATAGTCAGGGAGCAGGTTACTAGCTGTGCCTACATGTTTACAGGAATAGTCAGGGAGCAGGTTACTAGCTGTGCCTACATGTTTACAGGAATAGTCAGGGAGCAGGTTACTAGCTGTGCCTACATGTTTACAGGAATAGTCAGGGAGCAGGCTACTAGCTGTGCCTACATGTTTACAGGAATAGTCAGGGAGCAGGTTACTAGCTGTGCCTACATGTTTACAGGAATAGTCAGGGAGCAGGTTACTAGCTGTGCCTACATGTTTACAGGAATAGTCAGGGAGCAGGTTACTAGCTGTGCCTACATGTTTACAGGAATAGTCAGGGAGCAGGTTACTAGCTGTGATTACATGTTATGCAGGAAAATACATTTACTTAATATAAAGAGATGAGGAGAAAGTACTAATTCTTAAGCTATCCTACTAGTTTATGAAAATGTGGGTGCTGGATTTATCTGTTTTGTGACATATCTGTTCTTCCACAGGGGGTGTCATCAACTTGTCTGTACCCATTGTCCTGACTGCAACTAATGAGGAAAAGCAGAGACTCGATGGTTGCACAGCTTTTGCGCTCATTTACGAAGGAAGACGAGTGGCCATTTTACGTCATCCAGAGTTTTATGAGCACAGGAAGGAGGAACGATGTGCCAGACAATGGGGAACAACCTGTAAGGAGCACCCATATATTAAGGTCTGATTGGCATCATATTTACTGTGGTTTAGACATGAAAGTACATCTCTCAAACTAACTAATTTGTTTCCTTTCATTACCAATTTAACCTGTCCAAAAGATGTCTAAGCATTTCATACATGTCAACAGTTAAACAATGTTTGCTGCTGAATTGAGTTAAATTGACCATCAGAGGGCGCCCTTGCAGTGTTTTTTTTATCCACATTACCAGCATGGCAGGCACAAAACTCAAGGGTCAGCATTTGTTTCATCATATTGATCTTACTAGATCAGGTCATAAGATCGGTAGCTGCTCAGGACATTGCTGAAGTATTTCTAGTCTGGAGATGTACAACCGCAGCTTTATAAAAGATTATAGCAGCATTTGCACAAGGGATGTAATAGACAATTATTTATTTATTATTGTGCTTATATAGCGCTAACTTATTCTGCCGCTCTTTACAGACATCATCGCTGTCCCCTATCAGTATGATCATGAGTGTAGGGATTATACTTAGTGTGTGCCACTCATGAAATTGGCTTCTTTGACCATTGTAAAGCATATATCCATGTACTTAGCTATGCCTCAGTGTGCACTGTTGATGTATTTTTTCTTCTAAAATTACAGTCTTTCCTATTAATCTTTTTTTTTTTTTTTTTTGCGTTTTTATTTTATTCGATCTTATCTTCCAAGAGCCATGATAATTTTTAATTTTTCTGTCAACATAGTTGTAGTTTTAAATGACACCGTTCACTATACTATATAATGTACTGGAAAATGGGAAAAAATAAAAGTGAAATAATGAAAAAGAAATAAAAACGAAGTTCTGCCATTTGTCCTTAGGTTATATTTACTGTTCTCATTTTGCAGTAAATATTACAGTACCTTTCCGTATTATTCTCCAAGTCAGCACGATTGCTGCAATGTTAAACTTTCTTTTTTTTTTCTTCTTTATTTTCTTAAAAATTCTAAACATTGTGGCGAAAAAAGCAATTGTCTTGTTGCCATGAGACTCATGGCTTTCTAATCTCTCTGTATATGGACCTGTATGTGTATGAGAGGGTGCTTTTGTGCACCAATTTTGTAATTTAATGTACTATGTAGTGGTACAATGGTTAATTCCTTTTTTTCTGGTGGGGTGGGAGTGAAGGGGAGGAGGTGTAATGATCCAAGAAAAATGGGAATTTTTCCTTTTAAATTTCTTTTCTTTGCTCTACCTCCTATATGGGAAAAGTAATTTTGTTTATATAATTGTTTTATTTTTAACTGTGGGAAAAGTGGGGTGATTTTAGAATCGTTCAGTCTTTTCCAAATTTATTTTTTATTTATACTTTTTTTTTCTCATTTTTAGTCCCCATTGGGCTTGAACTTGTGATTGTGTGATTGCTGGAACTCCACACTACATGAATGGAGCAGCTAGCAGTATGGCATAATTTAAATGCCGCTGTCAGTGACACCGACATTTAAGAGGTTAAACAGCTAGCTTTGAGGGTATGTGCACACGTCAGGATTTCTTGCAGAAATTTTCCTGACACAAACCGGACATTTCTGCCAAAAATCCGCATGCATTTTTTTCGCGTTTTTGACACGTTTTTGGTGCATTTTTTTCCAAATGCGTAGAATAGCGGGGAAAAATGCAGAAAATCCGCAAAATTAATGAACATGCTGCTTTTTTTTTACCACAATGCGTTTTTTTCACAGAAGAAAAACGCATCATGTGCACAAAACATGCCGAATGCATTCTAAATGATAGGATGCATAATGTATGCGTTTTTAATGAGTTTTTATAGCGTTTTTATCGCGAAAAAAACGCAAAAAAACCTGAACGTGTGCACATACCCTAATGCTTGCCGTTAGAGCCAGATGTAAGCGGTATAACACAGCTGGCATCTGCCATGTGTTGTGTTCCTCCACACCGGAGCTCTCCTTGCACACCTCAACCCGCTCCATGACTGACTGACATGTAGCTTTAAGGAGTTAATTGTTTCTTGTGTTGTAAAAATTTTCTTTGGTAGCTCTTAGGTATGTTGGTTTTCATGAGTTCATTTTTATCTTGTTTTGTAACCCTTGCAGGGACATGCTGTACATTAGTAGATCTGTGCTACGAACATACAACACTAGGGGGAGTATAGAGCATATATGGCCATTATCAGCAGATATTATGTTATATACTTCAAGGGAGGTAGAGTGAATAAATCAACAGCAGGTGAAGAATTGGTTGTATTTATTTTTTACGCCGTTCCTCGTATATGTGATTAGACAACTTTATTGTTTGGGTCGGTGCGATTTCAACAATACCAGATTTTTATCTAGTTTTTATGTTTGTCTACTGTCAACACTAAAAGACTCTTTATTTCAAAAACTATTTTTTGTATCACCACATTTTGAGAGCTATATTTTTTTTCCCTATTTCGGCTGGCAGTCATGTGACAGCTTCTTTTTTGGAGGACGTGTTTACTTTTTTGTATTGGTACCATTTTCAGGCACATGACATTTTTTGATCGCTTTCTGTTTTGATTTTTTGGGGAGGTAAAATGAACAAAAAAATTCGGGAATTTTTTTTACATTGTTCTGTGTTTTTACCAAATTGATAAGACAGCTTTATTCTTCGGGTCAGGATGATTACAGTGATACCACACTTATGATTTTTTTTTGTTTGGCACTTTCACTAGAAAAAATAATTATTTTTGCATTGGTTTATTTTGAGAGCTATAAGTTTTTCTTAATTTTTTCCTGACGGAGCTGTGTGGCGGCTTGTTTTCTGCAGTACTATTTTTATTTATATTCTTTTTTTTTATCATGTTTTATTGCACTTTTTGTTTGGCGGTATAATGATAAAGCATAGTTTTTTTTGCCTCAGGTTTTTTTTTTTGTTAAGGTGTTCACTGAGGGGGTTAATAAATGACTATTTGATTACCGGTAATTTTTTTTTTTTTTGGGGGGGGGGGGATTTAAAAAAAAAAAAAAAATGTAATTTTTTTTTTTACTTTTTACATTGTCCCAGGATGGTAAATCGGTGTATAGTAACATATGGCTGATCTGATACACTGCAGGGCATCAGAGAAGCTTCTGACAGGCAGGGAGGAGTCATGTCCGCTCCTGCTCTTAGCAGGTGCTCACAGCAGAGGCGGACATACCATTGGTGCAAACTGTGCGGCCGCACAGGGGCCCAAGAGGTAAGGGGGCCCATTTCTGGCTCCAAAGCAAGTGCAATTTTGCATTTTTAGGAGTTCTCGGGCAGCAAAGGGCCCATATATTGTTCTTGCACAGGGGCCCTTTTCTGACTGTGTCCGCCAGTGGCTCACAGGACACCTTCCTTGAAGGACCCCGCAGCCATCTTGCAGCCCAGGATCACCATGGAGACCATCGGCACAACGCAATCGCATTGTGTTGTTGCGATGGGAGCAGACAGGGTGCTCTCTCCCTCTGTGATGCAAGATTGCCTTGCGCAGGTGTGTACTATGGAGGACAGAGAATGAACTTCAATCCAATATTGCAGCCAGCATGCAGCCAGTGGGTAAGGAAAGGGTGAATCAAACACCCGAAAACTCCGCCCATATGACCCAAAACCAGTCCCGCCAAATTCAGGTGACAGGTTCCCTTTAATATACAGTACAGAGAAAAAGTTTGGACACACCTTCTCATTTAAAGATTTTTCTGTATTTTCATGACTATGAAAATTGTAAATTCACAATGAAGACATCAAAACTATGAATTAACACATGTGGAATTATATACTTAACAAAAAAGTGTGAAACAACTGAAATTATGTCTTACTAGATTGTGGCCAGATTCTAACGCATCGGGTATTCTAGAATATGCTTGTCCCGTAGTATATGGACAATGATGATTCCAGAATTCGCGGCAGACTGTGCCCGTCGCTGATTGGTTGAGGCAACCTTTATGACATCATCGTCACCATGGCAGCCATTATGACATCTACGTCGATACTGTGCCCGTCGCTGATTGGTCGAGGCGAATTCGCGGCAGACTGTGCCCGTTGCTGATTGGTCGAGGCAACCATTATGACATCATCGTCGCCATGCTGTGTCCGTCGCTGATTGGTCGAGGCTCGACCAATCAGAGACGCGGGATTTCCAGGACAGACAGACAGAAAAACCCTTAGACAATTATATATATACTAGACTGTGGCCCGATTCTAACGCATCGGGTATTCTAGAATATGCATGTCCCCTGTTATGAACTGGTGATTCAGAAACACAATGGACCTGGTGATTAAAAGCACACAAAGTGACCTGATAGTTACGAATAACATAGGACGAGCTCTGAGACGTGGGAACTCTGCTGACCGCAATCCCTAATCCTATCACACCACACTAGAGGTAGCCGTGGAGCGCTCCTGACCAGACCTAGGCGCCTCGGGCACAGCCTGAGAAACTAGCTAGCCCTGAAGATAGAAAAATAAGCCTACCTTGCCTCAGAGAAATTCCCCAAAGGAAAAGGCAGCCCCCCACATATAATGACTGTGAGTAAAGATGAAAATACAAACACAGAGATGAAATAGGTTTTAGCAAAGTGAGGCCCGACTTACTGAATAGACCGAGGATAGTAAAGATAGCTTTGCAGTCAGCACAAAAACCTACAAACAACCACGCAGAGGGCGCAAAAAGACCCTCCGTACCGACTAATGGCACGGAGGTGCTCCCTCTGCGTCCCAGAGCTTCCAGCAAGCAAGAAAAACCAATATAGCAAGCTGGACAGAAAAAATAGCAAACAAAAGTAACACAAGCAGAACTTAGCTTATGCAGGGCAGACAGGCCACAAGACGATCCAGGAGAGAGCAAGACCAATACTGGAACATTGACTGGAGGCAAGGAACAAAGAACTAGGTGGAGTTAAATAGAGCAGCACCTAAAGACTTAACCTCGTCACCTGAGGAAGGAAACTCAGAAGCCGCAGCCCCACTCACATCCACCAGAGGAAGCTCATAGACAGAACCAGCCGAAGTACCACTCATGACCACAGGAGGGAGCTTGACCACAGAATTCACAACAGTCCCCGTAGTATATGGACAATGATGATTCCAGAATTCGCGGCAGACTGTGCCCATCGCTGATTGGTCGATGCAACCTTTATGACATCATCGTCGCCATGGCAACCATTATGACATCATCGTCGCTGTGCCCGTCTCTGATTGGTCGAGGCCTGGCGGCTTCGACCAATCAGAGACGTGGGATTTCCAGGACAGACAGACGGAAAAACCCTTAGACAATTATATATATATATCTATATCTATATATCTATATAGATATAGATATAGATATAGATAGATATAGATATATATATATATATAGATGTTCTAGGTTCTTCAAAGTAGCCACCTTTTGCTTTGATGACTGCTTTGCACACTCTTGGCATTCTCTTAATGAGCTTCAAGAGGTAGTCACCGGAAATGGTCTTCCAACAATCTTGAAGGCGTTCCCAGAGATGCTTCGTACTTGTTGGCCCTTTTACTTTCACTCTGCGATCCAGCTCACCCCAAACCATCTCGATTGGGTTCAGGTCTGGTGATTGTGGAGGCCAGGTCATCTGGCGTAGCACTCCATCACTCTCCTTCTTGGTCAAATAGCTCTTACACAGCCTGGAGGTGTGTTTGGGGTCATTGTCCTGTTGAAAATTAAATGATGGTCCAACTAAACGCAAACCGGATGGAATAGCATCCCTCTGTAAGATGCTGTGGTAGCCATGCTGGTTCCGTATGCCTTCAATTTTGAATAAATCCCCAAAATTGTCACCAGCAAAGCACCCCCACACCATCACACCACCTCCTCCATGCTTCATGGTGGGAACCAGGCATGTAGAGTCCATTTGTTCACCTTTTCTGCGTCGCACAAAGACACAGTGGTTGGAACCAAGGATCTCAAATTTGGACTCATCAGACCAAAGCACAGATTTCCACTGGTCTAATGTCCATTCCGTGTGTTCTTTAGCCCAAACAAGTCTCTTCTGCTTGTTGCCTGTCCTTAGCAGTGGTTTCTTAGCAGCTATTTTACCATGAAGGCCTGCTGCACGAAGTCTCCTCTTAACAGTTGTTGTAGACATGTGTCTGCTTCTAGAACTCTGTGTGGCATTGACCTGGTCTCTAATCTAAGCTGCTGTTAACCTGCGATTTCTGAGGCTGGTGACTCGGATAAACTTATCCTCAGAAGCAGAGGTGACTCTTGGTCTTCCTTTCCTGGGGCGGTCCTCAAGTGAGCCAGTTTCTTTGTAGCGCTTGATGGTTTTTGCCACTGCACTTGGGGACACTTTCAAAGTTTTCCCAATTTTTCGGACTGACTGATCTTCATTTCTTAAAGTAATGATGGCCACTCGTTTTTATTTACTTAGCTGCTTTTTTCTTGCCATAATACAAATGCTAACAGTCTATTCAGTAGGACTATCAGCTGTGTATCCACCAGACTTCTGCACAACACAACTGATGGTCCCAACCACATTTATAAGGCAAGAAATCCCACTTATTAAACCTGACAGGGCACACCTGTGAAGTGAAAACCATTCCTGGTGACTACCTCTTGAAGCTCATCAAGAGGATGCCAAGAGTGTGCAAAGCAGTCATCAAGGCAAAAGGTGGCTAATTTGAAGAACCTAGAATATGACATATTTTCAGTTGTTTCACACTTTAAGTATATAATTCCACATGTGTTAATTCATAGTTTTGATGCATTCAGTGAGAATTTACTATTTTCATGGTCATGAAAATACAGAAAATTCTTTAAATGCGAAGTTGTGTCCAAACTTTTGTTCTGTACTGTATGTTTCATAAGTTAATAGTACATAATTAATAGTACCCAAGAAGAAAAGCAACTTGGTAATATATCTCATCATAGAAATTGGCTTCTTTCTCCTGTTGGGTTGATCGTTCATTCTCCATATATTGGTAAAATCTGCTTTGTGAAGACAGACTTTCATATTACTGAGATTGGAGATGATAGTCGGTCCTCATAAGATTCTGTGTAAGAAGGAGCTAGATTAAGAGGGGACTCAAACATTCTGCTGCAGGTTCTCCTGAAATTACAGTTACACTTTAACCAAATTTAAGAAAAGATAAGGTTGGACTCATCTTTACCACCAGACCTGCTGCACCCCCGACCTTCTGTCTGTTCCCCATTATCCCGTAGAATGTAAGTCAGTAAGGGCAGGGTCCTCTACTCTCTGTACCAGTCTCACTGTAAATTTGTTAACTGTAAACGATATCTATAATTTTTATGTAAAACTTTCTCACGTACAGCACCATGGAATTAATGGCGCTATATAATAATAATCTCTATCTCAAATGTCCATCAGCAAATGATGTGACTGTTTTATCAAATTAATGTACCGTATTAATATACACTCATTTTCTAATAAACTGTCTTAGAATTTTTCTCATATGAATGATCTTTGTTGGCTTTCTGCAGATGGTGATGGAGAGCGGAGAATGGTTGGTGGGAGGAGACCTACAAGTTCTCGACCGCATTTATTGGGGTGATGGATTAGATCAGTACAGACTTACACCAGCTGAACTGAAGCAAAAGTTTAAAGATCTCAATGCAGGTAAGTTTATTGTCTTATACCTTTTGTATTTTATACTATGCTAAGGAAAGAATAGAAACATGTTTAAAATTATAGAATTGTTATCCCTATAATTCTGAATGCAGCAATAAAATACGGTACATAAAAGCTTATATGATGCCTTTCTGGCTGAGGGACATTTATGATTTACCTCTTGTTAATCGTCATTTTATGCATACTTGGCCAGTTTAACACGCAAAACAAAAAGTTTCAAAGTTATTACAAGAAACGCATGATATGACCTAGAAATGGAATGATGAATGTTCTGTGGAATTCCAGATTTATAGAACTGTAGGACCTTTAACAATTAACATTGGGGACAGAGCAGGAGGATCTGGGGATGGCGGATGTACCGGGAAGGCTTGGGGACCCAACTTCTCTCTCCTCTGGTATGCTAGATCATTTTTTTTTCGGTGAATAACGGCGATCACGTGACAAGGGACGGTAAAAACCTATCCGAATCATGTTCTCCGGGGTCTCGGCTACCCCTTGTAGCCGAGATCCCAGAGATTTTCTGATGCTGGGGGGCGCGAAACACATATTTCTCAGCGCCGCTTTTTAAGAACCCTTAACTACTGCCGTTAAAAGGCATATTGGCGGTCGTTAAAGGGTTAAAAGGGGTTTCCAGTGTTTGAATATTGATAGCCCTAGCTTAGTACGAGACCTCAATATCAGATTGGTTAGAGTCCAATATCTGGCCACTCCACCGATCTGCTGTTATTTGCTCTGGCTGGATGTAAAAAGTTAACTGCACACTTCTGATAACGGTTTAGTGGCTGCCCCCAAGGTACTACACATCTGCTATTCACTCCAATAGAAAGCATTACCTGACAATGTCAAAAAGCTGATCGGTGGAGATTGTGGAAGTCAGACCCTCCCACACTGATCTGATAGCCTATATTAAAGATGGTGTGGTAGTTCACTCACATGGCGGCACACAGAGGTAGGAAAAAATGGGAACACTGTCTCTTTAAATCCTCGTTGGTTTATTGTAAGGCAGCATAAACCAACTCGGGAGGAAACCAAGCTCTGCCTTTTTGACTAAAACAGAACAAAACAACAAAAGAAAGCAAAATGCGGCAACATAGTGTGTGTGTTGCGGGTGGCACTCCGCTCTGGAGCAGCACAGATTTAGTCTGTGCCTGATGAGCCACAAAGCCTCTGGAGAGTCCTCTCTCCAGGCTAGCTGAACCCAGACTGCCTGTAGAGCTTTTTTATTTCAACCCAAGCCTGTAACTTCCCCATCATGTTATTGATCACATGATCATGACCTCATGCAGGTCCTGGCAAGTCGACCAGGGGAGATAAAGTGGGCCTTCTCCCACTCGCTCTATGAAGGTCCACATAAACTAGCCCTTTTTATGCAATGTAACCCTCACAACACGTAGTGTGCTGGACAAAAAATGCTCTGGTTTCAGATCACTGACGCCGTTAAGCGCAGTGACCCATATCTCCTCTCTATCACCTTATCAGTGACTCTGTCACAATGGCCATACACATTAGCTTTGAAACCATCATTTGGCTGACAACTATCTCTGCCAACTCCCCAATAAACGGTGTTACTTATGAGCGAGTCTCTACCAGAATCCTTTTCCATCTGACATAATTTATTTTGGATCAGGTGGGAGCCCCCATACATATTAGCTGGCCAACAATCTCTACAAAATTGGCACGTTTTGCTGATTTTTATGTAATATTGTTTAATTTTTCTGATTTCTATGGAGGCCTTAAATTTATTGGTAAGCTGTGCCAGCTGATGACCTGAAATCAGTAGTTTAAAATCAGGTTCACACATAGTGGCTGATTTATCAAACCATTTTCACCAGAATTCTAGAGTTAATTAGTGATGAGCGAGTATACTCGTTGCTCGGGTGGTTTCTGAGTATTTGTTTGTGTTCAGAGATTTAGTTTTCATCGCTGCAGTTGAATGATTTACAGCTACTAGCCAGGCTGAGTACATGTGGGGGTTGCCTTGTTGATAGGGAATCCCCACATGTAATCAAGCTGGCTAACAGATGTAAATCATTGAACTGCGGTAATGAAAACTTCCGAACGCTTACAAAAACTCGGAGACGACCCGAGCAGGCTCGGGAAAACCCGAGCAACGAGTATACTCGCTCATTACTAGAGTTAATGGTTTTAATTGCTGCAAAAGTTTTGAACAACTAATAGTAAATGTTTTATTTTACGTGGGCAGAACTTTACCAGAGTGTGCTTACCCATCAAATTCATCTTATTCATCTTTTATTTGTGTTTGCCAGCCTGGTATACATTTTCTGGTTTGTAAATTCTGCTTGTAAGAGAAAAAAAAAGATTTAATTTGTCGCTTCCTACTATCAGGGTTTCATTCCAAGTCTCCAAGGTTTATTAATCACAAACTCCAAAACACTTCTGAAGCTCAAATTTCATGAAACTTTGTGTTTTTCATGTGTTAGCATCCCAAACTAATTTACAGGAAAACTGAACAAAAAATTAGTTTTTTTAGTCTTATATATACTTTGTTCTGAAGTTTGAATTTAGCAGCTGTTTTCTAATAAGAGTACTTTGATAATGCACATTAGATGTCCCATGCAATGTTCAATTTCAAAACTATAGAAGTATTTCCCATTTTTGTATTTGTTTTTTTGTATTTTGTTTTTTTAGTTGGAGAAGCCACTTAAAAGTTAGCTAGTTTTCCATTAAAATACTACAATGCTAATGCGACAGGTGCAGTTATTGCAATCACGTTCTTGGACAAACCCTGAACCATCATGGGAAGAACTTATTAGGTATAACTTTTTATCATAATTTTAAGTAGCTACTCATCATCATAGAGTTACTAACCTTCGCCTTAAAGACAGTCTCAAAGCATCAATTCTTCTAGGTGCACTTGTACAAAGTCAGGGATTTTGTTTACACGTACGCCTTACTATAAGTCATACACTAGAATACGACTCAGCAGAAACATAAGGCACAAGGTCTCTCACAGGCAAACATTTCAAAGCAAACTGGGGTAAGATATGGTCAGTGTTGAGGACCTTTAGACACAGTGGTGGGTGAGGGGAAAGTTAGTGAGACAGATGAAAGATAAATGTTTACATCACTTCGAAATAAGATGTCCAGCAGTGCCATCATCTCAAAACTGGCAGCAAGTAGTGAGACCTAGCAAGTAGTGAGACCTAGGTGAAGTCTGGCCAGAAGTGGTCTTCCCGGAAAAATTGCTTCCAAAAACCTATTTTTTCAACATGGAAACAAGGACAAGCAACTTAACTATGCACGAAAACATATACAGTGGGGAAAATAAGTATTGTGATACACTGCTGATTTCGCAAGTTTTCCCACCTACAAAGAATGGAGAGGTCTGTTATTTTTATCGTAGGTACACTTCAACTGCGAGAGACAGAATCTTGAAAAAAAATCAATAAAATCACACAATATGAGTTTTACATATTTCATGCAATAAAATGCAATTTAATTAAGTATTGGATCACCTACCAACCAGCAAAAATTCTGTTAGTTTTTCTTAAGAAGCCTCCTACTCTGCACTCATTACCTATATTAATTGCACCTGTTGTTAACTATAAAAAAGACACCTGTTCACTGAGAGACTCCAATAAAATGCAGTTTAATTTTTTAAAAATCATACAATGTGATTTTTGTGGTTATTATTTTTAGATTCTGTCTCTCACAGTTGGTGTACCTATGATGAAAATTACCTCTCCATTTTTTGTAGGTGGGAAAACTTACAAAATCAGCAGTGTATCAAATACTTATTTTCCCCACTGTATACAGTGCCATGTGAAAGTATTCGGCTCCCTGAAACTTTTCAACCTTTTCCCACATATCATGCTTCAAACATAAGGATACCACATGTAAATTTTTGGTGAAGAATCAACAACAAGTGGAACACAATTGTGAAGTTGATCAAAATTTATTGGTTATTTAAAATTTTTGTGGAAAATCAAAAACTGAAAGTTGGGCGTGCAATATTATTCGGCCCCTTTAACTTAATACTTTTGTTGCGCCACCTTTTGCTGCGATTACAGCTGCAAGTCGCTTGGGGTATGTCTCTATCAGTCTTGTGCATCGAGAGACTGAAATTCTTGCCCATTCTTCCTTGGTAAACAGCTCAAGCTCAGTGAGTTTTGATGGAGATCGTTTGTGAACAGCAGTTTTCAGCTCTCTCCACAGGTTTTCTTCAAGAATGGTCCTGTATTTGGCTCCATCCTTCTTCCCATCAATTTTAACCATCTTCCCTTTCCATGCTGAAGAAAAGCAGGCCCAAACCATGATTCTGCCACCACCATGTTTGACAGTGGGGATGGTGTTTTCAGGGTGATGAGATGTTTTGCCTTTTTATGGATATCTTTGAGAAATGGCTTTCTTCTTGCCACTCTTCCATAAAGGCCAGAGTTGTGTAGTGTACAACTGATTGTTGTCCTATGGACAGACTGTCTCACCTCAGCTGTAGATCTCTGCAGTTCATCCAGAGCGATCATGGGCCTCTTGGGTGCATCTCTGATCAGTCTTCTCCTTGTTTGAGATGAAAGTTTAGAGGGACGGCCGGGCCTTGGTAGATTTGAAGTGGTATGATAGTCCTTCCATTTCAATATGATCGCTTGCACAGTGCTCCTTGGGATGTTTAAAGTTTTGGAAATCATTTTGTATCCAAATCTGGCTTTAAACTTCTCCACAACATTATCACGGATCTGCCTGTTGTGTTCCTTGGTCTTCATGATGCTCTCTGTGCTTCAAAGAGAACCCTGAGACTATCACAGAGCAGGTGCATTTACACGGAGACTTGATTACACACAGGTGGATTATATTTATCATTATTAGGCATTTAGGACAACATTGGATCATTCAGAGATCCACAATGAACTTCTGAAGGGGGTTGGCGGCACTGAAAGTAAATGGGCCGAATAATATTGCATGCAGAACTTTTTAGTTTTTGAATTTCCACAAAAATTTAAAGTAACCAATACATTTCATTCAACTTCACAATTGTGTTCCACTTGTTGTTGATTCTTCACCAAAAATTTACATTTGGCATCTTTATGTTTGAAGCATGATATGTGGAAAAAGGTTGAAAAGTTCCAGGGAGCCGAATACTTTAGCAAGGCACTGTATGTTTTTGTGCATAGTTGAGTTGATTGTCTTTGTTTCCCTGTTGAAGACAGGTTTTTGGCTGCAATTTTTCCAGGAAGACCACTTCTGGCCAGACTTCACCAAACAGTCGAGTGGTGTAGCTAGGTCTCACTACTTGCTGCTCTGTTTCCTCACTGTAACTTGGAAGCTGAAAACTGGATTAATGAGTGACATTTTTGAGTATTTGGCTGTAACAGAAGTTAGTTTATTTGCCGAACTGCTGGAGAATGGTACAATAATGAGTGTCAACAGTGAAGTGTTTGGCGCTGCATTTCAGCAAATGGAATTGGGGATTTGGTCAAGATTCTTGAGGTCCTCAATGCTGAGAAATACAGGCACTTATTTAAATATCATGCAATAACAGCAGAGAGCCGCCTGATTGGCTGCAATTGTATTCTGCAGCAGGACAACAACCCAAATATACAGCTAATGGCATTAATACCATAAGTAACAACAAGTAGTCCTGGAGGTGATGTGGCCTGCACAGAGCCCTTATCTCAACAGCGAGTCTGTGATTACATAAAGAGACAGTGATGTGAACATGCTGATACTCACAAATGTGTTTTGTTCTTTAAGATGTTTGGAGCAATCTCCCTGTCAAGTTCCCTCAAAACTGTGTGCAAGTGTACCCAGAAGAATGGATGCTGTTTTGAAGGCAGAGAGTGATCACATCACAGCAAACATTGACTTGATTTAGAGCTCTATTCTGTTCATTCACTTTTCATGTCGTTAACTGGTAAAATAGAATATTCAGCCTTCTAATTTTGAAAGCATTCTTGCTTTCCAGCATTTTTTCACACATGCCTAAAACTTTAGCACAAAACTGTAAACTTTTCTTGTAAAAAAATGAAAGTAAAAAGAACAAACACATTTTTGCTTTTCTGCCTTGGTATCGGATAACTATTTACTGCTTTTAGGATGTACCTTTTGTTGAGTATAAACCTTTTACTGTTAAGCTGTAAAGTTTTCAGAAGTGATATTGAACATGTGGTCTAATAAGAACATGTGTTGGTATGTGGTTTGCTTCTTAAACACTAACATTCTTCATCACTTACTTTGTTAGGCTAGCTGTCCGTTTTCATTGTTGGGCTGTCTGTCCATTTACCTTATCTTGTCAGTGTTTGAGTGACAGGTTTACATTTATATGCAATGCATATAGGACTGGAAATTACTTTTATAAGTACTGGTTCCAGAATATCCATGCTAAAATTAAGATGTATTGAAAATAATTTTACAATAGTAGCGGGTACTTAGCCCATACCTGGAATACTGGAAATCACCAAGTGTATCTGTGTCTTTATATTGAAGACTACGCCAGACTAGCAGATCAATCCTTACAGTTTCAAAATTTAGCCATGTTCAAGATTTGGTCAGTATTTTACGTCCGTATTTGTAAGCAAAAACCAGGAGTGGATGATAATACAGAAATGGTGCACACTTTTTTTTTCTCTGATTGTTACTCTTGTGATTTTGGTTTACAAATACTGATGTAAAATACTGACCGACTACTGATCGTGGCCTTAGAGTAATTTTGGGATTTAGATCTGGGGAGTTTCCTGGCCAAAATTACATTCACTGAGCCACTTAATTAACAGTTTTCTCTTGTGACACCATGCAGAATCATTCTGGAAAAAGCTTCGTTCATTACCAGATTGCTTCTAGATTGTTGCTCTTGGAAGTTGTTTAGATCCTTACTCAGGTCAGTGCTCTTAGACAAAATTGTGGGTGAGCCCCCTCCCTTGGGTGAAAAGCCGCCCCGCATATGAATGGCCTCAGGATGCTTTACTGTTCATGAGTGGCCCTTTTCTTCTCCAACAATCATTCTTTGATGTCCAAAATAATCTAAAGGGGACTTCATCTGAGAAAGTAACTTTACCTCAGTCCTCTGTAGTCCAATCCATTTTCTTTCTACTGAGTGTCATTCTGCCCTTGATGTTTTTCTTGAAGAGAAGTGTTTGCTTTGCTGCCCTTCTTGACACCTGGCCTGCCTCCAAAAGACTTAGCCTCACTTTGCTTGGAGAGGCATGAACAGCTGTTTACTGCTATTCTGCACTGGTGTTAAACCGATCCCATAGCTGAATCCTGTTTAGGACATGATCCTGGCATTTGCTGGACATTCATGTGTGCTCTTCTGTAAAACAATTAAACCTTTCCCCAACTCTCCTTGGATCCTGAATGCCTTTGTATATTGCATTGATTTTCTATGGTATGCAATGACTTTCCCCAACTATCCCTGGATCCTGAATGTCTCTGTATATTGCATTGATTTTCTATGGTATCACTGACTTTCCCCAACCCTCCCTGGATCCTGAATGTCTCTGTTTATTGCATTGATTTTCTATGGTTTCCCTGGCATCTGAGTGTCTGTGTGCAGCGCATATAATCTTTTTCTGGTATGCTTTCCTTTCTTACCTATCATCTTGTTTCCATGACCTGTTTCATGTCTCTCATTATGTTATTCTGGCATATCTTTGAGTGGTCACTGCAGCCTCTCCCTCTCTTTATGACCTTTGCTTAACTCTCTACATCTGGTCTCGCCATACCTACCTACCTCCTCATTCACATCTGATTGCCCTTAGCTGGGGATATATTCAGATCCAGGAGTCTGATCAAGACTTTAGTCTGATCCATGTATCTTTCAAATTACAGATTTATAATTACTATACTTTGAGTTAGACTTGAATTGGACTAGAATTTGACAGTAAGGTAACAGAATATCAAACCACTACCATGTTTCAGTTTCTTTTCTCTTTCACACCTAAACTACTCTTATTTTCCCTACCTCCTGTAATCCCCCCACTTAGTAAGGAATTAGTAATGTCACCCTCCATCCTCCCCAGCCATCTCACCATCTCTTCACAGCTGTTCCTCCACATACAGTACAGTCCTTTTTCTCCAGACACACACGGCCCCATCATGTCCTATCCTGCTCTCACCATCTAACGCTCTATCTGCTAATCCTCATCGCTAAACATATATACCAGACCGCACATGCACCACAAATTAGTACACCAAGGGTGCCAGGATGTATGTCAGTGGTTCAGTGCAGAAAAGACAACAAGAAATCCTATGAAGAGACAGCACTACAAGAACCAAATTACAGTATAATACCAAAATCTTTATTTAAGTATCCAATAAAATCACATCATGCATATAATTAGGGATAACAGATGATGACAAAGATTCACCAAAAAGTGGCAACACAATGCCCATCAGGTACATAATATCTCAGCAAAGTGCAGTAAATTTTAGCCACATATTTACTCCCAAAAGTGCAAGTGCATTGTGCAAATAGAACAATAACCAATTGGGTTCGTATGGTGTAGGAGCATAAAGTGCAATATTCACCCAAACATGGAAGTCATATCAGTGATTGAGAGTTAAATCAATATATGGAGCAAATTTGGGCTAACCAGTAAACATTACTTGGGGAATCGCGCTGCCACTTGCCCCAACGCACGTTTCGGTGTAGTGCCTTCTTCCTCATCGCTGGTGACGTATCCCCAAATCCTGGCCCTCCTCAACACATCCCCACACTCATTTCTAACCCCCTGCCACAATCCTCTACACGTTTTCCCAACCATGATAACCTCATATCCATTCATCCAGCCCCCACTCCCCCTACCTGGAGCACTATTTAACGCACGTTCCGGCTGCAACAAACTGCCATTTATGATGACCTCTTCATCACTAACACACTCTCCTTCCTCAGCATCACTGAAACCTGGCACACCCCCTCTGACTCAGCCTCTCCAGCTGCTCTTTCCTGTGGCGGATTCCACCTCTCTCACACCCCTCACCACAGCAACAAACGTGGTGGGGGAGTTGGCTTGCTCCTGTCCACCACCACCTCCGTTACTCCAATCCCAGTACTACCCTCTGCTATGCTTCCCTCGTTTGAGGTGCTCTCCGTCCGCATCTATACCCCCTCCAACCTCCAGCTGGCAGTCATCTACCGCCCCCCAGAACTAGCCATCTCCACCTTTCTCGACCACTTCACCATTTGGCTGCTTCATTTCCTCACTGCTGACATCCCCACTATCATCATGGGTGACTTTAATATCCCCATTGACACTTCCATCTCAGCTGCCTCTAAACTTTTATCGCTTACTGCCTCCTTCCGCCTCACTCAATGGTCTTCTGGGGCCTCTCACAAAGATGGTCACACACTAGACCTTATCTTTACCCGATTCTGTTCCCTTACTAATCTCACTAACTCACCCTTCCCCCTGTCTGACCACAACCTACTGACATTCTCTTCCCTCTCCTAGTACGCAACACCCACTCCACAAACTCACCCTCGCACAAATCTCAAACACCTCAATTTACAATCATTCTCTGAGTCCCTTCTCCCTCTTACAGACATAGCTTCCCTTCATGACACAGATGCTGCTGCAACATTTTATAACACCGTAATAACAGCTACACTCGATTCGGCTGCCCCCCTCATGCATAGCAAAACTTGTACGATAAACAGACTGCCCTGACTGACCAGCCTGACCAAAGAACTGAGACTGGCTTCCAGGGTCGCTGAGCGGAGATGGAAGAGATCCCACTCTGCCGAGCACTTCATCACATACAAGCAGTCCCTCGCCAGCTTCAAGTCCACGCTCACTGCCGCAAAACAAACTTATTTTTCATCTCTCATATCCTCCTTGTCTCACAACCCTAAACAGCTTTTCAACACTTTCAATTCTCTACCCTGTCCCCCAGCACCTCCTCCCTCCCCCCTCATTTCTGCTGAAGACTTTGCCTCTTTCTTTAAATTCTTCAAAGAATCCCATGGTTTACAATATCATCTCTACGCCGATGACACGCAGATCTACCTATCTGGACCTGATCTCACATCCTTGCTCACCAAAATCCCACACTGTCTGCTTTCTCGGCCTTCTTTTCTGCTCGCTTTCTAAAACTGAACATGGACAAAACAGAATTCATCATCTTTCCCCCATCTCACTCTGCCCCTCCACCAGACCTATCCGTCAATGTCAATGGCTGCTCACTTTCCCCAGTCCCGCATGTTCGGTGCCTCCAGGTGATCCTCGATTCTGCCCTCTCTTTCAAGCCATATATCCAAGCCCTTGTCTCCTCCTGTCATCTCAAACTCAAAAATATTTCTCGGATCTGTGCATTCCTCGACAAGGAAACCACAAAAACACTAGTGCACGCCCTTATCATCTCCCGCCTTGACTACTGCAACCTCCTACTCTCTGTCCTCCCCTCTAGCCCTCTGGCACCACTCCAATCCATCCTACACTCTGCTGCCCGACTAATCTATCTGTCTCCCCGCTATTCCCCAGCCTCTCCCCTATGCCAAGCCCTTCATTGGCTTCCTATCGTCAAGAGGCTACAGTTCAAAACCCTTACTATGACATACAAAGCCATCCACAACCAGTCTCCTCCATACATCTGCAACATGGTCTCCCGGCAGTTACCTACACGCAACCTTCGATCCTCACAAGATGTCCTTCTCTACTCCCCTCTCATCTCTTCATCCCACAACCACATCCAAGACTTCTCCCGTGCTTCCCCCATACTCTGGAACTCTCTTCCCCAACACATCAGACTCTCACCTACCATAGAAACCTTCAAAAAGAACCTGAAGACTCACCTCTTCCGACAAGCCTACAGCCTGCAGTGATCCTCAACCTACTGAACCACCGCTCGAACAGCTCTACCCTCTCCTAGCGTATCCTCACCCATCCCCTGCAGACTGTGAGCCCTCGTGGGCAGGGTCCTCCCTCCTTCTGTACCTGTTAGTGCCTTGTTTTTTGCTCATCTTTGTTGTATTTGTCTATATTTGCCCCCCTTTTCACATGACACCAAAAAAATCCTTCGATCCTGCTGTCAAAAAAACCTTCCGGGAAGAAAAGAAAAACTACAATCTACACCAAAGAAGGAAAACATTCACAAGTGCGGGTTAAAAAAATAAATTTTTATTAATACACAATATCAAAATACATAATCATGTTCAAAATAATATAATAACAATGTACACATGGGACACTTGGAAATAGCAGAGCAGCATGCAGACAACAAACTGAAAAAATTGACTGCTATCAAAGGGGTATGTTGTGTAAAAGTTTTTTTCTTTTAATATATAATATATCATATAAATGCTATTAAACCTAAAGTGCTAGTGCAAAATATATATGTGTGTGTAACAAAAAAATAAAATTAAATATACGAGACTCTCACAGCATATCCCTTTGCAAAGGCAGAAACAAAGATATATATAAAGTGCAATGTCACATGTTCCAGTCCAAAGGTCCTGTGGATGTTGTCAAAACATGAATAATACAAGACAGCAAGTCAAATTAAGCACTGCATATTTACCTCTAGAGTATAGGTATCCAGGTGCCCACCACACCCGACATACGTTTCGCTCTGAGAGCTTCGTCCAAGGGTGATGGGCAGCTGGTAAATTAGCTATTTAACCTATCATTGGCGCATGAGACAGAGGCAAACCAGACTCTGTTGATTAATCACCTAAGCGCAAATGAAAACTACATTACCCAGAGGGGCTGCATTGATCACATGGTGCAGTCACATGTCCGTAGTCTAGTGTGAGAACACGGTCTCATTCACACCAAACACATACACCCACATGTAAACCGCATCTCTCAGATGGATAAGAAGTGGAAATATACCGCACGCAGTGATCACTGCGTGCGGTATATTTCCTCCTGGAGCAGGGTCGCTGCTGTAGGAGGCAAGAGTGGAGCGTTGTGCAGACTGGGATGAGGGGGTGTTCAGATCAGCACTGAGATCTCATCTCCTGAGATCTTGGTGCCGAGATCTCTATCTACGCATGCGCCGCCCCCAGCAGCCATTGTCCCGGAGTCCACCGATAGTAAACCATGTGCGGGGGTTCTGGGCTTTCATAAAATGTCGC
This sequence comes from Ranitomeya imitator, assembly GCF_032444005.1. Lineage (NCBI taxonomy): Eukaryota > Metazoa > Chordata > Amphibia > Anura > Dendrobatidae > Ranitomeya > Ranitomeya imitator. Next base: position 955,898,343 of record NC_091282.1, on the reverse strand, counting down.
ACATCCGAACATCCCCTCATCCCAGCCTTTAGCAATGCTCCACTCTTGCCTCCTCCAGCAACAACTCTAGGACCCCGCTTCACCACAGCCACCACAGTAAGCAATAAGACGCAATTTTATTTTTAAAAAAGTGTTTGTTTTTTTCTCTAATAACACCCCACGACCGCACACAGGAGGATGTCATCTCATCCTAATAGGGACAGGAAACTCGAAAGAGGAAGAAATCATGTAGCCCCTCCTACCTCCTTACCCCAGTGTTTTTCCTTGCCCTATAGGGATGAAGAGGTCATCGTGGGTGTTCTGTGCTGGTGGCAGACACCGTAAAATTTATCCCAGCTGGGCAGCAGGAGTTCGGTCAGCTTACCCTCCCTCTCCGTAATGCTGCTCCTGTCTCCTCTGGACTCAGGACGTTTTCCCCCCAGTCTGCGCCTTCGGGTAAGGTGTGAGGAAGTTTTCGGGCAGGAGACCTCTCTGAGCTCTCCAGGCCCATCTCCTCCCCCTGCTCCTGGTGGCAGATCGCTGTGACATGACGCCGGCCAGTATGGGAGTTTGTCACTTCCGGTTTTGCTTTCCATCATGGATTGCAGTGTGAAATTTGAATGCAGAACCCAGGCTGATTCCACCATTCGGGAAGAGCCGGGGAGGAGACTCTCAGGTTGGAGAAAGGTGCTGGTCCAGTCGCACTATTAAAGGAGCCCCGGACAGAAGATCAAGTGAGGTTGGACAAACTGTGCTATCATGGTGTCTGATCCTTCCCGCTCTGCATCTGTGGAGCCCAGCGCTATTCCGATCCCTGTGAGTATTCAGGCATTTGGGTGCAGGTATGGATACTGAGTCATTTCTACCTTCTCTCCTTTAGGGGGACAAGGATCCTGCACCCATGAGCAAATTCAAAGTCACTAGCCAAAAATGTGCGTTATGTGGCAAAAGACTCTCCTCACATGGCAAACCCCTATGTCAGAAGTGTATAGAGAAAGTTCTGAAGGAGGAACAGCCCTCCTTAAGAGAGGACATCAAAGGCATTGTACGTCAGGAGATACAAGCTTCCGTGGCATCCTTCTCCCTGCTAATACCAGCCCCTAGTGCTCCTCCAGTGGCAAAGAAGACAAAAATACAGCAGGAAGAGGATTTGGACTCCCAGGAGTCTATGCAGGAAGAGTTTCAGGAAGAAGGTGAAATGATTTCTGACCCAGATTCACAGGAGAAGAGGTATTACTTTTCTGCAGTGAACATGGAGGAGCTAATCACAGCGGTGAGAAGAACCATAGAAATGGAGGAAGAAAGACCAGCGGGTACGGTGCAATAAGGGATGTTCGGAGGCCTCCAATCCAAAAAGAAATTATTCTTCCCAATACACAACGGGGAGCTGGTGCTGGAAGAGTGGGAGACTCCAGAGAAGAGACTGAGTACTCCTTCAGAGTTAAAAGATTTAATACTTAAGTGAAAAATAACATTCTTCGGCTTTGACAGGAGTAGGTGAGGGAGCGGGGAGTGAAGAGACTGGACGACGGCCATTTCGCGCACCAGCGCTTCCACGTCGTCCAGTCTCTTCACTCCTCGCTCCCTCACCTACTCCTGTCAAAGCCGAAGAATGTTATTTTTCACTTAAGTATTAAATAAAGGACACGTTTCTAGCTGAAGAAATCGGGTGAGTGCCACATTTCTTTTCTCCGTTTTGTATGCTATATGGATTGTGGATTTCCTATGTGGAGCACCACCCTTTTCAGCAGTGAGCCCAGAGTGTCCGATCCGTAGAAGATCTAATTGCTATAGACGGGGGAATCTTACAGCATTCAGTGCCGGTAATACCCACTATTCTTTGCAGTTTGACCCTCTCCCCAGTGGTCATTCGATTATTTCCTGTCCTATGGATTGGGGATAATTTACTGTATTGGTAATAACCCATTATTTATTGAGGAACAATTAAAGCTGAGTGCACGCGTTGCAGAATTTCCGCGGCAATTCCGCAACTCCTGCCGCAGGTATATCACATGCGAAATTTGCATGTGTATTCTCGATAAACACTAGCATTTTTATCTTGCAAAATGCTAGCGTTTTCCAAGCGATCTGTAGCATCGCTTAGAAAACTGATGGACAGGTTGGTTACACTTGTCAAACATAGTGTTTGACAGGTGTGACCAACTTTTTACTATTGATGCTGGCTATGCAGCATCAATAGTAAAACGATAGAACGTTAAAAATAATTAAAAAAAAAATTAAAAATCATGATATTCTCACCTTCCGGCGTCCCCGGCAGCAGGGCCGGACTGGGACTAAAATTCAGCCCTGGCATTTGAAGTTACACAGGCCCACTTGTCACATGGTGACTGTATAATATCTTTGTACACTTGTAGGCAGGGCCGGTTTTAGGCAAAGTGGGGCCCTAGGCAAAGTTTAAAATGGGGCCCAAAATGCTAACATATTGCACATCACACAAAAGCATTTCGGTTGTATTTACAAGCGCTGAGCTCAGGCCGCTAAATGAGTTTGATCGACAATACTGAAGTTGTCCAACACTTGTTTCCCGGCCTCTTTCCACCGTCTGAGATAGAATGATGGGACAGAACGATCACTAAGAGATCACTAACCGATCCCCATACAGTATCATGTTATCAGCAGCACATCTACAGTTTACAGCAGCAATTTGCTGCTGAGAACAATGATTTTTGTTCCGGCAAAAACAATCTGAATATGCAGCATTTTACTTGTTTAGTAAAATACACCCCACAGTCCTCCATATATTATAATACACTCCCTATAGTCCTCCATATATTAAAATACACTGCTCAGTCCTCCATATAGCATAATAAACTTCTCATAGTGCTCCATATAGTATAATGCACCGCCATAGTCATCCATGTAGTACAATTCACTTCCCATAGTATAATGCACCCCATAGTTCTTCATATAGTATAACGTATTCCCCATAGTCCTCGATACAGTATAATGCAGCCCACATATAGTATAATGTAGCCACCACCCTACAGAATATAATGCGGCAACCACAGAGTATAATGCAGCCACCCCAGAGTATAATTCAACCACCCCACAGAGTATAATGTAACCCCATAGAATATAATACAGCCCTCCTCCCCATAATATAGTATATAACCCAACCTCCCCCATAGAATATAATATACCCGCACAACAGTATATACCACAGCCACATAGTACATAACATGGCCTCCCCATAGAAGATAATATACTCCCCATAGTATATAGCACAGCCCGCTTAATAGATAACACAGCCCACAGAGCAGTATACAGCACAGCCCAAAAAGTAGTATATCCAGCACAGCCCGCACAGTGGTATATCCAGCACAGCCCGCACAGTGGTATATCCAGCACAGCCCGCACAGTGGTATATCCAGCACAACCCGCACAGTGGTATATCCAGCACAGCCCGCACAGTGGTATATCCAGCACAGCCCGCACAGTGGTATATCCAGCACAGCCCGCACAGTGGTATATCCAGCACAGCCCGCACAGTGGTATATCCAGCACAGCCCACATCTCTCCTCCTCCCTCCGAGAATGTCCCCACAGTCCAGCAAAAAAAAAAAAAAAAACCACTCTCCTCACCTTTCCTCGTGCCCCGCGTTGCTTCCTGCTCCTGTCTTAGCGGCTGCAGTCTGCCCGGGACACAGCAGGTGCGCGATGATATGACGTCATCGCGCACCCGCAGTGTCAGAGGCAGAGCGGGGAATGATGGGAGAGGGAGCATCTGTAGACGCTCTCTCCTCCATCATTGCATTCAACTGTACCGGCGTCATAGACGCCGGTATAGTTGAATGCGAAGGCAGGGGGGTGAGTCGGCGGAGGCGGATCGAGCGGCCCACGACTGGCACTGGCCCTTCTGGCATTTGCCAGAAGTGCCCAATGGCCAGTCCGGCCCTGCCCGGCAGTCTTCCCGCCCCTCGTGATGCTCCGGTCCCAATATTGCACTGCGGCAATGACCTCAGATGACGTAGCGGTCTCGCTAAGGTCATTTTCGTAATGCATTATTGGGAACGGAAGCTTCGCGAGGAGCGGGTGAAAATATCATGATTTTTTATTTTAATTTTTTTTTTTTTTAGCAATTATATGGTTCCCAGGGCCTGGAGGAGAGTCTCCTCTCCTCCACCCTGGGTACCAACCGCACATGATCCACTTACCTTCTGCATGGTGGGCATAGCCACATACGAAAAGTAAGCGGATCAATGCATTCCTATGTGTGCGGTATCCCCGCGATTCCGCACAAAGAATGAACATGCTGCGTTTTTTTCCAGAATGCGATGCCGCCGCAGAAAAAAAGCAACATGTGCACAAAAATTGCGGATTGCTTTCTAATAATAGGATGCTTAATGTATGCGTTTATAGGCAGTTTTATCGCATTTTTATAGTGAAAAAACACAAAAAAAAGCAAAAATCCTGAACGTGTGCACACAGCCTAATAGGTAAAGTATAGCACAGTGGAATCCTCTATATACAAAGGTGTTCTCCTAAGGCTATGTGACTCACAGATGTTCTTAGTAGCATGGCTTCTGAAAGAGGATATCTCTGTATGGTTTGGCGCCATGCGGTGACACAGTTCTTAGTACAGAGCCATAGTGACTGTGTGTGCTGCTGTACAATCTGTGTCCATGGCAAGTCTGTTATCAAGCTTAGCCATTTCTCTTCACTTTCCCTTTAAAAAATAATAAATAAAATACTGAATGAACTTCATAAGGCTGTTAACAAATTGAATATTTAATACTGACATACCAATATTGATAACCATTTTTCTATTAGGAGATAATCCACCTTACTTTGCCTATGCCCTATGTACATTTTTGCAATACATTGGTATGGTGGCTATAATACGTTTTGCCCCAATATGATTAACAAGATTTTACTCTATGGAGAAATGTATACTACTTTTGCTTGGACAAAGTAATGCTTTAATGATGTATGGTCATTTTAGACCTCTTAAAACCATCTTAATCTCAAATATTACTTAACCCTCTTTTCCGGCAGTGAATTCTTCATCATATTTCCTTGTGTTTTAAATCTTTTTTTTTTCCTTTTTTTTAGTGCATGTTTGATTAAGCATCCTTTTTTTGTTTGTTTAATTTAACCATCTACAGTGGGGCAAAAAAGTATTTAGTCAGTCAGCAATAGTGCAAGTTCCACCACTTAAAAAGATGAGAGGCGTCTGTAATTTACATCATAGGTAGACCTCAACTATGGGAGACAAACTGAGAAAAAAAAATCCAGAAAATCACATTGTCTGTTTTTTTTAACATTTTATTTGCATATTATGGTGGAAAATAAGTATTTGGTCAGAAACAAAATTTCATCTCAATACTTTGTAATATATCCTTTGTTGGCAATGACAGAGGTCAAACGTTTTCTGTAAGTCTTCACAAGGTTGCCACACACTGTTGTTGGTATGTTGGCCCATTCCTCCATGCAGATCTCCTCTAGAGCAGTGATGTTTTTGGCTTTTCGCTTGGCAACACGGACTTTCAACTCCCTCCAAAGGTTTTCTATAGGGTTGAGATCTGGAGACTGGCTAGGCCACTCCAGGACCTTGAAATGCTTCTTATGAAGCCACTCCTTCGTTGCCCTGGCGGTGTGCTTTGGATCATTGTCATGTTGAAAGACCCAGCCACGTTTCATCTTCAATGCCCTTGCTGATGGAAGGAGGTTTGCACTCAAAATCTCACAATACATGGCCCCATTCATTCTTTCATGTACCCGGATCAGTCGTCCAGGCCCCTTTGCAGAGAAACAGCCCCAAAGCATGATGTTTCCACCACCATGCTTTACAGTAGGTATGGTGTTTGATGGATGCAACTCAGTATTCTTTTTCCTCCAAACACGACAAGTTGTGTTTCTACCAAACAGTTCCAGTTTGGTTTCATCAGACCATAGGACATTCTCCCAAAACTCCTCTGGATCATCCAAATGCTCTCTAGCAAACTTCAGACGGGCCTGGACATGTACTGGCTTAAGCAGTGGGACACGTCTGGCACTGCAGGATCTGAGTCCATGGTGGCGTAGTGTGTTACTTATGGTAGGCCTTGTTACATTGGTCCCAGCTCTCTGCAGTTCATTCACTAGGTCCCCCCGCGTGGTTCTGGGATTTTTGCTCACCGTTCTTGTGATCATTCTGACCCCACGGGGTGGGATTTTGCGTGGAGCCCCAGATCGAGGGAGATTATCAGTGGTCTTGTATGTCTTCCATTTTCTAATTATTGCTCCCACTGTTGATTTCTTCACTCCAAGCTGGTTGGCTATTGCAGATTCAGTCTTCCCAGCCTGGTGCAGGGCTACAATTTTGTTTCTGGTGTCCTTTGACAGCTCTTTGGTCTTCACCATAGTGGAGTTTGGAGTCACACTGTTTGAGGGTATGCACAGCTGTCTTTTTATACTGATAACAAGTTTAAACAGGTGCCATTACTACAGGTAATGAGTGGAGGAAAGAGGAGACTCTTAAAGAAGAAGTTACAGGTCTGCGAGAGCCAGAAATCTTGATTGATTGTTTCTGACCAAATACTTATTTTCCACCATAATATGCAAAAAAAATGATAAAAAAACAGACAATGTGATTTTCTGGATTTTTTTTTCTCAGTTTGTCTCCCATAGTTGAGGTCTACCTATGATGTAAATTACAGACGCCTCTCATCTTTTTAAGTGGTGGAACTTGCACTATTGCTGACTGACTAAATACTTTTTTTCCCCACTGTATGTTCTTGTACAAATGCCGCATTGTCCTTTTTTCTTTTTTTTTTTTCTTGTTTTGCATTCATATATATGTAATGCTTTACGAATATTGGAAATGTTCCTTTTGATAGAATGAAATATCATATATATGTTCTGCCTTATATTGTAGATTGTAACCTCTCACGAGCAGGGTCGTCTTATTTTGCTTTAATTATTGTATTGCTAACGTTGTTACTTATGACTGTTGTGTTTGAAACTGTTAAGCTGTCAAGCGCTGCGGAATATGTTGGCGCTATATAAATAAAGATTATTGTTATTATTGTATATCCTTCAATTAATCTCTTTCTAATTTAAAATAAAAATAGCAGACCTTGAATTATACTATAATTTAGTAGCAGACTGTTATATGATAGCTTAGCTTATTGTAGCTTTACGAGGCTAAATGGTAAAAGGCTCCTTTCTGACCATGCTCCCAATATAGATCCCTATGGACTTACATCTCTATGGCTGACTCTGAACTCTCACGTGTAACGCATAGTAATGCAAATTGTAAAGTAAATTTGAGAAGTGCTTTCATGTGAAGAACATCTACTGAGGGTGACTTCTCTTAGTGTTCGGAGACTTACTGTATTACTTTCTAACCATAATAATAAATTACACAGCCGGTACAAATAATTTCTTGTCCTCCTAGTTTAAGAATGGGCCACAACCACCCAAATGAAACACATTTTTTGCATTACGATCAGCCTCTACCTGCATATCAAAAAAATGGTCTTATATTCTTCAGAATTGACAGTGTTTCCAAGTTGGCTGGAAATCAAACCCATAATACAAAGAAACATATTTTCTCATGTCTCTTGGACAGGAGTCAAGAGTTATCAAAGTGTTTCACATGAGTAAATAATCCACCCCATTTCTCAGTGAATTGCAGTTTGGCACCTTTTTGCATGACTGAATATTTCTTTGCAGCATAGCCGTATCCTCCAGGGTGAAGATTTGGCTGGTCTACAATTATGAAGAGGATTTTCCTGTTCAGGAGTGCCTTAAGCATTCTGGCTTTGTTATACTACACCTTTCTGTATTGTGGTCTACATTTCAGCAGAGGCAGGTTTGTGTTATGTCAATTGTTGGGCTCGGTGCAGGACAGGTTTTTGGACCTACAGCTCAAGTTTATAAGTGTAGATTTTGCCTAATTGTATTGCTATTCAGTGTAGCATTGGTTTACTAAAACAGCTAAATGATTGGTCACAAATAGTATTGCTCTTGACAAACATTACCAAGACCACAAGGTGGGCTACAGTGACTTTGGTATAGTCTAGTGTTAAATAAGGAAGTATACCTGGTAATATAGAGTTTTCTCAGTCACTTCTTTGGGCGACACCGGAACGGTGGATTACATGCTGCCATCTGATGGCTAACACTAAGAACACATATTAGAAAAAAGCTGCCTCCTTCAAAATTGATTAACCCCTCTGTGACCTTGGACGTACTATCCCGTCGAGGTGCCCTGGGCCTATCTGACCCTTGACGGGATAGTACGTCCTGCCCTTTAATGCGATACCGCGACTTAAGTCGCGGTGATCGCATTAAAATTCCGACGCCATCTCACCTGGGGGGAGATGGCCTCGGCATCCAGGGCATTGTCGCCGCCCACCCGCCCTCTTGATCGCTGTGATTGGCTGTTCAATTCTGAACAGCCAATCACAGCCATTCTCATTGTTTCAGCCAATCGGAGCGGCTGAAACAATGAGGTCACAGGCTAGGATCGAGTACCGATGTACTCGATCCTAGGTCCGGTGCCTGGCAACGCCAGGCACCGGCAAGAACACCCCGGATTGGCGCGATCGCCGATCGCATCGATCGCGCCAATCGCAGGGCACCGCGCGGTATTACCGCGCTGTGCCCTGCCGGAACCTGCGTGGATCGGTGCTCTAATAGCACCGATCCTAGGATAGGACACAGTGCAGGGCCTGCAGGAGCCGATTGGCGCGATCAATGTCATCGTCGATCGCGCCAATCACAGGGCGCAGCGGCGATCACGCTGTGACCGCTCTGTGCCCTGCAGGTGACCTGGCTGTGACCTGCCTAGGATGGCGCGAACAGATCCGATCCTAGGCAGGTCACAGCCAGGTCACCAGGAAAGCTCTGATTGGTGGGATCGATGTTATGGTCGATCCCACCAATGACAGGTCACAGCAGCAGCATGACCGCTCTGTGACCTGTCTGTGTCACCTGCCTGACCTGTGTATGACCGCTCTGCAGGGTCCTCATTCTAGCTGAGGATTCCTACAGAGCGGTCATACTGCTGGATCTCCCTGCTGGATTTTGTGCCTGGATCTCCCTGCCGTGTTGGGTATTGTGGTGCCACAGCAGCCTGTAGCACCACAATCCCTGCTAAAGAAAGAAGACAACTAAACGTAAGTTTTATCCCTGATCCCTGCCCAATCCCCGTTCATCCACCCCAATCCCCGTTCATCCACCCCAATCCCCGTTCATCCACCCCAATCCCCCCTTCCCCCTCTTTTTACCCCCTCCACCCCCATTTGTGCCGCCTCCGTGCGCACATTTAGTAGCCGCCGAGCGTTGATTGGTGACGCAGTTCACCGATCAACGCTCGCTTTTTTTCCCTCGCCCCCGTTGCGCCAACTCCGTACACACATTCCGCAGCCGCCAAAGTTTGATAAGTGACGCAGTTCACTTATCAGAGTTTGTGCCTGCCGTTTTCCTTTTTTTTTTTTTCACCCCCCTTTTGCGCCACCTGACTACAACCGTACGTTTTGATCACTGATCCCTGCCCAATCCCCACTTCCACCCCCATCTCCCTTCCCCCTCTTTTTACCCCCCTTTGCACCTCCTTCCGTGCGCCCATTTAACAGCCGCCGAACGTTGATTGGTGACGCAGTTCACCGATCAACGCTCGCGCTCGCTTTTTTTCCCTCACCCCCGTTGCGCCAACTCCGTACACACATTCCGCAGCCGCCAAAGTTTGATAAGTGACGCAGTTCACTTATCAGAGTTTGTGCCTGCCGTTTTCCTTTTTTTTTTTTTCACCCCCCTTTTGCGCCACCTGACTACAACCGTACGTTTTGATCACTGATCCCTGCCCAATCCCCACTTCCACCCCCATCTCCCTTCCCCCTCTTTTTACCCCCCTTTGCACCTCCTTCCGTGCGCCCATTTAACAGCCGCCGAGCGTTGATTGGTGACGCAGTTCACCGATCAACTCTCGCGCTCGCTTTTTTCCCTTCAGCCTTTTTGCGCAACCTCCGTACACACATCCCGCAGCCGCCAAACTTTGATAAGTGACGCAGTTCTCTTATCAGAGTTTGTGCCTGCCTTTTTTTTTTTTACAGGTTTTTCTTCTCCTTTTAGCATTTTCTTTTCAGATAAGTTTGCACAAATCACTATCCCCCCACACATACACATACAGTTATCAATAAAGTGCACCCAATCACCATATTCACACAAAAATGTCCCGTTCGTCCCAACAGCGCTATTCATTGGAGGAGGCATATGCTTTCCTTGCCTCCGACACTGATAGCGAGGGAGAGGATCCCACTTTTCTTCACTTTTCTGATTCTTCATCCTCTTCCTCCTCCTCCTCCTCTTCCTCCTCGGGTCCTGCGGAACCACCACGCAGACGCCCCAGGACAGAAGATGAGGCAGCCCCCACCACTCCTGAACCAGCGCTCCCCACTGCGGAACCCACATGGACCTCGCCCCCCGAAAATTACGAGCCACTGATTCCTGATTTTGTGGCAGAATCAGGAATCAAGTTTGACACCACGGGCCTCACAGAAACAGACTTTTTCAAAGTCTTTTTCTCTGAGGATTTTATTAACCTCATGGTGGAGCAAACTAATTTGTATGCTCGTCAATTTTTGGAGCAAAACCCCGGTACATCATTTTCCAACTGGTCTCCTGTAGACGCAGTTGAAATGATGCAGTTTTGGGGCCTGGTCCTCCACATGGGGATCGTGAAGAAGCCAGAAATGCGGCAATATTGGAGTGTAGATGTTTTATATAACACTCCAGTATTCCGAATGGCCATGGTTCGGGGACGTTTTGAGGCCATCCATAAATTCCTGCATTATTCCGATAATGCAGAGTGTCCCGCACGAGATGACCCCAACTTTGACCGTCTGTTCAAAGTTCGGCCGGTCATCGAACACTTCAACAAAAAGTTTTCTGAAGTGTACGTGCCCAAAAGGGACATCTGCGTGGATGAGTCCTTGGTCCATTTTAAGGGGCGGCTCGGATTCCGTCAATACCTGCCCAACAAAAGGGCCAGGTACGGAATCAAACTCTTCAAGCTGTGTGAGAGTGCCTCAGGGTACATCCACAGGTTTAGAGTGTATGAAGGGAAGGACAGCAGGATTGAACCCCCTGAGTGTCCTCCTGTCCTGGGAGTGAGTGGGAAGATCGTGTGGGATTTGGTGCACCCACTGCTGGATAAAGGTTATCACCTCTATACTGATAACTTTTATACCAGCATCCCACTCTACAAATCCCTCTCTGCGCGAGGTACCGCAGCCTGCGGTACTGTGCGCAAAAATCAGAGAGGCCTCCCAAAGACGCTACTTCGGCAGATGCTCAGAAAAGGTGAGAGCAAGGCCCAATGTAGCGACCACCTGCTGGTGGTCAAGTACAAGGACAAGAGGGATGTCCTTCTCTTGACCACCATACATGGTGATGGCAGAGCCCTCAGCACTGTACGGGGTACCTCTACACAGGTCTGCAAACCGGACTGTGTACTGGGCTACAACAAAAGCATGGGGGGGGTTGATCTCTCTGATCAACTCCTCCAACCATACAGTGCTTTGAGAAAGGCCAAGGTGTGGTACAAAAAGTTGGCCGTCCACATCGTACAAATGGCAATGCTCAACGCTTTCCTGCTGTTACGATGTGCACGCCACACCGATACGTCGTACCTTCAGTTCCAGGAGGTAGTGGTTAAGGCCCTGATATTTGGTACTCCGGAAGGAGAGGGCCCCAGTACTTCCGGAACTGAAGGTGCTCGTATCGTACCAGGCCAGCATTTTCCGGGGGTGGTCCCGCCAACCGGCAGAAAAGGTAAGCCGCAAAAAAGGTGCCGAGTGTGTTACAAAAGGGGAATACGCAAGGACACCATTTATCAATGCGACACCTGCCCCGAAAAACCTGGCCTGTGTATGAAGGATTGCTTCAGATTGTACCACACCTCCATGCACTACTAATTTACTTTACAAGAAAGCGTACATTAGTTCCAAAAAGGGGGCACATCTAGATAAGTTCCTTGGGGGGGGGTCTAGGTTCCAAAATGATGTCACTTGTGGTTTTTTTTTACTGTTTAGGCACATCAGGGGCTCTGCAAACGGAACATGACGACCGCAGACAATTTCTGCATTCCAAAACGTCACAACTTCCCTTTCGAGCCCCAACGTGTGCCTAAACAGTTTTTTCCCACATATGGCGTACCAGCGTAATCAGGACAATTTGGACAACAACTTTTGATGTCCAATTTCTCCTGTTACCTTTGGGAAAATTAAAAATTGGGGACTAAAATATCATTTTTGTGGGAAAAAATAGGATTTTTTTATTTTCACGCCTGGGCATTATAAACTTTAGTGAAGCACGTGGGGGTTCAAATTTCTCACCAAACACCTACATAAGTTCCTTAGGGGGTACAGTTTCCAAAATGGGGTCACTTGTGGGGGGTTTCTACTGTTTAGTCACATCAGGGGCTCTGCAAATGGAACATGATGCCAGCAGAACATTCCATCAAAGTCTGCATTCCAAAACGTCACTACTTCCCTTTCGAGCCCCAACGTGTGCCCAAACAGTAGTTCCTCCCCACATATGGGGTATCAGCGTACTCAGGACAAATTGGACAACAACTTTTGGGGTCCAATTTCTCCTGGTACCCTTGGGAAAATTAAAAATTGGGGACTAAAATATCATTTTTGTGGGAAAAAATAGGATTTTTTATTTTCACGCCTGGGCATTATAAACTTTAGTGAAGCACGTGGGGGTTCAAAATTCTCACCACACAACTAGATAAGTTCCTTAGGGGGTACAGTTTCCAAAATGGGGTCACTTGTGGGGGGTTTCTACTGTTTAGTCACATCAGGGGCTCTGCAAATGGAACATGATGCCAGCAGAACATTCCATCAAAGTCTGCATTCCAAAACGTCACTACTTCCCTTTCGAGCCCCAACGTGTGCCCAAACAGTAGTTCCTCCCCACATATGGGGTATCAGCGTACTCAGGACAAATTGGACAACAACTTTTGGGGTCCAATTTCTCCTGGTACCCTTGGGAAAATTAAAAATTGGGGACTAAAATATCATTTTTGTAGGAAAAAATAGGATTTTTTATTTTCACGCCTGGGCATTATATACTTTAGTGAAGCACGTGGGGGTTCAAAATTCTCACCACACAACTAGATAAGTTCCTTAGAGGGTCTAGTTTCCAAAATGGGGTCACTTGTGGGGGGTTTCCACTGTTTAGGCACATCATGGGCTCTCCAAACGCGACATGGCGTCCGATCTCAATTCCAGCCAAAGTTAGCTTGAAAAAGTCAAACGGCGCTCCTTTCCTTCTGAGCCCTGCCATGCGCCCAAACAGTGGTTCCCCCCAAATATGGGGTATCAGCGTACTCAGGACAAATTGGACAACAACTTTTGGGGTCCAATTTCTCCTTTTACCCTTGGGAAAATAAAAAATTGGGGACTAAGCGATCATGTTTGTGGAAAAAATAGGAATTTTTTTTTTCACGCCCGGGCGTTATAAACTTGCGTGAAGCACTTGGGGGATAAAAGTGCTCATGACACATCTAGATAAGTTCCTTAGGGGGTCTAGTTTCCAAAATGGGGTCATTTGTGGGGGGTTTCCACTGTTTAGGCACATCAGGGGGTCGCCAAACGCGACATGGCGTCCGATCTCAATTCCAGCCAAATTTAGCTTGAAAAAGTCAAACGGCGCTCCTTTCCTTCTGAGCCCTGCCATGCGCCCAAACAGTGGTTCCCCCCAAATATGGGGTATCAGCGTACTCAGGACAAATTGGACAACAACTTTTGGGGTCCAATTTCTCCTTTTACCCTTGAGAAAATAAAAAATTGGGGACTAAACGATCATGTTTGTGGAAAAAAATAGGAATTTTTTTTTTCACGCCCGGGCGTTATAAACTTTCGTGAAGCACTTGGGGGATAAAAGTGCTCATGACACATCTAGATAAGTTCCTTAGAGGGTCTAGTTTCCAAAATGGGGTCATTTGTGGGGGGTTTCCACTGTTTAGGCACATCAGGGGGTCGCCAAACGCGACATGGCGTCCGATCTCAATTCCAGCCAAATTTAGCTTGAAAAAGTCAAACGGCGCTCCTTTCCTTCTGAGCCCTGCCATGCGCCCAAACAGTGGTCCCCCCCCCACATATGGGGTATCAGCGTACTCAGGACAAATTGGACAACAACTTTTGGGGTCCAATTTCTCCTTTTACCCTTGAGAAAATAAAAAATTGGGGACTAAACGATCATGTTTGTGGAAAAAATAGGATTTTTTTTTTTCACGCCCGGGCGTTATAAACTTTCGTGAAGCACTTGGGGGATAAAAGTGCTCATGACACATCTAGATAAGTTCCTTAGGGGGTCTAGTTTCCAAAATGGGGTCATTTGTGGGAGGTTTCCACTGCTTAGGCACATCAGGGGGTCGCCAAACGCGACATGGCGTCCGATCTCAATTCCAGCCAAATTTAGCTTGAAAAAGTCAAACGGCGCTCCTTTCCTTCTGAGCCCTGCCATGCGCCCAAACAGTGGTCCCCCCCACATATGGGCTATCAGCGTACTCAGGACAAATTGGACAACTTTTGGGGTCCAATTTCTCCTTTTACCCTTGAGAAAATAAAAAATTGGGGACTAAACGATCATGTTTGTGGAAAAAAATAGGATTTTTTTTTTCACGCCCGGGCGTTATAAACTTTCGTGAAGCACTTGGGGGATAAAAGTGCTCATGACACATCTAGATAAGTTCCTTAGGGGGTCTAGTTTCCAAAATAGGGTCACTTGTGGGGGGTTTCCACTGTTTAGGCACATCAGGGGGTCGCCAAACGCGACATGGCGTCCGATCTCAATTCCAGCCAAATTTAGCTTGAAAAAGTCAAACGGCGCTCCTTTCCTTCTGAGCCCTGCCATGCGCCCAAAAAGTGGTTCCCCCTCACATGTGGGGTATCGGCGTACTCAGGATAAATTGGACAACAACTTTTGAGGTCCATTTTCTCTTTTCACCCTTGGGAAATTAAAAAGATTATTGCTGAAAGATCATTTTTGTGACTAAAAAGTAAAATGTTAATTTTTTCCTTCCATGTTGCTTCTGCTGCTGTGAATCACCTGAAGGGTTAATAAACTTCTTGAATGTGGTTTTGAGCACCTTGAGGGGTGCAGTTTTTAGAATGGTGTCGCTTTTGGGTATTTTCTGCCATATAGACCCTTCAAAATGACTTCAAATGTGAGGTGGTCCCTAAAAAAAATGGTTTTGTAAATTTGGTTGTAAAAATGAGAAATTGCTGGTCAAATTTTAACCCTTATAACTTCCTTGAAAAAAAAAAGTTTGTTTCAAAAATTGTGCTGATGTAAAGTAGACGTGGGAAATGTTATTTATTAACTATATTGTGTCACATAACTCTCTGGTTTAACAGAATAAAAATTCAAAGTTGGAAAATTGTGAAATTTTCAAAATTTTCGCCAAATTTCCGTTTTTTTCACAAATAAACGCAAGTTATATCGAAGAAATTTTAGCACTATCATGAAGTACAATATGTTACAAGAAAACAATCTCAGAATCGCTAAGATCCGTTGAAGCGTTTCGGAGTTATAACCTCATAAAGGGACAGTGGTCAGAATTGTAAAAATTGGCCTGGTCATTAACGTGCAAACCACCCTTGGGGGTAAAGGGGTTAATCCTGGGCAGCCAACATCCAGCAATTCAGTTTAGCTAAGTCTCATTCAGAGACAGATATGGCTCTGAGTCTCAGACCTGTATTGCCCTTGGTTAGGTTAGGAACTAACTTTTTCTCTTTAGTGACCTTTCCATCCGGTGAGGGGGCTCTCTCACCTGTGTCTCTCCAGAGAGTGGTTTGGCATTTGGCAACTTCCTTTCTCCACCTGTGTTCTCCACCTTTCACTTTAATGAGGCGAATGCTCTGCTTCCTTTATGTACTCTGGCTTTTATTTCCCTGAGATCTTAAGCATTCCGACTTTAATAGTTGTGCTTCCCTACACTACATTTCGATGCATTGTCGGTCAGGCTCTGGCAGAGGTTAGCTGGCATGTAGGGCTACCATTGTGCATTGGTTTCGAACTGAAAAATTTTGAAGAGGAGTCTAAACTAGGGCGCCTCTGCTAAGGCACGGTTCACGCCTCCTATGCAGTAGAAGCCTTCTGCGTCTTTTGCTTCCAGGGATCTGTTCTTCAGCCCTAATTGTCCAATACTTAATCTTCAGCCCACATCTTTATCAATCTCTTACCTTTGTGTCTAGGGATACAAGTCTTAGCAGAAGAGTACTACAAGCAGGGAAGGTGTCTTTTTGAAGATGTATACTTAGTGTCAGACTCCAGATGGCAGCATAAGGGTACGTGTCCACCTTCAGGATGGCCGGCGATTTAGTCGGAGCAGCAAACCCGCTCTGCGCTAAGCTCCGCCCCTTCTGGAGACGCGATGATGCCGGATGTGTTCATAGCACACATCCAGGATCATCGCACCCCATGCATAGGGCCCTGTGTTATACCTTGCGGCGACGCAGCGTCGCCGCAAGGTATACGGACATGCTGCGATCTTAAAAGACGCGCCGCATGTCCAGAGTCGCAGGGCCGCCGCGTGCGTGTTACCACGCATAGTGGAGACGGGATTTCATTAAATCCCCTCCACTATGCTGTAACATCTGGACGCTGCGTGTTTGACGCTGCGTCTCTATGCAGCGTCAAACACACAGCGTTTCCTGCACATGGAAACATACCCTAAAAGTCATGATTCCTGTGTATACCAAATGAAGGTTATAAGGGAGATTTTATGGTGAGTACCTAAAATCTTCATTTGGCTATGTTTATATCTATATTTTTGCAAAGCTCCTAATGCGAATTTTGCTAAATGTGTCCGTGGGGCTCTATTTACCCAATAAATGCCAAAAGGGTGAGCCTGTAAAAAAAAAAAAAAAAAACATTCTGCATAATATATATTGTTTGGAATAGTTTTTCCTTAACAATTTTATGTCTGTATTAATTTGTGCATCCTGGATTTACACTGTACCGTAATATCCTATTAAGTGGCCTTAATTCTTTTGTGCTTTTAGATGCAGTCTTTGCATTTCAGTTACGTAACCCAGTTCATAATGGACATGCACTACTAATGCAAGATACCCACAAGCAACTGCTGGAAAGGGGTTACCGACGACCAGTGCTTCTACTTCACCCATTAGGAGGATGGACAAAAGATGATGATGTGCCCTTGATGTGGCGTATGAAACAGCATGCTGCTGTCCTTGAAGAAGATGTGCTTGACCCTGAGACAACAGTGGTAGCTATCTTTCCATCACCAATGATGTATGCTGGTCCAACAGAGGTGTGTTGAGTAATCATTCCTTATCACCATACTTGCATATACCTGTAGTATGTGTTCCCTACTATTAGAGTAGGATAGTAGGTTTGATACTGTTATACAAGGCTTTGAGTGATTACTTCGACTAGTACTGAAATGTCACTTTTTCTTTTGAGGGGAAGAAATAGCAGTAAGCTGCCTGCAAGCTTTATTTAATTATTTTTTATGACTTTAAGGTCACTTGCAACTTTGTTCCACCATTGAGGACTACTGAAATCCGAGTGCTAATTGGCACGACTAAGGGTACCGTCACACAGTGGCATTTTGATCGCTACGACGGCACGATTCGTGACGTTCCAGCGATGTACTTATGATCTCGCTGTGTCTGACACGCTCCTGCGATCAGGGACCCCGCTGAGAATTGTACGTCGTAGCAGATCGTTTGAAACTTTCTTTCGTCGTCTAGTGTCCCGCTGTGGCGACATGATCGCATGGTGTAACAAAGGTGTGCACGATATTGTATACGATGTGCGCATAGTAACCAACAGCTTCTACATCGCAAATACGTCGTGAAGTTATCGCTCCTGCGTCGTGCATTGCGAAGTGTGACAGCAGTCTACGACGCTGGAGCGATGCTGGAGCGTCACGGATCGTGCCGTCGTAGCGACCAAAGTGCCACTGTGAGACGGTACCTTAACAATCATTTTGACTCCCTTAGTAACTTTTCTCGTAGCTCTGTTATACATTGGATCAGTAACACCTGAGTATAGTTTCTGTAGCTCCTTAGTCAATTGCCAGTTAAAGGCAAAGATTTGAAAGCAGTTATATCCTAATTTCCCTGCGTCATCTTTGGAGAAAAGTAATGAAAAACATAATCCCTCAATGCTAGCTGTTTTTTCCAGTGACCTCAGACAAAGTCTTGCCAACATAGTCTCTCTTTTTGCCAAAAAATAACAATAATATAAAACCCATCCCTCGCTTTAATCATTTTCTTTGGGTCACAGAAAAGACATTATGCCATTTTTCTATAAAAGAAAATTATTTACAGGCTGTGTTTTCTTTTTATATTCCTCAACTTTGACTGTGTTAAATAGGACTACATTTTGTAGCATATTTTATCCTGATTATAGACCTAGGAGACATTAGTTTAATATATGTGGAGCCCTTGTATACTTTGTCCATCACAGCTGTTCCTGATGTGAGCAGCAGTAATGACCAAGGCAGGCATGGGAAATGTAGATTCTTCATACCTTTCTTGCAGCAAAAGGAAGGGACTGACCAGAGGTGTCCAACCTGTGGGTCGAATATGGCCCAGAAAGGCTTTGAATGTGGCCTAACACAAGATTGTAGAATTACTGTCGCAATGTCACCTAAAATAAACATGCCTACTCTCTCGCAATTTGTAAAATGCCAGTTGTGCATAATCAGTTCAGTTTCCAAGGGAAGTAGGACCTTTGGTGACATTAGTCATGTGACCAAAGGTCCTAGTGTGACCCAAGACCATTCCTTTTCCACAGTGGCTTTGAGGCACCAAACATTTGGACACCCTTAGGCTACACGTTATTTGTTAATGGTCTCTAAGAACAACCACTGGGATATTTTTTCCTTACAGCTGCAATGTTCTCTTTTCAGATTTTAACTCTAGTTATGGTGTTAAAAATCAATATTGGGGCATGGAGTTGTCATTTTGTTCTGTCACTTTTGTATCACACCAAGATACTCTTATTTTTGTTGTTGTTGTGAAATTACTAATGGTCTTATTAAATGTCAGATACCCAACCATTTTAAGTTCTACATTGTAACTTTAGCTTTGTTCAGAAGATACATTTCATACAGTATGTGCATTTCTAGCCAGGGAAATAGGCATTCCTGAGGTTTAGATCTATGGAACTTACTGCACCACATGGATTAAAATTCTTGTGCGATTTTAATTGTATTGCATTGATAAGATTTTTGGCAATAGTCAGTTGGGCAAATAGTTTATAGAGCCTTAATAAATGTCTATTAAGATTAATCTCTAAAGCCAAACTGGAAGGCTCTCCTGTGCCCCCATCTCATTCTGAGGACAAGAGGCGTTAACAAGATGAATATAACGTCGGGTTTTTCAGCCAAATTCTGAAATGCACAAACATGCGGTAAAGAATTTTTATATTCCATTGTATATACTGTGCATACTTAGCCCTAGATTAGGACTACAGTAATCTATATCATTTCCTTGATTGATGGGGGCATGTCTATCTGCATGGCAGACTTTTTTTAAGATATTCTTATGAAGTCAGTATTATTATGGCTGTATTTTCTGTATTCAGTAATGTGATATGTAGTATTTTTAAAACAGACATAGAGATGTTTGAGGTCTGGATATTATATAGTATGATTTTAATTGGTTTTCCATTTAACACATGTTCATATATACAGGCTGGAAACTGTTGAGGGTTTGCTAAAATTGTATATGATCTAGGCAGTGAATGGCCCTTTTGGCCTCTTGATAGGTTGCTATAATACACCACAGAAGATAAAATGCATCAGCCTCAAGTCCTTGCTGTTCGTCACATATGATTACCCAAATTGAATTTAAGGGTATATGCACACGATCAGGTTTTTTCACGTTTTTTTCCGCTATAAAAACGCATTAAAAACGCATACATATGAATCCTATCATTTAGAATTCATTCTGCAATTTTTGTGCACATGATGCGTTTTTTTTCCACGAAAATGTGACTTATCACATTTTTCATGAGTGGTAAGAATCAGTCATTGTGGACAACTATTTCATGTGTTTAAGATTTTCAGCCCCTGGATGTAAAGCAAAGATGTCATCTGATGAAAGCAAAGAAAGGTACAGAGGCATCAAAATTATGGAAGCTCTCTGTTGTCTCTACTATTTGTACTGCCGTAATAGATGATGTCTATCATGAATTCTCATTTAATGTTAGCAGTTGAATTGTACATGTAACAGAACTTACTGTCTGTGAAACTACAGGTCCAGTGGCACTGCAGAGCTCGTATGGTGGCAGGTGCTAATTTCTACATTGTCGGTAGAGATCCCGCGGGAATGCCTCATCCAGCAACCGGAAAGGATCTGTATGAGCCTACACATGGTGCTAAAGTACTCACCATGGCCCCTGGCCTGATCTCCCTGGAAATTGTTCCATTCCGTGTGGCTGCCTATAACAAGAAGAAAAAGTGCATGGATTACTTTGAATCTGTACAGTAAGTTACTCCCTGTATGTCCAAGACAGACCGAAAAACTGAATTTTGGATCAAGGTGGTCTCAGTGGTGACCTTTCACATGTAACATGTCATCAATATGTTGTACGTTTCTCTCCGAAATCTACGGATTGGCAAAGTGTGATATCTGATGATACTGATGTGAAAGCGATTGCACATCATGGCAGAAAAGTTTTTGTTTTCCCCTCCCCCTCTCCATTTTACATGTCCTGACATAATAAGATCCTTTTATTTTGTATCACAGTGTCTGTGGCAATACGTTCCATCCCTCGGCCTGTGGAATGAACGGAGGCACACCCAATGCTGTGCCTGCTATCCTCTTACCTTAACATAGTTCACTTTACCATAAAAGCATGTTTGGGAGCATTTAGGTAAATGGATAGTAACATAATGCAGTTTGCAACCCTGATATTTCATTTAGGGCTTGTAAATTATAATTGAAGCTACAGAAGACATTCCAGAAATGTTGTGTGGTGACAGATATATTATGAAGAAGAATGAGGTAACAGCATAACTGATCTGGCTCCCATTTTCTTTAATCTAAAAAGCCTTTGCACAATCATCCAGGAAAATAGCCTTTCATGTGGGAGAGCCTATTTCCAGTTCATGTGGTCAGACCACCATTACTGAGATTTGGACAGCATTCCTTGTTCCTCCCATTGTTTCACTTACATATAGTCTATAGTCTTGTTTCAGGAATCTTTCAGCGCCCACGTTAAACAGGTGCTTTAGCTACTTTTAACATGAATATGTTTGTCTTGAGCCGCCAGACTCCTCCGAGGATTACCGAGACTTAGTGCTGTATCTGCCTGAACAACTTGGTAACTTGATTAGGAGGATGTAGATCTGAGGCAATTTGGAAATTGTGACTTTGCTTGTGATGTAATAGTGGTATTGCACATTAATTGTCTGTGGTTTGATCCAAATTTATTATTTTATGTTTTTTTATTTTTCATTTAGAGCCATTGTACACTACATGTTAGAGAGCGCACCAAATTGTGTTGGTCAGATAGTTCCTGCTTGTACAAGAAACCAATCAGGGACATAGGGTAGACCAGTAAAATGATTCATTTCTACCCCACTATTGACCATTGTTTTCTGTGAACCTTGGGTAGGTAGAGATGAACTGTTAAAATGTGCAGACGAGTTATATTATTTCTACATGATTATAAATGGCTTTCACATCCTATGTACAATGCATTGGCAGAGATTTGTGTAGTAGAGATAATTTGAGAAGTAAACGTGGGTCGGGTCCTCAGGCATGCGTTAGATCAGCTTTAATTGTGAGCCTTTGCGGGCAGGGTCCTCTCTCCTCCTGCACCCAGTTGTGACTTGTATTGTTCAAGATTATTGTACTTGTTTTTATTATGTATACCCCTCCACACATGTAAAGCGCCATGGAATAAATGGCACTATAATAATAAATAGTAATAATTATACTTAACAGTGGTTTTAAAGAGAGTCTGTCAGCAGTTTCATGCTACTTGAACTACAGGCAGAAAGAAATTCATACACGTTCCTCCATTACATAGTTATGTTTATCACTGTACCTCTACAGTACATCACCAATTTTGTAAGTAAATATACTTCTAAAGGTGCTATTGACATGACATTCTCATCAGATGTTGATATCCGACCATACAATCCACACAGGCAAATAAATCAAACCATATATGTCTATGAATTGTTACGAAATGATGTGAAATCACATATAGAAAAAGGATTCAAAGAGAGGTGCAAAAAGCCATGGAAAGTCATGACATCAGCTGAAATCTATCAGTAATTAGAATGCAATCCTGCCACTTAGTGAAAAATACCAGCTTCTTCAATTGATGGTCTATTAAAATGTACCTCATCACCAAGGTGCCACACAAGAAACCTCTCATGTTGCGTAAAACAGTGAGCTGTCTTAACACCTGAGTAACTTTATTGTTGCAAAACATACTGACTGCATTTTTTACAGAAGAATTTCTAAACGACTGAATGTTCCAGTGTGCACTGTTGGGACCATAATCTGGAAGTGGAATGAACATAATTTCACTATAAACCGGCATCAACCATGTGGTTTTTACAAGACTTCAGACATGAGTGAAAATAATTATCAGAATTGTTGTCCAAGAGGCAAGGATCACCTGTAGAAAGCTACATAAAGACAAAGAAAGAGCAGGTACAATTGTTTCAAAGAAAACTATAAGTAATGCACTCAACCTCCAAGGCCTGTGGCCTGTATGCAAACTCTCTACCCAAGGCTTTATTGCTGAACAAGAAGCATGTTAACTTACATTTAAAGTTTGCTCAATAACATTTAGACAAGCCTTTGAAATAATGGGACAATATAGTCTGGTCAGATGAGACCAAAATTGAACTCTTTGGATACCATAATACACACCATGTTTGGAAGCCAAAAGGCACTGGATACCACACCAAAAACACCATACCAACACTTAGGTTTGGAGGTGGGATCATGGTGTGGGTCTGATTTTCAGCATACAGCATTGGCAAACGTCATGTAATTGAAGGAAGTGTAAATGGACAAATGTGTAGAGACATTTTTGATATAAATCTGCTGCCACCTACCAGGATGATGAAGATGAAATGAGTGGACAATTCAGCAAGACCATGATCTCGAACACACATCTAAGGAAACTCAATTAGTTTCGGAGAAAGAAAGAAAATAAAGCTGCTAGAATGGCCCAGCAAAACACCTGACCTGAATCCATTCGAAAGTTCAGCAATCATAGAAGGAGCCCAGGGAACCTATAGGATGTGAAGAGTGTTTGTGTTGAATAATGGTCCAAAATCACATCTCAGCAATGCATGTGACTAGTTTCTCCATACAGGAGGTTTGAAGCTGTCATCACCAAAAAAGGCTTTTTTACAAAGTATTAAATACATTTTCATTATCATGTTCAATACTTTTTTCCTTTATTTTTCATTATTACACATATTTTTTGGACATCTATGGTTTTATTTCCTTGCCTCTGTAGATTTGGATGGGTTGTTACTGACATCTCGTGAGAATTTCTTGTCAATTGCACCTTTAAAAATATAGTTACTTAGAAAATTGATGACGTTCGATACTTATTTCACCCGCTGTATGTGTATGTAATATATTTTTAGTCTGTTTATATATGTATATACAGTATGTGTATGTATTAAATATACCGTATTTTCCGGCGTATAAGACAACTTTTTAACCCCTGAAAATCGTCTCAAAAATCGGGGGTCGTCTTATACGCCGGGTACGGTGTATGCAGGAAGCGATCCTGGATGGTTCCCAGGGTCTGAAGGAGAGGAGACTCTCCTTCAGGCCCTGAGATCCATATTCATGTAAAAAATAAAGAATAAAAATAATGGATATACTCACCCTCTGACGGCCCCTGGCTCTCAGCGTTGCAAGCGGCAGCCTCCGTTCCTAAGAATGCATTGAGCGTAGGACCTGCAATGATGTTGCGGTCACGCGACCGCAGGTCCTACGCTCAATGCATTCTTAGGAACGGAGGCTGCCGCATGCAACACTGAGAGCCAGGGGCTGTCAGAGGGTGAGTATATCCGTATTTTTTATTCTTTATTTTTTAGATGAATATGGATCCCAGGGCCTGAAGGAGAGTCTCCTCTCCTCCAGACCCTGGGAACCACACGCCGTATAAGATGACTGGGCGTATAAGATGACCCCCGTCTTATATGGCAGGTGTATCCCAAATTCCATATTTTATATGGAAAAGTTGGGGGTCGTCTTATACGCCCAGTCGTCTTATACACCAGAAAATACGGTATATTTATTTTATATGGTAAGATCTGCCAAACTGGAGGGAAGCTGGTCAGTCATCTCTTGTATTACCCAATTGTCAATTCTTTGCATTGTATGAGAGAAGAACGTAGCTCTGTGTAAACATAGCTCTATATAATGAATAAGATTGTATGGATTTCATTCTGCCTGTAGTTTGGGCAATATTAAACTGACATTGTCATTGAGTATACTAATGATTGGTCTACCGATAGAAGACACTGAAGAGCATTGCATTTTTGTCTAGATCAGGTCTGGTATTAGACAAAATGGGGTCCCTGGGCAAAAGTTAAAAGTCGGACCGCAAAATGATAACATACCACCTCACACAAACGTATAGTTTACATTTACAAGAATTGAGATCAAGCTGTTAACCCCTTCACGATATGCCCCGTACTAGTACGGCGCATGTCGTGTCTCCCCCTTTGCTGTGGGCTCCGGCGGTTAGCCCACATCAAAGTCGCGACATGTCAGCTGTTTTCTACAGCTGACATGTGCGCGCAATAGCGGCGGGTGAAATCGCTATTCACCCGCCGCTATTAACCTGTTAAATGCCGCTGTCAAACGCAGACAGCGGCATTTAACCGGCGCTTCCGGCCAGGCGGCCGGAAATGATGTCATCGCCGACCCACGTCACATGATCGGGGGTCGGCGATGCATCAGGAAGGTAACCATAGAGGTCCTTGAGACCTCTATGGTTACTGATGCAGGCCTGCTGTGAGCGCCCCCCTGTGGTCGGCGCTCACAGCACACCTGCATTTCAGCTACATAGCAGCGATCTGATGATCGCTGCTATGTAGCAGACCCGATCCGGCTATGCCAGCTTCTAGCCTCCCATGGAGGCTATTGAAGCATGGCACAAGTAAAAAAAAAATGTTTTTAAAAATATGAAAAAAATATAAAAGTTTAAATCACCCCCCTTTCGCCCCATCCTAAATAAAACAATTTAAAAAAAAAAACTACATGTATTTGGTATCACCGCGTTCAGAATCGCCCGATCTATCAATAAAAAAAAAGCATTAACCTGATCGCTAAACAGCGTAGCGAGAAAAAAATCCGAAACGCCAGAATTACGTTCTTTTGGTCGCCGTGACATTGCATTAAAATGCAATAATGGGTGATCAAAAGAACGTATCTGCACCAAAATGGTATCATTAAAAACGTCAGCTCGGCACGCAAAAAATAAGCCCTCACCCGACCCCAGATCACGAAAAATGGAGACGCTTCGGGTATCGGAAAATGGCACTTTTTTTTTTAAGCAAAGTTTTGAATTTTTTTTCACCACTTGGATAAAAAATAACCTAGACATGTTAGGTGTCTATGAACTCGTAATGACCTAGAGAATCATAATAGCAGGTTAGTTTTACCATTTAATGAACCTAGCAAAAAAGCCAAGCAAAAAACAAGTGTGAGATTGCACTTTTTTTGCAATTTCACCACACTTGGAATTTTTTTCCCGTTTTCTAGTAAAAGACATGGTAAAACCAATGGTGTCGTTCAATAGTACAACTCGTCCCGCAAAAAATAAGCCCTCACATGACCATATTGACGGAAAAATAAAAAAGTTATGGCTCTGGGAAGGAGGGAAGTGAAAAATGAAAACGCAAAAACGAAAAAGGGCCGCGACTTGAAGGGGTTAAACGAGAGCGATCGAGAATGTTCAAGTTGTTCGGTGCTTGTTTACTTGCCTCTTTACACAGTTTGATGAAGAATGATGACATACAAATAACAAAAGACTGACTGGCACGTCCAAGCTATTGTGAACAGGTGCAAACTAGGAGCAGCTACCTCCATATACAATATTAAAAAAAAGAAAGCGTTCCACCGTTCAACATGTGGTGGTTTTAATTACAGCAGGATCCTGCCTACCCATAAATACAGGCTTCTGAGAGCGGTATCCACATTTACCCAGGAATTCAGATGTCAGCCTAAAAGAAGTATTCACACTAGACACATACAGTAGGTTCCCAGCAGCGTGAGACCACCTTGTTGTTGGCTGCCGGGCATGCATGAATGGGTGAGATTATGTGCTAAGCATCTACATTTTTTCTTATTATCTAGAGCAGTATTGCTATTCACATTTCATACGCACATGGTCAAAATTGTTGGTACCCCTCGTTTAATGACAGAAAAACCCACAATGGTCACAGGCATAACTTGAATCTGACAAAAGTAATAATAAATGAAAAAATATATGAAAATGAACAAATGAGTCAGACATTGCTTTTCAACCATGCTTCCACAGAATACAAAAAAAACCCACAGTGTATTACACATACTACTTGTTACACACGTGTAAATACACAAAGCACATACATGTACACACAGAGCGCATACGTAGACATACTTGTATACCGGAGCGCATATTCAGACACGTGCATACACAAAGCACATACATATATGTATACACATATCATATCCATACAGACACATGTATACACAGACCACATACATACACACATATAGGAGGCCATGGGCAAGTGTCCAGATGACCCATCCATTGCTGCCCTTGATATAGAAACAATAGGTCCTAGACCTTTGTGCAGTCCCATTTATTGACTTCTCTGTCAATAGGTAATATGGCCCTGAGGTTGTGGCTACTTTTGCTCATATACGAAAGATTGCTGAGCTTGTACAGACTTTCATGGCCTAAATTGACAGAGGAGGAATTGGTTGTTTTGGCTTATGGACCTCACCCCAGCCTTTTGGACTGTTTTATCGTTAATTTTCCTTTGCTAGATAACTTGAAAAAGGAAGGCTGCATTGTATGAATTTTTATATACAATGCCTACAAGTAGTATTCAACCCCCTGCAGATTTAGCAGGTTTAATAAGATGCAAATAAGTTAGAGCCTTCAAACTTCAAACAAGAGCAGGATTTATTAACAGATGCATAAATCTTACAAACCAAAAAGTTTTGTTGCTCAGTTAAATTTTTATAAATTTTAAACATAAAAGTGTGGGTCAATTATTATTCAACCCCTAGGTTTAATATTTTGTGGAATAACCTTTGTTTGCAATTACAGCTAATAATCGTCTTTTATAAGACCTGATCAGGCCGGCACAGGTCTGTGGAGTTATCTTGGCCCACTCCTCCATGCAGATCTTCTCCAAGTTATCTAGGTTCTTTGGGTGTCTCATGTGGACTTTAATCTTGAGCTCCTTCCACAAGTTTTCAATTGGGTTAAGGTCAGGAGACTGACTAGGCCACTGCAACACCTTGATTTTTTGCCTCTTGAACCAGGCCTTGGTTTTCTTGGCTGTGTGCTTTGGGTCGTTGTCTTGTTGGAAGATGAAATGACGACCCATCTTAAGATCCTTGATGGAGGAGCGGAGGTTCTTGGCCAAAATCTCCAGATAGGCCGTGCTATCCATCTTCCCATGGATGCGGACCAGATGGCCAGGCCCCTTGGCTGAGAAACAGCCCCACAGCATGATGCTGCCACCACCAAGCTTGACTGTAGGGATGGTATTCTTGGGGTCGTATGCAGTGCCATCCAGTCTCCAAACGTCACGTGTGTGGTTGGCACCAAAGATCTCGATCTTGGTCTCATCACACCAGAGAACCTTGAACCAGTCAGTCTCAGAGTTCTCCAAGTGATCATGAGCAAACTGTAGATGAGCCTTGACATGACGCTTTGAAAGTAAAGGAACCTTACGGGCTCGTCTGGAACGGAGACCATTGCGGTGGAGTACGTTACTTATGGTATTGACTGAAACCAATGTCCCCACTGCCATGAGATCTTCCCGGAGCTCCTTCCTTGTTGTCCTTGGGTTAGCCTTGACTCTTCGGACAAGCCTGGCCTCGGCACGGGAGGAAACTTTCAAAGACTGTCCAGGCCGTGGAAGGCTAACAGTAGTTCCATAAGCCTTCCACTTCCGGATGATGCTCCCAGCAGTGGAGACAGGTAGGCCAAACTCCTTGGAAAGGGTTTTGTACCCCTTGCCAGCCTTGTGACCCTCCACGATCTTGTCTCTGATGGCCTTGGAATGTTCCTTTGTCTTTCCCATGTTGACCATGTATGAGTGCTGTTCACAAGTTTGGGGAGGGTCTTAAATAGTCAGAAAAGGCTGGAAAAATAGATAATTAATCCAAACATGTGAAGCTCATTGTTCTTTGTGCCTGAACTACTTCTTAATACTTTAGGGGAACCAAACAGAATTCTGGTGGGTTGAGGGGTTGAATAATAAATGACCCTCTGAAAAGACTTTTCACAATTTAAAAAAAAATAAACAAAGAAATAACATTCTTTTTTGCTGCAGTGTATTTCACACTTCCAGGCTGATCTACAGTCCAAATGTCACAATGCCAAGTTAATTCCAAATGTGTAAACCTGCTAAATCTGCAGGGGGTTGAATACTACTTGTAGGCACTGTACCTCCTCACATTGTAGAATAATTACAGACTTTTCTGAACTATTTGGTAATCAGCTGACTGGTAAGCAGACTAAGGCATAAGCAGAGAAAGGGGAATTGAAGTGAGGAAGGGAAAATTGTGCTCTCTTGGTTAGACTGTCAGTCTCGAAAATCCTCACACACATGCCTTTAAACAGTTGAGAGAACATAAAACATGTTTGTACATAAAGCATTGCCTTGCTAACGCCAATATGTCTGTTGTCAGTCTTCTGCAAAATAATAAATGTTCATACAAAGATATAGAGTAATATGCCAAGCCTAGTGTCTTGGCCATTTCAAACATGTTTGCATTATCATTTATGCATATTTCTGTCCATAGTTTGTATTTATTGATGTTTTTCAATTTCCCCAGTGCTGAGGACTATGAATTCATATCTGGAACTCGAATGCGCAGACTGGCTCGAGAGGGACAAAATCCACCTGATGGTTTCATGGCACCAAAGGCATGGGCTGTGCTGAAGGAATACTACAAATCTTTAGAAAAGGCTTAACTTCATCATTTTTCATATTACTCTTTTCATGGACCGCAATAATGCTGTTCTTTTTCATGGCTTCCACCACATTTTGTCCCAGAAGACCAGAATTTTGTTCTACTTTAACATATGCCTAGTTTTTCAATTGATCTCTCAATCGAAATTTCAGTTAGTCAGCAAGCCTTCTTTCTAATGCTGAACGTAATCTTACACCATCACTTTCACTAACGCATTACTGGGTCGCTGGCGACTAATACATTAACGCATGGATGTTACTTACTTTTTTCCTATTATGTTCTAAAAGAATGGAGTCCAATTAAAACTGCTTTTCCATCATTCCTATTACAATTACTTCCCAATTTCTAGACTCTCCGCTTTAGTTTGTCATGATGCTGCTTAAAGTATTTATTTGTTACAAATATACATCATGGTTGTTAATGTATGTGCCATAGTATAAATTAACTGTTACAGTATGTCTTAAAGGGAACCTATGAGATGGTTAACCCTCCTAAGCTTTAATATGTGCATGCAGGTCATGGAAAGTCAAATATCCTGATCTCTTGATATCTTCGATACAATGACTTTTTGCAGAGAAATCCACATTTTTTTCTTAATATGTAAATGAAGCATTAAGATCTATTGGATGGACATGTTGCATTCCAAGTGTCTACCTCCAGAGCTTATTTTATTGCTTGCCGATGCCTCCTTGTGTAAATTGATCCTCTTGTTGCATATGTGACGTCTGAATCTATTCACAAAAGCTAAGGTGCACGCACATCGCCCCGATCCTGCGCAGTATTCTGCCCCTCTATAAGCAATGACTTAGTGACTTAACAGGAAGTTAAAGCCAGTGCCGATAGAAAGGCTAAAGGCTCTAGAAAGGCTAAAGCAATGACTGTGGCATCATCACACATGTAGCAATTTATACACAAGGGCATCACTAAGCATAACAATACGCTCTGGAGGCAGACTCTAGGAAAGATATCTGTCCTGCCCAGAGCTCTTAACACCTCCTTGACATACCTTGATATCTGAGATCTGTAAAATATTAGTATTTTTTAAACTTTGTATGACTTGCATGGCCATATAAACGGCTTAGGAGGGTTGATCCTTTTGACAGATTCCCTGTAAGATCAGAATTTGAAAAATAAAAAATCCCAAAGCAATTCTAAGTTAAGTTTCCATTTAATATTGTTAGCTTGGTGTGGATTAATGGGCTTTGTAGAAGCAAAAAACGGCAATTTATAGTTTAGTTACACCGTGTTAATTAGCTAAAAAAGGTTCAGTTGTGGCCAAAAGTATTGACACCCCTGCAATTCTGTCAGATAATACTCATTTTCTTCCTGAAAATTATTGCAATCACAAATTCTTTGGTATTATTATCTTCATTTAATTTGTCTTAAATGAAAAAACACAAAAGAGAATAAAGCAAAACATTGATCATTTCACACAAAACTCCAAAAATGGGCCAGACAAAAGTATTGGCACCCTCAGCCTAATACTTGGTTGCACAACCTTTAGCCAAAATAACTGCGACCAACCACTTGTGGTAACCATAAATGAGTTTCTTACAATGCTCTGCTGGAATTTTAGACCATACTTCTTTGGCAACTGCTCCAGGTCCCTGATATTTGAAGGGTGCCTTCTCCAAACTGCGATTTTTAGATCTCTCCACAGGTGTTCTATGGGATTCAGGTCTGGACTCATTGCTGGCCACCTTAGAAGTCTCCAGTTCTTTCTCTCAAACCATTTTCTAGTGCTTTTTGAAGTGTGTTTTGGGTCATTGTCCTGCTGGAAGACCCATGACCTCTGAGGGAGACCCAGCTTTTTCACACTGGGCCCTACATTATACTGCAAAATTTGTTGGTAGTCTTCAGACTTCATAAGGCCACGCACACGGTCAAGCAGTCCAGTGCCAGAGGCAGCAAAGCAACACCAAAATATCTGGGAACATCCGCCATGTTTGACTGTAGGGACCGTGTTCTTTTCTTTGAATGCCTCTTTTTTATCTCCTGTAAACTCTATGTTGATGCCTTTGCCCAAAAAGCTCTAGTTTTGTCTCATCTGACCAGAGAACATTCTTCCAAAACATTTTAGGCTTTTTCAGGTAAATTTTGGCAAACTCCAGCCTGGCTTTTTTATGTCTCAGGGTAAGAAGTGGGGTCTTCCTGGGTCTCCTACCATACAGTCCCTTTTCATTCAGACGCCGACGGATAGTACGGATTGATACTGTTGTACCCTCGGACTGCAGGGCAGCTTGAACTTGTTTGAATGTTAGTCGAGGTTCTTTATCCAACATCCGCACAATCTTGCATTGAAATCTCTTGTCAATTTTTCTTTTCCGTCCACATCTAGGGAGGTTAGCCACAGTACCATGAGCTTTAAACTTCTTGATGACACTGCGCACGGTAGACACAGGAACATTCAGGTCTTTGGAGATGAACTTGTAGCCTTGAGATTGCTCATGCTTCCTCACAATTTGGTTTCTCAAGTCCTCAGACAGCTCTTTGGTCTTCTTTCTTTTCTCCATGCTCAATATGGTACACACAAGGACACAGGACAGAGGTTGAGTCAACTTTAATCCATGTCAACTGTCTGAAAGTGTGATTTAGTTATTGCCAACACCTGTTAGGTGCCACAGGTAAGTTACAGGTGCTGTTAATTACACAAATTAGAGAAGCATCACATGATTTTTCGAACTGTGCAAATACTTTTGTCCACCCCCTTTTTTATGTTTGGTGTGGAATTATATCCAATTTGGCTTTAGGACAATTCTTTTTGTGTTTTTTCATTTAAGACAAATTAAATGAGGATAATAATAACAAAGAATTTGTGTTTGCAATCATTTTCAGGAAGAAACTGAGTATTATCTGACAGAATTGCAGGGGTGTCAATACTTTTGGCCACAACTGTATTAACTGTATTCAAATAGAATCTTCTACAGGCAGACTGTTGCTTATAACTCGTTCTTAAATGCTCCTAAACATGGCTACCACAACCACTAATATGATGCCTTTGAGTGATACGTCTTCAAGCTAAATATATCCACAGACAAGGTATGGTGGTGAATTTGGGACCACACATTTTTCAATAACCAGCTAATGTCCTCTAAAATGGCAGTTATTATTATGTTTCATGTAGCTCTACAATTATCGCAGAATGTGTAGCTGGCGTAACCAGAAAGTCCATATGGGACTGTCATCAGAAACTTTTACTTACATCAACAGTCTACCCAACTATCAAAACTATCCATGGGAGAGTTGCTTTATTTTATTGCACCCAGTTTCTCATCTGTAGTGAGACTGTCTTGACTCCCAATCTGACAGTGTCAGTTTATAGTAAATATGTATTTCATGAATATTCAGTGTTTTATCTTTAGTGGCAACCATTGCTTTGCCATTCTCTTTTATCAAGTCTGTTGACATGTTTTGTTTCAGCTTGGAATAAGACCATTTTAGCAGTATCTCACTAAAACTTTCCACTAAGGCTCTGTTTATATCTGCATCACAGGCCCCTTATTAGAGCTTCCGAAAAAATAGCGCAGCATGCTCTTCAATTTGGGCCAGTAATCTATGACCGAACATGAAAACAGAATCAATAATGCAGATGTGAACAGGGCCATTGGCTTGTTTTATCTTTTATTATTAACTACTTATTTTAAAGTATTTTTTTCCGTTTTTAAAACTTTTCTCCCTCAAGCTTTCGCTAAAATTAATTACATTTTATTTTGTCAAAATAATTTCAAGCTCATTGTCTGTTTCCATACTGTTGTAATAAAGTTCTGAACATGCTTTCATTTTTTGAATTGAATGCTTATTTACTCTAAAGTTTTATTTATTTGAATATTAGCAATATGCCCATATTGAAATTGAATATTAGCAATATGTATGGCAGCATACCATAATGGCATAACCGCAAGTAAAAAGTAAAAAAGTGTGAGCGTGTGGATAAACATAATTTCTTTATCGCCTCTCATTGGGGGACACAGGAACCATGGGTGTATGCTGCTGCCACTAGGAGGCTGACACTATGCAAATAAAAAAGTTAGCTCCTCCTCTGCAGTGTACACCCCACCGACTGGCATTATACTCTTCAGTTTAGCTTAGTGTCAGTAGGAGGTGGACACGGGTCTTTCATTAGACCCTTATCTACCTCAATGTGCGTCGTTTTCTTTCAGTTTTCCTCGGAGGGATACAGGGTGAACAGTCACACCTGTATTCCCACAAGCGGACTATGAGTACGGTGTGTACTGCCACCCCGTATCCTCATAGATCCCTCACCAGGACCAAGATCCTGGCACACCAGCGTGCTCAGAAGTCCGGTCCTGGCTCCGTCCCCCACCCACTCGCCCACCAGAGCCTGTCGGTTGGAGGAGACGAGGACGTCCATCAGCCCTGGATGTCTCACCCTCTTTTAAGGTTAGTACGGCGTGGGATGTTTTTTAGGTGAGTATTTCCCCTATCCCATCCCAGATCCTTGTTAGGGGGGGGATTCTTGTTAAGGGCTTCCAGACTGTGACCCTCTCTTACCCGGTCATCGCCTGTATCCTTGCGGCGCGGTCGATTTTTTTATCGGTTCCTGGAGTTCCAGCATTTTCCCCATTCTGCAAGGGCCTTCTGCTCCAGTGCGGGGCCCTTTTCTGGCCGCAGCGCTCTCACTTCTTTCTTGGCAGCTTTTGGCTGCTGTTCGCTCCTTTCCGCGGCGCACTATCAGCGCGGCGGTTTTTCTCTGGGCACAGTCCTCAGCGCAGCAGCCCCGCAGTCTATCGCGCTGCTTATCGCTGCAGTGCATTGCTCCGGCGCCGCAGGAGGTGGATCTGCGGCGCCCTTCAGCGGCGCAGCCTAGCAGGCTGCGGCGCCTGTGCCGCCAGCCTCCCGTCGCGGCGCACTGCTCCGGCGCCGCAGGAGGTGGATCTGCGGCGCCCTTCAGCGGCGCAGCCTAGCAGGCTGCGGCGCCTGTGCCGCCAGCCTCCCGTCGCGGCGCATAGTTCCGGCGCTCTATACCGGCGCCGCGGCTCGTTTCCCGGCCGCCGGTTCCTAATTTAGGCCCCGGCTTCGGCCGGGGCCTACTTCCAGTCTTCGGATCTGTCACTTCCGCCTCTGCGGGCGGGCTTTTTCCCGCCCGACATACTGTGACCTGCCCACCGGCGCCTCTGCGTCTAGCTCCGCCCCCTTCCTTGTGGGACACTCGTCTGGTGTGAGCATCGCTTCACACCACAGCAGCAGCCCTTGCAGTGCCTCACGCAGCGCGCCACGCTCCTTCGCCCGCATCTTCTGTGAGCTCAGCACCAGGGGATTTCTCCACCAAGGACAAGTGGGACATCTTCCAGGACCGGGTCCGTGAGTAGCTGCACTGCAGTCTGACACCCCCCTCTGCCCTCTGTCCCCTAACCAACTGGCATCTTCAGGGTCCCTCAAAATGTCTTCCTCTAAAGGGGGCCGCTCTCGCCCCCCTACTTCTTCATCTACTACCTTAGTCACGTACTTTGCATGTTCGTCCTGTAACAGCAAACTTCCCTCAGGTCAGTCCTCCCCGCTGTGTCAGTCCTGCAGCAACCCGATTGTTCCCACCGCCCAGGATCCCCCGGCTGTTCCGCCCGAGAGTGATCCCCCCATCCCAGGCTGGGCTGCTTCTCTGTCACAATCGGTGGCCGATTTAACACGGGTGTCTCAAACCCTGGTGTCCGCGCTGGATCGGTTACCCCTGCAGACCCCTGCAGTGGCCAGCGGGTCGCAGGAACCGCCGCCCGAGCCCTCCTTGATTAGCCACAAAAGGTCCAGACAGGAACGTCGGTCTGAGTCCTCTTCGCGTTCCATCTCGCCGCACGGCCCTCCCCCGCGGTTGGTGTCGCACCGTTCCTCCTCCCCTGAGTCAGGCGAGGCTTTATCTGATGCGCCCTCAGAGGAGATGTCGGAGTTGGATCCTAGCCAAATCGCCACCATGAGTGAGTCGGTCCAGAACCTCATTCGGGCTATAAACCAAACCTGTGGCATTAAGGATCCCTCTACGGAACCCGCAGATCAGGCGGTTTCGTTTAGACGGGCCAAACCACCTTCAAGATTTTTTGCCCCTCATCCTGAATTCCAGGAAATCCTGGCCAGAGAGAGAGAGAATCCGACCAGACGTTTTCAGAGGGGAAAACGCCTGGGGGTGTTATATCCTTTTTCACCAGATCTTACCGCCAATTGGACGGTCTCTCCCTCGGTGGATCCACCTGTGTCCAGGCTGTCCACCAACACGGTGCTCCCACTGTCCGGCGGAGCGTCTCTGAAGGATTCTAACGACAGAGTTATAGAATCCTTCGCAAAATCTGCCTTCGAAGCGGCTTCAGCAGCGCTATGCCCGGCCTTTGCTTCCACTTGGGCCTCAAAATCCATCTCAAAATGGGCCAAGGATCTGCGGCGAGGTATCCTGGACGGGGCTCCTCCAGCGCAATTAGCGGAACTTGCCAACCAGATTTCCCACGCTGGTGAATACCTGGTTTCCGCCTCCCTGGATGTCGCCTCTTGTGCGGCTCAGGCTTCCAGCAATGCCGTTGCCATCCGCCGGACCGTTTGGCTCAAGGCCTGGCAGGCGGACTTGTCCTCCAAAAAGTCCCTCACTAGTCTGCCCTTCCAGGGCTCTCGTCTCTTTGGTTCCCAGCTGGACCAGATCATTAAGGACGCCACTGGGGGCACAAGTTCCCTTCTCCCCCAGGCTAAACCTCGTCGCCCTCCTCCTAGACGGCAGTTTCGCTCGTTCCGGCCTTTTCGTCGCTTCGCTGCGTCAAACTCCTTTTCCCAGCAGCAACAGAGGCCACAGGCACGTCAAGAGAAGAAGGCGGTGTCCTTCAGGCCCACTCCGTCCTGGCGTCCTCGCTATTCCCAGGGTAGATCGTCCAGGCCCAGGACTGGAAGATCCACTTCCGCATGACTCTCGGCAAGACTCCAGCCCGACTCCCAGGTTGGGGGGCCGTCTTCTCCGTTTCAGGGACGTCTGGATTTCCGCAGTAGAGGATGCATGGGTCAGGGAAGTTGTGTCTTCGGGATACAAAATAGAGTTCGCCTCCCGACCCAGAGATCGTTTCTTCCAATCTCGTCCTCCAAAAGATCCCGCTTTGGTTCCGGGCTTCTTCGCAGCCATCGCTTCTCTGCTCAAATCCGGGGTAATCGTTCCCGTCCCAGAAAAGGAACGGTACACGGGTTTCTACTCGAACCTCTTTGTGGTACCGAAAAAAGACGGCAAGGTTCGTCCCATTCTGGACCTCAAATTGTTGAACAGGAGGGTTCGCCTGAGACACTTCAGGATGGAATCCCTTCGTTCAGTAATTGCTTCCATGGAGGCTCAGGAATTTCTATGCTCTATAGATATCCAGGACGCCTACCTACATGTTCCAATATTTCCCGGACATCACCGTTTCCTGCGCTTCGCAGTGCAACAAGATCATTTTCAGTTCGTCGCCCTGCCGTTCGGTCTCGCAACCGCGCCAAGGGTGTTCACGAAAATCATGGCGGCGCTGATGGCCATTTTGAGAGTCAGAGGCTTGGTTCTGTTTCCATACCTCGACGACATCCTCATCAAGGCTCCGTCCTTTGCTCAGGCCCACGAAAGCTTGTCCATTGTTCTCGACACCTTATCCCGTTTCGGATGGCTGGTCAACCGGAAGAAGTCCTGCCTTATTCCTTCTCAGCGCATCATCTTTCTGGGCATGCTCTTCGACACTCGTCAGTCCAGAGTCTTCCTTCCCAAGGACAAGAGATCCACCCTTTGTCGGGACATTCTCTTGCTCCAGGGTCCTCGGCCTCCCTCCCTCCGATCGGCCATGAAGGTTCTGGGGAGGATGGTAGCTACCTTGGAAGCGATTCCCTTCGCCCAATTCCATTCTCGACCCCTTCAGCAAGCCATTCTGTCTCAGTGGGACAGGTCGGTCTTCTCCCTGGATCGGCCGATCAGACTCTCCTTTCGGGTCAAGCGGTCTCTCAACTGGTGGCTGACGTCTCCTCTCATCTCCCAGGGCAGGTCCTTCCTTCCGGTTCACTGGCAGGTGGTGACAACGGATGCCAGCCTGATCGGCTGGGGTGCGGTTTTTCGCCACCTGACGGTTCAGGGCCGTTGGTCGCTGCAGGAGTCCGCGCTGCCGATCAACGTCCTCGAAATTCGGGCCATCTTTCTGTCCCTCCGCCATTGGGAAAGGATTCTCAAGGGCCTTCCAGTCCGGATCCAGACGGACAATGCCACGGCTGTGGCATATGTCAACCATCAGGGGGGGACTCGGAGCTCCTTGGCCCTTGCCGAGGTGTCCAAGATCCTCCTTTGGGCAGAGGCAACGGTTCCGGTGATATCCGCGGTGCATATCCCCGGCGTAGAAAACTGGGCCGCCGACTTCCTCAGCCGCGAGGGTCTCGCGGCAGGGGAATGGTCCCTGCATCCGGAGGTCTTCCATCAGATT
Organism: Ranitomeya imitator; assembly: GCF_032444005.1. Lineage (NCBI taxonomy): Eukaryota > Metazoa > Chordata > Amphibia > Anura > Dendrobatidae > Ranitomeya > Ranitomeya imitator. The sequence continues at coordinate 955,860,759 of NC_091282.1, read as the reverse complement.
TGTCTTCGATGGGGAACTCCGGATGTGGATCTCACGGCGTCTCGGATCAACAGGAAGGTTCCACAATTCGTCTCCAGGTCACGCGATCCTCTCGCAGTGGGCGTCGATGCTCTGGCCATTCCTTGGTCACAGTTCGAGATGCCCTATCTGTTCCCACCCCTTCCATTACTTCCCAAACTGTTGAAGAAGATCAAAGCGGAAGGGGTGCCGGTCATCCTGATCGCCCCGGATTGGCCCAGGAGAGCTTGGTTCGCGGAGCTCGTCAACCTTCTCGCGGACGCTCCCTGGTGCCTTCCAGACAGGCCCGATCTGCTGTCCCAGGGTCCGATCTGCCACCCGAATTCTCGGTCGCTCAGTTTAACGGCGTGGCTGTTGAGACCGCGGTTCTAAGAGCGTCCGGCCTTTCGGACCGGGTGATTCACACCATGATTCAGGCTCGGAAGCCTTCGTCTTCCAGGATCTACTACCGCACCTGGAAGGCCTACTTCCGTTGGTGCAAGTCCAACCGCGTGCCGCCTATGGTTTTTTCCCTGCCTTCTCTTTTGGCCTTCCTTCAGGCAGGACTGGATTCGGGCCTGGCTCTTAGTTCCCTGAAGGGTCAGGTCTCTGCGCTTTCCATCCTCTTTCAGAAGACCTTGGCCTCTCGGCCACAGATTAAGACCTTCTTTCAGGGGGTAGCCCACGCCGTCCCGCCGTACAGGGCCCCTGTGGAGGCATGGGACCTAAACCTGGTACTGGACGTTTTGAAGGTTTCTCCCTTTGAACCTCTTAGGGAGATTCCTCTATCAGTTTTATCTTGGAAGGTGGCCTTTCTTGTGGCCATCACGTCCATTCGCCGCGTTTCCGAGCTGGCGGCACTGTCTTGCCGCCCTCCGTTTTTGGTCATTCACCAGGACAAGGTGGTCTTCCGACCTCCACCTTCTTTTCTTCCTAAGGTGGTTTCCACCTTCCACCTCAACGAGGACATCGTTCTACCTTCCTTTTGTCCAGCTCCGACTCATCCTCTGGAGCGATCGTTGAACAAGCTGGACCTAGTCAGGGCAGTGAGGATTTATCTGGATAGAACATCCTCTTTCCGGAAGACGGATTCATTTTTCGTCATTCCTGATGGCACGCGCAGAGGCCAGCCGGCTTCTAAAGCGACTATTGCTCGCTGGATCAGAACGGCAATTTTGGAGGCTTACCGGGTCAAGAACAGAGTGCCCCCTCCTGGGATTAAGGCTCACTCTACCCGGGCAGTCGGCGCCTCCTGGGCGGTGCACCACAGGGCTTCCGCCCTACAGCTTTGCAAAGCGGCAACTTGGTCTTCCATCCACACGTTCGCCAAATTTTACAAGGTCCATACCTACGCATCGGCGGACGCCAGCCTAGGCAGAAGGATCCTGCAGGCGGCAGTGGTGAGTCCTCTGACCTGATGGAAGTCTGTTTTCCCGCCCTTGGGACTGCTTTGGGACGTCCCATGGTTCCTGTGTCCCCCAATGAGAGGCGATAAAGAAAACAGGATTTTTGGTTGCTTACCGTAAAATCTGTTTCTTGAAGCCTCCATTGGGGGACACAGCTCCCTCCCAATGTTTTCTGTTGTTATCTGTTCTATGACTGTTCTCACGTTACAGTTCTCAAGTTTGTGGTTATGGTTTTTCAACCTTGTTTCATTATCTCCTACTGCTTTCTCACTAACTGAAGAGTATAATGCCAGTCGGTGGGGTGTACACTGCAGAGGAGGAGCTAACTTTTTTATTTGCATAGTGTCAGCCTCCTAGTGGCAGCAGCATGCACCCATGGTTCCTGTGTCCCCCAATGGAGGCTTCAAGAAACAGATTTTACGGTAAACAACCAAAAATCCTGTTATGTGCTCACACGTGGGCAGAATTGTTGGTAACTTTCTAAAAAAAAAAAAACCACAATGGCCACTGAAATAACGTGAAACTGACAAAAGTAATTTTCTTTTCAAATCTACTGAATGTCAACCAATGAAAAGCAGACATTGTTCTTAAATTGTGTTTAAAAAAGAAAATGGCCTGAACAAAAATTATGGTGCCCCTATAAAAGATAGAAAATAATTTAGTGATAAGGACATGTTAAAGGGAACATTTCACAGTTTTTTTCATGTGTGAACTAAGATTAGCAGCTTAATCAGCGCCTGTGCTGCTTTCCAGAAAGGGTTTCATAACCCCCTGACTTGCCATGTACACCGCCAAAAATCTTTTAAAATGCTCCTTTTCTAAGTAAATCCTACCGGAGAAGTGAGCATGCATCCTTATAGTTTAGATTCTAGTCGCAGTAGGGCAGAGCAAAGTGCGTGAGCTGATGATGTCTCTGCAGTTGTGAGATTGCGCCCGGCTATGTGAATGAGGCAGGAGCCCTCATCCACGTCAATCAGAGCAGGATGTTGGCAATCAGCAGCTGGGATGAGGAATAGACACCTCAGCAAGATTGCCTATCGGACCATCAGGATTTACATAGAGCGGGGGAGAATTTCAGAAGGCTTTTGGGTATACTGGGGAAGTCAGGGGGTTATATATCCCTTTTATTGAATGCAGCACAGTCGCTGATTAAGGGGAGTCTCAGTTCAGACATAAACTGGTGACAAGTTACCTTTAACCCATTCACCCCAAAGCCTGCTTTCCCCATCCTGACCGGGACAAATTTTACAATTCTAACCAGTGTCACTTTATATAGTAATAACTTTGGAACATTCATCAAATCACACTGATTCTGTTTTTGTGACATATTGTATTTCGCGTTAGTGGTAAAATTTATATTACTTACGTTTATTTGTAGAAAAAAATTGCAATTTTCAGACTTTTTATACCCTTAAATCAGAGAGTTATGTCACACAACATAGTTAATAAATAACATTTCCCACATGTCTACTTTACATCACCACAATTGTTTGGAACATGTGTTTTTTGTTAGGAGGTTACAAGGGTTAAAATTTAACCATAGATTTTTCATTTTTCCAACAAAATTTGCAAAACTTGTTTTAGGGACCACATCTCATTTGAAGTGACTTTGAGGGGCCTTAATGACATAAAAAAGTTTCACCATTCTATAAACTGGACCCAAAACTGCATTCCAGAAGTTTATTAAGCCTTCGGGTGCTTCACCGGAATTAATGGAATGTGGAAGGAAAAAAATGAACATTTAACTTTTTTTTTTTTTTCAAAAACTTTTTACTTTAAACCCCATTTTTTTTTTCAATTTCACAAGGGTAATAGAAAAAGACTTGTTGTACAATTTCTCCTGCCGATACCTCATATGTGGGGGAAAACCACTGTTTGGGCACACGGCAGAGATCTGAAGAGAAGGAGCGCTATTTGACTCTTGAATGTAAAATTTGCTGGAATAATTAGCGGATGCCATGTTGCGTTTGGAGAGCCGCTGATGTGACTAACAATGGAGTCTCTCACAAGTGACCTCTTTTTGGATACTAGACCCCTCAGGGAACTTATCTAGATGTGTGGCGAGCACCTTGAAACACCAGGATATTAACAGAAGTTTATAACGTTGAGCTGTGAAAATTAAAAAAAATCTAATTTTTCCCACAAAAAAGTTGTTTTAACCCCATTTTTTATTTTTACAGGGGTATCAGGGTAACAGGACAAAATGAACCCCAATATTTGTGCAATTTCTCCGAGGTACAGTGCAAAGGGAAGAAGCGCAATATTGAAGTTCATATTTTGCTGGACTGGTTTGATGTTGCCTTGTCACACTGGCAGAGCCCCTGAGTTGCCAGAACAGCAGAACCCCCACATAAGTGACCCCATTTTACAAACTACACTTCTCAATGAGTTCATCTAGTGGTGCAGTGATCATATTGACACCATAGGTTTGTTACAGAACTGTATACCACTGGGCAGTGAAGAAAAAATACCATATAGAAGCTGAGATTTTCAGCACTTTTTGTGCTGAAAACTCCCCCCTCGGCTTATACACGAGTCACGGTCCCAGAAAGCCAACCGGGGAGCCAGTGGCTGTAGCATAGTGACAGCTGCAGCTGCCGGCTTCCAGAAGACATCAATACTCACACTCCGTCCCTGCATCTCGTCCCGTCGCCGTCAGCTCTTTCCTGTTCCTGTGCTCAGCGGTCAGGTGGTACCGCTCATTAAGGTAATGAATATGTACACGTCTCCACTCCCATAGGCGTGGAGCGCATATTCATGACCTTAATGAGCCGTACCACGTGACCGTTCAGCAATGGCGCGAGTAGGGTGAGTATGACGGGGGAGCCACGCATACAAGATGGGATGGAGCCATGCTTACAAGATGGGAGGGGGAGCTATGCATACAAGATGGGACTGGGGGAGCCATGTATACAACAAGGGGAGCCACACAGAACAGGACGAGGGAACCACGCATACCGGGATAGGAATGAGGGGACAATACATACCTGGCTTATACTCGAGTCAATAAGCTTACCCAGTTTTCTGTGGCAAAATTAGTTGCCTCGGCTTGTACTCGGGTCGACTTATACTCTAGTATATATGGTAATTACATTTTTACCACCAAAATGTAGTTTTAGCCCAAATTTTACATTTTCATAAGGGGAGATGGGCAAAATTTGCACCAAAATTTGTCCCACAATTTCTGCTGAATGTAGACACACTGTTTAGCTATACCGCGAGACTCTGGAGGATTGGAGCGCTATTTGCCTCCTAGAGCGCAGATTTTCCTAGTATAGTTTGCAGACTCCATATACAGAGCTCCTAAGTGCTAATAAAGCAAAATCTTACCCCTCAAGTGACCCCATTTTGAAAATGATACCCTTTTAAGAATTTATAGGTGTAATGAAGATTTTGACTCCATGGGTGTTTTCCAGAAACAAAACAGTGGATGTTGCTGAGTAAAAATTGCAACCTGCTGTTGTAGACAGCCAAGAACGTTGCAGTGACCAGTATGTTGTAGTGGCAAAGTCTTGCTTCTGGAGGCATGCACCCGTAAATTAGGATGGCTCTCATCGCTACAGAAATGCCAAACATGTGGTCTCTAAATGTGGTTTGGGCACACTGGAGATAAGAAGGGAATGGGGCATTGGGATTTGGGAGCTCAGAATTTGCTGAATTTCATTTGGGGGATGATGCACACCTAAAAGACAGACAGCATTCAAAGTGTCTCCATCTACCTCATTATAGGGAATCTTCTGATGGGGGATCCGTCTGAATCACATATTTCAGAGATTTACACGGAAGCCCCAGTTTAAGCGCTCAGCGTAGCGTGCAGGATAAATGTGCCTTACTTCGATCTTTGGGAGGCAGAACAAATCAGCAGGTGAAGAATTGGTTTTATTTATTTTTTACACCATTCCTCGTGCAGTATAAGTGATTAGATAGCTTTATTCTTCGGGTTGGTGCAGTTCCAGCGATACCAGATTTATATACAGTGCCTTGCAAAAGTATTTGGCTACCTAGAACTTTTCAATCTTTTCCTTCACATCATGCTTCAAACATAAAGATACCAAATGTAAATTTTTGGTGAAGAATCAACAAAAAGTGAAGCACAATTGTGAAGTTGAACAAAATTTATTGGTTATTTTCCATTTTTGTGGAAATTCAAAAACTGAAAAAGTGGGGCGTGTAATATTATTCGGCCCCTTTAACTTAATATTTTGTTGCCCCACCTTTTGCTGCAATTACAGCTGGAAGTCGCTTGGGGTATGTCTCTATCAGTTTTGTACATTCTTGCCTATTCTTTGGCAAACCGCTCGAGCTCAGTGAGGTTTGATGGAGATCGTTTGTGAACAGCAGTTTTCAGCTCTTTCCACAGATTCTCGATTGGATTGAGGTCCGGACTTTGACTTGAACATTCTAACACCTGGATACGTTTATTTGTGAACCATTCCATTGAAGATTTTACTTTATGTTTGGGATCATTGTCTTGTTGGAAGACAAATCTCCGTCCCAGACTCAGTTCTTTTGCAGACTCCCAACAGGTTTTCTTCAAGAATGGTCCTGTATTTGGCTCCATTCATCTTCCCATCAATTTTAACCATCTTCCCTGTCCCTGCTGAAGAAAAGCAGGCCCATACCATGATGTTGCCACCATGATGTTTCACAGTGGGGATGGTGTGTTCAGGGTGATGAGCTGCGTTGCCTTTACGCCAAACATATCATTTTTGGCACTGTTGCCAAAATGTTCAATTTTGGTTTCATCTAACCAGAGCACCTTCTTCCACATGTTTGGTCTGTCTCCCAGGTGGCTTGCTACAAACTTTAAACTACACTTTTTATGGATATCTTTGAGAAATGGCTTTCTTCTTGCCACTCTTCCATAAAGGCCAGATTTGTGCAGTGTACGACTGATTGTTATCCTATGGACAGACTGTCCCACCTCAGCTGTAGATCTCTGCAGTTCATCCAGAGTGATCATGGACCACTTGGCTGTATCTCTGATCAGTCTTTTGCTTGTTTGAGAAGAAAGTTTAGAGGGACGGCCGGGTCTTGGTGTATTTGCAGTGGTATGATACTCTTTCCATTTCAATATGATTGCTTGCACAGTGCTCCTTGGGATGTTTAAAGTTTTGGAAATCATTTTGTATCTTTGTATCCAAATACGGCTTTAAACTTCTCCATAACAGTATCACTGGCCTGGCTGTTGTGTTCCTTGGTCTTCATGATGCTCTCTGTGCTTCAAACAGAACCCTGAGACTATCACAGAGTAGGTGCATTTATACGGAGACTTGATTACACACAGGTGGATTATATTTATCATTCTTAAGCATTTAGGACAACAATGGATCATTTAGAGATCCACAATGAACTTCTGGAGTGAGTTTGCTGCACTGAAAGTAAAGGGGCCGAATAATATTGCATGCCCCACTTTTCAGTTTTTGAATTTCCCAAAAAATTTAAAATAACCAATAAATTTCGTTCAACTTCACGAATGTGTTCCACTTGTTGATTCTTCACAAAAAATTTACATTTGGTATCTTTGTTTGAAGCATGATATGTGGGAAAAGGTTGAAAAGTTCCAGGGAGCCGAATACTTTCACAAGGCACTGTAGATTTTTTTTGCCTGTTTGGCTGCTCTCACACACTTAAAAAAATTTTTTATTGCATCGCCATATTTTGAGTGTTAAAATTATCCATATTTCTGCAGAGTCATGTGAGGGCTTGATTTTTGTGGGACGAGTTTGTTTTTATTGGTACCATTTTCGGGCACATCACATTTTTTAATCACTTCCTATTCTGAATTTTGGGAGCCAGAATGAACAAAAAACATCAAATCAAGAATTTTTTTTTATATACTGTTCAACATGTGATAAAATTCATTATTCTTTGGGTCAGTACGATTACAGCAATACCACATTTATATTTTTTTATGTTTTGGTGCTATTACACAATAAAAACTTTTATAGACAAAAAAATATTTTTTCATCAATTCATTGAGCTATATGGCAGCTTGATTTTTGCTGGACAAGATGACGTTTTCAGCTACATCATTTTAATTTACATTTGTCTTTTTGATCGCGTTTTATTCCACTTTTTGTACAGCAATATGATCTTAAAACGTGTTTTGCCTCACTTTTTTTTTTTTTACGTGTTCACTGAAAGGGTTAACTAGTGGGATAGTTTTATAGGCCGGGTCATTCCGAATGCGGTGATACCAAACATGTACTTTTACGGTTTGTGTTTTTCATAAAAATATTTAAGTACAATATATATAATTTTTTAAAAATATTTTTACAATTTTTTTTTCATAGTCACACTATAGTAGGACTTTAACTTTTTGCAGTCTGGTCGCTGTTATAAAACATTGCAATGCACGAGCATTGCAGTGCTTTAGAGTCTGTCAGACTTGCAGACACAAGTTAGTTAGATCTAACTATTTTGATGGTGCCTGGTGACCAGAATGTCGTCATGACGAGATCTGTTGACTATGGCAGCGATCGGGATCCCACTTTGACATCATGGGGGGCTTTGATCGGAGGGCAGATGGGACTTCTTCCTGCTGCCTGCCTTCTAAATGCTGCAATTGATATTGATCACAGCTAGGGGATTAAAGTGCCGGGTGTCATCTGTCAGAATCAGCTGACACCCAGCAGCGATCACAGGCCCTAGTCATGAAGGGGTTAAACTAAGGTATGTCCTGTAATTATTATCACAGGTTGAAAATTGTAACCAGTCAGTCTTTCTACTGAGTGTAAACTAGTTACTGTGCTGTTTGGTATTATGGTGTGAACAACACTCAACATGGACCAAAGAAAGCTTAGCAGAGAGTTGTCTTAGGAGATTAGAAAGAAAATTATAGTCAAACATATTTTCCCTGTTTTTTATGTTTTTTCTAAAATAGTGGAGGTTTTTTCCTCCTTTTGTGGTTTTTGCTGTTAGAGGAGGACTGGCAAGTGTGAGGACTAGTGATGAGCGAATATACTCGTTACTCAAGATTTTTCGAGCATGCCCGGGATCCTCCGAGTATTTTTTAGTGCTCGGAGATTGTTTTTCTTGCTGCAGCTGAATGATTTACATCTGTTAGCCAGCATAAGTACATGTGGGGATGCAACAGGCAACCCCCACATGTACTTATGCTGGCTAACAGATGTAAATCATTCAGCTGCGGCAAGAAAAACTAAATCTCTGAGCACTAAAAAATACTTGAAGGACCCTCGAGCATACTCGAGTAACGAGTATATTCGCTCATCACTAGTGAGGACCGTTGACGTGGGTTGCCAGCTTATGTATTGTGGCCATTAAATTAGCTAATACCTTACATATTTTTATGTTTTTGTGTACTATATTTTTACTTTTCGGGGTGCAGTTGGACTCAGATGGCTTTATAGATTGGCCTCTGTTCACATGGGAGGTATTACAGTTGGCACTGAGCAGCCTACCACATGGTGTTATTATTAGGCTATGAACCAGATGCTTTGCATGCTCTGTGTGAGCACTGCTGCAGATTATTTGTTTGCACTGGTGTGCCAAATGGCCATTCCGATTGTAGGATGGCTCTCATTGGTATTATCACACCTGTGTAGTTGCCATCTTTACTTGAGCCCACTGCATTTGATTCAAGGCCTAGACAGGTAAGCACCTTTGCCTGTTTTTTTGGTGTTTTTTCTAAACAGTAAATAGTAAATTCTAGAAGACCATCTTCAAACAACTTCATGTTCCTGTTACTACATCTACTACCATTATTATTCAGAAGTTTAAGGTCTGTGGGACTGTAGCCAACCTTCTTGGACGTAATTGCAAGAGAAAAAGTTTTGACAAATGAACATAATACGAATGGTAACCAAAGAGCCCAGAAAAACCTCCAAATATCTGTGGTGAACTAGAAGTTCAAGGTCAGAGTGCACCATCAGTCACTGTCTTGGCAAAGTGGACTTCACAGAAGACAACCGAAGAGGAACTAACTGTTTAAAGCAAATCCTAAAAAAGGGAAAGTGTAATTTAAGAAAATGCATATTGACAAGCCACAAAGATCAGCTCTATTTTCAGAGATGCAAAACTGAAGTATACAAAGAAAAGAATATTGTGCCTACTGTGAAGTATGTAGGAGGTTCAGTTATGTTTTGAGACTACTTCGTCATCTAACACAGAAGTTATTATCAAGATATTCTGGAGTGAAATATCAGAAAGCTTTATAAAAGTCGCAGGTCATGGGTTCTCCTACAAGATAACCAAAAACATACAGCTAAAACATCAAATAATGGCTAAAAGCAAAGCGTTGGACTGTTCTGAAATGGCCTTCTATGAGCCCTGATTTAAACTATAGAACATCTGTGGAAGGAGCTGAAACAAGAAGTCTAGAGAAGGTGCCTTTCAAATCTGATATAGTGGTCTGTGGGCCAAAATAGCTGGGGACAGGTGTAGAGGTTATATAAATCGATTGAGGGAATGCCTCAAAAGGTTGGGCAAGAAAATATTAAGTTAAGGGTACAGTCATTTTTGTCCAGACCATTTTCATTAGTATGTGTGTTTTTGTTTTTTCTGTTACATTTTTCTATTGAACTATTACTCGAAAGCAATGTCTGATTTTCATTAGTTGACGTTCAGTATATTGAAACTGAAAATTACTTTTGTCAGTTTCAGGTTGTGAAACCTATATACAGTGCAGACCAAAAGTTTAGACACAACTCATTTAAAGATTTTTCTGTATTTTCATGACTATGAAAATTCTACACTCACACTGAAGGCAACAAAACTATGAATTAACACGTGTTATTATAGACTTAAAAAAGTGTGATACAACTGAAAATGTCTTATATTCTAGGTTCTTCAAAGTAGCCACCTTTTTGCTTTGACTGCTTTGCACATTCTTGGCATTCTCTTGATGAGCTTCAAGAGGTAGTCACCGGGAATGGTTTTCACTTCACATGTGTGCCCGGTCAGGTTTAAAAAGTTGGATTTATTGCCTTATAAATGGGGTTGAGACCATCAGTTCTGTTGTGCAGACGTCTGGTGGATACACAGCTGATCGCCCTACTGAATAGACTGTAAGAATTTGTATTAGGGCAAGAAAAAAGCAGCTAAGTAAAGAAAAATGAGTGCCCATCATTACTTTCAGAAATGAAGGTCAGTCAGTCCAAAAAATTGGGAAATCTTTGGAAGTGTCCCCAAGTGAAGTGGCAAAAACCATCAAGCGGTACAAAGAAACTGGCTCACATGGGGACCGACCCAGGAAAGGAAGACCAAGAGTCACCTCTGCTTCTGAGGATAAGATTATCTGAATCTACACATAGGAACAGCGCTCCACCGGGTGTATTGGTCCAAGAAAATCTTTATTCAGCCATATAGCATAAGCAACGTTTCGACCATATGCTGGTCTTTTTCAAGCTTGAACCAATACACCCGGTGGAGCGCTGTTCCTATGTGTAGATTTGGATGTTTTACCCAGGAGGGTTCCCTGGATATGGAACGAGCGCCCGAATGAGAGAGTGCTGTCGCTCACTTGCATTTTTCGTTTGATAAGTTTATCTGAGTCACCAGCTTCAGAAATCGCAGGTTAACAGCAGCTCAGATTAGAGACCAAGTCAATGCCACACAGAGTTCTAGTAGCAGACACATCTCTACAACAACTGTTAAGAGGAGACTTTGTGCAGCAGGCCTTCATGGTAAAATAGCTGCTAGGACACCACTGCTAAGGACAGTCAACAAGCAGAAGAGCCTTGTTTGGGCTAAAGAACACAAGGAATGGACATTAGACCAGTGGAAATCTGTGCTTTGGTCTGATGAGTCCAAATTTTAGATCCTTGGTTCCAACCACCCTGTCTTTGTGCGACGCAGAAAAGGTCAACGGATGGACTTTACATGCCTGGTTCCCACCGTGAAGCATGGAGGAGATGTGATGTTGTGGGGGTGCTTTGCTGTTGACACTGTTGGGGATTTATTCAAAATTGAAGGCATACTGAACCAGCATTGCTCTGCAGTAATGTGCACAGTGTCAGCCGAAACCTTTCTGCTGCTACCGGGCAATAACGTGTTCCGCTACTTAAGAGAAATGAATGTTCACCTCTCTCCTTGCCCAGATGCTGCAAGGGAGCGCCGGAAAAGTTAGTGTACTAATTTTCTTATGTTTTCTTATGGGGCTGTGCATACCAGGATAGGGGAGGGGGCCAATTATAAGGATGGAGCTAATTATAAGGATGGGGCCTTGCATACCAGCATCGGGATGGGGGCCAATCATACCAAAATAGGGATGGGGCCATGCATACTAGGACAAGATGGAGGTTCTGCATACCAGGATAGGGTTGGGGCCATTCATACCCATGAGGTGGGGGCCCTGCATGCCAGGATAGGGTTGGGGCCATGAATAATAGGATAGGGATGAGGGGACCATTCCTACCAGGATAGGGATGAAAAAAGAGGAGAAACGGGAGCATATAGTAAATGTATAAAACAAACAGTCTTTATTGATACAAAAAGATTAAAATGGTTATAGGAAATCAATAAGCGTAACAATGTAAACCATGACATAACATGAAAAAGGGGGAAAAAAAACACCCCACATCCCGCCACCTCAACGTAGGGTAATTAGATGGTCGTAATGCAGCAATAAATGGTGAGCACCTATGCAGATAGGTATATAGAGACAAAGTAAATGGGGTCACAATAATAACTAGGTCCCACCAAAAAGGCGAGGACCAAATGTGCATTGGTACTAAAAGGAAACCCCTGCAGCGGTGGTGGTGCCTGACTCACAAGTAGCTAACCGTGTGCAGAGCATAGCAACATGTACAGTGTATGTAGTAACATCCATGGCGATCCCTATCACACCAATGGGAACAAAAGCGTACCATATAGTAAAAGTAATATGGTGTGAGAGGGAGTCACCGCTGCGCTAGCACCTAATGCAGAGTGCACAGCCAGTGTGCATAAGTGACCAAAACGGCCCCAGTACCAGCAGTACAAATTACATGATATGCTCACCTGCCCGTAGAGGGAGAGAGATGAGGGGGTCCCGCCGGTGAGTACGCCCCGATGCGCGTTTCGCGGCGTAAACACGCTGCTTCCTCATTCCCCTTGAGGAAGCGGCGTGTTTACGCCGCGAAACGTGCGTCGGGGCGTACTCACGTTGAGGTGGTGGGATGTGGGGTGTTTTTTTTTTCCCCCTTTTTCATGTTATGTCATGGTTTACATTGTAATGCTTATTGATGTCCTATAACCATTTTAATCTTTTTGTATCAATAAAGACTGTTTGTTTTATACATTTACTATATGCTCCCGTTTCTCCTCTTTTCTCATATTTAGTATTTGGAGCAACTATATAGAGTCTGGGGGACCACCATATATACTAGTTTGTTTTTCCCAGATTTCTGTTAATATGTACTCGGTATCCTGGTTGGCAGGATAGGGATGAGCGGCCCATGCACACCAGGATAGGGATGAGTGGGCCATGCATACCACGGTAGGGATGAGGGGGCCATGCGCATCAGGATGGGGATGATGGGACGATATATACCAGGACAGTGGATTTTAAGTACAAAATTGGCCACATTTTTTTACTTCAATTTTTTTCCTAATTTCCTCTTCTAAAACCTTGGTTCGTCTTATAGTCCAAAAAATACAGTATGTGTTTTGTTATACACATATATTTCCTATGTGTGTTGGAAAAAATGCAAACTGAACATAATTTCACACAGAACCCAAAAAATAGGTTGTGTAAATTTGTTGGCACATTTCCAAAATTTTGGGTTAACAACATTGCGTCAAGCATATTATGCTCTTTCAAACTCACCTGTGGCAAGTAACGTGCGCAATATGAAAATTACACCTTAAACCAAATAAAAAGTGAAGTTAACTCAATCTTTGCATTGTGTGTATGTGCCACACTAACCAAGGACAAGAAAACCGAAAACGTCTGCGGACTAAAAGCCAAAATTGTAAAAAATAATCTCAAGGTTACATGTTTATCTCTAGAGATATTGATGTTCCATGGTCCACAGTGTGCAACATAATGAAGACGTATACAACCCATGACACTAGCTAATTTCTCTGAATCATCAAAGAGAATGAAGACTTTCTAGACAGAACAGAAGCATCTCTACTGGTCACAGAAGGTGAAAAAAGTGTCAGAGAACCTCCAAAAGCAGATGAGTGGAAGCATGTGACCAAAAGAAGCAAGAAGACCATGGAGAAATCACCAACCACGCAACTGAAGAACCGATATCAAATCTTTGTAGAGGATGAAGATGGCACACCTAAGGATGAAGCAATACCAGCAAGCAAAAAAGAAAAGGGCACACAGCAACAAGTGACAGCAAAAAGTACAGCCAAGAAGCAACGAAGAGTGGTGGTGGTGGGAGACTCACTACTGAGAGGCACAGAAGCAGCCATCTGCAGACCGGACATAACTGCAAGAGAAGTATGCTGCCTTCCAGGTGCGATGATCAAGGATGTGACCGATAGGATACCAAAGCTCTTCAACTCCAAGGACGTCCACCCATTTCTTCTGATACATGTTGGCACCAATGACACGGCAAGGAAGGACCTACCGACAATCTGCAAAGACTTTGAAGAGTTGGGGAAGAAAGTAAAGGAACTGGATGCACAGGTAGTTTTTTCTTCTACCCTTCCAGTAGACGGGCATGGCACCAGGAGATGGAACAGGATCCTTGATGCAAACAACTGGCTAAGACGATGGTGCAGACAACAAGGATTCGGATTCCTGGACCACGGTGTGAATTACTTGTACGATGGACTCCTCGCCAGAGACGGAATACACCTCAACAAACCTGGGAAACACACATTCGCCAGAAGACTCGCTACACTCATCAGGAGGGCGTCAAACTAGAAGAGGGGACGGGAAGAAAAACATTAGACTTGAACAAAGAAGATCCAGGAAAACATACTCAGAAGGGAGGTAAGAACATTTCTAAAACAATCCACAGCGAGGAGATTGGAACAAAACAAAATCCTCTAAACTGCATGCTTGCAAACGCCAGAAGCCTGACAAACAAGATGGAAGAACTAGAAGCAGAAATATCTACAGGTAACTTTGACATAGTGGGAATAACCGAGACATGGTTAGATGAAAGCTATGACTGGGCAGTTAACTTACAGGGTTACAGTCTGTTTAGAAAGGATCGTAAAAATCGGAGAGGAGGAGGGGTTTGTCTCTATGTAAAGTCTTGTCTAAAGTCCACTTTAAGGGAGGATATTAGCGAAGGAAATGAGGATGTCGAGTCCATATGGGTCGAAATTCATGGAGGGAAAAATGGTAACAAAATTCTCATTGGGGTCTGTTACAAACCCCCAAATATAACAGAAACCATGGAAAGTCTACTTCTAAAGCAGATAGATGAAGCTGCAACCCATAATGAGGTCCTGGTTATGGGGGACTTTAACTACCCGGATATTAACTGGGAAACAGAAACCTGTGAAACCCATAAAGGCAACAGGTTTCTGCTAATAACCAAGAAAAATTATCTTTCACAATTGGTGCAGAATCCAACCAGAGGAGCAGCACTTTTAGACCTAATACTATCTAATAGACCTGACAGAATAACAAATCTGCAGGTGGTCGGGCATCTAGGAAATAGCGACCACAATATTGTACAGTTTCACCTGTCTTTCACTAGGAGGACTTGTCAGGGAGTCACAAAAACACTGAACTTTAGGAAGGCAAAGTTTGACCAGCTTAGAGATGCCCTTAATCTGGTAGACTGGGACAATATCCTCAGAACTAATAATACAGATAATAAATGGGAAATGTTTAAGAACATCCTAAATAGGCAGTGTAAGCGGTTTATACCTTGTGGGAATAAAAGGACTAGAAATAGGAAAAACCCAATGTGGCTAAACAAAGAAGTAAGACAGGCAATTAACAGTAAAAAGAAAGCATTTGCACTACTAAAGCAGGATGGCACCATTGAAGCTCTAAAAAACTATAGGGAGAAAAATACTTTATCTAAAAAACTAATTAAAGCTGCCAAAAAGGAAACAGAGAAGCACATTGCTAAGGAGAGTAAAACTAATCCCAAACTGTTCTTCAACTATATCAATAGTAAAAGAATAAAAACTGAAAATGTAGGCCCCTTAAAAAATAGTGAGGAAAGAATGGTTGTAGATGACGAGGAAAAAGCTAACATATTAAACACCTTCTTCTCCACGGTATTCACGGTGGAAAATGAAATGCTAGGTGAAATCCCAAGAAACAATGAAAACCCTATATTAAGGGTCACCAATCTAACCCAAGAAGAGGTGCGAAACCGGCTAAATAAGATTAAAATAGATAAATCTCCGGGTCCGGATGGCATACACCCACGAGTACTAAGAGAACTAAGTAATGTAATAGATAAACCATTATTTCTTATTTTTAGGGACTCTATAGAGACAGGGTCTGTTCCGCAGGATTGGCGCATAGCAAATGTGGTGCCAATATTCAAAAAGGGCTCTAAAAGTGAACCTGGAAATTATAGGCCAGTAAGTCTAACCTCTATTGTTGGTAAAATATTTGAAGGGTTTCTGAGGGATGTTATTCTGGATTATCTCAATGAGAATAACTGTTTAACTCCATATCAGCATGGGTTTATGAGAAATCGCTCCTGTCAAACCAATCTAATCAGTTTTTATGAAGAGGTAAGCTATAGGCTGGACCACGGTGAGTCATTGGACGTGGTATATCTCGATTTTTCCAAAGCGTTTGATACCGTGCCGCACAAGAGGTTGGTACACAAAATGAGAATGCTTGGTCTGGGGGAAATTGTGTGTAAATGGGTTAGTAACTGGCTTAGTGATAGAAAGCAGAGGGTGGTTATAAATGGTATAGTCTCTAACTGGGTTGCTGTGACCAGTGGGGTACCGCAGGGGTCAGTATTAGGACCTGTTCTCTTCAACATATTCATTAATGATCTGGTAGAAGGTTTACACAGTAAAATATCGATATTTGCAGATGATACAAAACTATGTAAAGCAGTTAATACAAGAGAAGATAGTATTCTGCTACAGATGGATCTGGATAAGTTGGAAACTTGGGCTGAAAGGTGGCAGATGAGGTTTAACAATGATAAATGTAAGGTTATACACATGGGAAGAAGGAATCAATGTCACCATTACACACTGAATGGGAAACCACTGGGTAAATCTGACAGGGAGAAGGACTTGGGGATCCTAGTTAATGATAAACTTACCTGGAGCAGCCAGTGCCAGGCAGCAGCTGCCAAGGCAAACAGGATCATGGGGTGCATTAAAAGAGGTCTGGATACACATGATGAGAGCATTATACTGCCTCTGTACAAATCCCTAGTTAGACCGCACATGGAGTACTGTGTCCAGTTTTGGGCACCGGTGCTCAGGAAGGATATAATGGAACTAGAGAGAGTACAAAGGAGGGCAACAAAATTAATAAAGGGGATGGGAGAACTACAATACCCAGATAGATTAGCGAAATTAGGATTATTTAGTCTAGAAAAAAGACGACTGAGGGGCGATCTAATAACCATGTATAAGTATATAAGGGGACAATACAAATATCTCGCTGAGGATCTGTTTATACCAAGGAAGGTGACGGGCACAAGGGGGCATTCTTTGCGTCTGGAGGAGAGAAGGTTTTTCCACCAACATAGAAGAGGATTCTTTACTGTTAGGGCAGTGAGAATCTGGAATTGCTTGCCTGAGGAGGTGGTGATGGCGAACTCAGTCGAGGGGTTCAAGAGAGGCCTGGATGTCTTCATGGAGCAGAACAATATTGTATCATACAATTAGGTTCTGTAGAAGGACGTAGATCTGGGGATTTATTATGATGGAATATAGGCTGAACTGGATGGACAAATGTCTTTTTTCGGCCTTACTAACTATGTTACTATGAATGTGAACGGCAGAGAAAAATTCAAAGGTTGCAACCCAGGATATTCCATATGGTAGATAAGCAGCCCAAATCAAGTTCTAAAGAAATTCTAGCTGTCCTGCAGGCTCAAGGTGCATGAGTGTCAGCGCTATCTGTTGACATTTGTATGAAATGAAACGCTATGGCAGGAAGACCTTACTGCTCACACAGAGAGACATGAAAATGCTAGACTGCACTTTGCCAAAATGTATGAGTAAGTCAAAATCCTTCTGGGAAAGTGTCTTGTGGACAGATGAGATCAAGATTGAGCTTTTTGGTTAAGCCCATCCTTCTACTGTTTACCAAGAAACAATGAGGCCTACAAAGAAAAGCACATTGTCCCTACAGTAAATATGGTGAAGGTTCAAAGATGTTTTGGGGTTGTTTTGCTGCCTCTGGCACTGGGTGACATCACATTATGTAAGGCATCATGAAATCTGTAGATTACCCAAGGATTTTGGGCTGCCATGCTGTGTCTAGCTGGGTTTGCGTCCTAAGCCATTGGTCTTCCAGCAGATTGGAATTCAATCTCTTACAGAACATTTACAGTTGAAACCATACATTTACATACACTATATAGGAAAGATATACAGTCATGGCCAAAAGTATTGACACCACTGCAATTCTGTCAGATAATACTCATTTTCTAACTGAAAATGATGGCAAACACAAAGTATTTGGTATTATTATCTTCATTTAATTTGTCTTAAATGAAAAATCACAAAAAGAATTGTCCTAAAGCCAAATTGGATATAATTCCATACCAAACATAAAAATGGGGGTGGACAAAAGTATTTGCACAGTTCGAAAAATCATGTGATGCTTCTCTAATTTGTGTAATTAACAGCACCTGTAACCTACCTGTGGTACCTAACAGGTGTTGGCAATAACTAAATCACACTTGCAGCCAGTTGACATGGATTAAAGTTGACTCAACCTCTGTCCTGTGTCCTTGTGTGTACCACATTGAGCATGGAGAAAAGACTAAAGAACTGTCTTTAGGACTTGAGAAACCAAATTGTGAGGAAGCATAAGCAATCTCAAGGCTACAAGTCCATCTGCAAAGACCTGAATGTTCCCGTGTCTACCGTGCGCAGTGTCATCAAGAAGTTTAAAGCCCATGGCACTGTGGCTAACCTCCCTAGATGTGGACGGAAAAGAAAAATTGACAAGAGATTTCATCGCAAAATTGTGCGGATGTTGGATAAAGAACCTCGACTAACATCTAAACAAGCTTAAGCTGCCCTGCAGTCCGAGGGTACAACAGTGTCAATCCATACTATCCGTCGGCGTCTGAATGAAAAGGGACTAAATGGTAGGAGACCCAGGAAGACCCCAATTCTTACCCCAAGACATAAAAAAGCCAGGCTGGAGTTTGCCAAAACTTACCTGAAAAGCCTAAAACATTTTTGAAGAATGTTCTCTGGTCAGATGAGACAAAAGTAGAGCTTTTTGGGCAAAGGCATCAACATAAAGTTTACAGGAGAAAAAAAGAGGCATTCAAAGAAAAGAACACGGTCCCTACAGTCAAACATGGCGGAGGTTCCCTGATGTTTTGGGGTTGCTTTGCTGCCTCTGGCACTGGACTGCTTGACCGTGTGCATAGCCTTATGAAGTCTGAAGACTACCAACAAATTTTGCAGCATAATGTAGGGCCCAGTGTGAGAATGCTGGGTCTCCCTCATAGGTCATGGGTCTTCCAGCAGGACAATGACTCAAAACACACTTCAAAAAGCACTAGAAAATGGTTTGAGAGAAAGCACTGGAGACTTCTAAGGTGGCCAGCAATGAGTCCAGACCTGAATCCCATAGAACACCTGTGGAGAGATCTAAAGATGTCAGTTTGGAGAAGGCACCCTTCAAATATCAGGGACCTGAAGTAGTTTGCTAAAGAAGAATGGTCTAATATTCCAGCAGAGCATTGTAAGAAACTCATTGATGGTTACCGGAAGCGGTTGGTCGCAGTTATTTTGGCTAAAGGTTGTGCAACCAAGTATTAGGCTGAGGGTGCCAATACTTTTGCCTGGCCCATTTTTGGAGTTTTGTGTGAAATGATCAATGTTTTGCTTTTTGCTTCATTCTCTTGTGTTTTTTCATTTAAGACTAATTAAATGAAGATAATAATACCAAAGAATTTGTGATTGCAATCATTTTCAGGAAGAAAATGAGTATTATCTGACAGAATTGCAGGGATGTCAATACTTTTGGCCATGACTGTGTGTGTGTGTATATATATATATATATATATATATATATATATATATATATGTAGGTACCTATATATATTACCATTCAAAGGTATACAGTCACCCAATTTTTTGTTTTCCATGAAAACTCATACTTTTATTAATCAAATGAGTTGCCAAATGAATTGAAAATCTAGTCCAGACATTGAGAAGGTTTGAAAAAAAGATTTTTATTTGAAATAATATTTTTTCTCCTTTAAACTTTGCTTTCGTCAAAGAATGCTCCCTTTGCTGCAATTACAGCATTGCATACCTTTGGCATTCTAGCAGTTAATTTGCTGAGATAATCTGGAGAAATTTCACCCCATGCTTCCAGAAGCCCCTCCCACAAGTTGGTTTGGCTTGATGGGCACTTTTTGCGTACCATACTGTCAGTCAAGCTGCTCACACAACAGCTCAATGGGGTTGGGAACTGGTGACTGCGCTGGCCACTCCATTACAGATTGCAGTGTGTTTTGGGTCATTGTCCTGTTGTAGGATGAAATTGGCTCCAATCAAGCGTTATCCAAAGGGTATGGCATGGTGTTGCAAAATGGAGTGATAGCCTTCCTTATTCAAAATCCCTTTTACCTTGTACAGATCTCCCACTTTACCAGCACCAAAGCAACCTCAGACAATCACATTACCTCCACCATGCTTGACAGATGGTGTCAGGCACTCTTCCAGCATCTTTTCAGTTCTGCGTCTCACAAAGGTTCTTCTGTGTGATCCAAACACCTCAAACTTTTTTCCAATCTTCCTCTGTCCAATGTCTGTGTTCTTTTGCCCATATTAATCTTTTCCTTTTATTAGCCAATCTCAGATATGGCTTTTTCTTTGTCCTGAAGGCCAGCAACCCGGAGTTGCCTTTTAACTGTAGACATTGACACTGGCGTTTTGCGTACTATTTAATGAAGCTGCCAGTTGAGGACCTGTGAGACGTCGATTTCTTAAATTACAGACTCTAATGTACTTGTCTTGTTGCTCAGTTGTGCAGCGGGACCTCTCACTTCTCTTTCTACTCTGGTTAGAGCCTGTTTGTGCTCTCCTCTGAAGGGAGTAGTACACACCGTTGTAGGAAATCTTCAGTTTCTTTGCAATTTCTCACATGGAATAGCAGTCATTTAAAAGAATAAGTATAGACTGTCAAGTTTCACATGAAAGTTCTTTTTTTCTGGCCATTTTGAGAGTTTATAGGAAACAACAAATGTAATGCTCCAGATTCTCAACTAGCTCAAAGGAAGGTCAGATTTATAGGTTCTCTAATCAGCCAAACTTTTTAGCTGTGCTAACATACTTGCACAAGGGTTTTCAAGGGTGTTCTAACCATCCATTAGCCTTCTTACACAGTTAGCAAACACAAAGTACCATAAGAACACTGGAGTGATGGTTGTTGGAAATGGGACTGTATACATCTATGAAGATATTGCATTACAAACCAGACGTTTTCAGCTAGAATAGTCATTTACCACATTAACAATGTATAGAGTGTTTCTGAATCATTTCATGTTAGCTTCATTGGAAACAACTGTGCTTTTCTTTAAAAAATAAGGAAATTTCTAAGTGACCCTAAACCTTTGAACGGTTTTATATGTATGTATATATATATATATATATATATATATATATGTGTTTGTGTTTTCTCAATATCTGACATGAAATCAAAATAAATCTTAATTATTAATAATTGCCGAATGCCAAAATGAGAGAGAATGTTTTAAGGTATTTTATTACTTACTGCAAAGTCAAAAGTTTACATACACTGAGATTACTATGCCTTTAAATAATTCTGTACTGTTCATATGATGATGTCATATGTTTGGAAGCTTATGATAGGTTTTTTTGGCAACGTCTGAGTTAGACACACACCTATGGATGTTTTTTAATGCACACCTGAAATCAGCCAAGATATCAGGAAGAGAATTGTGGACTTGCACATGTCTGGCTCAGGCATCTTGAAATTGTACTCAAGGATGAAAGTGCCTCATTTCTCTGTACAAGCAATATGGGAATGTCCAGCCATCATACCGCTCAAGAAGGAGATGGGTTCTGTGTCCCAGAGATGAAAAAGCTTTAGTCCGACATAGTAACATAGTAACATAGTAAGGCCGAAAAAAGACATTTGTCCATCCAGTTCAGCCTATATTCCATCATAATAAATCCCCAGATCTACGTCCTTCTACAGAACCTAATTGTATGATACAATATTGTTCTGCTCCAGGAAGACATCCAGGCCTCTCTTGAACATGTGCATATGTGCATATCAACCCAAGATCACAAGCAAAAGATGGTGGTGGAAGCTCGTAAGATTGTGTTAATATCCACAGTGAATCTACTACTGTGTCAACATGGACTGAAAGGCTACTCTGCCAGGAAGAAGCTATAACTCCAAATAAAACAAAAAAAAAGCCAGAATAAGTTTTGGAAATTCACACAGGAACACAGACCTTAACTTTTGGAGACGTGTCCTGTGGTCTGATGAAACTAAAATTGACTTTTTGGGCATAATGACCATCTTTACATTTGAAGGAAAAAAGGAGATGCTTAGAAGCCTAAGAACACCATCCCAAATATAAAAAACGGGTGGCAGCATCATGTTGTGGGGTTGTTCTACTGCAGGAGGGACTGGTGCACTTCACAAAATAGATGGCATCATGAAAAAAGATTGTGTCAATACTGAAGCAACATCTCAAGGCATCAGCCAGGAAGTTAAAGCTTGGGCGGAAATGGGTCTTCCAAATGGACAATGACCCGAAGCATACTGCCAAAATGGTAACAAAGTGGCTTAAGGATAACAAAGTCGTTGTTTTGGAGTGGCAACCTCAAAGCCCTAATCTCAATCTTGTTGAAAATTTATGGGCAAAGCGGAAAAGGCAGATGCAAGCAAGTTGACCTACAAACCTGGAACAGTTACACCAGTTTTGTCAGGAGGAATGGGTAATAAAAATGCCTTAAAACATTCTCACTCATTCTGGCATTTGGCAAATATTAATAAATATGGTAATCCTAATTGACCTAAAACAGGAAAAGATTATTCTGATTTCATGTTGGATATTGAGAAAAACATGCATGTGTCTTTTTATTTAGTGTAAGTGATCTTCTGGTTTCAACTGTATCTGGTTGACTGGACAATTTATTACAACCTTTAGTTATGTTAATCACGAGCCATACCAAGGACACCAAACATCTGTCTACCAGGAATAAACTGTCTTGACTTCCAACTGATAATTGGGTCACCAGTGATGATAGTGTTTTAATCCAGCATACCACATAAAGCTATGGATGTTTTATCTTTTCATATTCACAAATGCAGTGGATTTCACATATAAAACGTAAAAAAATGGCGCTATAATAATAATCTACACTTTTCATTGGTTATATCTTAGAAGTTGCCTTGACTTGGTTAACAAAAAACTTTTTTCCGTTTATCAATACTTTTTTTTGCAGATTCTAGATTGCCCTATGGGTGCGAGTTTCTCACCATCTCTGGCCAACCTCAACATAGCGTGCGCCCTTCTGGATTCAATGGTGCTAAAACCACCTCCCTAGGACCGTCCATTAAGAAGTTATGACGCATCTCAAGCTTTTGAGTTTTTAGCTGCTAGAGGCAAAGGAAGGGGTTTTAGGTTTAGCCGAAAGGGCAGGAGGGGAGTTGTCCAAAGGGGATAAAGGCTAGTGTAAGGTTGTGTGGGCTTTCTGTTATGCTTGCAGTTCACTTTGAGGGTGGGGTCCACGTTGAGTAACGTGCTATGAAGGACATAGGAACCAGCTGGCAGCCCATGCCCCCACTGGCCCAGTAAACACATGGTTGAACATCAACCAGGTAATTGATGAGCCATCTGCATATATCTTTTGTACTACCACTATTTGTATTTGCGTATCTGCACACTGTATATGTATAACCATCGTGTATATATTGTATTGTCTAGTGTGCCTTTAAGGTGAATAAATATATAACTTAACCTTGGGCTTTTCTTCTGTCTCGAACCACGATTCCACACATCCCTTTCTCGGCTTCACTTTCCATGCTACTGGGTCTGGTTTCTGGCTCAAAATAATTCCCTAAATGGACCAGACTTGCATCTAAAGATGAACTTGTGGTAGTCCTATCGGGCTGACCAGGCACTTTTTCACTCTTGCTAGTGAAAGAGGCCTCTCAGCTTGTCATGGTTGTGAGCTAATGTGGTGCCATGTTAGTGACTGTTCCACATCCTCTCACTCCCCATGCATTCCTGGACCCATGTGGACGGGGAATGTCTGACTAAAATGGTACTAAGCTTACCTTACATGTCCCCAGGTTGTGCGGAACATCACATTGGTGAAAGTTGGGAGACCGCATTACGTGATCCATTTGTCATAATATTGACTTCAGGCAGGTTGGCATGGTGCAGGTTTGTCACATGTGGTGTTAGCGGTGGGATGGTGGGGAGGAGATGAAAGACTATGTTGCTCAAGCAGAAGGGGAGTCCAGCCCAGGTTTCCCAAGAATCCAGTGGTCCATCCTGCAGTGGGCTACTCCCCACCTGCCCGTCCCCTAGGCAGATTCGAATATACTTTTGCTATCTGGCCAGACTCAAGGAGATGAGGCCTCCTAGAGACACTCATAGCAGCAGCAGCACATCGCAAGGTAGCGCAGAACATTAGCAGGAGCGCAAGCACCAGAAAACAAATGCTTCAGCTCTAACTCAAGCTCCAGATGCATACCCCAATCAGTCACTAGTTCCCTGAGATTCAGGTCCTGAATCTACTGGCAGAGGATTTCCCCTTAATGTACAAAGGAGGGGACTTAGATACTTTCTTGCTGGCATTTGAAAAAACTTGCCATCAGTACCATTTGCCTTAGGCCCACCTAGAGATGGGTGAACCTAATTAGTAAAGTTTGGGGTCTGGACCGAACACCTACTGTTCGGGCATGGACACCAAACACAGTGTTACTGTTTGGGTTCGTCATCCCAAACATCAGGTGTTTCTCACGCTGTCATGTGCATCACAGCACGGAAATCACCCCTTTGATCAGCAATAAAATCATTACCGACAGACAGCCGCGGTTCCCATGCTGTCATATGACAGTGTGAGCCTGAATCTGTGATTAGAGGTAAAAAGTTTACCTTTGGTCACTGGTGTCGGCTGATGGAAGTACTGCTCCCATCAGCCAATGCCTGCTACTGCTAATAACAGCGAGATCAGGAGGCAGTTGATGGGAGTATTCCACAGCTAGCGCCTGCACTCTAAATTAATAATTAAAAAAATAAATGGCTTGAGTACCCCTGTGTTTTTGATAACCAGCCAGGCAAAACTCACAGCTGTGGGCTTCAACCCTTAGCTGCCAGCTTTATCATCGCTGGTTATCAAGAATAGTGGAGTCCCCACGCAGTTTTTCAATTAGTTAAATAATTTAAAAAATGGCATGGGATCTCCATTTTTGACAACCAGCCAAGCAAAAGTAGACAACTGGGGGCTAGTATTCTCAGGCTTGTAAGGGGCCATGGATAGTGCCCTGCCTGCCTAAAAATAGCAGTCTGCAGCTGCCCAGAAAAGGCAAATCTATTTGATGAGCTAATTCTGGCTCATTGCCCAGCTCTTCCCACTTGGCCTGTGGTGGTGGCATGTGGGGTTCATATTTGAGGGTTTGATGTCACTTTTGTATTATCTGACATCAAGCTCACGGCTTAGTAATGGAGAGGCATCTAGAAAGAATAAAGTATTTTATTTGACAAAAAAACACTTTTCCTTTTTTAAAATAACAAACACACATAGTTATATCTACAATGAGGATGGGGAAAAAAATGTGGAAAAAAGTCAGCTCACCAGTCTCAGATGAAATCCAATATTCTTTCACGCACGGATCTGTTATGATCCGGTGACCTTGGAGCAGCATGAAAACTTTCACTGGAGTAGGTGGTAACTATTCTGACCGCAAATCCTGATCTTAACACCGCAACTAGAAGTAGCCATGGGGTGTACCTAACAAGCCCTACACACCTTGTCGCGGCCGGAGGACTAAATACCCCTGAAGATGGAAATAGGAATACTACCTTGCCTCAGAGCAGAACCCTAAAGGATAGGCAGCCCCCCACAAATATTGGCTGTGAGTAGGAGAGGAAAGACACACACAGTCAGAAAACAGGATTTAGCACAAGAGGCCACTCTAGCTAAAATAGGAAAGGATAGGACAGAGTTCTGCGCGGTCAGTATTAAAACCCTTCCAAAAATATCCACAGCAGATTATACAAAAAATTCCTCCATCTAACTAAAGACGTGAAATGTATATCTGCAACTCCAGAGACTACTAAACTCAGAGCAGGAATACAATCAAAAAACAAGCACACAGCTTGTGTGCCATAGAAAAAGAAACAAACACTTATCTTTGCTGAATTGGCAGCTAAGCAGGAGAAGCCAGACATAGATCCAACACTTCCCAAGAAGCATTGACAACTGGCAAGGACTAATGAGTCCTGCAAACCTAAATACCCCAGTCAGAATTGCAATCAGCAGATACACCTGTCCAGGACTGCAGCCCAGAGACAACTGCATTACCACCTACAACCACCGGAGGGAGCCGAAAAGCAGAATTCACACCCTGATCAGAGACTTTATCCATAGCAAATAGAAGAAAAAAATCCCCAGCGTGGATTTCAATGAAATTAAAACATCAATTTTATTGGAGATGTATTTTAAAACCAATATTGGGCTACGTACATCATGGGAATGGGGTCCCTTTTCTTGATATTGTCCTTTCAGGTAATTAAAAAAAACAAGTGCATCAACATTAAATATATAGATAACACCTACTTGTTGCAATTCAGTTCTCCATGACACGTGTTGTCATACACAACATATAATCAAAAATTTCCCTGTTTGAGTACATCAGAGCCTGTCTGTCTTTTTCTGATGACCTCTTCAGGAATGAATGCACCAATATTTACAACAGACTTAATGCTAGAGGTTACAATAAATCGTTCCTCACACAAGCCCATAACATAGCTGCATTAAAATCACGTAAATAACTGTTAGATACTTCATCTAGAAAAGCCTACAATGGTGTACCAGACAAAATCACCTTTGTCATTTCCTTCACTAATGATTATGAAGCTATCAAAACAATTTTCAATAAGATTCTACTTTTACTTTATCAAGACGATAAATTTCCCAACATTTTATCCGCTACTGTTACACTCTGCCCGCAAAGCAAAATCTTTAGATAACTTGCTATCTCTCATCATTTATCATGAATGGAGTTGGCTATCTATCAAAGGTAATTTTTAGTGTGGCCTCCCAAAATGCAGCATATGCAAATACAGGTGCATCACACAAAATTTTAATATCAAAAAGTTAATTTATTTCAGTTCTTCAATACAAAAAGTGAAACTCCTATATTATATAGAGTCATTACAAACAGAGCTATCTATTTCTAGTGTTTATTTTTGTTAATGTTGATTATTTTTGTTAATGTTGATGATTATGGCTTACAGCCAATGAAAACCCCAAAAGTCTATCTCAGTAAATTAGAAAAATTTACAAAAAACAACAGTAAAGGCTTCCTTAGTGTTTAAAAAGGTCCCTTATTCTGTTTCAGTGGGCTCCACAATCATGAGGTAGTGTTGTGAATTCTGCTCTTGGTCTCCCTCCGGTGGTTGTTGATGGTAATGCGGTTGTTCCTGAGCAGCAGTCTTGGACAGGTGTTTCTGATAATTGCAGCTCGTACTGGGGTATTTAGCTGTGCAGGACTCATTAGTCCTTGCCAGTAGTCAATGTTCCTTTGGAAGTGTTGGTCCTCTGCCTGGCCCCTCCTGCTTGCTGCCAATTCAGCTAAGATAAGTGTTTTCTTCATTTTTTTAGACACACTGCTGTGTGTTTATTTTCTGTGCTTATCTTGTTTCTATTTTGTTCCTGCTAGACTGTGCCTGATGTTTTTCTCAGTCTAGTTGGACTCGCTGGAGTCGCAGATATACTCTCCACATCTTTAGTTAGGTGGTGGAGTTTTTGTATTTTTCTGCTGTGGATATTTTGTAGTGTTTTATGCTGACCGCATAGTATCCTGTTCTATCTTTTCCTATCTAGGTAGAAGTGGCCTCCTTTGCTTATCCCTGTTTTCTGTCTGCGTGTGTCTTTTCCTCTCCTACTTACAGTCATTATTTGTGGGGGGCTACCTATCCTTTGGGGGTCTACTCTGAGGCAAGAGAGTTTTTCCTATTTCCATCTTTAGGGATATTTAGTCCTTAGGCTGTGTCGAGGTGTCTGGTTAGGCACACCCCACGGCTACTTCTAGTTGAGGTGATAGGATCAGGGGTTGCGGTCAGTAAAGTTACCACTGCTCCAGCAAAGGTCATTTCATGCTGCTCCAAGGCCACCTGATCATAACAGTACTACTGGCCAACAATGAGTTAATTGCATCTCAGAAGAAGGGAGGAAAGATCTTGAGCCATTTTTTTTTCTTCAGTCTGTTTTGTCTTATCCTCCCTCTTTATCTCTGGGTGGCTGAAGAGCCTTGTGCTAGCATGAGTGTTCAGGAATTGGATTCTCGTGTAGACCAGCTTGCTGCTAGAGTACAGGGTATTTCTGATTACATTGTTCAGACTCCTGCTTTAGAACCGAAGATACCTACTCCTGATTTATTTTTTGGTGACAGGTCCAAATTTTTGAGTTTTAAAAACAACTGTAAACTGTTTTTTGCATTGAAACCTCGATCCTCTGGTGATTCCATTCAACAAGTTAAAATCCTCATTTCCCTGCTGCGTGGTTATCCACAGGATTGGGCATTTTCCCTGGAATCTGGGGATCCTGCTTTGCTTAATGTAGACTCCTTCTTTCAGGTGTTAGAATTACTGTATGATGAACCTAATTCGGTGGATCAAGCTGAGAAGACCTTGTTGGCCCTGTCTCAGGGTCAAGAGGCGGCAGAATTGTATTGTCAGAAATTCAGAAAATGGTCTGTATTGACTAAATGAAATAATGATACTTTGGCGGCAATTTTCAGAAAGGATCTTTCTGAATCCGTTAAAGATGTTATGGTGGGGTTTCCCACACCCTCCAATCAGTGATTCTATGTCTCTGGCCATTCAGATTGATCGACGCTTGCGGGAGCGCAGAACTGTGCGTGCTATGGCGTTATCCTCAGAGAAAATTCCTGAGCCAATGCAGTGTGATAGGATTCTGTCTAGAACGGAAAGACAAGGTTTCAGACGTCAGAATAGGTTGTGTTATTATTGTGGCGACGCTTCCCATGTCATTTCTGTCTGCCCTAAGCGGACCAAGAGGATTGCCAGTTCAATTACCATCAGTACTGTACAACCTAAATTTCTGTTATCTGTGTCCTTGATCTGTTCATTGTCATCATTTTCTATCATGGCGCTTGTGGATTCAGGCGCCGCCTTGAACTTAATGGACTTTGAGCTTGCCAGGCGTTGTGGTTTTCCCTTGCAGCCTTTGCAGAACCCTATTCCTTTAAGGGGCATTGATGCTACACCCTTGGCTAAAAATAAGCCCCAGTTTTGGACACAGGTGACCATGCTCATGGTGCCAGCCCATCAGGAAGATTGTCGATTTCTGGTGTTGCATAATTTGCATGATGCTATCGTGCTGGGTTTTCCATGGTTGCAAGTACATAATCCTGTTTTGGATTGGAAGTCCATGTCTGTGACTAGTTGGGGTTGTCAGGGGGTTCATAATAATGTTCCTCTGATGTCAATCGCCCCTTCTCCCTCTTCTGAAATTCTGGAGTTTTTGTCTGATTTTCAGGATGTATTCGATGAGCCC
This sequence comes from Ranitomeya imitator, assembly GCF_032444005.1. Classification (NCBI taxonomy): domain Eukaryota; kingdom Metazoa; phylum Chordata; class Amphibia; order Anura; family Dendrobatidae; genus Ranitomeya; species Ranitomeya imitator. The sequence goes on along the minus strand of NC_091282.1, from coordinate 955,831,516 downwards.
AAGTCCAGTTTCCTTCCACCACACAGGGACTGCGATTGTGCTATTGACTTGATTCCAGGAGTAAGTTTCCTAAGGGCAGACTTTTCAACCTGTCTGTACCTGAACATACCGCCATGCGGAGCTATATTAAGGAGTCTTTGGAGAAAGGGCATATTCGGCCATCTTCTTCACCGTTGGGAGCGGGGTTCTTTTTTGATGCTAAAAAAGATGGTTCCTTAAGACCCTGTATTGATTATCGCCTCTTGAATAAGATCACGGTCAAGTTTCAATATCCTTTACCTTTGCTTTCCGATTTGTTTGCTAGGATTAAGGGAGCTAGTCGGTTTACTAAGATTGACCTTTGGGGGGCTTATAATCTTGTTCGTATTAAGCAGGGTGATGAATGGAAAACTGCGTTTAACACGCCCGAGGGCTATTTTGAATACCTTGTGATGCCATTTGGACTCTCTAATGCTCCATCTGTTTTTCAGTCCTTCATGCATGATATCTTCCGGGATTATCTTGATAAATTCCTGATTGTATATTTGGACGATATTTTGATTTTTTCCGATGATTGGGAGTCTCATGTGCAGCAGGTCAGGATGGTATTTCAGATCCTTCGTGACAATGCCTTGTTTGTGAAAGGGTCTAAGTGTCTTTTTGGGGTGCAGAAGGTTTCCTTTTTGGGCTTTATTTTTTCTCCCTCGTCTACAGAGATGGATCCAGTTAAGGTTCAGGCCATTCATGATTGGATTCAGCCCACATCCGTGAAGAGCCTTCAGAAATTTTTGGGTTTTGCTAATTTTTATCGCCGTTTCATTGCTAATTTTTCCAGCGTGGTTAAACCCTTGACTGATTTGACGAAGAAGGGCGCTGATGTGGCGAATTGGTCCCCTGCGGCTGTGTCCGCCTTTCAGGAACTTAAGCGTCGTTTTACTTCTCCTGTGTTGCGTCAACCGGATGTTTCTCTTCCATTTCAAGTTGAGGTTGACGCTTCTGAGATAGGGGCAGGGGCTGTTTTGTCTCAGAGGGATCCTGTTGGTTCCTTAATGAAACCATGTGCCTTCTTTTCCCGTAAGTTTTCGCCTGCTGAACGCAATTATGATGTCGGCAGTCGGGAGTTGTTGGCTATGAAGTGGGCATTTGAGGAGTGGCGACATTGGCTTGAGGGAGCTAAGCATCGTATTGTGGTCTTGACCGATCATAAGAGTCTGATTTACCTCGAGTCTGCCAAACGGTTGAATCCTAGACAGGCCCGATGGTCCTTGTTTTTTTCTCATTTTGATTTTGTGGTCTCGTACCTTCCGGGTTCTAAGAATATTAAGGCTGATGCCCTCTCTAGGAGTTTTTTGCCTGATTCTCCTGAGGTCTTGGAACCAGTCGGTATTTTGAAGGAAGGGGTGGTCCTTTCTGCCATTTCTCCTGATTTACGACGGGTTCTTCAGCAATTTCAGGCTGACAAACCTGATCGTTGTCCTGTGGGGAAGCTGTTTGTTCCTGACAGATGGACTAGTAGAGTGATTTCTGAGGTTCACTGTTCTGTGTTGGCTGGTCATCCTGGCATTTTTGGTACCAGAGACTTGGTTGGTAGGTCATTTTGGTGGCCTTCTTTATCGCGTGATGTGTGGTCTTTTGTGCAGTCCTGTGGGACTTGTGCACAGGCCAAGCCTTGTTGCTCCCGTGCTAGTGGGTTGCTTTTGCCATTGCCGGTTCCTGAGAGGCCCTGGATGCATATTTCTATGGATTTTATTTCCGATCTTCCTGTTTCCCAGAGGATGTCGGTTATCTGGGTTGTTTGTGACCGATTCTCTAAGATGGTTCATTTGGTGCATTTGCCTAAATTGCCTTCTTCTTCTGATTTGGTTCCGTTGTTTTTTCAGCATGTGGTCCGTTTGCATGGTATTCCTGAGAATACTGTGTCCGACAGAGGTTCCCAGTTTGTTTCCAGGTTTTGGCGGGCCTTTTGTGCTAGGCTGGGCATTGATTTGTCTTTTTCTTCTGCATTTCATCCTCAGACAAATGGCCAGACCGAGCGTACTAATCAGACTTTGGAGCCTTATTTGAGATGCTTTGTGTCTGCTGATCAGGATGATTGGGTGGCTTTTTTGCCATTGGCCGAGTTTGCCCTTAATAATCGGGCTAGTTCGGCTACTTTGGTTTCGCCTTTTTTTGTAATTTTGGTTTTCATCCTCGTTTTTCTTCTGGGCAGGTTGAGTCTTCTGACTTTCCTGGTGTGGATTCTGTGGTTGACAGGTTGCAGCAGATTTGGGCTCAGGTGGTGGACAATTTGGTGTTGTCTCAGGAGGAGACTCAACGTTTTGCTAACCGACGTCGCTGTGTTGGTTCCCAGCTTTGAGTTGGGGATCTGGTTTGGTTATCTTCCCGTCATGTTCCTATGAAGATTTCTTCTCCTAAGTTTAAGCCTTGGTTTATTGGTCCTTATAGGATTTCTGAGATTATTAATCCGGTGTCTTTTCATCTGGCGCTTCCGGCCTCTTTTGCTATCCATAATGTCTTCCATAGATCTTTGTTGCGGAAATATGTGGAGCCCGTTGTTCCCTCTGTTGATCCTCCGGCCCCTGTGTTGGTCGATGGGGAGTTGGAATATGTGGCTGAGAAGATTTTGGATTCTCGTTTTTCGAGGCGGAAGCTTCAGTACCTTGTCAAATGGAAGGGTTATGGCCAGGAGGATAATTCTTGGGTTTCGGCCTCTGATGTCCATGCTGCTGATTTGGTTTGTGCCTTTCATCTTGCTCGTCCTGACCGGCCTGGGGGCTCTGGTGAGGGTTCGGTGACCACTCCTCAAGGGGGGGTACTGTTGTGAATTCTGCTCTTGGGCTCCCTCCGGTGGTTGTTGATGGTAATGCGGTTGTTCCTGAGCAGCAGTCTTGGACAGGTGTTTCTGCTAATTGCAGCTCGGACTGGGGTATTTAGCTGTGCAGGACTCATTAGTCCTTGCCGGTAGTCAATGTTCCTTTGGAAGTGTTGGTCCTCTGCCTGGCCCCTCCTGCTTGCTGCCAATTCAGCTAAGATAAGTGTTTTCTTCATTTTTTTAGACACACTGCTGTGTGTTTATTTTCTGTGCTTATCTTGTTTCTATTTTGTTCCTGCTAGACTGTGCCTGATGTTTTTCTCAGTCTAGTTGGACTCGCTGGAGTCGCAGATATACTCTCCACATCTTTAGTTAGGTGGTGGAGTTTTTGTATTTTTCTGCTGTGGATATTTTGTAGTGTTTTATGCTGACCGCATAGTATCCTGTTCTATCCTTTCCTATCTAGGTAGAAGTGGCCTGCTTTGCTTATCCCTGTTTTCTGTCTGCGTGTGTCTTTTCCTCTCCTACTCACAGTCATTATTTGTGGGGGGCTACCTATCCTTTGGGGGTCTACTCTGAGGTAAGAGAGTTTTTCCTATTTCCATCTTTAGGGATATTTAGTCCTTAGGCTGTGTCGAGGTGTCTAGGTCTGGTTAGGCACACCCCACGGCTACTTCTAGTTGCGGTGATAGGTTCAGGGGTTGTGGTCAGTAACGTTATCACTGCCCAAGCGAAGGTCATTTCATGCTGCTCCAAGGCCACCTGATCATAACAGTGTAGACTGCTGACTTGACAAGCGTCCAGAAGGCAGTCATTGACACTCCACAAGGAGGGTAAGGCACAAAAGGTCATTGCTAAAGAAGCTGGCTGTTCACAGATTGCTGTACCTAAGCATATTAATAAAAAGTTGAGTGAAAGAAATAAGTGTGGTAGAAAAAGCTGCACAAGCAACCGGTATAACCACAGCCTTGAAAGGATTGTTAAGAAAAGGCCTTCCAAAAATTTTGGGGGGAAATTCACAAAAAGTAGACTGCTGCTGGAGTCATTGCTTCAAGAGCCACCACACACAGATGTATCCAGGACAGGGGCTACAAGTGTCATGTTCCTTGTGTCAAGGCAACTCAAGACCAATAGACAATGCCAGAAGCGTCTTACCTGAACCAAGGAGAAAAAGAACTGGACTGTTGCTCAGTGGTCAAAAGTGTTGTTTTCAGACTAAAGTAAATTTTGCATTTCATTTGGAAATCTAGGTGCCAGAGTCTGGAAGAAGAGTGGAGAGGCCACAATCCAAGCTGCTTGAGATCTAGTGTGAAGTTTCCACAATCCGTGATTGTTTGGGGAGCCATGCCATCTGCTGGCTTAGGTCCACTGTATTTTATCAAGACCAAAGTCAGCACACTGTATACCAGGACATTTTAGAGCACTTCATGCTTCCCTCTGCCGACAACTTTTTGGAGTGGAAACTTCATTCTCCAGCAGAACTTGGCACTTGTACACACTGCCAAAAGTACCACTACCTGGTTTAAAAATAACAGGATCACTGTGCTTGATTGGCCAGCAAACTCGCCTGACCTTAATCCCATAGAGAATCTATGGGGTATTGTCAAGAGGAAGATGAGACACCAGACCTAACAGTGCAGATGACCTGAAGGCTGCTATCAAAGCACCTGGGCTTCCATAACACCTCAGCAGTGCCACAGGCTGATCATGCCACACCGAATTGATGCAAACGGAGCCCCGATCAAGTATTGAGTGCAATTAGTGAACATACATTTCTGCAGGCCAACATTTCGGATTTTAAAATCATTTTTCAAGCTGGTGTTATAAAGTATTCTAATTTAATGAGATAATGACTTTTAGGTTTTCATTGGTTGTAAGCCATAATCATAAACATTAACAGAAATAAACACTTGAAATAGATCATTTTGTTTGTAATGACTCTAATATGAGTTTCACTTTTTGCATTGAAGAACTGAAATAAATTAACTTTTTGAGGATATTCTAATTTTGTGAGAAGCACCTGTATATGTCTAGAAGATCTCAATTCTCATAACATAGTTCTTCTACTATATATTCAATTAATTATTTTATCAATTGCCACACTACACACATTTAAACTTTGTGGCCCATTATTGGGTCAATTGTCCTTTTACACATATCTCGGATCCATTTGTCAGTAGCATAATTTTTTAAATTCATACCTCTGGATCTGAGGTTCTACATTACATAGTTTGTGCATTATATATTTGCTTGATTTATATTTGTTGACCAACATTTTCTGATGTGACAAATATACAATATAACTTATGTTTCAAATAATATGTTTCAATATATATGTACTGTACATAGATATACTGAACATATTTTGACTTATTTCTAATTCCTAGTTTGTACATATTAACATGCCTTTTTTTCTGTGATTTATTCACATGTACTCACCTTGCTAATCTCTGTTCTTTTTTATATTAGTGCTGATTATTCCATGTTATGTTGATTTACTACACTTTCTTCCTATTGGTGTTCACCTTTCCCCACTTCTCTACAAATGTTTGGAACTTGAACACACACAATGTCAGAACTATGAGCTGAGAGCTTGAAATGAGTAGACCTGTTTTTCCTGGGTCCTCCACCCCCTTTTTTTTGTTCATCATTTTAATGTCGAAATAAAAGCCATGTTTTAATTATCCAAACCTCATGCTGTGAATGCTTAATTTTTTCCTGTTTCTCTGTGAATATTTTTCTGCCCAATGATGACAGAAGTATTCTAGGAGTGATACTTTTATTGGCTAACCAGAAAATAATGTTTGCAAGCTTTCAGAGCACAGTGGCTCCTTCTTCAGGCAAGTAATCTTGCCTGAAGAAGGAGCCACTGTGCTCTGAAAGCTTGCAAACATATTATTTTCTGGTTAGCCAATAAGGTATCACTCCTAGAATACTCCTGTCATCATTGGGCAGAAAAATATTCACATCAATTTTTCTGGCTAACATGGTACCACAATACAATTTGTTATTGTACATCATTCCTGTTTCTCTGAGATTACGGACACCTTTGTCTGAAATCTGGACAGACAGGAGGAACAGTACAGCAGAAGTGAAAGTGCTATGAGATGAAGAGAACCCATAGAATGTGACACATTTAATCTCTGCTGTACTGTCCCTCCCACAGTGACTGCTAAGAGATGAAGGCTCAAAGGTTTCAGTAATAATCCCTTATGTCTTTGTTGCTCAAATTATCTTGTAGCTCTGCAGAGAGCGCAAACTGTATGAAGCTAAGGTGGAGGACTGTTCTACTTTTCCCTGAGTGTTGCCTGCTTCTGATTTGTCAACATTATAGAGGAGGAAGGGGTACACACCCCAGGTGAAAACACCCTGATAATTCCTACTTGGACTTAAAAACTAACTCATTGACTACCAAATACATTCATTGCTAATAACTCCATAACAGAAAGATAAAATAAGAAACCGTTAAAGGAAAACACTGCAGCCCCCATCATGTGTCCAATTAAACATGAAAGATTTGGTGAAAGGTCCTCTTTAACCGCTTGAGGTTTCCAAAGACGCTAGGTTAAAAGAAGTCCTAATCATTTTTTCAGGCATTTTTCAGTCTGAAGAATGGTGCCAATAGTATTGCTTCAAAAACTGCCATCAGTCTCTTCATTTTTGAATGATGTGAAAAAAAATATTAAAAATGTCAGTAAAAAGGACACCGCCAACATGATAGGAAAATGGTCAAACCCTCAGGAAAGGACCAAAAAACACTTAAAAAATACTTTATGAATACACAATGCCAAAGAAAAGATGCATCTTTTCTTGTAAAACTGCAGATTTGCCTGCCTGAAATAAAAGTGACACATACCTCAAGAAAAGGAGGTTCTTGTTTGCTGATCTCTAAATGGACTTTGTGTTTCATAGGTACTGATGCATAATTTTTCATTAAGGCTACTTTCAAACTAGCGTCGGTACGGGGCCGTCGCCATGCGTCGACCCGACGTACCGACGCAAACTGCGAAAAAAATTAACAACGGGGGCAGCGGAAGCAGTTTTACAATGCATCAGCTGCCCCATTGTAAGGTCTGGGGAGGAGGGGGCGGAGTCCCAGCTGCGCATGCGCGGTCGGAAATGACGTACTCGATGCACAAAAAAAGTTACATGTAATGTTTTTTGTGCCGACGGTCCGCCAAAACACGACACATCCGTCGCACGATGGATGTGACGTGTGGCGATACGTTGCTAATGAAAGTCTATGGAGAAAAAACGCATCCTGCGGGCAACTTTGCAGGATGCATTTTTACTCCAAAACGACGCATTTCGACGTACGTCAAAAATGCTAGTGTGAAAGTAGCCTAAATTGTTGGTAGCCTTTATTGTATGTATTGCTTGTGGAAATAGGCTCTTTTTGCATGTTTCTCCCTGTCAAACATGTTTATATACCAAAAATGTCATTATGGCATATGTTGTTCTAATAATCCCAATAACAGTGTTATAAATTTCAATAGACACATGGAGTGCAAGAGTCAATATACAATCTGTCACGTCTGCAAACCGGTACATCCGACAGATGGCACAACATATAGGTACATCGGGATGATAAAGGAAGAGGAAGGCCCTAAAGGTAGGATGCAAGGGATGATACACCACCTGACACCAACCTGTGTCTGTCGCTAGGCTCCCCCTAACACCATATGTGGGTCCTTTCCCCCCCACCACCATCATGTGCCTAGTCCCTAGCTGTCACCTCTACTAACCCTGGCTAGTGCACTGTCCGGCATGTACGCTAGCCTTGCTACAGCAGGTAATCTAACACAGGAGAAGAGACAAGCAAGGGACTGACAGGATACAACTCAGCTCAGAATCTGCTGCTACACTCCAAAGCCTCAGAGTAAATGGCGCCAGGTAAACAGGACTCCAACAGCTGAAATTCCACAGATAAAGGAGAAGTCCACACACCTAACTGGTCTACATAGAAGTAACTCTATAACCGATGTTCAGCTGATGAGTCAGGAGACTATTTAAAGGGAGATGGGAGTGGTTACCAACCAACATCAGCTGACCAGCCTGAAAGAAGCTGCCTGCAAGAGACTTAACTCTTGCTGGACCAAAGGGAAAAAACTACATTTAGATTCCAGCAGACCCAGAGCTGCCACAAATCTCTTAATGGTTTGTGACACTTTCACTTTGCTTTAAGTGTATTTATAGCCATGACTATAAATTGTGACTTCCATTCACAGTTGTATATGAAGTTGGCTGATAATAAAACCCACACAAAGTAACATCTAGTCCTCTTTTCTTGTTCCAGCTGTCATAGTCTTACTTGGTCTGGGATTGTATACAATAATGGATTATCATAAAATGATTTCTGACTACATCCCACACAGAACTTTGAACTTTATCTGCTCTGAATGAACACTATGCCCTAACATAATATCTGTTGGTTCTTCTTTGTAGCCTTTCAGTTATCTGCCTGTTGCAACTTGTGTCTACTTGTAGGTGTATCCATTTTTTATTTTTACAAACAAGTCAGTTGCTAAAAGTAACACAGTGTTAAAAACAATTGGAATGGCTGATGAGAGCCACTGAAAGAAATATATTAAAACAGAAGAATAGAAAGGGTTATGGCTTATAGGCATATATTTTTGGTACAATTACTTATATTTAAATCTGGGAAATTGAACCTGCAATGAACATTGAACAAAAATATAAAAACAGCACTTTTGTTTTTGCTCCTATTTTTCATGAGCTGAACTCAAAGATCTAAGACTTTTATATGTACACAAAAGTCCTTTTTCTCTCAAATATTGGTTACAACTTTTGTCTAAATCTGTGTTAGTGAGCACTTCTCCCTTGCCGAGATAATCCGTCTCACCTGCATGGCCAGCATACTCTCAGGACATGTCACCTATTGCGCATATTTGGAATGCTCTAGATCGGTGTATATGACAAGTTCCTGCCAATATCCAGATATCCAGCGGCTTCGCACACCCATTGAAGAGGAGTGGACCAACATTCCACAGTCAATAACATATTCCACTTTATGAGAAGGAGATGTGTTGCACTGTGTGAGGCAAATGGTGGTCACACCAGATACTGACTGGTTTTCTGAGCTCCAACCCCCTTCCTCCCCTCATATTCCTCCTAATGTAAAATTGCACATTTTAGAGTGGCCTTTTATTGACTGCTTAAGGTAGAGAAATGAACATTCATTTCACAGGCAACAGCTCTGGTGGACATTCCTGCAGCCAGGATGCTAATTACATGCTCCCTCAAAACTTGCCACATCTATGGCATTGTGTTGTGTGATAAAGCTGCACATTTTAGAGTGGTCTTTTATTGTGGCCACCCTAAGGCACCTAGGCAATAATGCTGTCTAATCAGCATCTTGATATGCCACACCTCTGAGGTCGATGGATTGTATCGGCAAAGTAGAAGTGCTCACTAATACAGATGCAGACAAAAGTTGTGACCTATATTTGAGAGAAAAAGTCTTAAGGTACCGTCACACTGAACGATATCGCTAGCGATCCGTGACGTTGCAGCGTCCTGGCTAGCGATATCGTTCAGCTTGACAGGCAGCAGCGATCAGGCCCCTGCTTTGATGTCGTTGGTCGCTGCAGAAAGTCCAGAACTTTGTTTCATCGCTGGACTCCCTGCAGACATCGCTGAATCGGCGTGTGTGACGCCGATTCAGCGATGTCTTCACTGGTAACCAGGGTAAACATCGGGTTACTAAGCACAGGGCCGCGCTTAGTAACCTGATGTTTACCCTGGTTACCAGCGTAAAAGTTAAAAAAACAAACACTACATACTTACCTTCCGCTGTCTGTCCTCGGCGTTCTGCTTTCCTGCACTGGCTGTGAGCGCTGGCCAGCCAGAAAGCACAGCGGTGACATCACCGCTGTGCTTTCCGGCCGCTGTGCTTACACAGCGCAGAGAAGCAGAGCACCGGGGGACAGACACCGGAATGTAAGTATGTAGTGTTTTTTTTTTTTTAACTTTTACGCTGGTAACCAGGGTAAACATTGGGTTACTAAGCGCGGCCCTGCGCTTAGTAACCCGATGTTTACCCTGGTTACCCGGGGACTTCGGGATCGTTGGTCGCTGGAGAGCTGTCTGTGTGACAGCTCTCCAGCAACCAAACAGCTACGCTGCAGCGATCGACATCGTCGGTATCGCTGCAGCGTCGCTCAGTGTGAAGGTACCTTTAGATCTTTGAGTTCAGCTCATGAAAAATGGGAGTAAAAACAAAAGTGTTGCATTCATATTTTTGTTTAGTCTACAAAAAAAATGTCCTCGACTGGAGAAATAGTTTGCTTCTAATGCAAGACAAACATGCATGTTTGAATAAATAAGACAATCTCCTACTAGCACATAAAATGAAATCCAACACAGCCTTTAAGTTAGTCTTTCATCATAAAATTACTATTCAAACCAAGCACATGGTGCACTCTTTGCATAGTCATACAGTTCAGTGCACCTTTTTACCTATGTGTTTTCCACCTATCTCCACCCCTTCTATAAGCCAGAGCTATCAATCCAGGTACATTAAAGCAGCAATTGATGGAAAATAAGTACCGTAGGTAGAAAGGTTCACTGAACTATTTGGCTATGCCAAGGGAGCACCAATTACCTGTGCCTGGTTTGAACAGATAATTAGTTCTATAGAAAAGCAAGAAGTATCTTTAAATATATGTATCATGCAATATAGCTCACCCCCTGAAGGGAGAAAACTCTAATTCCACCTATGGTCAATATCCAACCACGTGAAAAGCTCTGAAACATGACTCAGAATATCAGCCAAGCTAGAAACACTCATTTGTTTGCAGGACTGTTTCTGGTTTGTTGCTGTTCATTAGTGCAAACCTAGGCTCTGGTTAGCTGTAAGCTTTGCAATTTGTGTTTCAAGTGAGATATTAGCAGGGTCGGAATAATTGCTATCTCCCTATGAATTGAGCCAGAGTGTTTCTCTATTTCTCAATTGTTTCTCTTTTTATGGTTTCATTTAAAATGATAAATAGATACAAGGTTCCGATATATAGAAAGCAAGGGACATATTATTGCAATTTATTGTTTAAGCTGTCCTACGTGCACATCACAAATCATGGTTTGATGCACACTTTGGGGAAACATGAAGGATTGTTCTTTGTATTATAATAATGACATAAGACATACGTTGCCTTTCCTGACACTTTTAAATAAATATAATGTCTTCAAAAACATCAGTTTTGTGAAGATCAAAGATATAATGGTGAAAACAGAGCATGTGTCCCTCTGATTGCGCTATAATCGTCGGAGGAAGTTTTGGTTTGCATTACCTAGATAGGACGTAATCTTGGAATGTTTTAACAAGACTAGATATACTGTGTTCTGGGCTATGAGCCAATCAATCATAAAGGGAATGATAATAAATTGGGGGGAAGGGACACAAGAAAAAGATGTGACGGGACAGAGATGAATCAAGCACTATAGGTCTGTTTGACCTGCTGAGTACATTGCATTGTGGAGAGTTGTCCATGAACAAACATTTATTCTTTTCAGGTATTTTTCATAGCTAGGATGTGTTTATTAATGTTTCTAGATGGACATCAACAGATTTTAAGTGAGGCAAAAGGGGCTGTTGTATATGGGCATTCACTATACCCTGTTTAAAAATAATCCAAACAGCTGAATGTTCATTGTCTGATAGGCACAAGGTGTTCCAGGCATTACATTATTCCATATTAATCTATTTTGTACACCAAGATTGAAAGTGTCATTGAAGGGGTAAAACTCTGTGTATGACGTTAGAAAAACATGGGCAATAATGCTATATTCATGGGAAGTTTTTCTCAACTATATTTTTCCAAGACCATGCACACACTTATGATGAATTTTTAGCACATAAACAAAGTGACATTTCTCACAAATTGTCTTCTAAATTTGTGTTTATATGTAAGATACATTAATACAGATATTTCATAAGTGTTGTCTACATGTTCGAAATTGCAGATTTTAATTTTGGGTCTAAAAAACCTTTGGTCTTATATTTAATACAGTATGTTGCTGTGGATGTGTCATTACCAAGAACTGTTGTAATAATATGTCATGGACAAGTGCAGGCACCGGAGTTCTGTGATGCCATCACCAGCAGGTGCTATTTCTAAGAACTGCTATCCTTTGATGTCTGGTTTTGACTATTCTTGTTGATTAACTACTTTAGGAATTCAATAGAGGAAAGGTTCTACCTCAACACCATTGGTACCAGTTTTTTGCTCTGGCAATCAGGGGTCTCCAAGTTTACCTGCATATGTGCTACTTATGTGAAATAAGCAGGAGCAACAGCTTGAAAAAAATAAAAAAACATCACTGGTTTAGCTGCATTTTATAGTTATAGGTAATAGGTACTGAAAGAGATAAAGTAGTCATACTTGCAATGCCATGTCCAGACACAAATGCATTAACAGGATGCAGCGGCCAAGATAAATGCGGGGGCAGCACAAGCACAAAATTCTAATAAAACAACCACTAACAAACCAACCAAACATCTGTGGGGTAGCTGTCTAGTATTCTAATTGTATAACAGCCTATTACCAACGCCCCTCCTATTACATCAGGCAGGCTACCAATACCATATGTGCACCTACAGGCCAGACAAGCCACATTACCCAGTCACCACTGGAGGGCCCCGACCGTACAAACTTGGCACAACCCTCCACTCAGTTTCAATCAATTTAAAGATCCAATGCACTGAGTAATCTCTTTCAAAATTTTTTTATTGACAACAGTTTACACATTAAAAAATTGACGTGACGCTTCGGCCACACAGGGCCTTTTTCAAACCAAAAAAATGGTGCACATGATCTTGAATGTTCTACTAGTAAGCACGCTTGTAAAAATGTAAGAAATTGCTTGTAATAAACATATAATGAACACTTGATTTTCTTGTGTGATTTGTGTGCTCTACAGCAATGCCACCTATATGCATATAGTAGATTGGTTTCATGTCCTGACATAGGAATGACTTTACAACAAGAGAAATGCAATAACATTACTCCCGCCCTCCATAATACCTGTATCCGAAAGAGGGGGCTTAATACCTTACTTCACACGTATCTACTGCTGTAGCTTGAACTGAATCCAGTGGGACAAGATTTAGCCAAATTTTGTGGACATTTGTAGTTCACGTAAAGAATTTTTGAATGAGAGGTCTATTGATCATTAGTCTAAGCCACTGTGTCAGGGAAAGGGTATCTGTGGATTTCCATGCTATAATTATGATATAACTGGTGTAAAAAAAAAAAAAAGTAGGAATCTAAAGAAAGTTCTCATACATTTCCTGGAGACCAGGATTTCAAGAAAGTTCAATAAACGTAGATGAAGGAACGAGACACTTGGGAAATCAAAAAGGGTTTTCAGGGCCTTTGCTAAAAGCCTGCAATCACACTGTGGGACTCCAGGCTAATTAATCCTCACTGCATGCGCACTGAATGCTATAGGGTTTCTCTGGTGTCATCGGCAAGAATGGTACTGCAAGTATGCAATTTATATACTTTCGGCCCCATTTCGACTAGACATGCGCTGTCTCAATACTTTATGCAAAAACTAATACAAAATAAGTGTCCCTAGCACTGACCATTGAGCTCAGTAAATATCCTGTCACCTCTTCCGAGTCATCATATGGAGTGTCCTCCTTCTACTTATGCTGTGTCTTATTAAAAGGTCTAATACCACTAAACTGCAAGAGGGAATAGATATTCGTAAGAGTCTTAGACTTGACTGACATTTGAAGTAACTACTCCAAACCAGAACTGGCAAGGGAAATATGTAGGGAGTCAAATTCCTAATGAACATCATGATCGGGTTTCCTAGTTTTTATTATTGTGATATGAAATTATGTACTTAAAGTTGGGGCGCCATACTGTATTAGTCTGGCACCCTGCAAAGTCAAGCCAGCTCTTCAGCCATTTTTACACACACACACAGACGTAATTAGTGTAAGGACTATTGTGAAGTTTGGTGGGTAGCAGCCCCCAAATATGAGAACTACTATGCCCAGGAAAAACAACCCTGTGCCCCTGGGTTTGAGTGGTGTTGGAGATCAAGGAGGCCAGCCAGTGGCTTTGCTGCGACCTTTGCGAAATCTGCAGCTGCATGGGACATTGTCTTCTGCGCGATTCAAAAAGTGCCCAACTGCCAGGCGGCATCAGTTAGGGATCAGATGATGGATGTCTTAATAAGATCCTTTGTTGTCAGTGGTGGGAAGAGAACTGAGGTACTTTCAGGGCTGAGAGAAGTTTTAGTGCACGTATATTGCTATATGCAGTGGGAGTGAGGAGAACTGCAACAGATGGCGGGAAAAGAGCTATCATGGTGATCCCGAGCCATGACAATTTGATGAATGGACGATCTGTAGGAAGATCGATCTTGTGCAAGCCTAGATACTGTAGGTCTGTCAAGGTGTTTTCCGCTGTTATCTTGATTGTATCAAGGCATCAGGTTGCTGGTCTTCCTCTTCACCTTGCTCCTTCTATTCTTCGGACCATGATGTCCTTGCTCTTTTCATATGATGTATCCAAATCGGAACTGATGTGTGCATTAGCTCAATTCTATGCCTACATGTTAATCTTACTTTTTGGTAATGTAAAACATTCCTTACACAAGTCTATCATATTTACTTGAGCATCATAAAAATTCATTAGTACCAATCTGAGTGGAGGAGGCTTTAAACCTCAAGGCAATTGGTAAACAGAAAAAGGTGAATAGAAGCAGTAAATATATTTCTAGCATATAATAAAATACCTTTAGAACACATGCTGACCTGATGTTACTGGAATGCTGTTCCTTTCATACAGTAATAAATCTAATCCAAACCATTGGATATAACAAATAAACTGAACACGAAGGTATGTTGCCAAGATTGGATTTAAATTACTATTAAACTTGAGAACCTGGACATATTTTCATAATTTATTTCTTTAAAGAGAGCTTTCTTGAAGTTCATGCTACCTTTAACCTAATTGAAAACAGCAATTATACTGTCGATAAAAAAATCACAAAAAACTCTTATACTTTCTCAAAGGTGTCTTTCCTTATGTGAATATAACCTATCAACTGCATAATGAAAACACACTCAACATACTGTATATTTATACTAGATGGTGGCCCGATTCTAATGTATCGGGTATTCTGGAATACAGTTGTGGCCAAAAGTATTGACACCCCTGCAATTCTGTCAGATAATACTCAGTTTCTTCCTGAAAATGATTGCAATCACAAATTCTTTGGTATTATTATCCTCATTTAATTTGTCTTAAATGAAAAAAACACAAAAGGAATTGTCCTAAAGCCAAATTGGATATAATTCCACACCAAACATAAAGAAATATTTGGACAGTGACACAAGTTTTGTTATTTTAGCTGTTTACAAAAACATGTTCAGAAATACAATTATATATATAATATGGGCTGAAAGTGCACACTCCCAGCTGCAATATGATAGTTTCCACATCCAAATCTCCAGATCTAAACCCAATTGAGCATGCATTTCACTTGCTCAAATCCAGACTTAAGACGGAAAGACCCACAAACAAGCAAGACCTGAAGGCTGCGGCTGTAAAGGCCTGGCAAAGCATTAAGAAGGAGGAAACCCAGCGTTTGGTGACGTCCATGGGTTCCAGACTTAAGGCAGTGATTGCCTCCAAAGGATTTGCAACAAAATATTGAAAATAAAAATATTTTGTTTGGGTTATGTTTATTTGTCCAATTACTTTTGACCTCCTAAAATGTGGAGTGTTTGTAAAGAAATGTGTACAATTCCTACATTTTCTATCAGATATTTTTGTTCAACCCTTCAAATTAAACGTTACAATCTGCACTTGAATTCTGTTGTAGAGGTTTCATTTCAAATCCAATGTGGTGGCATGCAGAGCCCAACTCGCGAAAATTGTGTCACTGTCCAAATATTTCTGGCCCTAACTGTAACAGAGCTACGTAGTTTGTATCACAGCGTACGTAGTATATAGCAGAGCTGCGTAGTATATAACACAGCCACGTAGTATATAACATAGCCACGTAGTGTATTGCACAGCTACGTAGTGTATTGCACAGGCACAAAGTATATTGGTCAGCCACGTAGTATGTTGTAGAGCCACGTAGTATATTGCACAGGGACGTAGTATATTGCACAGCCCTGTGTGCGGTGCACGTGGCAGCTTCCGGTCCCAGGGTTGGTATGAGCGCAGGACCTGTGATGACGTCACGGTCACATGACCGTGACGTCATGGCAGGTCCTCACATAGCATCCTTAGCACCGGAACCTGCCGCTTGCACTGCTGAGGACAGCGCGCCACGTCGGAGGGTGAGAATAACCTTTTTTTTTATTATTATTATTTGTCACATTAGATCGCAGCATCAATAGTAAAAAGTTGGTCACACAGGGTTAATAGCTGCATTAAGGGAGTGCGTTACACTGCGGCATAACGCAGTCTGTTAACGCTGCCATTAACCCTGTGGGAGAGCTGACTGGAGGGGAGTATGGAGCGGGCATTGACTGCGGGGAGGAAGGAGCGGCCATTTTGCCGCCAGACTGTGCCCGTCGCTGATTGGTCGTGGCAATGATCGTGGGTGTTTTGCCATGAGCAATCAGCGACTTGGATTTCCATGACAGACAGGTCGCGACCAATGAATATCCGCAACAGACAGAAGGACAGACGGAAGTGACCCTTAGACAATTATATAGTAGATAATTCAAAAAAATGTCCAAAACGGAATAAGGTGCTAGACACATTTAAAATATAATAAATTAACAGACTATCTCTGACAGCTGAAATACTGCTGTCTGGAGATACAAAATGATTCCAGCGATATTTTGATAAAAACAATAGTTTATTGAAGTATATTAAAATTAAAGGGGGAAAGTCCAAAAAGAGGCTGGGTCAGTACTTGGGTCACTAAACGTATCATCTATAATATAACGGTGGGAGCGTCACTCTGTCCGAAGCCTTTATAGACTGCGCAAGCGCGACGCACCGCACCTGCGCAGTCTGGACCAGAGTGACGCAGCCAAACTTAATTATCCCCCCATTAATATACCGGCCGTGGGGGCTCCACCCCCCTCCCACCCCCTGTGCGCCCCCCCCCCATGTGCCCCCTTCCCCCCCGCTGTGATTAAAATACTCACCTAGCTTCCGGATCCCTCCCCGCAGCGTCCTCTTCTGGCCGCAGCCTCTCCTGTATGCGGTCACGTGGGGCCGCCGATTACAGTACTGAATATGCGGCTCCGCCCCTTTGGGAGGCAGAGCCGCATATTCATGATTTTAATCGGCGGCCCCACGTGACCGCATACAGGAGAGGCTGCGGCCAGAAGAGGACGCTGCGGGGAGGGATCCGGAAGCTAGGTGAGTATTTTAATCACAGCGGGGGGGGGGGGCACAGGGGGTGTGAGGGGGGGACCTGGATCTGCATTTTATACACTAATATTCATATGTTCCCAGCAGCAAACGCTGCTGCAGGGAACATATGAATCGCGGCTTCAGCACCAGTGGGGGGGACAGCGCTTAATGTAGCGCTGTCTCCTGCACGGCACACGGACTGCACATGGACATAGCCCCAGCATAGCCACGCACAGCCACCCCAGCACAGCCACGCACAGCCGCCCCCAGCACAGCCACAGCCACGCACAGCCGCCCCAGCACAGCCACGCACAGCCGCCCCCAGCACAGCCACAGCCACGCACAGCCGCCCCCAGCACAGCCGCCCCCAGCACAGCCACGCACAGCTGCCCCAGCACAGCCGCCCCACCACAGCCACGTACAGCCGCCCCCAGCACAGCCACAGCCACGCACATCCGCCTCCAGCACAGCCACGCACAGGCGCCCCAGCACAGCCACAGCCGCGCACAGCCGCCTCCAGCACAGCCACAGCCACGCACAGCCGCCCCCAGCACAGCCACGCACAGCCGCCCCCAGCACAGCCACAGCCACGCACAGCCGCCCCCAGCACAGCCACAGCCACGCACAGCCGCCCCCAGCACAGCCACAGCCACGCACAGCCGCCCCCAGCTCAGCCGCCCCCAGCACAGCCACAGCCACGCACAGCCGCCCCCAGCACAGCCGCCTCCAGCACAGCCACAGCCACGCACAGCCGCCCCCAGCACAGCCACAGCCACGCACAGCCGCCCCCAGCACAGCCACAGCCACGCACAGCCACGCACAGCCGCCCCCAGCACAGCCACGCACAGCCACCCCCGCAACAGCCACGCACAGCCGCCCCCAGCACAGCCACAGCCGCCCCCAGCACAGCCACGCACAGCCAGAGCCACGCACAACCGCCCCCAGCACAGCCACGCACAGCCGCCCCAGCACAGCCACGCACAGCTGCCCCCAGCACAGCCACGCACAGCCGCCCCAGCACAGCCACGCACAGCCGCCCCCAGCACAGCCACCCGCACTCGGGCAGTAGAGCCGGAGAGAGAAAGATGGGAGCAACATATGGCAGAATGGAAACAGGAACAGGCAGAATGGGTGCAGCACATTACAACAGAATGGGGGCACAGGATGGGAACAGCACATGACAGAATGGTTGCGCACCATGGGAGCAGCATATGACAGAATGGGGGTGCACACATGACAGGATGGGGGTGCAGGATGGGAGCACATGACAGGATGGGGGTGCAGGATGGGAGCACATGACAGGATGGGGACGCAGGATGGGAGCAGCACATGACAGGATGGGGGTGCAGAATGGGAGCAGCCCATGACAGAATGGGGGCGCAGGATGGGAGCAGCACATGACAGGATGGGGGTGCAGGATGGGAACAGCCCATGACAGAATGGGGGCGCAGGATGGGAGCAGCACATGACAGAATGGGGGTGCAGGATGGGAACAGCACATGACAGGACGGGGGCGCAGAATGGAGCAGCACATGACAGGATGGGGGCGCAGGATGGAGCAGCACATGACAGGATGGAGACCATATACTAATATAAATGCTCGCCACCCGGGCGTAGAACGGGTTCAATAGCTAGTCCAATATAACAGGTTGCTGTAGGTTAGCATTTCATGGTATACAATTCAGTTTAAAGCTTTGTCTATGTTTAAGGGTTCCTAGCAGAAATAAAGTGCTTAGTGCAATGAGGAAATCCGATTTGAGCAGATCACACCAGGTTACATTCTAAAGTGTTATTTCCTGGGATGCAAAGAATATAACTTTTGTGAGGGTAAAAAGTACACCACCTGAAGCAATGGAATAAGTGAAGGGACCCAAATGTCAAGACCAGGACAGCTGCACATCCCCTATCCCTATGCCGTTTCTCATAACGCTTCTTCCGGGGGGGGAGGGGAAGGGAGTTGTTAAGGCATACATATACATATGCAAACAAAAAAGCAGCTCTGACCTTCTGTGGCTGATGTATGTTCAGTCTTTATCCTATGTCCCAGATTTATCAAGGTGTTTATGCCAAAATACTGGACTAAAACCCCTTCAAATATTGCAAAATTTTTGTGCAGATGATGTGGATGCAGAAAAATGTTGCAACTTTTTGGTGCTTACACTCAAGTTTGGGCCAGCTTCACCAAAATGGGCATAGCTGGGGAAAAACAAGTACAGGATGTATTGCAGTAATGTCCACATAACAAACTCATTAAATGTTGCAGCGTACCTTATGCCAGAAATATTATTTAAGTCCCTGATTGGAGTAACATTTATGGTGAGGTGCGCAGAGGGACGAGCCTTTGATAAGATGCATAGAAATCAATAAGTGGTGCTAGCCTCATAATGAATATGGTGCCTTTAATTCCTAAATGCCCATCAATAAGACTGGTGTAAGAAATGGCAGTCTTAATGAATTTGGGGCATATATGTATAATATATTCACCATTTCAAGATCTTTGCTTTTAAGGACTCAAATAGTTGTCCCACTCATGTGCTGTTCACCAGTGGTACAAAATAAAAGAGAGAATGACTCATTTTTTCATATAAAGTTAAAATAAGCTCTGCATTATGGAGAAAGATTTTACCACCCAAGACAAAGAGGTCTGGTGTTTGTTTCCTTATCCACATACTTTCCATTAGGGCAAAATCACCCACGCCTATATTTTTTTCTGGAAAAGGAATTCTGATATGGTCTGTTTAACCTTTTCATTATACAATAAGGTTATGTTGTCAGATTGATGGATCAGGATTTTGAGTTGATTTTGCTCCAAAATCCACATAAAAAGTGTCTCAAATGTTCTTTAAATAAGATTTCCATTGATTTCAATAGCAAGGCACTAGAGTTGGTATAAATCGATTCGCAGGCCTGAGGACCGCTTCTAATCTGACTGCATCCCCGACTCCTCCTTTCATTAACCAACCTGACACCATGTCATTCTTGTTATATAAAGCTAATGTGATATTTTACCAGGCAGGTTAATCAAAAGAGGAGCCACAGATGCCAAAAAGTAGGAGGTAGCTCTTATGGCTCTCATTCACTGATCACAAACTAAAGACATTGTTGATGGAACAGGTCCTGCATTATCAATTCTCACCAATTTAACAAGTCACTACAATAGTGCACTTGGTACTGTTTTATTTCCAATTTTTTTTAAAAAAAGAAAAAAGTAAATGTGTCAATTCTTGAAATGCTTCAGACTTTAAAAAAAAAAAAAAAAAAAAAGGTCCAAACTTGGCTGCTGAATCAAATAGAATCAGGTTTCTGAAAAAGATTTTTCTACCAGAAAAATCCTTGGAAAAAATTCTGTGTGTAACTTACTCTGATGTATTGTTGAAACTAAAAAAATCTCTTCAACTTAAGCTACAGGTTTAAAAGTATGGCTTTACCTGCCTGCTAGGGCGCAAATTAATATGATTTCTTTATGACTAAAACTATCACATATACGGTCATACAGAAAGCAGTAGGAAAAGGACATGTAAGAAACGCTGGATTAAGAGGAGTTGAATACTGCAGGAACTGAAGTCACCTGGAGTAATATTGAGTAAATTAAATGCTTGGGATGAATGGCTAAACTAAATTAAAATGTGTTATGACTGCGACCGCAGATGCGGCCCAGCCGACGCCTCCACGTTGCCAGACCACGATGAGGTGGGGCAAGCGTCCCAGAAGGGGACAAAATGTGGACCCACTGTACCACATAGGGTAACCTGGACCTACCCAGACTAGGGAAGGGCAGCGGGCAGGGTCTGTGGTAGGTGAGCATGTGGACAAGATGGCAAAATGCAGAACTACACTGCACAACTTCAGGTATGAAGAAACAAATTTTACTTAAACGAAATCACAGTACATAAACAGAACATAAGGACACCAGGCTCCAAATTCCGTAAATAAAGGAAGGGTACACGTCTCAGGATAACAGACGAAGGCAGGAGGACAGCACGGGTTGATGCAGTCCAGGATTATCTGGCACGGGCATACTAGGATGGCCTCTCTCTCAGGCCTCGGGCGTAGCACAGGCTCAGCAGGAGAACATCAGACACTGACCTCGGACAGACTTCAGATGATGGCAGGGGTCATCACAGGTTGAAGCAGTCCAGGGTCATCAGGCTGGACATCAGGACACAGGAAAGACATCTGGGACACAGGCTCCGGGCACCAGGCAGCGATCGTCAAGTTCAAAACTACTGTCGTCAGGCTCTGGGCATCAGACCTAGGAAGGAACTCAAGCGGGATGGTGCAAACACCCTGGGTTGGACCGGGGCCGAATGGAGTTATCTCAGCATAGCAGGCTGAGCACAGCATAGTAAATGCTCATCAAAAACACCGGACTGACGAACCCAAGTAGTTCACAGTCACTGGGTACAGGGTTCCAGACACAATGGGACTTCAGGAACATAACACAGAGGACACAATTCAGACAGGGTCAGGTACAGAAATGGATGCAGAATCAAGTGTTCAGGTGTGAGATTGCCGCCCTCAGGGAGGCGGGAACACAAAGCACAGCAGAAACAGGCCTGGATATGCAGCCTCCAGGAAAGGCGGATCTGGGTATTCTGGGGGCAGAGCAGGCAGAAAAACAGGACACAAACGGATCTGGGTATTCAGCCCCCAGAGCAGGCGGAAGAATAGGCATCAACTTTCCTAGAACTGAACGTAGGCAGAAGAGGAGCTGAACACCAAACACACACACGCAAGACTCAGAAACTTAACGTAAAGCTCTGGCAATGCCCAAGAGGAAAGAGGGAGTTTATATAGGAGCTGCCCCTCAGCAATAGGCTGGGGAAAGCAACTCAGGTGCACACACAAACCCTAATAAAAGTAGGGAAGGTGTGGGCGCGTGCACCCTAAGCACAAACATAAACCAGTACAACACAGCAAGCACAGGAACTGCGGGTTAAGGCACTTGGCAGCGGCTGCATGCCTAGGCACATGTGGAAAGTCATGCACCAGCTGTAGAGGACCTCACAAACCGTGGATATCTTCCACAGCGGCAGCCAGGGACCGCACTTGCAGATGGTCATGCAGCGGAGCAAAGACATCACAATACATGTACAGCTACGCAGCAGAGCAGTGAACTGAGCAGCATCCATACAGGTAAGAGACAACAGTATCCCTGCTAGTTAGGGGGAGAGGAGCAAAGGGTTAAAGCAGATACATGCAGAGTAATGCTGGAGAAACAAGGTACAAACCCACTGGTGTTACAAAATGTTTTGCATCTGGAGAACATGCCCTCTACTGTTGAGGTTGTGAGATATATGCACAGACATATTTCAATTAGTACTACCTCATTCAATTTGTTTCTTTCTGTCTGAAAATTCATGGTATCCTTTTCATTAGTTAGGCCATGTTATCTCATGGTGACTCCCTTGAGAATGCCTTTATTTTCTTTGGGGTGGGGTTCACCCTTTCAGTAAACTGAAATGCTTGTACTGAGCATAGACCAACATAGTTGAAACATCTATTAATACACTATGTTTGAAAGGATGCCAAAATTAACACAGGAAAGAAGGACAACTCCCATAATGATTTATTCCTATATAGAAAATCGGAGTATAATGGCCCTAAATATATTCAAAAGTACCACAATTAGTAAAAAAAATTTTTTATAAAATTTATTGAACAATGCAAAAAATCATATAAAATTTCATTAAAAGTGATGGATAATTGGTGATGACACAACAACGGAGACAGCAGTACCATATAATTATAAATTTGCACTATATAGCAGGAAGCACTCAATTCATAAGGTGTACAAAATAGGATATATATGTTTGTATAGCCTATCCTACTTGCAGTGAGTCTCAACTATAGTGTTGCCTAGTTAGAGACAAAATCTCAGTTTAACAGGCAAAAAAGTGTTAGCACTATAGTGAACACAAATAATCTTGCAATAAAAACTCACCCATAGCATTTCCCAGTAAAGGCTAAGTCTCAGTTTAACAGGCAGAAACTATTGGTGCTATGGTAATGTGCAGAGTGCTTATGAAGGTGCTAGATGCAGTGCTTATCCATGTGGATATGGTACCTGCTGTGTCCGTGGTCCCGACGCACGTTTCACAGTATTTGCTTCTTCGGGAGGCTTGTGTGAAATGTTTGTATATAGAAAGTGCATGGACTGTACAATACAAGGGAGGGGGGTCAGAAACTTCTATCACGGTTACTGATGATCATTACACAGATCCTGTCACAACCTTATATTGTAGAATATGACTGTTAAGTCGCTCTGACTACATATTGATATAGGATCAACAAAAAGAGTGTTATCTCTGCAGACAAAAATTGTACTGTTACTAGCAAGACATGTGATGCTATGTTAATGCATTGTGTTATTATAACATAGCATTGAGAAATATTGTCTATGGAATGTTAACTTATACAGCATACATCTTGTTGCAGGGGCGGACACAGACAGCTTGAGGCCCCTGTGCAGGAAATGTGTCTGGCCCCCCTCCTTTTAAGGCAACAAAGCTATATATATATATATATATATATATATGTATATATATACATATATATATATATATATATATATATATATACTTAGGGACTGTAACATAGTAACATAGTAACATAGTTAGTAAGGCCGAAAAAAGACATTTGTCCATCCAGTTCAGCCTATATTCCATCATAATAAATCCCCAGATCTACGTTCTTCTACAGAACCTAATAATTGTATGATACAATATTGTTCTGCTCCAGGAAGACATCCAGGCCTCTCTTGAACCCCTCGACTGAGTTCGCCATCACCACCTCCTCAAGCAAGCAATTAAAGATTCTCACTGCCCTACCAGTAAAGAATCCTCAAGAAAAAAAAACACACCTCACCTCTCCTCGTGTCCGCAATGCTCCCTGGTCTTATCTCAGCGGCAGCATTGCCTGGCACACAGTGAGTGCGCGATGACATCATCGCGCACCCGCAATGTCAGAGGCAGAGCGGGAAATGATGGGAGAGGGAGCATCAGGTGACGCTCTCTCTTCCATCATTGCTTTGAACTGTACCGGCAGGTGCAGTGAAGGAGCTTCACAGGGGCCCCATAGCAGCTGCGTGATGTGCCGCTAGCTGGGGGCCCCTGGGGGAGAGAAGGCCCCCCAGAGCCTCTGGGCCCCTGTGCAGTTGCACCGGTTGAATCAGCTGTATGTCCTCCCATGTCTTGCTGCTGTACAGTACAAACCTTATTTAACCCTGCTGTACTGTTCAGTCAAAAATGACCGTTTTTGAACTTTGATATTTTTTAAACAATTCATTATGCGGTTCTGAAACTTGTGGTTACTTCTATTTTCCTAATTTGAGAGGTTCTTTCTAAGGGTCCTTTTTTTTTGGTTTAGTTTTTGCGCCATTTTTTTTTACACTTGTACTGTTCCTGGACAAAAATGACCGAATAGCATTTTAGCTAATTTCAGCCATTTTTTGAGTAAAACAAATGAGTTATAATTTCTTTTGAGACTACTTATTGCATCTACTATTGTTTATGAAGTAAACAGTTGCTTTAGTACTATATTTGTAAAGGTCTAAATGTCCATATTTCTGTTGTAATAAGTTGTTGAGTCATTAATGGATGATGGAAAAAATTGCAACATATAGTGCCTTGAAAAAGTATTCATACCATGTGCACTTTTCCACATTTTTTTCTCATTACTCCCACAAACTGAAATGTATTTTATTCGGATTTTATCTGATATTCCAACACAAAGTAGCAAATTTTTGTGAAGAGTAGAAGAAATTATACATATTTTTCTAAATATTTAAAAAATCTAAATCTGAAAATTGTGACGAGCATTTGAATAGTATTCAGTCCCACTTAGTCAATACTTTGTATGACCAGCTTTCTCTACAATTACTGCTTCAAATCTTTTGGAGCATGTCTCTACTAACTTTTCATATCTAGAGTCTTAAATTTTTGCCCATTCTACTTTTCAAATTATAGCTCTAGCTCAGTGAGTTTGGGTGGAGAACGTAATCTGTGAGCAGCAATTTTCAAGTCTTGTCACAGATTCTCAATGGAATTTAGGCTTTGACTTTGACTGAACCTTTGCAACACATGATTATGCTTTGATCTAAACCATTACATTGCAGCCCAAAAGTCATTTTCTCAGTAAATTAGAATACTTTATAACACCAGCTTGAAAAATGATTTTAAAATCTGAAATTTTGGCCTTCTGATATGTATGTTCAGTAAATGCACTCAATACTTGGTCGGGGCTCCTTTTGCATCAATTAGTGCATCAATGCAACGTGGCATGGAGGAGATCAGTCTCTGGCACTTGAGGAATCCCAAGTTGCTTTCATAGCAGCC
Organism: Ranitomeya imitator; assembly: GCF_032444005.1. NCBI lineage: Eukaryota > Metazoa > Chordata > Amphibia > Anura > Dendrobatidae > Ranitomeya > Ranitomeya imitator. The sequence continues at coordinate 955,806,026 of NC_091282.1, read as the reverse complement.
TTCAGCTTGTCTGCATTGTTGAGTCTGGTGTCTTTCATCTTCCTCTTGACAATACCTATAGATTATGGGGTTAAGGTCAGGAGAGTTTGCTGGCCAATAAATCACAGTGATACTGGTGTTTTTAATACAGGTATTGGTACTTTTGGCAGTGTGGACAGGTGCCAAGTCCTGCTGGAGAATGAAATTTCCATCTCCAAAAAGCTTGTCGGCAGAGGGAAGCATGAAGGGCTCTAAAATTTGCTGGTAGATGGCTGCAATGACTTTGGTCTTGATAAAACACAGTGGACCTACACCAGCAGATGGCATGGCTCCCCAAACCATCACTAATTGTGGAAACTTCACACTAGACCTCAAGCAGCTTGGATTGTGTGCCTCTCCACTCTTCCTCCAAACTCTGGGACCTTGATATCCAAATGAAATGCAACATTTACTGTCACCTGAAAACAACACCTTGGACCCCTGAGCAACAGTTCAGCTTTTTTTCTCATTGGCACAGGTAAGACTCTTCTGGCGTTGTCTATTGGTTATGAGTGGTTTAACACAAGGAATGTGACACTTGTAGCCCATGTCCTGGATACATTTGTGTGTGATGGCTCTTGAAGCAATGACTCCAGCAGCAGTCCACTCTTTGTGAATCTCCCCCAAATTTTTAATGACTTTTTCTTAACAATCCTTTCAATGCTGCGGTTATCCCGGTTGCTTGTGCAACTTTTTCTACAACACTTTTTCCTTCCATTCAGCTTTCCATTAATATGCTTAGATACAGCACTGTGCGAGAAGCCAGCTTCTTTAGCAATGATCTTTTGTTTCTTACCCTCCTTGTGGAGTGTGTCAATGACTGCCTTCTGGACATCTGTCAAGTCAGCAGTCTTCCCCATGATTGTGGAGTCTACTGAAACAGACTAAGGGACCTTTTCTAAACACTTAGGAAGCCTTTTCAGGTGTTTTTTTTTGTTAATTATTCTAATTTACTGAGATAACGACTTTTGGGTTTTCATTGGCAGTAAGCCATAATCATCAACATTAACATAAATAAATACTTGAAATGGACCACTCTGTTTGTATTGACTCTATATAATATATGAGTTTCACTTTTTTGTATTGAAGAACTGAAATAAATTAACTTTTTGATGATATTCTAATTTTGTGAGAAGCACCTGTAGGTAGAGAGCCATGACCGTGTATGGCCAATTTGGCTCATTCTTACCCCAAAACATCAACCACCACCCCATGTTTGCCCAATAACTTTCCTCTTGCTTTCCCCAGTGTCAAGTGACACCTTTTCCCGCACTTTTCTCATATACCCACACACCCCCACTGCAAAAAACCCCTCCCTGCCCTCTCTTTTCATGCAATCATACCTTTTAGGCCCACATTTCAAATAATGCTTATGGCCAAGCACAGTCATGGGGGGCCTACATTAAGCTGTGCCAATTCCTGCCCCCTCCTTGTCTTGCTTGCAGTTGTGCCATATGTCTTACATTTTTGGATGATGGATTGAACAGTGCTACATGAGATGTTCAGAGTTTGGTACATTTTTTTATAACCTAACCCTGCTTTACTCTTCTCCACCACTCAATTCCTGACTTGTCTGGTGAGTTTGATCCCTAATATTCTGAACCAAACTTCACAAAAGGCCTTCACAGAAAAGCTGTAGTTACACTGAGAATAAATTACACAGAGGCAGACTCAATTGAATAATTATGTGACTTCTAGAGGCAATTGGTCACTCAGGATTTATTTAGGGATATCAGATTAAAATGGACTGAATAAAAATGCACATCACAATTTTCAGATTCATATTTTTAAAATTTGTGGAAAACCAAGTATAATTTGCTTTACACTTCACAAATACAGTCGTAGCTGAAAGTATGGCACCCTTGAAATTGTTCCAGAAAATAAAGTAATTCTCCCAGAAAATTATTGCAATTACACATGTTTTGTTATACACATGTTTATTTCCTTTGTGTGCATTGGAACAACATTAAAAACAGAGAGAAAAAGGCAAATTGGACATAACTTCACAAAAAAGCAAAAATGGCCCAGAGAAAATTGTTGCCACTCTTAACTTAATATTTCGTTGCACACCCTTTGGAATAAATAACTGCAATCAATCACTTCCTGTAACCATCAACAAGTTTCTTACACCTCCCAACTGGAATTTTGGACCACTGTCCTTTTACTAACTGCCCCAGGTTTCTCAAAGTGTGCCTTCTCCAAACAGCAATTTTAAGGTCTCTCCACAAATGTTCAATGGGATTTTGATACAGACACATTGCTGGTCACTTCAGAAATCTATAGCACTTTATTTCCATCCATTATTGGGTGCTTATTGAAGTATCTCTAAGGTCATTGTCCTGCCGGAAAACCCATGACTTAGGATGCAAACCCAGCTTTCTGACTCTGGGCACTACATTATGACTCAAAATCCTTTGGTAATCTTCAGACTTCATGATGCCTTGCACACAGTCAAGGCACACAGTGCCAGAGGCATCAAAACAACCCGAAAACATAATTGAAGGCACACAATGCAAAGATTGAGACAACCTATCCTCTTTTGCTTATGCTTGAAACAAAGTTGTTTACCCACAATTTTGGAAAGGTGCCAACAATCAGGCCCAGACCATTTTTGGGTTTTATGTCAAATTATGTCCTTGTATTTTTCCAATACACACAAAGGAAATACACTTATGGATAACAAAATATGCATAATTACAATACATTTCTAGGAGAAATACTTCATTTTCTGAAACAATTTCAAGGATGCCAACACTTAAGGCCATGACTGTACTTGCTACTTTGTGTTGGTATATCACATAAAATTCAAACAAAATGTATTTAAGTTTGTGTGTGTAGCCGTAATCAAATGTGGAAAAGTTCACAAGGTATGAATACCTTTTCAAGGTACCGTATTAATCAATTTTAAGCTATTATTGGGGAAGATGTAAGATCTATGTTTTATTAAAACAAAAAATGATACATTCATTAAATGTACTGTTAATAAATTTTACATTATCCAACAGCCAAGAGATGCAGGAATGCAGTCAATATGCTGATCATTGAATATAGTCAAGCCTACGTGTCAAATATATATTGTAGTTTGTGTAACGCCTTCAAGAAATGTATCCTAGTGACTCACTGATCAACAAACTACAGTCATGATAGAAAATGGAAAAATAGCCTGGTTCCAGACATTATACTAGTATGCACGCTTCAATCTACAGTGGTATGTAAAAGTTTGGGCATCTTTGGTCAAAGTTACTGTTATTGTAAACAGTTAAGCAAATTTAAGATGAAATGATCTCTAAAAGGCCAAAAGTTAAATATTACACATTGCCTTTGTACTTTAGGCAAAAAATATATTTTCATCTTTTACATTTTAAAAATTACAAAAAGGAAAATGGGTCGATAAAAAAGTTTGTGCACCCTTGGAGATTTGTGTGCTCAAATAACTTTGACCAATGTTTCAGACCTTAGTTAGCCTGTAAGGGTTATGGCTTGATCACTATCGTCTCTAGGAAAGTCCAGGAGATGCAAATTTCCCAGCTTAATAAAAACCCAGCCTTCTTTAACCTTATGCCAAAAACAGCAGCCATGGGTTTTCTAAGCAGCTGCCTAGCACTCTGAAAATTAAAATGGTGGAGGCCACACAAAGCAGTGGAATTCTATAAGAAGAGAGCAAAGCGTTTTCAAGTTGCCCTTTCCTCAGTTTGAAATGTAATTAAAAAATGACAGTTAACAGGAACAGTGAGTGGAATGCAAGATAAGGTCTGGAAGGCCAAGCAAAATTTCAAAGAGAGCTGCTTGTAGAATTGCTAGAGAGGCAAGTTAGAACCCCTGCTTGACTGCAAAAGACCTTCACAAAGAATTAGCAGACTTTGGCGTTGTGGTACATTGTTCTACTGTTCAGATATTCAGAGACACTTGCACAAATGTGGCCTTCATGGAAGAGTCAACAAAAGAAAACCTCTCTTGCATCCTCACCATAAATTCAGCATCAAAAGTATGCAAAAGAACATCTAAACAAGCTTGACGCATTTTGTACACAAGTCCTGTGAACCGATGAGGTGAAAGTAAAACTCTTTGGCCACAATGATCAAAAGTATTTGTAGAGAAAAAGGGGCACAGAATTTCAGGAAAAGAATATCTCACCAAACATTAAGCATGGAGTTGGATCAATCATGCTTTGGGGTTGTGTTGCAGCCAATGGCACAGGGAACATTTCACAGGTAGAGGGAAGAGTGTATTCAATTAAATTTCAACAAATTCTTGATGCAAATATAACACAATCTGTAAAAAAGCTGAAGTTGAAGAGAGGATGGCTTCTACAAATGGATAATAATCCTAAATAAACACATATCAGTATTTAGCAGGCAAGCAAAGGGAAGGAGCCCCTTCTACCCTCCGATTGGCACCCCTGAGAGATCATTGCGGGGACCAATCTTTGACATGGTGTCATGATGTCATCATGACGACATCTGGGTCACAAGAGCTAGAAAACTTGCTTACACCATGCTCAGAGCATGATTTGCAAGTTTGTCTGTCTGTTCAGTGCTAACAGTTTGTAAAAGCATAGCAAAGCTCCTGCTTTGCTGTACTCTACAAGCAATCAGACTGCAAAAGTTGAAAGTCCCATAGTGGGTCAAAGTAAAATATGGCCATGTCAATATGGCCATGTGAGAGCTTTTTGTAGAACAAGTTGTACTTTTGAACGACACCATTGGTATTACCCGGTCCATTAACAAAACTTATCAGGTCAGAAACCAACCCCAGGTAGCGTATAAGAACTAGCCAAACTCACGGACTTGAGAAATCGGGTTTTAAGATAAAAGAGCAGCCCAAAATTAATTGATACTTTAATTGCCAAAAGGCGCACTAGATACTACAAATATATACAGAGAATATACATATATTACAGCCAGAATTACTGATAAAAGTAGGGTACAGGTTGGGGATAGCAGTTAGCTGTATGTGTCATGTTACCATTCCATATAACTTGTGGATGGAGGGAAGCTCTCATATCCACAGGCACATTCTTAGTTTCTGCTCCATCTCCAAGCGTGATGTGTCACGGCATCCATGGCATAACAATGACAAAGGATAAAGGTGTGTATCTAGCTTTTAAACCCTAGCTCATCCCATCTCATATTCACCACCGCCCCTCTGGGTTGGACTGAATTCTCCTCCCTTGACCTCCTAGCTGAAATAATTCCCAATATCTAAGATGGGTCATAACTTCCTAGCGGTAGGTCCAAACGGGACAACTGACGTCTCTATAAGTTCGTTGGGGCTTGACAGATATAGAGAGTCAGCTAAGTGGTTCTAGAGAGCCAGTCTCGATAGCGCGGTATAAGGGATTGTTATAGAAATATGAGACACTGGGGGGTGTGTGCGGAGTGCTCCCAGGGTTCTGGTGGTATATTGGACTTATGTTATGACCCCAATGGCGAGGGTCTCAGAGGAACGTGGAAGTCTGCAAGATACAAAAATCCAGCTCATAGGGCAGTGGTAACTGGGTTGACCATATATCTACTCCTAACGCCAACACTAGAAGTAGCCGGGGGTCATACCTACGTTGATCCTAGATGACTCGCGCCAGCCGGAGAATCTAAATACCCCTAGTAGAGGAAAACAAAGACCTCTCTTGCCTCCAGAGAAAGGGACCCCAAAGCAGGATAGAAGCCCCCCACAAATAATAACGGTGAGGTAAGAGGAAATGACAAACACAGAAATGAACCAGGTTTAGCACAGAGAGGCCCGCTAACTAATAGCAGAATATAGAAAGGTAACTTATATGGTCAACAAAAAACCCTATCAAAAATCCACACTGGAAATTCAAGAACCCCCGAACCGTCTAACGGTCCGGGGGGAGAACACCAGCGCCCTAGAGCTTCCAGCAAAAGTCAGGATACAGATTAGGAACAAGCTGGACAAAAATACAAAACCAAAAACAAATAGCAAAAAGCAAAGTAAATGACTTAGCTGAATAACCGGACCAGGATCAGTAGACAAGAGCACAGCAGATTAGCTCTGATAACTACGTTGCCAGGCATAGAACTGAGTGTCCAGGGAGCTTATAAAGCAACGCCCCTAACTAACGACCCAGGTGCGGATAAAAGGAAAGACAGAAAAACCAGAGTCAAAAAACTAGTAACCACTAGAGGGAGCCAAAAAGCAAATTCACAACAGTACCCCCCCCTTAGTGAGGGGTCACCGAACCCTCACCACGACCACCAGGGCGATCAGGATGAGCGGCATGAAAGGCACGAACTAAATCGGCCGCATGAACATCAGAGGCGACCACCCAGGAATTATCCTCCTGACCATAGCCCTTCCACTTGACCAGGTACTGAAGTCTTCGCCTGGAGAGGCGAGAATCCAAGATCTTCTCCACCACGTACTCCACGTACCCTCAACCAACACCGGAGCAGGAGGCTCAGCAGAAGGAACTACAGGCACAACGTACCGCCGCAACAAGGACCTATGAAATACATTGTGAATAGCAAACGACACAGGAAGATCCAGACGAAAAGATACAGGATTAAGGATTTCCAATATCTTGTAAGGACCAATAAAACGAGGTTTAAATTTGGGAGAGGAGACCTTCATAGGAACAAAGCGGGAAGAAAGCCACACCAAATCCCCAACGCGTAGTCGGGGACCCACACCGCGGCGGCGGTTGGCAAAGCGCTGAGCCCTCTCCTGTGACAACTTCAAGTTGTCCACCACATGATTCCAGATCCGCTGCAACCTATCCACCACAGAATCCACCCCAGGACAGTCAGAAGACTCCACATGACCTGAAGAAAAGCGAGGATGGAAACCAGAGTTGCAGAAAAAAGGCGAAACCAAGGTGGCGGAACTAGCCCGATTATTAAGGGCAAACTCAGCCAACGGCAAGAATGTCACCCAATCGTCCTGATCAGCAGAGACAAAACACCTCAAATAAGCCTCCAAAGTCTGATTGGTTCGCTCCGTCTGTCCATTAGTCTGAGGATGGAAAGCAGAGGAAAACGACAAATCAATGCCCATCCTACTACAAAAGGATCGCCAGAACCTGGAAACGAACTGGGATCCTCTATCTGACACAATATTCTCAGGGATGCCGTGCAAACGAACCACGTTCTGGAAAAACACAGGAACCAGATCGGAAGAGGAAGGCAGCTTAGGCAAAGGAACCAAATGGACCATCTTGGAGAAGCGATCACATATCACCCAGATAACAGACATGCCCTGAGATAGCGGAAGATCAGAAATGAAATCCATGGAGATATGTGTCCAAGGTCTCTTCGGGACAGGCAAGGGCAAGAGCAACCCGCTGGCACGAGAACAGCAAGGCTTAGCTCTAGCACAAGTCCCACAGGACTGCACAAATGACCGCACATCCCTTGACAAAGAAGGCCACCAAAAGGACCTGGCCACCAGATCTCTGGTGCCAAAAATTCCCGGGTGACCTGCCAACACCGAGGAATGAACCTCGGAAATGACTCTGCTGGTCCACTTATCCGGAACAAACAGTCTGTCAGGTGGACAAGACTCAGGCCTATCAGCTTGAAATCTCTGCAACACACGTCGCAGATCCGGAGAAATAGCTGATAAGATAACTCCATCCTTAAGAATACCAACAGGATCAGCGACTCCAGGAGCATCAGGCACAAAGCTCCTAGAAAGAGCATCGGCCTTCACATTCTTTGAACCTGGTAAATACGAGACAACAAAATCAAAGCGGGAGAAAAACAATGACCAGCGGGCCTGTCTCGGATTAAGGCGTTTAGCAGACTCGAGATACATCAGATTTTTGTGATCAGTCAAGACCACCACACGATGCTTAGCACCCTCGAGCCAATGACGCCACTCCTCAAATGCCCACTTCATGGCCAACAACTCCCGATTGCCCACATCATAATTTCGCTCGGCAGGCGAAAACTTCCTAGAGAAAAAGGCACAAGGTTTCATAACAGAGCAACCAGGGCCTCTCTGCGACAAAACGGCCCCTGCTCCAATCTCCGAAGCATCCACCTCAACCTGAAAGGGAAGTGAGACATCGGGCTGGCACAAAACAGGCGCCGAAGTAAACCGGCGTTTCAACTCCTGGAAAGCCTCCACGGCAGCAGGAGCCCAGTTAGCTACATCGGAGCCCTTCTTGGTCATATCCGTCAAAGGTTTCACAACGCTAGAAAAATTAGCGATAAAACGACGGTAGAAGTTAGCGAAACCCAAGAACTTCTGAAGACTCTTAACTGACGAGGGCTGAGTCCAATCAAGAATAGCTCGGACCTTGACCGGGTCCATCTCCACAGCAGAAGGGGAAAAAATAAACCCCAAAAAGGGAACCTTCTGTACACCAAAGAGACACTTTGAGCCTTTGACAAACAAAGAATTTTCACGCAAAATTTTAAAGACCAACCTGACCTGCTCCACATGCGAGTCCCAATCATCAGAAAAAACCAAAATATCATCCAGATAAACGATCAAAAATTTATCCAGATACTTCCGGAAAATGTCATGCATAAAGGACTGAAAAACTGAAGGCGCATTGGAGAGCCCAAAAGGCATCACCAAGTACTCAAAATGACCTTCGGGCGTATTGAATGCGGTTTTCCATTCATCACCTTGCTTAATGCGCACAAGGTTGTACGCACCACGAAGGTCTATCTTGGTGAACCACTTGGCACCTTTAATTCGGGCAAACAAGTCAGACAACAGCGGCAGAGGATACTGAAATTTGACAGTGATCTTATTTAAAAGCCGATAATCAATACAAGGCCTCAAAGATCCGTCCTTTTTAGCCACAAAAAAGAATCCTGCACCAAGAGGGGAAGAAGACGGACGAATATGTCCTTTCTCCAAAGACTCCTTGATATACGAACGCATAGCGGTATGTTCAGGTACCGACAGATTAAAGAGTCTTCCCTTAGGAAATTTACTGCCTGGAATCAAATCTATAGCACAGTCACAGTCCCTATGAGGAGGCAATGCACTGGACCTGGACTCGCTAAAGACATCCTGATAATCAGACAAATACTCCGGAACTTCCGAAGGCGTAGAAGAAGCAATAGACACAGGCAGGATATCCCCATGAATACCACGACAGCCCCAACTAGAAACTGACATAGCCTTCCAGTCCAGGACGGGATTATGGGTCTGTAACCATGGCAGCCCTAAAACAACCAAATCATGCATTTTATGTAAAACAAGAAAACGTATCACCTCGCGGTGTTCAGGAGTCATGCACATGGTAACCTGTGTCCAATACTGCGGTTTATTTGCTGCCAATGGCGTAGCATCAATACCCCTAAGAGGAATAGGATTTTCTAATGGTTCAAGAGTAAAACCACAGCGCTTAGCAAATGACAGATCCATAAGACTCAGGGCAGCACCTGAATCTACAAACGCCATGACAGGATAAGACGACAGTGAGCAAATCAAAGTTACAGACAGAATAAATTTAGGTTGCAAATTACCAGCGGTGACCGGACCAACAACCTTAGCTATACGTTTAGAGCATGCTGAGATAACATGTGTAGAATCACCACAGTAGTAGCACAAGCCATTCCGGCGTCTATGAATTTTCCGCTCATTTCTGGTCAGGATTCTATCACATTGCATTAAATCAGGTGTCTGTTCAGACAACACCATGAGGGAATTTGCGGTCTTGCGCTCCCGCAATCGCCGGTCAATTTGAATAGCCAGTGCCATAGCATCATTCAGACCTGTGGGAATGGGAAAACCCACCATAACATCTTTAATGGCATCAGAAAGACCATTTCTAAAATTAGCGGCCAGTGCACACTCGTTCCAATGTGTCAGCACGGACCATTTCCGAAATTTTTGGCAATACACTTCAGCCTCGTCCTGCCCCTGAGACATAGCCAGCAGGGCCTTTTCTGCCTGAATCTCAAGATTGGGTTCCTCATAAAGTAAACCGAGCGCCAGAAAAAACGCATCAATATCAGCCAATGCCGGATCTCCTGGCGCCAGCGAAAAAGCCCAATCTTGAGGGTCACCCCGTAAGAACGAAATAACAATTTTTACTTGCTGAGCGGAGTCTCCAGATGAACAGGGTCTCAGGGACAAAAACAATTTACAATTATTCTTGAAATTCCTAAACTTAAACCTGTCTCCGGAAAACAGTTCAGGAATCGGTATCTTAGGTTCTGACCCAGGACTTCTGATAACATAATCTTGTATGCCCTGCACACGAGTAGCCAGCTGGTCCACACTTGTAATCAAGGTCTGGACATTCATGTCTGCAGCAAGCATAAGCCACTCTGAGGTAAAGGGGATGAAGAAAAAAAAAAAAAAAAAAAAAAAAAAAAATGAGAGAGGAGAAAAAAAAAACTCAGAATCTTCTTTCTTATAATCCCTCTTTTGCAATGCATTAAACATTTAATATGGGCCTGGCAAACTGTTATGACCCCAATGGCGAGGGTCTCAGAGGAACGTGGAAGTCTGCAAGATACAAAAATCCAGCTCATAGGGCAGTGGTAACTGGGTTGACCATATATCTACTCCTAACGCCAACACTAGAAGTAGCCGGGGGTCATACCTACGTTGATCCTAGATGACTCGCGCCAGCCGGAGAATCTAAATACCCCTAGTAGAGGAAAACAAAGACCTCTCTTGCCTCCAGAGAAAGGGACCCCAAAGCAGGATAGAAGCCCCCCACAAATAATAACGGTGAGGTAAGAGGAAATGACAAACACAGAAATGAACCAGGTTTAGCACAGAGAGGCCCGCTAACTAATAGCAGAATATAGAAAGGTAACTTATATGGTCAACAAAAAACCCTATCAAAAATCCACACTGGAAATTCAAGAACCCCCGAACCGTCTAACGGTCCGGGGGGAGAACACCAGCGCCCTAGAGCTTCCAGCAAAAGTCAGGATACAGATTAGGAACAAGCTGGACAAAAATACAAAACCAAAAACAAATAGCAAAAAGCAAAGTAAATGACTTAGCTGAATAACCGGACCAGGATCAGTAGACAAGAGCACAGCAGATTAGCTCTGATAACTACGTTGCCAGGCATAGAACTGAGTGTCCAGGGAGCTTATAAAGCAACGCCCCTAACTAACGACCCAGGTGCGGATAAAAGGAAAGACAGAAAAACCAGAGTCAAAAAACTAGTAACCACTAGAGGGAGCCAAAAAGCAAATTCACAACAGACTTACCTCTGAGATGCATGGTACTCTCATAATTCATCTCTAGATGCCGGTGCCCAAGTGTCTAGAGTTTCCCTTGATGTGGGCTGCCTTGCACAAAAGATATCAGGGGGTCCTAGCTCTGCTCCTTCTTGCCTTCATTAACACGTGGCCGCTAACACTTTGGTGGTGTCTGCCAATAATATTTGGGAATGTGAACACTCCTGGTTGGGTCTCCTTCATCTGAGTTGCCTGTAGCAGTAGGCCTCCAGTTCCTTGGACTCAATACCCATGTTACTATCCTTAAATTTTTCTGACAATGGTAGTCTAGAAAACTGATATTTATGCCACCTGAATGTGGCTCAGCATGAAAGCAGGTAGAGGTGTTGCATATGTATCGGAGCTCCTTGCAAAGGGGCCCTACACCGATCCCTCACCCACCTCATCTTACTGTGACGTTCAATTGAAAGCTGTAAATGCTGTCCCAGACCCCGAGACCTCATACCTGGCTGATTGCTGCAGTGCCATGCTAAAATCTGTACTGTGGGTTAATTGAGACCACTTTCCAGGTGTCTGTCCCTCATTTGATGTGTTTTGGCAGCATTTGGGGCCATTATAAGGTGTTGTGCATGTATTTGTTTTGGCCTCCCATTGATGTGAATGGTGTTCGTTATGTTCGGCGAATATTCGACGAATATTGCAAATTCAGCGAACGTAATCCAAACCAAATATTTAAATATTTGCTCATCTCTAGCCATGATGACTGGCAGTCTGTAAACAATGACCAGCAGTCTCCAATATTAATATCTACGGGCAGGACACAGATCTCCCTGAGAATCTGCCTCTAAAGCTTATTTTAAATGAACGGGGGAGTTACCAGTGGGAGACATGTAATGACTGACAGTCTGCTTTCCTGAATTACATGTCTCACACTAGAAACTCCTCTTTCACTTAAATAAGCTCTGGAGGCAGATTCTTAGGGAGATTTGTGTCCTGCTCATAGATCTTAACAGCATATTTACATATTAAGGAAAAGGTGCATATGATATCAGATCACAAATATCAAGGTATAATTTTATTCAGCCACCTATGACCTACATGCCCATATAGATGGCTAACAAGGGTTGATCCTGCTGGCAGATTCTTTTTAAAGGATCACTACACAATTTTACTTCCAAACAAGTAAGAAAGATATAAAACATTTATCCAAACTTTCAAAAATGTCAATACAAATCCCCCATCTGACCAAATTTTGCGATTTGTGCGGTGGTATCTGTGACTCCTTACAATCCAGCTTTGTAAGCATTGATTTGTAACTTTCTATATGGACATCCCTAATGTTAAGTTCCCATCATCTGGGTATATGTATGTACTGGATGTTTCCAGCCAGCTAACGCTCGACACACTCATTGCTATCTAATTAACACTGCTGGTGATTAAACTAAAGTAAATAATGACAACATTCAATAGCGCTTACGCAGGTGGTAAATTAACTTAAAATGAACTTAATAACAATAATAATCATTAAAAATCGGGATAATACTAATAATACATTTTATTCACAGTGTAAAATAAAAAACAAACTGGATTCAGTAAGATGTGCATTTTTAATTCATTCCAGCATCTAAACAAATTTCATAACGAAACATAAATTAAATTAAAATTTCTCTGTAAACACAATTAAATGTATAGTCATTTTCATCATTTTCAAAGATCTTTCCTTGACTTCTAGCAGGTACAAATTTAATGTGTGGGGACGGGATTGTGTGTGGTAATGTGGTGGGGGGGCGGGATTATGTGTGGTGATGTGGTGGGGGGTGGGAATATGTGTGGTGATGTGGTGGGGGACGGGATTATGTGTGGTAATGTGGTTGGGGTCGGGATTATGTGTGGTAGTGTGGTAGGGGGCGGGATTATGTGTGGTGATGTTGTGGGGGGTGGGATTATGTGTGGTAATGTGGTGGTGGGGGTGATTGTGTGTGGTAATGTGGTGGGGGCGGGATTATGTGTGGTGATGTGGTGGGGGGTGGGATTATGTGGTGGGGGGATTATGTGTGATAATGTGGTGGGGGGGCGGGATTATGTGTGGTAATGTGGTAGGGGGGCGGGATTATGTGTGGTGATGTGGTGGGGGGCGGGAATATGTGTGGTAATGTGGTGGGGGCGGGATTATGTGTGGTAATGTGGTGGGGGTGGGATTATGCGTGATAATGTGGTGGGGGGTGGGATTATGCGTGGTAATGTGGTGAGAGGTGGGATTATGGGTGGTAATGTGGTGGGGGGTGGGATTATGTGTGGTAATGGGGTGGGGGGCGGGATTATATGTGGCAATGGGGTGGGGGGTGGGATTGTTTGTGATGTGGTGGGGGGCAGGATTGTGCATGGTGATGGGGTGGGGGGCAGGATTGTGTGTGGTGATGTGGTGGGGGGCGGGATTATGTGTGGTAATGTGGTGGGATGCGGGATTATGGGTGGTAATGTGGTGGGGGGCAGGATTATGTGTGGTAATGGGGTGGGGGCGGGATTGTGTGTGGCAATGGGGTGGGGGGTGAGATTGTGTGTGATGTGGTGGGGGGCAGGATTGTGCGTGGTAATGTGGTGGGGGCGGGATTATGCATGGTAATGTGGAGGGGGGTGCGGGACTATGCGTGGTAATGTGGTGGGGGGCGGGATTATGTGTGGTATGTGGTGGGGGGGCGGGATTATGCGTGGTGATCTGGTGGGAGGCGGTATTATGCATGGTAATGTGGTGAGGGGCGTAATTAGTAATTGTGTATTAATGTGGTGGGGGGCTGGTGTGGTGAGGTGGTGGGGGGGCGGGTGTGGTGAGGTGGTGGGGGGGCGTAATTATGGGTGGTGATGGGGTGGGGGGCGATATTATGGGTGGTGATGGGGTGGGGGGATTATGGGTGGTGATGGGGTGGGGGGGCGGGATTATGGGTGGTGATGGGGTGGGTGGTGGGATTATGGGTAGTGGTTGGATGGGGGCAGGATTATGGGTGGTGATAGGGTGGGATTATGTGTGGTAATGGGGTGGGGGGTGGGATTGTGTGTGGTGATGTGGGGGTGGGATTGTGCATGGTGATGTGGTGGGGGTGGGATTATGTGTGGTAATGGGGTGGGGAGCGGGATTGTGTGTGGCAATGAGGTGGGGGGCGGGATTGTGTGTGATGTGGTGGGGGGCAGGATTGTGCGTGGTGATGGGGTGGGGGGCGGGATTGTGTGTGGTGATGTGGTGGGGGGCGGCATTATGTGTAGTAATGGGGTGGGGGGCAGGATTTTGTGTGGTGATGTGGTGGGGGGCGGGATTGTGTGTGGTGATGTGGTGGGGGTGGGATTGTGTGGTGATGTGGTGGGGGCGGGAATGTGTGTGATGTGGTGGGGGGCGGGATTATGTGTGGTGATGTGGTGGGGGGCGGGATTGTGTGTGGTGATGTAGTGGGGGCGGGATTGTGTGTGGTGATGTGGTGGGGGGCGGTATTGTGTGTGGTGATGTGGTGGGGGGCGGGATTGTGTGTGGTGATGTGGTGGGGCGGAATTGTGTGTGGTGATGTGGTGGGAGGCAGAGCTTCTGTGCAGGGGGCGGGATTAGCGAGTAATCACGATGCCTCTTATATATGTAGATATAGGACTGTGAACTTATAGGATGTGCTGTGAACCTCATATGGGATTGAGATATGCGTATATATTGTACAATGCTATGTGATATGTGTTGATGCATTACCACTACTTTACATGGATTTTGGCTTAGTCTTTTGAGATCCTCATATGTCATATGTTTTTAAGATAATTTTTCAATAAACTTTATTGATTTTATATTTCGAGTGCTATGGTGGTCTATGAGTACTTTGTACTCATCTTTAGGTGATATATTCGATTTCGTCCACTATTTTTGATTTCTAAACATAATCAATGGAGAGGCAGGCATAGCTATGCTTCTAGCTAGTAGTATTTATTTATGCTGTTGGAATCTTTATTTTGCCAAATTTCATTCAGTAGACTCTTGGTTTCAAAGCTTGAAGCTGCTGGGAACTCACCTGTCCAACTAGTCTATAGCGCGGTTTCAGTCCCCAGAAACTATCAAAGTATGTTTTTCTCTAAAAAGCCGCAGCATTTAGCAGTCAAAAATACCTGGCTGAATTCATGCAACCAGTCCCAGATTCATGTTGCCTGTTGATTGGACAGCATCTATCAGGTGTCAGATTCTCTTTAAAACATATTTCTTCAAACGTCAAAATGCACCACAAAAGGGTAAAAGAAAAAAAAAATAAAGAACAATAATCAAATAAATTGGTTTTGTGTATTTTGGTGTGCACACCTGCAGAAAAGGGCAACATAGCCTCATGGGTTCTTTTAGGCTTTTTATTCCTTACTTCTTATGGTATCTTATATTTCTAAACATCACAAGCTATGTCAAATGACAGATGCCCTTTTAACTCACAAGAAAAAGTATATGTTGATATGTTTTTTTTAAAAAAATATGTTGCTTTAGCTTTGAAAAGGAGGTGAAAAAAATCAGTTTCATAGAAAACACCTGTAAATGTACAGTTATATAGCTACATGTGTGCAATAAAACACAGGAAAGATATGCTAAAGGACGCTCCTTGATTTACAGTTTTCTTATAATGTTTTTGAAGTCCAAATTTGTCACTGTAATCCAAGAAGACATTCACATTGGATCCACTACTGTGTCATTTATGTCATTTATTAGGCAATTTCATTTCCGCTTATTCTCTCTGGTTAATGGTGATGGTTCCCAGCAAGGCACAAGTAATAATTACTCACAATAGTACTAAGGGCGATTGAGATAAAACTTCACTCATCCTCAGTCTTTTCAGGCTGATATACTCTGTGGTACAGGCATTTTTTTTTACTTTGGACACATATGGAAGTAATAACAAAAAGCCTGTCTCTACCTAAAATTGCTACAATCTGTCCTGTATATAAATGACCCTGCTCTTCCCTCAAATCATTCCACTCCCTCTGATGTTTCCTGAACTTATTTTCCCTTTATTTTATTTTTTTGAAATGTCGGACTGATCTATTAAGGCACAAAAATAAAACTATTGCGGTACATTTATATGAGCAGATGTGTCTTATACGTTGTGTAATAGGCATTGTTGTTCTTCACTGAACTCAATGGATTATAAAAGGGAGCTATAATAAATGTACAGTTAATATAATACAAACAATATAAATGAAATGTACTTAGGAGTTGTCCCAAAAGAGAACAAAGAGGTATGTTTTTCGACCAGAAACAGCACCAGTCTTGTCCATGTGATGCGTTTGATAATACAGCTCATCCATATCAAAGGGAAATAGTTGTACAGTTGCAATAGGCTAGGGTAGTGCTGTTGATGGACTGTTGCTGTTTTTTTCCACTCCATTTAAAGGGAACCTTTCAGCTGATTCATAATGCTCAAACCATGGGCATCATAAATCAAAGACTGGCTGCAAGATTGAAGCCAGGATTTTTTTTGCTGGAGAATTTCAGAGAAAATAAGGTTAGAAGATCCATAGCCAGAGACTAGACTAGTCAGGCCCCACTCTAGGCCGGCTCTTCCCAGTGCTCCTCAAGGTGATTGACAGGTGTCTCCCATAGCAAGGCAAGACTGATTCTGTTCCTGGAAAAAAAACCATACAGTAGTATTGATTATTGATTCTATTTTATGACATCTCTTAAGTATATTCATCTCTGGCGATAGTATGACAAGATGAAAGTGAATTGGTTTTATTCAAAACAGATGTTGAAAGTGGCCCCCTGTTCATGTGTAAGCACCTATGGGCACGTCCGAGCATGCTGTCTGATACTGCTTCCAGTTCTTCATTAGTGATGCTGCAGTTAGTGTTTGTGATGTTTCCTTGAGATCATCCAGGATTATGTGGATTGTTGGCATACACGTTTTGTTTCAAATTTCTCCACAAATAAAAATGGCATGTGGGCAAGTCCGGGGAACATTGCAGCAATAACTCTTGATCACAGTTTGTTTCTCCTTAAACAGTTCATGAACCCGTGTCGGTGAGTTGTGTGAGGTTTGGCATGTTGACCCATTTAATTGGAGAGAACAGGACAGTTTTTCTTCAGTTGTTAGTTGGTCGCAAAACTTTTCAAAGAAGTCCAGCTAACTGCTGATTTGAAGAAGATTGGGACCATTATTTGTATTTGTGACATCGTGCACCAGACACCAATTTTCTGGTTGTGAAGTGGTTTTTCGTTAGAGAAATGGGGATTCTCTGTGGAACAGTACCTTGTATTCTTGGAATTTACATTACCTTATGAATGGAACCAAACTTTGTCCATCATGAAATACAGCAATGAGTCCAAATGTCTATCCGCAATCATAGTCACCAACCGCGTATAATTATTTAGCTTGGTCAGGCCTTTAAAGTTCCTGCACACATGTTATTCTGTTCAGTTTAAGGCTCAGAAACTTAACCCCTTAATGACCGGAGCTTTTTTCGGTTTTGCATTTTCGTTCTTCGCTGCCCTCCTTCCCAGAGCCATAACTTTTTAATTTTTCCATCAATATGGCCATGTGGAGGCTTATTTTTTGTGGGACAAATTGTACATTTGAACGACACCATTGGTTTTACCATGTCGTGTACTAGATAACGGGAAAAAAATTCCAAGTGCGGTGAAATTGCAAAAAAAAGTGCAATCCCAAAATTTTTTTTGTTTCCGCTTTTTTGCTAGGTTCACAAAATGCTAAAACTAATCTTCCATTATGATTCTCTAGGTCATTATGAGTTCATAAACACCAAACCTGTCTAGGTTCTTTTTTATCTAACCCCTTAGTGACAGAGCCAATTTGGTACTTAATGACTGAGCCAATTTTTGCAATTCTGACCACTGTCACTTTATGAGGTTATAACTCTGGAACGCTTCAACGGATCCTGCTGATTCTGAGATTGCTTTTTTGTGACATATTGTACTTCATGTTAGTGGTAACATTTCTTTGATATTACTTGCGATTATTTATGAAAAAAACGGAAATATGGCGAAAATTTTTAAAATTTTGCAATTTTCAAACTTTGTATTTTTATGCCCTTAAATCAGAGAGATATGTCACGAAAAATAGTTAATAAATAACATTTCCCACATTTCTACTTTACATCAGCACAATTTTGGAAACAAAATTTTTTGTTTGTTAGGGAGTTATAAGGGTTAAAAGTTGACCAGCAATTTCTCATTTTTACAACACCTTTTTTTTAGGGACCACATCACATTTGAAGTCATTTTGAGGGGTCTATATGATAGAAAATAACGAAGTGTGACACCATTCTAAAAACTACACCCCTCAAAGTTCTCAAAACCACATTCAAGAAGTTTATTAACCCTTTACGTGCTTCACAGGAGCTGAAACAATGTGGAAGGAAAAAATGAACATTTAACTTTTTTTTGCAAACATTTTAATTCAGAACCATTTTTTTATTTTCACAAGTGTAAAAACAGAAATGTAACCATAAATTTTGTTATGCAATTTCTCCTGAATACGCCAATACCCCATATGTGGGGGTAAACCACTGTTTGGGCGCACCGCAGAGCTTGGAAGTGAAGGAGCGCCATTTTACTTTTTCAATGCAGAATTGTCTGGAATTGAGATCGGACGCCATGTCGCGTTTGGAGAGCCCCTGATGTGCCTAAACAGTGGAAACCCCCCACAAGTGACCCAATTTTGGAAACTAGACCCACCTTGGAACTTATCTAGATGTGTGGTGAGAACTGTGAAAGCCCAAGTGCTTCACGGAAGTTTAGAATGCAGAGTCGTGAAAATAAAAAATATTTTTTTTTCACAAAAAAGATTTTTTAACCCCCAAGTTTTTATTTTCACAAGGGTAACAGGAGAAATTGGACCACGAAAGTTGTTGTCCAATTTATCCCGAGTACGCTGATGCCCCATATGTGGGGGTAAACCACTGTTTGGGCGCACGGCAGAGCTCGGAAGGGAAGGAGCGCCGTTTGGGAATGCAGACTTAGATGGAATGGTCTGTGGGCGTTATGTTGCGTTTGCAGAGCCCCTGAAGTACCTAAACAGTAGTAACCCCCCACAAGTGACCCCGTTTTGGAAACTAGACCCCCAAGGAACTTATCTAGATGTGTGGTGAGAACTTTGAATGCCCAAGTGCTTCACAGAAGTTTAGAATGCAGAGTCGTGAAAATAAAAAAAATATTTTTTTTCCACAAAAAAGATTTTGTAGCCCCCAAGTTTTTATTTTCACAAGGGTAACAAGAGAAATTGGACCCCAAAAGTTGTTGATCAATTTATCCCGAGTACGCTGATGCCCCATATGTGGGGGTAACCCACTGTTTGGGCGCACGGCAGAGCTCAGAAGGGAGGGAGCACCATTTGACTTTTTGGCTGTCGTGTTTGGAGACCCCCTGATGTACCTAAACAGTGGAAACCCCCCCAATTCTAGCTCCAACCCTAACCCCAACACACCCCTAACCCTAATCCCAACCCGATCCATAATCCTAATCACTAACCCTAATGATGATCACAACCCTTACCCCAAAACAACCCTAATGTCAACCCTAACAATAACCCTAATCAAAACCCTAAATCCAACACACCCCTAATCCTAATCTCAACCCTAACCTCAAACCTAACCCTAATCCCAATACACCCCTAATCACAACCTTAACCTTAACCCTAATCCCAAACCTAACCCTAATCCCAAGCGTAACCCTAATGCCAACCCTAACCCTAATACCAACCCTAATCCAAACCCTAACCCTAATCCCAACTCTAACCCTAACTTTAGCCCCAACCCTAGCCCTAACCCTAAGGCTACTTTCACACTTGCGTCGTTTAGTATCCGTCGCAATCCGTCGTTTTGGACAAAAAACGGATCCTGCAAATGTGCCCACAGGATGCGTTTTTTGCCCATAGACTTGTATTGCCGACGGATCGTGACGGATGGCCACACGTCGCGTCCGTCGTGCACTGGATCAGTTGTGTTTTGGCGGACCATCGGCACAAAAAACGTTCAATGTAACTTTTTTTGTACGTCGCGTCCGCCATTTCTGACTGCGCATGCGTGGCCGTAACTCCGTCCCCTCCTCCCCAGGACATAGATTGGGCAGCGGATGCGTTAAAAAACTACATCCGCTGCCCACGTTGTGCACAATTTTCACAACGTGCGTCGGTATGTCGGGCCGACGCATTGCGACGGCCCCGTACCGACATAAGTGTGAAAGAATCCTAACCCTAAATTTAGCCCCAACTCTAACCCTAAATTTAGCCCCAACCCTAACCCTAAATTTAGCCCCAACCCTAACCCTAAATTTAGCCGCAACCCTACCCTAAATTTAGCCCCAACCCTAACCCTAAATTTAGCCCCAACCCTAACCCTGAATTTAGCCCCAACCCTAACCCTAAATTTAGCCCGAACCCTAACCCTAGCCCTAACCCTAACCCAAACCCTAGCCCTAACCCTAACCCTAGCCCTAACCCAAGCCCTAACTATAACCCTAACCCTAGCCCTAACCCTAGCCTTAATTTTAGCCCCAACTGCTCTTCTCCTGCCGGCCGGCAGATGGCGACAGATGGCGGGCGCACTGCGCATGCGCCCGCCATTTTCTTTTGCCAAGAAGACGCCGGCGGCCAGGAGGAGCAGCAGGAGGACCCAGGGACACCGGTAAGTATAATAGGGTCCCCGAATCCCCCTATTTCTCTGTCCTCTGATGTGCGATCACATCTGAGGACAGAGAATTACACTTTGCTTTTTTTTTTTTTTTGCGGTCGCCGGTAAACAGTTAATTACCGGCGATCGCAAAACAGGGGTCGGTAAAACCGACCCCGATCATGTTCTTTCGGGTCTCGGCTACCCCCGGCAGCCGAGACCCCAAAGATTCTCCTTCTGCTGGCCGGCGGGCACACTGCGCATGCGCCCACCATTTTGAAGATGGCGGCGCCCATTGGGAGCCATGAGGAGCACCGGGGGAGACAGGTAAGTATTGGGGGGCTACCTGGGACCCCATTTCTCTGTCCTCTGATGTGCGATCACATCGGAGGACAGAGAAATGAAAAAGAAATCGCGTTTTTTTTTTGCGATCGCCAGAAAAAGGTTAATTACCTGCGATCGCAAATGCGGGGTCGGTAAAAAAAAACCCGAATCATGTTCTCTGGGGTCTCGGCTACCCCCGGCAGCCGAGACCCTGGAGAAAATCCGACTCTGGGGGGCGCTATTTACTTTTTCCACAGCGCCGTTAATTAACGGCGCCGTGGTTTAAGTACCCTTAGCGGCCGCCATTAAAAGGCGTATCGGCGGTCGTTAAGGGGCTAAGTGGTGAAGAAAAATTCCAAACTTTGCTAAAAAAATGCGCAATTTTCCGTTACCAGTAGTGTCTCCATTTTTTGTGATCTGGGGTTGGGTGAGGGCTTATTTTTATGCTTGCCAAGCCGATGTTTTTAAAAATACCATTTTAGTGAAGATACGTTCATTTGATCGCCCATTATTGCATTTTAATGCAATGTCATGGCGACCAAAAAAACTTAATTCTGACGTTTTTACTTTTTTCTCGCTACGCCGTTTAGCGATCAGGTTAATCCTTTTTTTATTGAAAGATTCGTCGATTCTGAACGCAGTGATACCAAATATGTGTAGGTTTGATTTTTTTTAAATTGTTTTATTTTGAATAGGGAAAAAGGGAAGTGATTTAAACTTTTATATATATATTTTTCATATTTTTTCATATTTTTAAAACATTTTTTAAAAATGTTGGCATGCTTCAATAGCCTCCATGGGAAAATAATGCTAAATAGAAGCGATGCTCAGATTGAGTCAACAGTGTGATGCAGCAGCAAAAAAGGCAAATGCAATTCTGGGATGTATTAACAGAAGCATACAGTCTAGACCACACAAAGTCATTATTGCCCTCTACTCCTCTTTGGTCAGACCTAATCTGGAATACTGTGTCCAGTTTTGGGCACCACATTTTAACCCCTTCATGACCCAGCCTATTTTGACCTTAATGACCTGGCCGTTTTTTGCAATTCTGACCAGTGTCCCTTTATGAGTAATAACTCAGGAATAGTGTTGAGCATTCCGATACCGCAAGTCTCGGGTATCGGCCGATATTTGCGGTATCGGAATTCCGATACCGAGTTCCGATATTTTTGTGATATCGGGAATCGGTATCGGGATTTAGATTAATGTGTAAAATAAAGAATAAAAATAAAAAATATTGATATACTTACCCTCGGACGGGCCCTGGTTGTCACCGCTGCAATCGCCATGTTTTCCTTCCTATGAATGAGCTTGTTAAATACCTTCGATGACGTCGCGGCTTCTGATTGGTTGCTGGGCGGTCATATGACCTCTCACGCGACCAATCACAAGCCGCGACGTCATCGAAGGTTATTAACGCGCTCATTCCTAAGAACCATTACGGATACCTTCTGATATTTGTGTCCCATTGACTTGTATTGGTATCGGATATCGGTATCGGCGATATCCGATATTTTTCGGATATCGGCCGATACCATCCGATACCGATACTTTCAAATATCGGACGGTATCGCTCAACACTACTCAGGAACGCTTCAACGGATCCTAGCGGTTCTGAGATTGTTTTTTCGTGACATATTAGTTTTCATGATAGTTGTAAATTTAGGTCAATAAATTCTGCGTTTATTTGTGATAAAAATGGAAATTTGGCGAAAATTTTGAAAATTTTGCAATTTTCACATTTTGAATTTTTATTCTGTTAAACCAGAGAGTTATGTGACACAAAATAGTTAATAAATAACATTTACCACATGTCTACTTTACATCAGCACAATTTTGGAAACAAATTTTTTTTTGCTAGGAAGTTATAAGGGTTAAAATTTGACCAGCGATTGCTCATTTTTACAACGAAATTTACAAAACCATTTTTTTAGGGACCACCTCACATTTGAAGTCAGTTTGAGGGGTCTATATGGCTGAAAATACCCAAAAGTGACACCATTCTAAAAACTGCACCCCTCAAGGTGCTCAAAACCACATTCAAGAAGTGTATTAACCCTTCAGGTGCTTCACAGCAGCAGAAGCAACATGGAAGGAAAACATGAACATTTAACTTTTTAGTCACAAAAATTATTTTTAGCAACAATTTTTTTATTTTCCCAATGGTAAAAGGAGAAACTGAACCACGAATGTTGTTGTCCAATTTGTCCTGAGTACGCTGATACCTCATATGTGGGGGTAAACCACTGTTTGGGCACACGGCAGGGCTTGGAAGGGAAGGAGCGCCATTTGACTTTTTGAATGAAAAATTGGCTCCACTCTTTAGTGGACACCATGTCACGTTTGGAGAGCCCCCGTGTGCCTAAACATTGGAGCTCCCCCACAATTGACCCCATTTTGGAAACTAGACACCCCAAGGAACTTATCTAGATGCATAGTGAGCACTTTGAACCCCCAGGTGTTTCACAAATTGATCCGTAAAAATGAAAAAGTACTTTTTTTTCACAAAAAAATTTTTTAGCCTCAATTTTTCCATTTTCACATGGGCAACAGGATAAATTGGATCCTAAAATTTGTTGGGCAAATTCTCCTGAGTACACCGATACCTCACACGTGGGGGTAAACCACTGTTTGGACACATGGTAAGGCTCGGAAGGGAAGGAGCGCCATTTGACTTTTTGAATGAAAAATTATCTCCATCGTTAGCGGACACCATATCGCGTTTGGAGAGCCCCTGTGTGCCTAAACATTGGAGCTCCCACACAAGTTACCCCATTTTGGAAACTAGACCCTCCAAGAAACTTATCTAGATGCATATTGAGCACTTTAAACCCCCAGATGCTTTACAGAAGTTTATAACGCAGAGCCATGAAAATAAAAAATAATTTTTCTTTCCTCAAAAATGATTTTTTAGCCTGGAATTTCCTATTTTGCCAAAGGTAATAGGAGAAATTGGACCCGAAATGTTGTTGTCCATTTTGTCCTGAGTACGCTGATACCCCATATGTGGGGGTAAACCACTGTTTGGGCGCACGGCAGGGCTCGGAAGGGAAGGCACTCCATTTGGCTTTTTAAATGGAAAATTAGCTCCAATCATTAGCGGACACCATGTCACGTTTGGAGAGCCCCTGTGTGCCTAAACATTGGAGATCCCCCACAAATGACACCATTTTGGAAACTAGATCCCCAAAGGAACTAATCTAGATGTGTGGTGAGGACTTTGAACCCCAAAGTGCTTCACAGAAGTTTATAATGCAGAGCCATGAAAATAAAATAAAAAAATTATTTTCTCAAAAATGATATTTTAGCCTGCAATTTTTTATTTTCCCAAGGGTTACAGGAGAAATTGGACCCCAAAAGTTGTTGTCCAGTTTCTCCTGAGTACGCTTATACCCCATGTGTGGGGGTAAACCACTGTTTGGGCACACGTCGGGGCTCAGAAGGGAAGTAGTGACTTTTGAAATGCAGACTTTGATGGAATGGTCTGCGGGCGTCACGTTGCGTTTGCAGAGCCCCTGGTGTGCCTAAATAGTAGAAACCCCCCACAAGTGACCCCATTTTGGAAACTAGACCCCCCCAAGGAACTTATCTAGATATGTGGTGAGCACTTTGAACCCCCAAGTGCTTCACAGACGATTACAACGCAGAGCCGTGAAAATAAAAAATCATTTTTCTTTCCTCAAAAATGATGTTTTAGCAAGCAATTTTTTATTTTCACAAGGGTAACAGGAGAAATTAGACCCCAGTAATTGTTGTGCAGTTTGTCCTGAGTACACTGATTCCCCATATGTGGGGGTAAACCACTGTTTGGGCGCACGTCGGGGCTCGGAAGTGAGGGAGAACCATTTGACTTTTTGAATACAAGATTGGCTGGAATCAATGGTGGCGCCATGTTGCGTTTAGAGACCCCTGATGTGCCTAAACAGTGGAAACCCCTCAATTCTACCTCAAACACTAACCCCCCCACACCCCTAACCCTAATCCCAACTGTAGCCATATCACAACCCTAACCACAACCCTAATTCCAACCCTTACCCTAAGGCTATGTGCCCACGTTGCGGATTCGTGTGAGATTTTTCAGCATCATTTTTTTAAAATCCGCGGGTAAAAGGCACTGCGTTTTACCTGCGGATTTATCGCGGATTTCCAGTGTTTTTTGTGCGGATTTCACCTGCGGATTCCTAAAGAATTGACATGCTGCGGAAAATACAACGCAGCGTTTCCGCGCGGTATTTTCCGCACCATGGGCACAGCGGATTTGGTTTTCCATAGGTTTACATGGTACTGTAAACCTGATGGAACACTGCTGTGAATCCACAGCGGCCAATCCGCTGCGGATCCGCAGCCAAATTCGCACCGTGTGCACATAAACTAATTCTAAAGGTATGTGCACACGCTGCGGAAAATGCTGCGGATCCGCAGCAGTTTCCCATGAGTTTACAGTTCAATGTAAACCTATGGGAAACAAAAATCGCTGTACACATGCTGCAGAAAAACTGCACGGAAACGCAGCGGTTTACATTCCGCAGCATGTCACTTCTTTCTGCGGATTCCGCAGCGGTTTTACAACTGCTCCAATGCAGTGAAATGTGCAGAAAAACCGCGGTAAATCCTCCATAAATCCACAGCGGTTTAGCACTGCGGATTTATGAAATCCGCAGCGGAAAAATCTGCAGAGGACCAGAATACGTGTGCACATACCGAAACCCTAACCCTAACCCTAACCTTACCTTAGTGGAAAAAAAAAATTCTTTATTTTTTTATTGCCCCTACCTATACCCCCATAGGGGGGGGGTCATTTACTATTTTTTTTATTTTGATCACTGTGATAGGTTATATCTCAGTGATCAAAATGCACTTTGGAACGAATCTGCCGGCCGGCGCATGCGCCCGCCATTTTGGAAGATGGCGGCGCCCAGGGAGAAGACGGACCCCGGGATGAACGGTAAGTATGATGGGGTGGGGGGGAGCACGGGGGGGATCGAAGCATGGGGGGGTGGATCGGAGCGCGGGGGGTGGATTGGGAACGGGGGGGTGGATCGGAGCACATGGGGGGGTGGATGGGAGCACGGGGGGGTGGATCGGAGTGCAGGGGGGCTGGATCAGAGCACGGGGGGGGTGATTGGAGCATGGGGGGAGCGGACAAGAGCACGGGGGGAGCGGAGCACAGGACGGAGGGGAGCCGGAGCAGTGTACCGGACAGATCGGTGGCTTGGGGGGGCGATCGGTGGGGTGTGGGCACATTAGTGTTTCCAGCCATGGCCGATGATATTGCAGCATCGGCCATGGCTGGATTGTAATATTTCACCAGTTTTAATAGGTGAAATATTACAAATCGCTCTGATTGGCAGTTTCACTTTCAACAGCCAATCAGTTCGATCGTAGCCACGGGGGGGTGAAGCCACCCCCCCTGGGCTAAACTACCACTCCCCCTGTCCCTGCAGATCGGGTGAAATGGGAGTTAACCCTTTCACTCGATCTGCAGGGACGCGATCTTTCCATGACGCCACATAGGCGTCATGGGTCGGATTGGCACTGACTTTCATGACGCCTATGTGGCGTCAAAGGTCGGGAAGGGGTTAAAAAAGCCATCAACAAACTGGATCAAGTTCAGAGAAGGGCGACCAGAATGGTGACCGGTCTGAAAACCATGTTCTATGACAGACCTGGGCAAGATGCGGCCTGCGGGCCGCATCCGGCCCACCAGCTAGCTGTCACTTCTGACAGCCGCCCTCGGCACCGCTCAGCCAGCCGTTTTCTGAGGGGGAGCAGAGCCGGGTTGATTACCTATTCATCGGTGGCGGCGGCCATCTTCCCGAGGCCGCGCGTGCGCAGATGGAGTGCTCTGCTTCCTGGGGCTTCAGGAAAATGGCCGTGGGAGGCCACACATGCGCAAATGGAGATTGCGGCGGCCATTTTCCTGAAGCTGAGATTGCAGATTTAGATCTCGGTTTCAGGAAAATGGCCACCGCAATCTTCATCTGCGCATTTTCCTGAAGCCCCGTGAAGCAGAGCACTCCATCTACGCATGCGCGGCCTCAGGAAGATGGCCTCCACCACCGATATTCAATCTGGCGCGCACATCACATTCCTGGCCGCTGCGTCACCTCACCGGTGGAAGGGACCCTGTGCATGCCATACCGCACCTCTGCCGCCGCACCACCACTGCTGCAACCCCCCATGGACACCAGGCCGTGGCGTTGTCCGCCTAAACAGGAAGGGACCCTGCTCAGGTGTACGCCGCACGCCACACCGCATCACCCCACCTCTGCCGACACCATGCCTCCTGTGACCCTGCTCTGCCACCGCCAGCCCTCAAGTAAGAATCTTACCGTAAGATACTGTAAATTCGGACAATAAGACGGACCCTCATCTTATAAAAAATCTTTTTTTCTGCAATTTTCACCCCAAATTTGGGGTGCGCCTTATGGTCCGGTGCGTCTTATAGTCCGAAAAATACCGTAATTATATTAGTTCGGCCCTCTAAAACCATCCCACTTTCTCATGCGGCCCCATGGCAAAATTAATTGCCCACCCCTGTTCTAGTAGGAATGGTTACAGGATTTTTGAATGTTTAGTTTGCAAAAAAGAAAACTGAGAGGAGACTTAATTGCTGTCTGCAAATATCTCAAGGGCTGTCACATTGTTGTCTTTATTCTCATTTGCACAAGGAAACACTAGAAGCAATGGGAATGAAACTAAATGGGAGGAGACACAGATTAGATATTAGAAAAACTTTTTGACAATTAGGGTGATCAATAAGTGGAACAGGCTACCATGAGAGGTGGTGAGTTCTCCTTCCATGGAAGTTTTCAAACAGAGCCTGTTCATACATCTGTCTGGGATGACTTAGTGAATCCTGCTTTGAGCAGGGAGTTGGACCAGATGACCCAGGAGTTCCCTTCCAACTCTACCATTCTATGATTCTATGTAGTAGAATTGCAGCATTGTTATGAGCACCGTCCACAGGGTGGTGCTCATTGAAATCTGGCATCAACAACCATAGAGGTCTGCAGGAGACCTCTGGTTGTTATGCCGATGCATCGATGACCCCCGATCATGTGCACACATTTTTGGCCGGATGGCCAGAAGCGCTTGTTATATGCCACTGTCAGAGTTTGACAGCAGTATTAAACTAGTTAATAGGCGTGGGCAGATCGCGATTCCACCCGCTCCTATTGCGGGCACATGTCAGCTGTTCAAAACAGCTGACATGTCTCGGCTTTGATGCGGGCTCACCACTGGCGGGGGTTCTGCCATCGGACGTACTATTCCGTCCAATGGCAGAATTAATTTTTTTTCTCATAAATCAACAGTACGTGAAAATAAGAAACTTTGTTATATATCTTATCTGAAAATTTTTCTTCTCTCACTGTCTGTATTCAGTAAAAGGAAAAATAGTGAAAAACCAGCTCACCTATTAGGCATTTGTAGTGGGGAAGCCCGGATACTGTGCAGTCATCACGTGGAACGATAAGGCAAACAGGAAAAAAAAAAATCCAGCTTCCAAAAATATCAAGATTTATTGAGGATAAAATCCAAAGTCCAATGACATGGTTCACAGGAGAATGAGTAGCAGCAGGCTACTCATTCTCCTGTGAACCATGTCATTGGACTTTGGATTTTATCCTCAATAAATCTTGATATTTTTGGAAGCTGGATTTTTTTTTCCTGTTTGCCTGTATTCAGTAAAGACTTTCTCATTACTGAGAAAGTGGATGACAATTACTACTAATAAGACTCTATCTAGATAGGAGAAGAAGGGAAGAGTTCTGCCTCTAGCTCCTCCCCCCTCCAATCCACATAGAATTGTATGGTAACAATTGCCTTCTGTTATCTCAGTAATGGGAAAGTCTATCTTCATTGAATACAGATTTTATCTCAGAATTCACAATTTTTATAATGAATTATCAATTTTGACAGTGAAAGAAGCAATTTTTTATAAGATATATTACAAAGTTGCTTATTTTCATGTGTACTCTTGATTTATGAAACAAAAATTAAAATGACAGTTACTCTTTAATAGAGATGGGCGATCCTGCCAAGGTTCGGTCCAATTCGCAGAGCGTTTAGACATTCACCAAATGGTTCGAGGAACGTATCCAAACCCCATTAAAATTAATGGGAGGCCAAACCAAATGTATGCACAATACTTTAAGGGGTGACAAAAAGCTTCCAAATAGCTAAAATTAGGGGCAGACACCATGAAAAGTGGCATCAATTGACCCAGTAGAAATTTGCAAATGGGTAATGCATGAGGTATCAAGGTCTGGCCAGCATTTATAACTTTGAACTGAAGTTTAAATGAGTACCTGGTGGTTAAGGGAAAGGTATAAGCTTATTTAGCTGGGTGCACTGATACCTCATGCAATACCTCCAAATCGGTGTAGGCCTGCTGTGCTGGGAGCTCTGATGTCACATGCAACTGCTCAACCTGCTTTCATGCTCAGCCACACTCAGGTGGCACATATATCACTATCGTAGACTACTATTGTCATAAAAATCCAAGTATAGTAACACGGGTAGTTGACTCCAAGGGAGTGGAGGTCTGACAGTCTCGGAGGCCTACTGCTACCCCACTAAAAATAATGGCTACCCAAACTGTTAGGAAAAGAAAAAAAATCTCTCTTTTTTTCAGCTGTCTCTCATAGAGTTGAGCGACCTTGACCTTTTTAGAGTCGAGCCGGGTTTCGCGAAACCCGACTATCTCAAAAGTCGGGTCGAGTGAAATCGGCCGATTATGACGTAAAGTCGGGATTGACCGAAACACGAAACCCAATGCAAGTCAATGGGGCAGCATAGTCGGCAGTGAGTGGGGGCCAGGAAAACACCTAGAGTGCCCATTTTAATGTCAAAACCATCCATTCTTCTTAATGAAGCTTGTCAAGCGTAATTTACCTTATAATAATTGTAAGGCATTTGAAATTGGGGGTCATTTGGCTAAAGTTGTGGTGAGTAGGGCTGGTTCAAGTAATTAGTGGGCCCAGGAAATCTGGACCACGTCACGGCAGTGGAGCAGGGAGAGGTAAGTATTTCAACTTTGCAAGTGCTGTGAACCTGAGCAAGCAGGGGGGGCCCACTCGTTGGCATTGGCACTGGCACAGGGCCCCTCAAAGTACAGCGGTGTGTTTGCACGGCGGGGGCGCCTCCCACCGGCAGCAACACTTTTGCGTACTATGAGAGGCCCTGTGCCAGTGACGTCGCCAACTAGTATTCCTCCCCCCACCTGATGAAGGAACCTGCACTTTCATCTGCACCTTCCTCTTTGTCCCCGTGTAAGGTGGTATGGTATGCGGGAAGAGCAACCTGACTTTCAGCAGGGTCACAATGTTGTTGTGTAGCGTGCACGGGGAATGTTGCGTTATGGGTCAATGTACCAGCAGACTCATCTATCACTGGCTGGGCAATGGGCAGGATGAGGAGGAAACACAGATATAGGCCCAAAGAATAAAGTTGGCTAAATGCAGTTCAAAATTGGTAACACAGGAATAACCAGGGGGCATTGCAGTGGAGGACAACTGGAATGAGAGGCTGACACAGAGAGTAGGCCCAAATCAGTAAGTAGTCGAAATGCAGTTCAAAATTGGCAACCGTAGTAAACAGGCGGCACAGCTTTGTTCAGTGGAGGAGAACAGCAAGGAGTGGCAGACACCGATAGTAGGCCCCAACCCAACTAGTAGGCCAAATGCAGTCTAACATTAACAACTACATAACGAGCGCCTGAAAACGGAATTTCAGGACAGGAAACCAGGAGAACAGCAAGGAGTGGCAGACACCGATAGTAGGCCCCAAACCAACTAGTACGCCAAATGCAGTTGTTCCGTTTAACCACAATTTAATGAGAGCCTGAAGATAGAAGTTCAGGAAAGGCAACCTGGAGAACACCTTGGAGTGGAACACACCATCTCTCTACACCCCATACCCAATTTGTAGGCCTAATGCAGTGTAGTTTCCAAGAACTACTAAACGAGAGCCGGAAGATCGAAGCTCAGGAAAGGCAACCTGGAGAACACCTTGGAGTGGAACACACCATCTCTCTACACCCCATACCCAATTTGTAGGCCTAATACAGTGTAGTTTCCAACAACTACTAAACAAGAGCCGGAAGATCGAAGCTCAGGAAAGGCAACCTGGAGAACACCTTGGAGTGGAACACACCATCTCTCTACACCCCATACCCAATTTGTAGGCCTAATGCAGCGTAGTTTCCAACAACTACTAAACGAGAGCCGGAAGATCGAAGCTCAGGAAAGGCAACCTGGAGAACACCTTGGAGTGGAACACACCATCTCTCTACACCCCATACCCAATTTGTAGGCCTAATGCAGCGTAGTTTCCAACAACTACTAAACGATAGCATGAAGATCGAAGCTCAGGAAAGGCAACCTGGAGAACACCTTGGAGTGGAACACACCATCTCTCTACACCCCATACCCAATTTGTAGGCCTAATGCAGCGTAGTTTCCAACAACTACTAAACGAGAGCCGGAAGATCGAAGCTCAGGAAAGGCAACCTGGAGAACACCTTGGAGTGGAACACACCATCTCTCTACACCCCATACCCAATTTGTAGGCCTAATGCAGTGTAGTTTCCAAGAACTACTAAACGAGAGCCGGAAGATCGAAGCTCAGGAAAGGCAACCTGGAGAACACCTTGGAGTGGAACACACCATCTCTCTACACCCCATACCCAATTTGTAGGCCTAATGCAGCGTAGTTTCCAACAACTACTAAACGAGAGCATGAAGATCGAAGCATTGGCGAGGAAACCTGGGGAACACCTTGGAGTGGAACACACCATGTCTCTACACCCCATACCCAATTTGTAGGCCTAATGCAGCGTAGTTTCCAACAACTACTAAACGAGAGCCGGAAGATCGAAGCTCAGGAAAGGCACCCTGGAGAACACCTTGGAGTGGAACACACCATCTCTCTACACCCCATACCCAATTTGTAGGTCTAATGCAGTGTAGTTTCCAACAACTACTAAACGAGAGCCGGAAGATCGAAGCTCAGGAAAGGCAACCTGGAGAACACCTTGGAGTGGAACACACCATCTCTCTACACCCCATACCCAATTTGTAGGCCTAATGCAGTGTAGTTTCCAACAACTACTAAACGATAGCATGAAGATCGAAGCATTGGCGAGGAAACCTGGGGAACACCTTGGAGTGGAACACACCATCTCTCTACACCCCATACCCAATTTGTAGGCCTAATGCAGCGTAGTTTCCAAGAACTACTAAACGAGAGCCGGAAGATCGAAGCTCAGGAAAGGCAACCTGGAGAACACCTTGGAGTGGAACACACCATCTCTCTACACCCCATACCCAATTTGTAGGCCTAATGCAGCGTAGTTTCCAACAACTACTAAACGAGAGCCGGAAGATCGAAGCTCAGGAAAGGCAACCTGGAGAACACCTTGGAGTGGAACACACCATCTCTCTACACCCCATACCCAATTTGTAGGCCTAATGCAGTGTAGTTTCCAACAACTACTAAACGAGAGCCGGAAGATCGAAGCTCAGGAAAGGCAACCTGGAGAACACCTTGGAGTGGAACACACCATCTCTCTACACCCCATACCCAATTTGTAGGTCTAATGCAGCGTAGTTTCCAACAACTACTAAACGAGAGCATGAAGATCGAAGCAGTGGCGAGGAAACCTGGGGAACACCTTGGAGTGGAACACACCATCTCTCTACACCCCATACCCAATTTGTAGGCCTAATGCAGCGTAGTTTCCAACAACTACTAAACGAGAGCCGGAAGATCGAAGCTCAGGAAAGGCAACCTGGAGAACACCTTGGAGTGGAACACACCATCTCTCTACACCCCATACCCAATTTGTAGGCCTAATGCAGTGTAGTTTCCAACAACTACTAAACGAGAGCCGGAAGATCGAAGCTCAGGAAAGGCAACCTGGGGAACACCTTGGAGTGTAACACACCATCTCTCTCCACCCGATACCCATTTTGTAGGCCTAATGCAGTGTAGTTTTCTACAACTACTAAACGAGAGTCGGAAGACCGAAGCAATGGCAAGGAAACCTGGGGAACACCTTGGAGTGTAACACACCATCTCTCTCCACCCCATACCCAATTTGTAGGCCTAATGCAGCCTACTTTCCGACAACTACTAAACGAGAGCATGAAGATCGAAGCTCAGGAAAGGCAACCTGGGGAACACCTTGGAGTGTAACAAACCCTCTCTCTACACCACGGAAGGGCTGATTCTTAGGAAGGAAGGCTGTCGGAAAGAAGCAGGGCGCGTCCGAGGGTGATTATATTCTTATTAGGTATATACTCACCCTCGGACGCGCCCTGCTTCTTTATTTGTAATGAATGTTTATTTGCAATGTGGTTTTGACTTACTCTATTTTTTTGGTAAATAATGATTTTATTATTTTCATTGTTTTGCATCTTCTTGGCAATAATATAAAGAAGACGCGACAGGACAACACTCGGTGGATGCCATATCTGTGTTTTAAATTGAAAAAAACTTTCAGTTAACTACTTGCAGGAGAAAGTTATTGTAGCTGGTGGCCATTTTTAGTACTGTACCAGATTTTTGTTGTATGTGTTTGTTTTTAATGTTAAAATGTCTGCATTTGATATCTCTCCAGTATTTTCTTTTTTATAAGCAAAATACTTATTTTTATATTTTCTGATGTTGGTTCAAGGGGCACACGGGCAGCAGTAGACAGGTCAGTGGAGGCCTAGTGGAAGGAGGGACCGCAGACAGGCTTCGAAGCCCTAACATAATAAATTGGGCTGGCTGTAGGCAATTTAAAATTGGTTCCAGGGGAACACGGGCAGCAGTAGACAGGTCAGTGGAGGCCTAGTGGAAGGAGGGACCGCAGACAGGCTTGGAAGCCCTAACATAATAAATTGGGCTGGCTGTAGGCAATTTAAAATTGGTTCCAGGGGAACACGGGCAGCAGTAGACAGGTCAGTGGAGGCCTAGTGGAAGGAGGGACCGCAGACAGGCTTCGAAGCCCTAACATAATAAATTGGGCTGGCTGTAGGCAATTTAAAATTGGTTCCAGGGGAACACAGGCAGCAGTAGACAGGTCAGTGGAGGCCTAGTGGAAGGAGGGACCGCAGACAGGCTTCGAAGCCCTAACATAATAAATTGGGCTGGCTGTAGGCAATTTAAAATTGGTTCCAGGGGAACACGGGCAGCAGTAGACAGGTCAGTGGAGGCCTAGTGGAAGGAGGGACCGCAGACAGGCTTCGAAGCCCTAACATAATAAATTGGGCTGGCTGTAGGCAATTTAAAATTGGTTCCAGGGGAACACGGGCAGCAGTAGACAGGTCAGTGGAGGCCTAGTGGAAGGAGGGACCGCAGACAGGCTTCGAAGCCCTAACATAATAAATTGGGCTGGCTGTAGGCAATTTAAAATTGGTTCCAGGGGAACACGGGCAGCAGTAGACAGGTCAGTGGAGGCATAGTGGAAGGAGGGACCGCAGACAGGCTTCGAAGCCCTAACATAATAAATTGGGCTGGCTGTAGGCAATTTAAAATTGGTTCCAGGGGAACACGGGCAGCAGTAGACAGGTCAGTGGAGGCCTAGTGGAAGGAGGGACCGCAGACAGGCTTCGAAGCCCTAACATAATAAATTAGGCTGGCTGTAGGCAATTTAAAATTGGTTCCAGGGGAACACGGGCAGCAGTAGACAGGTCAGTGGAGGCCTAGTGGAAGGAGGGACCGCAGACAGGCTTCGAAGCCCTAACATAATAAATTGGGCTGGCTGTAGGCAATTTAAAATTGGTTCCAGGGGAACACGGGTGGCAGTAGACAGGTCAGTGGCGGCCTAGTGGAAGGAGGGACCGCAGACAGGCTTCGAAGCCCTAACATAATAAATTGGGCTGGCTGTAGGCAATTTAAAATTGGTTCCAGGGGAACACGGGCGGCAGTAGACAGGTCAGTGGAGGCCTAGTGGAAGGAGGGACCGCAGACAGGCTTCGAAGCCCTAACATAATAAATTGGGCTGGCTGTAGGCAATTTAAAATTGGTTCCAAGGGAACACGGGCGGCAGTAGACAGGTCAGTGGAGGCCTAGTGGAAGGAGGGACCGCAGACAGGCTTCGAAGCCCTAACATAATAAATTGGGCTGGCTGTAGGCAATTTAAAATTGGTTCCAGGGGAACACGGGCGGCAGTAGACAGGTCAGTGGAGGCCTAGTGGAAGGAGGGACCGCAGACAGGCTTCGAAGCCCTAACATAATAAATTGGGCTGGCTGTAGGCAATTTAAAATTGGTTCCAGGGGAACACGGGCAGCAGTAGACAGGTCAGTGGAGGCCTAGTGGAAGGAGGGACCGCAGACAGGCTTCGAAGCCCTAACATAATAAATTGGGCTGGCTGTAGGCAATTTAAAATTGGTTCCAGGGGAACACGGGCAGCAGTAGACAGGTCAGTGGAGGCCTAGTGGAAGGAGAGACCGCAGACAGGCTTCGAAGCCCTAACATAATAAATTGGGCTGGCTGTAGGCAATTTAAAATTGGTTCCAGGGGAACACGGGCGGCAGTAGACAGGTCAGTGGAGGCCTAGTGGAAAGAGGGACCGCAGACAGGCTTCGAAGCCCTAACATAATAAATTGGGCTGGCTGTAGGCAATTTAAAATTGGTTCCAGGGGAACACGGGCAGCAGTAGACAGGTCAGTGGAGGCCTAGTGGAAGGAGGGACCGCAGACAGGCTTCGAAGCCCTAACATAATAAATTGGGCTGGCTGTATGCAATTTAAAATTGGTTCCAGGGGAACACGGGCGGCAGTAGACAGGTCAGTGGAGGCCTAGTGGAAGGAGGGACCGCAGACAGGCTTCGAAGCCCTAACATAATAAATTGGGCTGGCTGTAGGCAATTTAAAATTGGTTCCAGGGGAACACGGGCGGCAGTAGACA
The DNA here is from genome assembly GCF_032444005.1 of Ranitomeya imitator. Classification (NCBI taxonomy): domain Eukaryota; kingdom Metazoa; phylum Chordata; class Amphibia; order Anura; family Dendrobatidae; genus Ranitomeya; species Ranitomeya imitator. Next base: position 955,770,030 of record NC_091282.1, on the reverse strand, counting down.
GGTCAGTGGAGGCCTAGTGGAAGGAGGGACCGCAGACAGCCTTCGAAGCCCTAACATAATAAATTGGGCTGGCTGTAGGCAATTTAAAATTGGTTCCAGGGGAACACGGGCGGCAGTAGACAGGTCAGTGGAGGCCTAGTGGAAGGAGGGACCGCAGACAGGCTTCGAAGCCCTAACATAATAAATTGGGCTGGCTGTAGGCAATTTAAAATTGGTTCCAGGGGAACACGGGCAGCAGTAGACAGGTCAGTGGAGGCCTAGTGGAAGGAGGGACCGCAGACAGGCTTCGAAGCCCTAACATAATAAATTGGGCTGGCTGTAGGCAATTTAAAATTGGTTCCAGGGGAACACGGGCGGCAGTAGACCGGTCAGTGGAGGCCTAGTGGAAGGAGGGACCGCAGACAGGCTTCGAAGCCCTAACATAATAAATTGGGCTGGCTGTAGGCAATTTAAAATTGGTTCCAGGGGAACACGGGCGGCAGTAGACAGGTCAGTGGAGGCCTAGTGGAAGGAGGGACCGCAGACAGGCTTCGAAGGCCTAACATAAGAAAAATGTCAATACAATGGTATTGACAGTGCCAGGCATTGAAGGATGTCAGCGCATAGACTAAACATTGGTGGAGCTGTGAGAGAAAATTTTGCAAGTCGTAGAGCACTGTTTGACCTGGGGGGGGGACTGTCTTATGGCCGGCGGTACAGGCCCAGGGCCCCTCATATTACAACGGTGTGTCTGACGTTGGGTGCGCACCACCACCGCCAGACACTTTATTGTACTATGAGGGACCTAGTGGCAGTGCTGTCGACCAAAAGCGGGCACACCCACCTCTTCAGACAAACAGTACTCTCACGGGTGCTGGTGCCAAGTGGCGATACCACGGCCCCGTGTGGGGACTTTGGCCATTTAGGGAGGTGTTAACATGTCGGATGCTGGACAATCAGGTGCTGCAAATTACGAGATTGGAAAAGTCGTTCAGAATAGTCCACAGGCAAGACCTTTACATAGGAAAGCTAGGTGTCAGCCGGGCAAGGTGGGGCAAAAGATTTCGAAATCCAGTTGTGGTTCATTTTAATGAAGGTTAGATCATCTACATTTTGGGTAGCCAGACGAGTCCTTTTTTCTGTTAGTATTGAACCTGCAGCACTGAATACTCTTTCTGATAGGACACTAGCTGCCGGGCAAGCAAGCTCCTGCAATGCATATTCTGCCAATTCTGGCCAGGTGTCTAATTTTGATGCCCAGTAATCAAATGGGAATGACGGTTGAGGGAGAACATCGATAAGGGATGAAAAATAGTTTGTAACCATACTGGACAAATGTTGTCTCCTGTCACTTTGAATTGATGCTGCAGTACCTGTCCTGTCTGCGGTCATAGCAAAATCACTCCACAACCTGGTCAGAAAACCCCTCTGGCCAACGCCACTTCTGATTTCTGCCCCTCCAACTCCTCTGGTCTGCTGGCCCCTGCAGCTCGTGTGAGAACGATCACGGGCGCTGTGTGCAGGGAATGCCAGAAGCAAACGGTCAACAAGAGTTGATTGTTTGGTTGCTAATATTAGTTCCAAGTTCTCATGTGGCATTATATTTTGCAATTTGCCTTTATAGCGAGGATCAAGGAGGCAGGCCAACCAGTAATCGTCATCGTTCATCATTTTAGTTATGCGTGTGTCCCTTTTGAGGATACGTAAGGCATAATCCGCCATGTGGGCCAAAGTTCCAGTTCTCAAATCTCCGGTTGTGCTTGGTTGAGGGGCAGTTTCAGGCAAATCCACGTCACTTGTGTCCCTCCAAAAACCAGAACCCGGCCTTGCCGCGCCACCAATTTCCAGTGGCCCCGGAAAAGCTTCCTCATTACAAATATAATCATCCCCATCATCCTCCTCGTCCTCCTCCTCCTCTTCACCCGCTAACTCGTCCTGTACACTGCCCTGGCCCGACAATGGCTGACTGTCATCAAGGCTTTCCTCTTCCTCAGCTGCAGACGCCTGATCCTTTATGTGCGTCAAACTTTGCATCAGCAGACGCATTAGGGGGATGCTCATGCTTATTATGGCGTTGTCTGCACTAACCAGCCGTGTGCATTCCTCAAAACACTGAAGGACTTGACACATGTCTTGAATCTTCGACCACTGCACACCTGACAACTCCATGTCTGCCATCCTACTGCCTGCCCGTGTATGTGTATCCTCCCACAAAAACATAACAGCCCGCCTCTGTTCGCACAGTCTCTGAAGCATGTGCAGTGTTGAGTTCCACCTTGTTGCAACGTCTATGATTAGGCGATGCTGGGGAAGGTTCAAAGAACGCTGATAGGTCTGCATACGGCTGGAGTGTACGGGCGAACGGCGGATATGTGAGCAAAGTCCACGCACTTTGAGGAGCAGGTCGGATAACCCCGGATAACTTTTCAGGAAGCACTGCACCACCAGGTTTAAGGTGTGAGCCAGGCAAGGAATGTGTTTCAGTTGGGAAAGGGAGATGGCAGCCATGAAATTCCTTCCGTTATCACTCACTACCTTGCCTGCCTCAAGATCTACAGTGCCCAGCCACGACTGCGTTTCTTTCTGCAAGAACTCGGACAGAACTTCCGCGGTGTGTCTGTTGTCGCCCAAACACTTCATAGCCAATACAGCCTGCTGATGTTTGCCAGTAGCTGCCCCATAATGGGAGACCTGGTGTGCAACAGTGGCAGCTGCGGATGGAGTGGTTGTGCGACTGCGGTCTGTGGACAAGCTCTCGCTTCTGCAGGAGGACGAAGAGGAGGAGGAGGGGGTGCGAACGGCTACAGCCAACTGTTTCCTAGACCGTGGGCTAGGCAGAACTGTCCCAAACTTGCTGTCCCCTGTGGACCCTGCATCCACCACATTTACCCAGTGTGCCGTGATGGACACGTAACGTCCCTGGCCATGCCTACTGGTCCATGCATCTGTTGTCAGGTGCACCTTTGTGCTCACAGATTGCCTGAGTGCATGGACGATGCGCTCTTTAACATGCTGGTGGAGGGCTGGGATGGCTTTTCTGGAAAAAAAGTGTTGACTGGGTAGCTCGTAGCGTGGTACAGCGTAGTCCATCAGGGCTTTGAAAGCTTCGCTTTCAACTAACCGGTAGGGCATCATCTCTAACGAGATTAGTCTAGCTATGTGGGCGTTCAAACCCTGTGTACGCGGATGCGAGGCTAAGTACTTCCTTTTTCTAACTATAGTCTCATGTAGGGTGAGCTGGTCTGGAGAGCTGGAGATCGTGGAACTAGCGGGGGTGCCGGTGGACATGGCAGACTGAGAGACGGTGGGAGATGGTATTGTTGCCGCCGGTGTCCTAGATGCAGTGTTTCCTACTACGAAACTGGTGATTCCCTGACCCTGACTGCTTTGGCCTGGCAAAGAAACCTGCACAGATACTGCAGGTGGTGCGGAAAATGGTGGCCCTACACTGCCGGAAGGGATGTTGCGTTGCTGACTAGCTTCATTGGCCGAGGGTGCTACAACCTTAAGGGACGTTTGGTAGTTAGTCCAGGCTTGCAAATGCATGGTGGTTAAATGTCTATGCATGCAACTTGTATTGAGACTTTTCAGATTCTGTCCTCTGCTTAAGGTAGTTGAACATTTTTGACAGATGACTTTGCGCTGATCAATTGGATGTTGTTTAAAAAAATGCCAGACTGCACTCTTTCTAGCATCGGATACCTTTTCAGGCATTGCAGACTGAGCTTTAACCGGATGGCCACGCTGTCCTCCAACAGGTTTTGGCTTTGCCACGCGTTTTTGGCAAGATACGGGCCCGGCAGATGGAACCTGTTGCGATGTTGATGCCTGCTGCGGCCCCTCCTCCTCCGCTTCAGAACTGCTGCCGCCTGCACCCTGTTCCCCCAATGGCTGCCAATCGGGGTCAAGAACTGGGTCATCTATTACCTCTTCTTGTAGCTCGTGTGCAACTTTGTCTGTGTCACCGTGTCGGTCGGTGGTATAGCGTTCGTGATGGGGCAACATAGTCTCATCAGGGTCTGATTCTTGATCATTACCCTGCGAGGGCAATGTTGTGGTCTGAGTCAAAGGACCAGCATAGTAGTCTGGCTGTGGCTGTGCATCAGTGCACTCCATGTCAGATTCAACTTGTAATGGGCATGGACTGTTAACTGCTTCACTTTCTAAGCCAGGGACGGTATGTGTAAAGAGCTCCATGGAGTAACCCGTTGTGTCGCCTGCTGCATTCTTCTCTGTTGTTGTTTTTGCTGAAGAGGATAAGGAAGCGACTTGTCCCTGACCGTGAACATCCACTAACGACGCGCTGCTTTGACATTTACCAGTTTCACGAGAGGAGGCAAAAGAGCTAGAGGCTGAGTCAGCAAGATAAGCCAAAACTTGCTCTTGCTGCTCCGGCTTTAAAAGCGGTTTTCCTACTCCCAGAAAAGGGAGCGTTCGAGGCCTTGTGTAGCCAGACGACGAACCTGGCTCCACAGCTCCAGACTTAGGTGCAATATTTTTTTTCCCACGACCAGCTGATGCTCCACCACTACCACTACCCTCATTACCAGCTGACAATGAACGCCCCCGGCCACGACCTCTTCCACCAGACTTCCTCATTGTTTTAAAAACGTAAACAAACTAACGGTATTTGTTGCTGTCACACAAATTACACGGTGAGCTATAACTTCAGTATGATTTAGCTACCCCTTTACAGGTGAGTGAGACCACAACGAAAATCAGGCACAATGTTACACACTCTGTTGTTGGTGGCAACAAATGAGAGAGATGCCACACACGCAGGACTGTCACTGAAGCACAAATGTAAATATTAATCTCCCACTGATTTGATTTTTTTTTTTTTTTCAGGGAGACTTTAGAAAAAAAATAATAGAATAAAATGATTTTTTCAGGAAGAATTTAGAAACCAAATAAAATAAAATGATTTTTTCAGGGAGAATTTAGAAAACAAATAAAACAAAAAAAGGCTTTCTATGGCCCACTGAGTGAGAGATGACGCACACAGGAGTCAGGAGTGGCACACAAGCCCAGAGGCCAATATTTATCTCCCACTGATTGATGTAGTGATTTTTTCAGGTAGATTTTGGAACCCAAATCAAGCAAAAAAAATAATAGGCTTTCTATGGCCCACAATTGGAGAGAGAGAGAGAGATGGCACACCCAGGAGTCAAGACTGGCACACAAGCAGAAAGGGCAATATTAATCTCCCACTGATTTGATTTTTTTTTTTTTCAGGGAGACTTTAGGAAAAAAACTAATAGAATAAAATGATTTTTTCAGGAAGAATTTAGAAACCAAATAAAATAAAATGATTTTTTCAGGGAGAATTTAGAAAACAAATAAAACAAAAAAAGGCTTTCTATGGCCCACTGAGTGAGAGATGACGCACACAGGAGTCAGGAGTGGCACACAAGCCCAGAGGCCAATATTTATCTCCCACTGATTGATGTAGTGATTTTTTCAGGTAGATTTTGGAACCCAAATCAAGCTAAAAAATAATAGGCTTTCTATGGCCCACAATTGGAGAGAGAAAGAGAGATGGCACACCCAGGAGTCAAGACTGGCACACAAGCAGAAAGGGCAATATTAATCTCCCACTGATTTGTTTTTGTTTTTTTTTTCAGGGAGACTTTAGGAAAAAAAAAATAGAATAAAATGATTTTTTCAGGAAGAATTTAGAAACCAAATAAAATAAAATGATTTTTTCAGGGAGAATTTAGAAAACAAATAAAACAAAAAAAGGCTTTCTATGGCCCACTGAGTGAGAGATGACGCACACAGGAGTCAGGAGTGGCACACAAGCCCAGAGGCCAATATTTATCTCCCACTGATTGATGTAGTGATTTTTTCAGGTAGATTTTGGAACCCAAATCAAGCTAAAAAAATAATAGGCTTTCTATGGCCCACAATTGGAGAGAGAGAGAGAGAGATGGCACACCCAGGAGTCAAGACTGGCACACAAGCAGAAAGGGCAATATTAATCTCCCACTGATTTGTTGTTTTTTTTTTTTTCAGGGAGACTTTAGGAAAAAAAAATAATAGAATAAAATGATTTTTTCAGGAAGAATTTAGAAACCAAATAAAATAAAATGATTTTTTCAGGGAGAATTTAGAAAACAAATAAAACAAAAAAAGGCTTTCTATGGCCCACTGAGGGAGAGATGACGCACACAGGAGTCAGGAGTGGCACACAAGCCCAGAGGCCAATATTTATCTCCCACTGATTGATGTAGTGATTTTTTCAGGTAGATTTTGGAACCCAAATCAAGCTAAAAAAATAATAGGCTTTCTATGGCCCACAATTGGAGAGAGAGAGAGAGATGGCACACCCAGGAGTCAAGACTGGCACACAAGCAGAAAGGGCAATATTAATCTCCCACTGATTTGTTTTTTTTTTTTTTTTCAGGGAGACTTTAGGAAAAAAAAATAATAGAATAAAATGATTTTTTCAGGAAGAATTTAGAAACCAAATAAAATAAAATGATTTTTTCAGGGAGAATTTAGAAAACAAATAAAACAAAAAAAGGCTTTCTATGGCCCACTGAGTGAGAGATGACGCACACAGGAGTCAGGAGTGGCACACAAGCCCAGAGGCCAATATTTATCTCCCACTGATTGATGTAGTGATTTTTTCAGGTAGATTTTGGAACCCAAATCAAGCTAAAAAAATAATAGGCTTTCTATGGCCCACAATTGGAGAGAGAGAGAGAGATGGCACACCCAGGAGTCAAGACTGGCACACAAGCAGAAAGGGCAATATTAATCTCCCACTGATTTGTTTTTTTTTTTTTTTCAGGGAGACTTTAGGAAAAAAAATAATAGAATAAAATGATTTTTTCAGGAAGAATTTAGAAACCAAATAAAATAAAATGATTTTTTCAGGGAGAATTTAGAAAACACATAAAACAAAAAAAGGCTTTCTATGGCCCACTGAGTGAGAGATGACGCACACAGGAGTCAGGAGTGGCACACAAGCCCAGGGGCCAATATTTATCTCCCAATTTTTTTTTTTTGTTCCAGGGAAAATTTATAAACCCAATAAAAAAAATAATAAATTGGCTTTCTATGGCCCACTATCTGAGAGAGAGAGAGAGATGGCACGCTTATGACTGGCACACAAGCCCAAAGGCCAATATTAATCTCCCTTTTTTTTTCAGGGAGAATTTATAAAACCAAAAAAAAATAAATAAATAGGCTTTCTATGGCCCACTATTTGTGAGAGAGATGGCACGCTCAGGACTGGCACACAAGCCCAGAGGCCAATATTAATCTCCCACTTTTTTTTTTTTTGTTCCAGGGAAAATTTATAAACCCAATAAAAAAATAATAAATAGGCTTTCTATGGCCCACTATCTGAGAGAGAGAGATGGCACGCTTAGGACTGGCACACAAGCCCAAAGGCCAATATTAATCTCCCACTGATTGATTTATTGATTTTTTCAGGTAGAATTTAGAACCCAAATAAAGCAAAAAAAAAAAAATGGGCTTTCCATGGCCCACTGAGTGAGTGATGATGCACACAGGAGTCAGGAGTGGCACACAAGCCCTGAGGCCAATATTTTTCTCCCACTGATTGATGTAGTGATTTTTTCAGGTAGATTTTAGAACCCAAATCAAGCAAAAAAATAAATAGGCTTTCTATGGCCCACTATTTGTGAGAGAGATGGCACGCTCAGGACTGGCACACAAGCCCAGAGGCCAATATTAATCTCCCACTTTTTTTTTTTTTGTTCCAGGGAAAATTTATAAACCCAATAAAAAAAATAATAAATAGGCTTTCTATGGCCCACTATCTGAGAGAGAGAGATAGCACGCTTAGGACTGGCACACAAGCCCAAAGGCCAATATTAATCTCCCACTGATTGATTTATTGATTTTTTCAGGTAGAATTTAGAACCCAAATAAAGCAAAAAAAAAAAAAATGGGCTTTCTATGGCCCACTGAGTGAGTGATGATGCACACAGGAGTCAGGAGTGGCACACAAGCCCTGAGGCCAATATTTTTCTCCCACTGATTGATGTAGTGATTTTTTCAGGTAGATTTTAGAACCCAAATCAAGCAAAAAAATAAATAGGCTTTCTATGGCCCACTATTTGTGAGAGAGATGGCACGCTCAGGACTGGCACACAAGCCCAGAGGCCAATATTAATCTCCCACTTTTTTTTTTTTGTTCCAGGGAAAATTTATAAACCCAATAAAAAAAATAATAAATAGGCTTTCTATGGCCCACTATCTGAGAGAGAGAGATGGCACGCTTAGGACTGGCACACAAGCCCAAAGGCCAATATTAATCTCCCACTGATTGATTTATTGATTTTTTCAGGTTGAATTTAGAACCCAAATAAAGCAAAAAAAAAAAAATGGGCTTTCTATGGCCCACTGAGTGAGTGATGATGCACACAGGAGTCAGGAGTGGCACACAAGCCCTGAGGCCAATATTTTTCTCCCACTGATTGATGTAGTGATTTTTTCAGGTAGATTTTAGAACCAAAATCAAGCAAAAAAATAAATAGGCTTTCTATGGCCCACTGAGTGAGAGATGGCACACACAGGGATGGCACTCTAGCAGAAATGTCAATCTTAATCTCCCACAAAAAAAAAAAAAAAAAAAAACAGGGAGTGTCCTTCAATTACTATCTCCCTGCAGTAATCTCAGCCAGGTATGGCAGGCAGCAATAAGGAGTGGACTGATGCACAAATTAAATAAAAAGTGTGTACAAACAAAAAAGATAGCTGTGCAGAAAGGAAGGAACAAGAGGATTTGTGCTTTGAAAAAAGCAGTTGGTTTGCACAGCGGCGTACACACAGCAATGCAGCTGTCAGGGAGCCTTCTAGGGCAGCCCAATGAGCTACAGCGCTGAGGGGAAAAAAAAAAAAAATGTAGCTTCCACTGTCCCTGCACACCGAAGGTGATGTTGGGCAGTGGAAATCGCTACAGCACAAGCAGTTTGGTGGTTAATGGACCCTGCCTAACGCTATCCCTGCTTCTGACGAAGCGGCAGCAACCTCTCCCTAAGCTCAGATCAGCAGCAGTAACATGGCGGTCGGCGGGAACGCCCCTTTATAGCCCCTGTGACGCCGCAGACAGCAAGCCAATCACTGCAATGCCCTTCTCTAAGATGGTGGGGACCAGGACCTATGTCATCACGCTGCCCACACTCTGCGTTTACCTTCATTGGCTGAGAAATGGCACTTTTCGCGTCATTGAAACGCGACTTTGGCGCGAAAGTCGCGTACCGCATGGCCGACCCCACACAGGGGTCGGATCGGGTTTCATGAAACCCGACTTTGCCAAAAGTCGGCGACTTTTGAAAATGAACGACCCGTTTCGCTCAACCCTAGTCTCTCAGCTTTATTATATACTACTTATATTTTTAACAACTTTCTCATCTGTTATCAATAGTAGCAGTGTCAAGTAAGAAACACTTTAAACACATATAGTTACTTGCTTAAAAATCTAGTCTAAAACCTCTGTAACAGACTTCAATGTATTATCGATAATCTAATTAATAAACGCTATGCTAGTTTCATTAAACCAAGGTGTTCGACAGATGTGGAGAACGTGTTCGACAGAGTACACTGAGGATACTTAAAGGGAACCTGTCACCCCCAAAATCGATGGTGAGGTAAGCCCACCGTCATCAGGGGCTTATCTACAGCATTCTGTAATGCTGTAGATAAGCCGCCGATGTTACCTGAAAGAGGAGAAAAAGTGGTTAGATTATACTCACCCAGGGGTGGTCCTGCTCCGATGGGTGTCTCAGGTCCGGAACAGCACCTCCCATCTTCATTCCATGATGTCCTCTTCTGGTCTTCATGCCGCATCTCTGGCTCCGGCGTACTTTGCAAAGTACTGCAGTGCGCAGGCGCCGGAAAGGTCAGAGAGGCCCGGCGCCTGCGCACTGCAACAGGGCAGACAAAGTACACCTGCGCCGCAGCTGCGGCCTGAAGACCAGAAGAGGACATCATGGAATGAAGATAGGAGGTGCCGGAGTGAACCTGAGACACCCATTTGACTGGACCGCAACAGGACCGCCCCTGGGTGAGTATAATCTAACCTCTTTTTCTCTTCTTTCAGGATATATCGGGGGCTTATCTACAAATCATTTCAGAGTGCTTTCATTTTCAGAGTGCTAGGCAGCTGCTTAGAAGAACCCATGGCCAAAAAAGATCAAACATGAAGATATTTTATCAAATATCCCAACCATGCTCAAACCCCAAAGTGGGGGAGCCGCCCAGGGAGATATTTAACTATTATTTGTCACAATGGACACTCCTCAGAATAGCATACAACAAAAGAGAAAATGGAGTTCAGGTCCATAGATAAATGTATTTTATTTCACAAATAACAACCATAATACAAAACATACATAAATAAAGGTGTTCTCAAGTAATACCTTATATAAATAATTACAAGGAAGATGAATGATAGCTAAAGATGGAAAACAGACACCTGAATGGGTTAACCTAATGCCCAATTATTAACATTTAAAGTGCATAGTGCTGTAAACATAAAGGGGCAGGGACCACAAAGTGTGAGGTTCTCATATGTAAATCTAACAAACTGATGTTAAGTAATGAAAATGGTGTCAGCCCTGCGCACAGACTGAGTAACCAAAAATGAGATCAGTAATGAACCAGTCAGATATAAGGAACCGCTATAGTCAATCAAAAGTGATCCTTACCCTAATAGAAGGCAACTAGGATAACCCACCAGGTGGCCCCAACGCGCGTTTCGCGTTAGCTTCGTCAGGGGGCGATGCTGCTAAATGTCCGGAATATGCCTTATATAGTGCACCTCACTAATGAAACCCCGTTCCACCTGTTGCAGCGCATGTCGCCGCTCGCCCGACCGGAAGTTGCATCGCCGGCCGCATCCAAGATGGCGCCGCGGCCAGGTCCGTCGCTATGACGTCACTGAACCGCGCGCGTCATCAAACGGCACCGCCCACAATGCTCCGGACCAAGACGTCAACAGACATGCGCACAGTGGATCTGTACTCAATATGGGAGTTGATGTACTAAAAACGGGGGGGGGGGGGGGGGGGGGTGGCGGAGAGAACAGCTAGGTGAACTCCGGAGCCAAATTAGCCCCAGTTAGAAGGAAAAGGTCAGAAACAGTAACACTTGAGCGGGCATACATTTCACAGTGTGACCAATGGGTGTACAATAAAGTGCGCTGAATACATATAAAAGGGTCTCCTTATAACAAGACACGCCTATATATTATACAAAATTGGCAAGTGACAATGAACAGTGTTTGAGGGCCATAAAATGGCACAGTAATATTAGTGCAATATATTAGCACATACTAACCACTGTATATGCTCAAGCCCACTTCTATCTTAAAGAGCAATATCTGTAATAATAAAAATATACAAACAGTGCATACAATCATAAAAAATAAAATATAAAAAATACAAAATAAATATATAATCATTTGTTGATGATTCCATAGGTGCTGTGATTTGAAAAAACATCAGAGGAAACGCATGCGAACCGTCCAAGAATACACAGAAAGACTGTTCTCTCCATTGAAGCAGAAGAAAATTCCGCTGGATAATAGGCCGTGTGATATGGTAAGTATATGTAAATTGAGAACTAGAAAGGCAAAGAAGTAAAAAAATTAGAAATAATGAAAAATAAAAAATAAAAAATAAATGATAAAAAAACAATTACAGACTAACAACATCAAACACTGAATTACATACAAAAGATAAAAAATGCAAGAGACAAGTATTAAAGACAGGAACTAAAACTAAGCTGCTCATTGAGACCCGCTGGAGCAAGTGTATGTAATACTGCAATCCACCGGCATTCTCGTTGAGCTAGCTTTTTTTTGGCATCACCACCTCTTATGCCAGTATGAATCTTTTCAATACCCCAAATTTTAAGATCTTTCGGATTGCACTTGTGATGTTTTCGAAAATGTTTTGGAATGGGTTTTAAACTTTCAATGTCCACCACCTCACTAGCTGCTTGAATGTCACGCACGTGTTCACGAACCCGAACACGTAACTCTCTAGATGTTAGTCCGATATATATGAGATTACACGTACAAGTCGCGTAATACACGACATAGGTTGTACTACATGTAATGTGTTCTTTGATCTTGAACTCACGTGAGCCGTCAGAAGAGGTGAAGGTAGAGCATCTAACCATATTCCTACAGGCAAGGCAATCTCCGCAAGGAAAGAAACCATTTTTCTGTTTCCCTACTTTGAATGGATTTTGGGTTTTTGCCACATAATGACTGTGTACTAATATATCTTTAATGTTGTTACTCCTACGTGCTGTCATAAGAGGTCGTGTTGAAAGGCAATTTCTGAGCAGGGGGTCAGTAGTTAAGACAGACCAATGTCTATCAAATATCTGTCTCATTTCCTCCCATCTGTGGTTAAATGTGGATATAAATCTAGGTTGGTTATCCACCGATTTTTTCTTTTTTCCATCTACCAAGAGGTCATTCCTGTGTGTGCGTTTGGCTCTTACATATCCTCTTTTAATAGTACGTCTGCTGTAACCGCGTTGTTGAAAACGCTCCCCAAGGTCCACAGCCTGCCTCTCAAATGATGAATCTGAGGCACAGATCCTTCGAACCCGAAGGAACTGTCCTATAGGGATGGCTCTTATCGTGGAGGGGGGATGAGATGAGGAAGAGTGAAGAAGAGCATTAACGGAGGTTTCCTTACGGTACATATCAGTATGGATTTCTCCATTTTCTTGGACTCGTAGTGTAATATCAAGAAAGGAGATTTCATTCCGATGATATGTATATGTGAGTTTGATGTTGGAGCCATTGTCGTTCAATCCCAACATAAACTGCTGTAACTCCAGGGCAGGGCCATGCCATATAAACAAAACATCATCTATATACCTGTACCACCCAAGAATTTGGTGGACAGAGGGGGCGGATTGTGCGCCGCCCTGGAATATCTCACATTCCCAGAAGCCCAGAAATAAATTAGCGTAAGACGGCGCACAAGCCGCCCCCATAGCAGTGCCCTGCCGCTGTAGAAAAAATCGGTCTTTAAAAACAAAAAAATTATGAGTTAGGACGAACTCCAACAGCTCCAACACCAACGCACGTAAATCCGGGTCAAGATTGCTGGATTCCAGAAAGAACCTTGAGGCCCTCAGGCCATCAACATGACGGATACTTGTATAGAGTTGCTCAACGTCAGCTGTAACTAATAACATATCCCCCTCCACGATAAGGCCATCAACCCTCCGCAGGACGTCCGTAGTGTCCCTGACATGCGAGGGCAGCGTCTCCACCTGTGGTTTGAGATAAAATTCAATGAATTTGCATGTTACATCGCACAGCCCTCCCATGCCAGAGACAATCGGACGTCCTGGTGGGGAGAGGGGGTCTTTGTGGACATTGGGGAGGAGATAGAAGGTGGGTATGACCGGATTTTGGATTAGTAAACCGCCCAACGTTTTCTTGTTGATGATACCCCTTTCAAACGCTATTTCAAGAATAGTTTGAAGTTGTTTCTGAAAACTAGGGAGCGGGTTTTTGTCTAAAGGGGTGTAAGTTTCTTTATTTCTCAATTGCCTAAAGGCTTCTTTTTCGTACCTCTCCACTGGCCAGATGACCACGTTTCCCCCCTTGTCTGCCGGTTTGATAACCACATCATCCCACATCTTAATTTCTTGCAGAGCCGATCTCTGCTTAAATGTGAGATTATCTGTTTTTTTGTAATTATTAATTTTTCTAAGATCTTCTGCCACAAATTTAGTGAAAATTTCAACCTGTGGACAAAGAGACAAGGGGGGAAAAGTGGTACATCTGGCCGAAATGTGGGATGGAGAGGCACTTACCCCCATATGAGATTCCTGTTCCAAATCTTCAAGATCCCTCAAAGTTTGCAATTCCATAGGGTCAGTAATCTCCACGCATCCTGACGGACGCAGATGAAGCCTCTTTAACACAATCTTCCGGGCAAAAAGATGTAAATCCTTCAGTGCTACAAAAAAATCGAAGTTATTGCATGGAGAAAAAGACAGACCTAGTTCCAATACTTCCTTTTGTGATTCAGAGAGAACATGAGTGGATAAATTAATTACCTCTAAAGTGTTGGTTTTAATTTTTTTATCATTAACCGGAGAGGTATTCATTTTACGCTTGTTTCTCAAACGTCCATTTCTCCACTCATTTCTCTCTTGATCTCTTTTCATCCAGAAGGGTCTGGTATTATCAGTTCGTTGTATTTTATCGTCAGCAGATGACATCGAAGAAATGGAGGTTGAGCGACTTCTAGGAGTAGTTTTATTAAACACTCGTCTACTGTGCCACTTATACATTTGACCCTGCTGCCGATCAGTTATGTCCCGCTGATATTTTTTCGTTTTATTTTGAACCACTTCTGTTTCCCATTTTTTTTAAATCACTTCCATCTCATCTTGAAATTTGTTGGCTGCATCTCCCACCAAACACTTATTAATTTCCTCCTGTGTCAGATTCAACTCAACATCCAGTTCTTTAAGTTGCTTATCGTTCTGTTTAACCAACAGTTCCATAAATTTCTTTGAGCACGCAGATGCTGCATCTTCCCACTGTTGGATAAATTCATTTTCTGTCACTGCAAAGGATGGAAACACTTGGACTCGAAGTCCCCTTGGAATCAAACCACATCCAATATACCGCTCAAGAAAAGCCTTATTCCACCAAAGGCTTTCATTTTCAGAGTGCTAGGCAGCTGCTTAGAAGAACCCATGGCTGCAGTTTTTTTGGCACAAGGTTAGAGGATGCTGGGTTTTTATAAATCTGGGAAATTTGCATTACCTGGCCTTTCCTAGCGATGATAGTGATGAAGCCATTACCCTAATATTTTTTTGCATTACCACATTTTGAAAGCTATAATTTTTCCATATTTTTGTCCACAGAGTCATGTGAGGTCTTGTTTTTTCAGGACGAGTTGACGTTTTTATTGATAACATTTTCAGGCATGTGACTTTTTTTGATCGCTTTTTATTCTGATTTTTAAGAGGCAGAATGACCAAAAACCAGCTATTCATGAATTTCTTTTGGGGGGGGCGTTTATACCATTCCGCGTTTGGTAATATGGATAAAGCAGTTTTATTCTTCGGGTCAGTACGATTACAGCGATACCTCATTTATATCATTTTTTAATGTTTTGGCGCTTTTATACGATAAAAACTATTTTATAGAAAAAATAATTATTTTTGCATCGCTTTATTCTGAGGATTATAATTTTTTGTATCTTTTTGCTGATGATGCTGTATGGTGGCTCGTTTTTTGCGGGACAAGATGAAGTTTTCAGCGGTACCATGGTTATTTATATCCGTCTTTTTGATCGCGTGTTATTCTACTTTTTGTTTGGCGGTGTGATAATAAAGCATTGTTTTTTGCCTTGTTTTTTTTTACGGTGTTTACTAAAGGGGTTAACTAGTGGGACAGTTTTATAGGTTGGGTCGTTACGGACGCGGCGATACTAAATATGTATACTTTTATTGTTTTTTTTTAATTTAGATAAAGAAATGTATTTATGGGAACAATATACTGTATATGTATATTTTTTTTTTACGGAATTTAAAAATTTTTTTTTTTACACATGTGAATATATATATATTTTTTACACTATAACATTTTCCCAGGGGGGGCATCATGTTATAGTGTAAGATCACTGATCTGACACTTTGCTTTGCACTGTGTCAGATCAGCGATCTGACATGCACTCATAGAGGCTTCCCGGCGCCTGCTCTGAGCAGGCGCTGTGAAGCCACCTTCCTGCAGGACTCAGATGCAGCCCCGCAACCATTTTGGATCCAGGCCTGCTGCAGCGAGGAAGGTAGGAGACCCTCGGAGCAACGCCATCACATTGCGTTGCTCTGGGGGTCTCAGGGAAACCCGCAGGGAGCCCCCTCCCTGCGCGATGCTTCCCTATACCGCCGGAACACTGCGATCATGTTTGATCACAGTGTGCCAGGGGTTAATGTGCCGGGGCGGTCCATGACCGCTCCTGGCACATAGTGCCGGATGTCAGCTGCGATAGTCAGCTGACACCCGGCCGTGATCGGCCGTGCTCCCCCCGTGAGCGTGGACGATCGCTATGACGTACTATCCCATCAGTGGTCATACAGGCCCACCCCACCTCGACGGGATAGTACATCACATGTCAGAAAGGGGTTAAAAAGGCAGTTCATGCTCGGAAACCCTCAAGTGTGGCTGAGTTACAATAATTCTGCAAAGATGAGTGCGCCAAAATTCCTCCAAAGCTTTGTACAGGACTCATTGCCATTTATCACAAAGGTTTAGGGGTAATCACTTTTTCACACATGCCCTGTAAGTTTGGATTTCTTTTCCCTTAACAATAAAGACCTTCATTTAAAAACTGCATTTTGTGTTTACTTATGTTATCTTTGTCTAATATTTAAATTTGTTTGATGATCTGAAACACTTAAGTGTGACAAACATGCAAAAGATGTTTTAAAATCAGATTTTGTATTTGTTTTTATGTCATATTTTATTCAAGTCTTTGATTTGTTTGAAATTAATGATGTATGTCTGATTTTAATAAAGCTTATTTGAAAAGTGAAACATGCAAAAGAATAGGAAATCAGGAAGGGAGCAAACACTTTCACACAACTATATATACCAGAATAGAGCCAGAATGAGGGACATACAGCTCTGGCAAAAATTAAGAGACTACTGCAAAATGTTCAGTTTGTCTGATTTTTCTCTATATAGGTATATTTTTGAGTAAAATATAAATTGTTTTTATAGTCTATGAACTTCTGATAACATGACTCAGAATTTCCAAGCAATAAAGTTTTTTTTTTTTCTGAAATTGAGAAATGGTCAAAATTACAAAAAAACAACAGTGCTTTCAGACCTCAAATAATGCAAAGAACACAAGTTCATAATCATTTAGAAACAACAGTACTAATGTTTTAACCCAGGAAGAGTTCAGAAATTAATATTTTGTGGAATAACCATGATTTTTAATCACAGCTTTCATGCATCTTGGCATGCTTTCCACCAATCTTTCACAATGCTTCTGGCGCAAAAATTTAAGCTGTTCTTCTGTGTTAGATGGCTTGTGACTATCCATCGTCCGCTTGATTACATTCCAGAGGTTTTCAATGGGGTTCAGGTCTGGAGATTGGTCTGCCCATTACAGGGTTTTGATGTAGTGGTCTCTTAATTCTTGCCAGAGCTGTATATACCAGGATGGAGGGCATGTATATATACACTGCCCAAATAAAATAAAGGGAACACTTAAACAACACAATGTAACTCCAAGTCAATCACACTTCTGTGACATCAACCTGTCCAGTTATGAATCAACACTGATTGTGAATCAATATGTCCTGTTGTTGTGCAAATGGAACAGAAAGCAGGCAGAAATGATAGGCAATTAGCAAGAGAATCCCTATGAAGGAGGGGTTCTGCAGGAGGTGACCACAGACCATGTATTTGTTCTCATCCTTTTCGGCTGTTGTTTTGGTCACTTTTGTATTTTGCAATTGCTCTCACCCCTAGAAGTATTGTACAGTAGCGGTGTCTACAACCCACAGAATTTGATCAGGTAGTGCAGCTAATCCAGGATTGCACATCAATGCGAGGTGTGGTAAAAAGGGTAGCTGGGCATGTTATCACAGTGTCCAGAGCATGGAACAGATACTAGGAGACAAGCCAGTACACTATGAGATGTGGATGGGGCTACAGGAGGACAACAATCCAGTGGCAGGACCGCTACTTCCTTTTTTGTGCAAGGAGGAACAGGAGGAGCAGTGCAAGAGCCCTGCAAAATAACCTTCAGCATGCCACTAACATCCATGTGTTTGCTCAAATTGTCAGAAACAGACTCCATGAGGGTGGTATGAGGGCTCGACGTCCACAAGTGGGTGTTGTGCCTACAGCCCTACACCATGCAGGGCAATTGATATTTGCCAAAGAACACAAAGATTGGCAGATTTGACATGGGCACCCTGTGCTCTTCATGGCACATGTGACAAACATGACAGAGTTTGGAGATTCTATGGACAATGCTCTGCTGCCTACAACATTCTCCAGTATGACTGGTTTGGCAGTGGGTCAGTAATGGTGTGGAGAGGCATTTCTTTGGAGGGCTGCACAGTCCTCCATGTGCTAGCCAGAGGTACCCTGACTACCATTAGGTACCGGGATGAGATTCTCAGACACATTGTGAGACTACATGAAGGTGCACTTGGCCCTGGTTTCTTTTTGATGCATGACAATGCTAGGTCTCATGTGACTGAAGTGTGTCAGCAGCTAAATGCATGATAAATGCATTGATGCTATGGACTGGTCTACCCATTCCCCAGAATAGAATCCAGAAGAGCACATCTGGGACATCGTGTATTGTTCCCGCACCAATGCCACATTGACTTCCTCAAGCTGATTAATGCTTTAGACCAGGTTTGAGAGGAGATCCCAAAGGAGAACATCTTCCGCCTCATCAGGAGCATGCCCAGGTGTTGTAGGGACTCGGGTCATACAGGCACATGGAGGCCACACACGCTATTGAGCATTATTTCCTAGTCTTGAGGCATTTCCACTGCGGTTGGATCAACCTGTAATTTGATTTTTCACTTTGATTTTGAATATCATTCCAAATCCAGACTTCCATGGGATATTATTTTGATTTACATTAATCATTGTTATGTTTTATTGTTCACAATGCGTTCCATTATGTAATAAATATTTGCAACTGGAATATTTCATTCAGTGATATCTAGGTTGTGATATATAAAGATATACAGGTGCTTCTCACAAAATTAGAATATCATCAAAAAGTTTATTTATTTCAGTTTTTCAATACAAACAGTGAAACTCATACAATTGTGCTCAAAAGTTTACATACCCCGGCAGAATTTATACTTTCGTGTCATTTTTTTCAGAGAATATGAATGATAGCACCAAAACTTTTTCTCCACTCATGGTTAGTGGTTGGGTGAAGCCATTTATTGTCAAACTACTGTGTTTTCTCTTTCTAAATCATAATGACAACCCAAAACATCCAAATTACCCTGATGGAAAGGTAACATACCCTGGTGATTTTGGCCTGACATGCACAGAAGTTGACACAAATGGTTTGAATAGCTACTAAAGGTAACACACTCACTGACAACTGACAAACTGACCTGTTTGCTTGTAATCAGTGTGCGCATGAAAGCTGAGTGAATTTCTTGGATTCAGACAGACTCTTGCATCTTTCGTCCACTGACGTTTCTGTATTGTGAGTCATGGGGAAAGCAAAAGAATTGTCAACGGATCTATGGGAAAAGGTAGTTGAACTATATAAAACAGGAAAGGGATACAAAAAGATATCCAAGAAATTGATAATGCCAGTGAGCAGCGTTCAAACTGTGATTAACAAATGGAACACCAGTGGCTCTGAAAAAGCAAAACCACGGTCAGGTGTCATCCACAACAGCCAGGAAAAATGATCGGGATGCAAAGAAAAACCCACAAATAACATCAGCTGAAATACAGGACTCTCTGAAAACTAGTGGTGCGGCTGTTTAAAGATGCACAATAAAGAGGCATTTGAAGAAAAATGGGTTGCATGGTCAAGTCACCAGAAGACAGCCATTACTGTGCAATGCCACAAAGTTTCTTAAATAAAATACGCAAAACAGCACAGAGACAAGCCTAAAAACTTCTGGAACAAGGTAATTTGGAGTAATGAGACCAAAATTGAACTTTTTGGCCACAACCATAAACGTTGCATTTGGAGAGAGGTCAACAAGGCCTATGATGAAAGGAACACCATTCCTACTGTAAAACACGGAGGTGGATCGCTGATGTTTTGAGGATGTGTGAGCTACAAAGGCACAAGAAACTTGGTCAAAGTTGAAGGAAAGATGAATGCAGCACGTTATCAGCAAATACTGGAGGCAAATTTGCACTCATCAACCCGCAAGCTGCGCATGGGATGGACTTGGATGTTCCAACATGACAATGATCCAAAACACAAGGCCAAGTTGACCTGTCATTGGCTACAGCAAAACAAAGTGAAGATTCTGGAGTGGCCATCTCAGTCTCCTGACCTCAATATCATTGAGCCACTCTGGGGAGATTTCCAGCTCACAGTTCATGCTAGACTGCCTAGGAATTTACAGGAACTGGAGGCTTTTTGCCAAGAAGAGTGGGCAGCTTTAACAGCTGAGAAAATAAAGAACCGTATCCACAACTACCACAAAAGTCTTCAAGCTGTCATTGATGTTAGAGGGGGCAATACATGGTATTAAGAAATGGGGTATTTGAACTTCTGATATGGGTCATTTAGATGTTTTGGTTTGACAAGAGAAAACCCAGTAGTTTGACAATAAATGGCTTCACCCAACCACTAACGATGAGTGGAGAAAACGTTTTGGTGTAATCATTCATATTCTCTGAAAAAAGGCAAAGAAAGCAAAAATTCTGTCAGAGTATGAAAACTTTTGAGCACAACTGTATATCATGTTAAGTCATTACAATCAGGTTTACATGTTCAAGTGTTTATTTCTGTTAATGTTGATGATTATGGCTTACATCCAATGAAAACCCCAAAGTCATTATCTCAGTAAAATAGAATAATTAACAAAAAACACCTGGAAAGGCTTCCTAAGCGTTTGAAAAGGTCCATTAGTCTGTTTCAGTAGGCTCCCCAATCATGTGGAAGACTGCTGACTTGACAGATGTCCAGAAGGCAGTCATTGACACACTCAATGTGAGTTACTGAGTAAGCCACAAAAGGTCTTTGCTAAAGAAGCTGGCAGTTCACAGAGTGCTGTATCCAAGAATAAATGGAAAGTTAAGTGGAAGGAAAAAGTGTGGTAGAAAAAGGTGCACAAGCAACTGGAATAACCACAACCTTGAAAGGATTGTTAAGAAAAGGCCATTCAAAAATTTTGGGGAGATTCACAAGGAGTTTACTGCTACTGGAGTCATTGATTCAAGAGACACCACACAGAGACTTATCAAGGACATGGGCTACAACAACGCCAGAAGTGTCTTACCTGGGCCAAGGAGAAAAAGAACTGGACTGTTGCTCAGTGGTCCAAGGTGTTATTTTCAGATGAAAGTAAAATTTGCATTTCATTTGGAAATCAAAGTCCCAGAGTCTGGAGGAAGAGTTGAGAGGCACACAATCCAAGCTGCTTGAGGTCTAGTGTAAAGTTTCCACAATCAGTGATGGTTTGGGGAGTCATGTCATCTGATGGTATAGGTCCACTGTGTTTTATCAAGACCAAAGTCAGCGCAGCCATCTACCAGGAAATTTTAGAGCACTTCATGCTTCTCTCTGCCGAAAAGCTTTTGGGAGATGGAAATTTCATTCTCCAGCAGGACTTGGCACCTGTCCACACTGCCAAAAGTACCACTACTTGGTTTAAAAACAACAGTATCGCTGTGATTGATTGACCAGAAAACTCGCCTGACCTGAACTCCATAGAGAATCTATTGGGTATTGTCAAGAGGAAGAGGAGAAACACTATACCCAAAATGCAGATGAGCTGAAGGCTGCTATCAAAGCAAACTGGGCTTCCATAACATCTCAGCAGTGCCACAGGCTGATCACCTACATGCCACGCCACATTGATTTAGTAATTGATGCTAAAGGAGCCTCCATGCCACGTTGCATTGATGCACTAATTGATGCAAAAGGAGCCCCGGCCAAGTATTGAGTGCATTTACTGAACATACATTTCAGTAGGCCAACATTTCGGATTTTAAAATCATTTTTCAAGCTGGTGTTATAAAGTATTCTAATTTACTGAGATAATGACTTTTGGGTTTTCATATCACTTGAAATAGATCACTCTGTTTGTAATGACTCTACATAAATATATGAGTTTTACTTTTTGTATTGAAGAACTGAAATAAATTAACTTTTTGATGATATTCTAATTTTGTAAGAAGCCCCTGTTTTTATACATATACCAGGATGGTGCCAGGAAGAGGGACATACAGCTCTGGCAAAAATTAAGAGACCACCACATCAAAACCCTGTCATGTGCAGCCCAATCTCCAGACCTAAATCCCATTGAAAACCTCTGAAATGTAATCAAGAGGATGATGGATAGTGTAAGTACTCGGGCAGAAATCCGAGAGTGGACCCTCTGGGTCGTGACTCTAGAGCCCCCGGGGTCGAGCGGACCAGATGGAATCACCCCCTATACAGGGAGTGTTAGGAGCAGGACCTCGGGGGAATGGAGACACAACAGCTAGAGCCAAAGGGGCGACCCAAGATAAAGAAGGAAACCAAAGGCTATAAGGATGGCAGGGAATAATAGGAAAACAAGACTTAACTGAAAATGACTGGAACACGGAACGGCAGAACACAGCAGGAACACGGACTGGCAGGACTCAGCAGGGACACGGACCGGAAGGACTCAGCAGGAACACGGGCTGGCAGAACACAGCAGGAACATGGACTAGCAGGATACAGCAGGAACACGGACTGGCAGGATACAGCAGGAACACGGACTGGCAGGATACAGCAGGAACACGGACTGGCAGTATACAACAGGAACACGGACTGGCAGGATACAGCAGGAACACGGACTGGCAGGATACAGCAGGAACACGGACTGGCAGGATACAGCAGGAACACGGACAGGCAGGACACAGCAGGAACACGGACTGGCAGGATACAGCAGGAACACGGACTGGCAGGATACAGCAGGAACACGGACAGGCAGGACACAGCAGGAACACGGACAGGCAAGACACAGCAGGAACACGGGCTGGCAGGACACTAAGACAAAGTAAAGACTGGGCTGAGAGAAGACACTGGTGCAGGGGAGCCTAGGGCATAGGGACACTGACGGCAGGCAGTGCACCTACAAAGCAAAGGCGTCTTACCTAGGGAGACGCCGGGAAGAAATACCCGATGGGCGCCGCCATGTTGGGGCGGAGCCACCGGGTCGCGACCTCCCAGAAGGCTCTGCGATGGAGGAGACGCGACCGCGCATGCGCAGAGGGACCGGACGCCGTGAGCCGGCGAAGGAGGAAGCAGAGCGGCACTGGACAGGATCGCGAGTGCGCCGAGGGACGGGAGAAGCCGGGTAAGTATGCGCAGCGTGCGCAGCGTACGTAACAGTACCCCCCTCCTTAGTCCCCCTCTTTTTAAGGCTAGAAAGGAATCTTTTCATGATAAGAGGAGCATTGATGTTCTCTCGGGGCTCCCAGGACCTCTCCTCAGGGCCAAATCCCTCCCAATCAATCAAAAAATAAGTTTTACCCCTAACTACCTTTTTGGCAAGAATGTCTTTAACATTAAAGATTCCATCAGAAGTACAGAGCTGAGGAGAGGAAGAGGTAGCGGAGTGAAAACGATTAAAGACTGCAGGCTTGAGAAGAGACACATGGAAGGCATTGGGAATGCGTAAAGAGGCAGGCAACTTCAACTTATAAGAAACATCATTAATGCGACTCAAGATAGGAAAAGGACCAATATAGCGGGGACACAGTTTGCAAGATGGAATTTTAAGCTTGATATAGCGAGAGGAAAGCTAAACTTTATCACCCGGAGAATATGGCGGAACATCCAAACGCCTTTTGTCAGCAAACTTTTTCATATTAAGGCTAGCTCTCTCAAGAGCCACTTTGGTCTCACTCCAAATCGTAGAGAATTCCCGGGACAAGAAATCCGCTGCCGGTACCCCCGAGGAAAGAGAAACAGGAAGAGGAATGTTCGGATGTTGACCATAGACTACAAAAAAGGGGGTTTTGGAGGAAGACTCGCTGGGAAGATTGTTATATGAGAATTCGGCCCAGGGGAGAAGAGAGACCCAGTCATCTTGGTGTGCATTGGAGAAATGTCGCAGATATGTAGTCAGGACTTGATTAACTCGCTCCACTTGTCCGTTGGACTGAGGGTGATAGGCGGAAGAAAAGTCCAAGTTAACCTTTAATAGACTGCAGAGAGCTCTCCAAAAACGTGAGGTAAATTGTACTCCACGGTCTGAGACGATATGATGAGGAAAACCATGAAGACGGAAAACTTGGTGTAAACAGATCTTTGCCAACTCAGGAGCGGAAGGCAGACCAGGTAATGCGATGAAGTGAGCCATCTTGGAGAACCGATCTACAACAACCAAGATGACAGAGCAATTCGAGGAACAAGGTAGATCAGTGATGAAGTCCATAGCTATATGACTCCAAGGAACGGAAGGCACAGGCAGAGGATGCAGGAGACCGGAAGGAAGCTGCCTAGGGACTTTATTTTTTGCACAAGAAGGACAAAAAGCGATGAATTTGGTGATGTCTTGTCGGAGAGATGGCCACCAGTAATGCCGAGAGATAAGAGAAAGTGTCTTCTTGACTCCTACGTGACCTGCAATTTTGGAGGAATGACCCCAACGTAAAACTCTCTCCTTGTCTTGGTTAGCCACAAGAGTCTTGCCAGGAGGAGTTGAAATCACTCTTAGAGGAGCAAGAGTGACGATCTTCGCAGGATCAATGATGTGAGCCGGAGAATCCTCTAGGTCCAGAGGCTGAAAGGATCTTGAAAGAGCATCTGCTTTGACATTCTTATTTCCGGGTCGGAAATGAAGTTCAAATTCGAATCGTCTGAAGAATAAAGACCATCTGGCCTGTCGTGGATTTAGTCTTTGGGCAGACTGAATATAGGCCAGATTCTTGTGGTCTGTGTAAATGGTGAATGGATGAAGAGCCCCTTCAAGGAGATAACGCCATTCCTCCAAGGCTAGCTTGATAGCCAAAAGTTCTTTATCTCCAATAGAGTAGTTACGCTCAGGAGCGGAACAGGTTTTAGAAAAAAAAACACAGGTCACCAAACGTCCGGACGAGGATCTTTGCAAAAGTACAGCACCAGCTCCAATAGAGGATGCGTCGACCTCAAGGACAAACGGTCTATTAGCATCAGGACGATGAAGCACAGGGGCCGTAGCGAAGCTTTGTTTAAGAGACAGAAAGGACTCTTCAGCCTCAGGGGTCCAAAGACTGGAGTTGACTCCCTTGCGAACTAGAGCAGAGATAGGCTTGGTCATGGAAGAAAAATGAGGAATAAATTGTCTATAGTAGTTGGCAAAGCCAAGAAAACGTTGGATTGCTTTTGTTCCAAGAGGACGAGGCCAATTCAGGACAGCAGAAACCTTCTCTGGATCCATCTCTAAGCCAGATCTTGAGACAATATATCTAAGGAAGGGAAGAGAAGATTGTTCAAAGACGCAATTCTCAATCTTAGCGAACAGATGATTCTCTCTTAGCCTTTGCAGAACACGACGGACATCTCGCCTGTGAGTGGAGAGATCCGGAGAAAAGATGAGAATGTCGTCAAGGTAAACTACGACCGAGGAGTAGAGAAGATCCCGAAATACATCGTTCACAAATTCCTGGAAAACCGCGGGGGCGTTGCAGAGACCAAACGGCATAACCAAGTACTCGTAGTGACCATCACGAGTATTGAAGGCAATCTTCCACTCATCGCCTGCACGAATACGAACCAAATTATATGCGCCACGTAGATCTAATTTGGTAAAAATTTGCGCACCCCGAAGACGGTCGAAGAGTTCCGGAATGAGTGGCAGAGGATATTTGTTCTTCACCGTGATGTTGTTTAGGCCTCGATAATCAATGCAGTGACAGAGAGAACCGTCTTTCTTCTTCACGAAAAAAAACCCTGCTCCGGCCGGAGAAGAAGACTTGCGAATGAATCCTTTAGCAAGATTTTCTTGAATGTACTCAGACATAGCTTGAGTCTCAGCAGGAGAGAGAGGATAGATCCTGCCCCTGGGCGGGTTAGTTCCAGGCACGAGATCTATGGGACAATCATAGAGCCGGTGAGGCGGAAGACCCTCAGCCTCCTTCTTGTTGAAGACATCAGAATAAGCGCTGTAGACACAGGGTAAGGCGGGAAAAGAAGAGGAAGGAGAAGAATTAGAGGAAGATCCCACAGGACGCACCGGCAGCAGACAACGTTCCCGACAAAGCTCACCCCAGCGCAAGATATTACCATTGCGCCAATCTAAAACGGGCTCGTGGTTCCGTAACCAAGGAAGACCTAAGAGCATAGGATGAGACAGACCCGCTAAAACATAAAATGCAATTCTCTCCTTGTGTAGAGCCCCAACCTGAAGTTCCACCTCAAGTGTTACTTGAGTAATGGTCTCCTGTAACGGTCTACCATCCACAGATGCAAGAATCACAGGAGCCTGTAAGGTTTTGACTGGAACGGAGAATTTCAAAACCTCCTCCAACCTAATAAAATTCCCTGCTGCGCCCGAATCCACATACGCATCCAGAGAAATGCCTTTGCCCGCAATATGCAAAAGAACGGACAAAGTAAGGGGTTGAGAGGGATCACACACACCTAGGGAGGCCTCTCTTACCTGACCTAGGCGGAGGAGTTTTCCGGACGTTCAGGGCAAGAGCGTAATAAATGAGCAGCACTCCCGCAATAAAAGCATAACCCCTGAGTGCGCCTCTCTTTATGACGTTGTTCGGACATATTAAGACGGTCCACTTGCATAGGTTCCGGTGCGGACGCCTGAGAGGAGGTTCTAGGCTGAGGACTGAGTGGCTTACGGGTGGCAGAAGAAGGACGAAGAGACCTCCGCTCACGGGCGCGTTCTTGGAACCGAAGGTCAATACGGGTAGCTAAGGAAATTAATTCCTCCAAAACAGTAGGGGTGTCCCGACCGGCTAACTCATCTTTTATGCGCCCAGAGAGACCCCGCCAAAAAGCACCCACCAACGCCTCATTGTTCCAGCCCAAGTCAGAGGAGAGTGTGCGGAACTGAATAGCGTACTGGCCTACGGATAACGACCCCTGATGGAGAGAAAATAGAGCTTCAGTTGTAGAGGCCAGACGTCCAGGTTCGTCAAAGACAAGACGGAAAGTCTCCAAAAATTCAGACAACCGGGAGACTAGAGGATCGTCTCGCTCCCAGAGTGGATTAACCCATGCCAAGGCGTCACCCTCCAGATGGGAAATCAAAAACGCAACTTTGGACCGATCCGTCGGGTAATGCTGGGGCAGAAGCTCAAAGTGAAGACGGCATTGGTTTAGAAATCCTCGGCAGGACTTAGGCTCCCCATTGTACCGAGGCGGTTTAGCCAAGCGGGGTGGAGGGTGGGACGCAGGAGCAGACGTAGAAGCGGCTGTCTGGATGGAAAGCAGCCGATCGTCAATAGAAGACATATAACTAAGTATATGGGCCTGGGTGTCACGCTGCTGAGCTAACTCTTGCTGTAAGCCAACGAGTAGAGCGGCGTTGCCAGGATCGGAGGACTGGAGCGTGGACAAACGAGAATCCATAGCTTTCATAAAAGACATCATGCGGGACTGATTCTCTCGCAAAAAGAGTAGCTCTTTCTGCGCAGCAGAGGCCCCAGCGGGGTCCATGGCCTTTGCTTACTGTAAGTACTCGGGCAGAAATCCGAGAGTGGACCCTCTGGGTCGTGACTCTAGAGCCCCCGGGGTCGAGCGGACCAGATGGAATCACCCCCTATACAGGGAGTGTTAGGAGCAGGACCTCGGGGGAATGGAGACACAACAGCTAGAGCCAAAGGGGCGACCCAAGATAAAGAAGGAAACCAAAGGCTATAAGGATGGCAGGGAATAATAGGAAAACAAGACTTAACTGAAAATGACTGGAACACGGAACGGCAGAACACAGCAGGAACACGGACTGGCAGGACTCAGCAGGGAC
This sequence comes from Ranitomeya imitator, assembly GCF_032444005.1. Lineage (NCBI taxonomy): Eukaryota > Metazoa > Chordata > Amphibia > Anura > Dendrobatidae > Ranitomeya > Ranitomeya imitator. The sequence goes on along the minus strand of NC_091282.1, from coordinate 955,742,394 downwards.
ACGGACCGGAAGGACTCAGCAGGAACACGGACTAGCAGGATACAGCAGGAACACGGACTGGCAGGATACAGCAGGAACACGGACTGGCAGGATACAGCAGGAACACGGACTGGCAGTATACAACAGGAACACGGACTGGCAGGATACAGCAGGAACACGGACTGGCAGGATACAGCAGGAACACGGACTGGCAGGATACAGCAGGAACACGGACAGGCAGGACACAGCAGGAACACGGACTGGCAGGATACAGCAGGAACACGGACTGGCAGGATACAGCAGGAACACGGACAGGCAGGACACAGCAGGAACACGGACAGGCAAGACACAGCAGGAACACGGGCTGGCAGGACACTAAGACAAAGTAAAGACTGGGCTGAGAGAAGACACTGGTGCAGGGGAGCCTAGGGCATAGGGACACTGACGGCAGGCAGTGCACCTACAAAGCAAAGGCGTCTTACCTAGGGAGACGCCGGGAAGAAATACCCGATGGGCGCCGCCATGTTGGGGTGGAGCCACCGGGTCGCGACCTCCCAGAAGGCTCTGCGATGGAGGAGACGCGACCGCGCATGCGCAGAGGGACCGGACGCCGTGAGCCGGCGAAGGAGGAAGCAGAGCGGCACTGGACAGGATCGCGAGTGCGCCGAGGGACGGGAGAAGCCGGGTAAGTATGCGCAGCGTGCGCAGCGTACGTAACAGTACCCCCCTCCTTAGTCCCCCTCTTTTTAAGGCTAGAAAGGAATCTTTTCATGATAAGAGGAGCATTGATGTTCTCTCGGGGCTCCCAGGACCTCTCCTCAGGGCCAAATCCCTCCCAATCAATCAAAAAATAAGTTTTACCCCTAACTACCTTTTTGGCAAGAATGTCTTTAACATTAAAGATTCCATCAGAAGTACAGAGCTGAGGAGAGGAAGAGGTAGCGGAGTGAAAACGATTAAAGACTGCAGGCTTGAGAAGAGACACATGGAAGGCATTGGGAATGCGTAAAGAGGCAGGCAACTTCAACTTATAAGAAACATCATTAATGCGACTCAAGATAGGAAAAGGACCAATATAGCGGGGACACAGTTTGCAAGATGGAATTTTAAGCTTGATATAGCGAGAGGAAAGCTAAACTTTATCACCCGGAGAATATGGCGGAACATCCAAACGCCTTTTGTCAGCAAACTTTTTCATATTAAGGCTAGCTCTCTCAAGAGCCACTTTGGTCTCACTCCAAATCGTAGAGAATTCCCGGGACAAGAAATCCGCTGCCGGTACCCCCGAGGAAATAGAAACAGGAAGAGGAATGTTCGGATGTTGACCATAGACTACAAAAAAGGGGGTTTTGGAGGAAGACTCGCTGGGAAGATTGTTATATGAGAATTCGGCCCAGGGGAGAAGAGAGACCCAGTCATCTTGGTGTGCATTGGAGAAATGTCGCAGATATGTAGTCAGGACTTGATTAACTCGCTCCACTTGTCCGTTGGACTGAGGGTGATAGGCGGAAGAAAAGTCCAAGTTAACCTTTAATAGACTGCAGAGAGCTCTCCAAAAACGTGAGGTAAATTGTACTCCACGGTCTGAGACGATATGATGAGGAAAACCATGAAGACGGAAAACTTGGTGTAAACAGATCTTTGCCAACTCAGGAGCGGAAGGCAGACCAGGTAATGCGATGAAGTGAGCCATCTTGGAGAACCGATCTACAACAACCAAGATGACAGAGCAATTCGAGGAACAAGGTAGATCAGTGATGAAGTCCATAGCTATATGACTCCAAGGAACGGAAGGCACAGGCAGAGGATGCAGGAGACCGGAAGGAAGCTGCCTAGGGACTTTATTTTTTGCACAAGAAGGACAAGAAGCGATGAATTTGGTGATGTCTTGTCGGAGAGATGGCCACCAGTAATGCCGAGAGATAAGAGAAAGTGTCTTCTTGACTCCTACGTGACCTGCAATTTTGGAGGAATGACCCCAACGTAAAACTCTCTCCTTGTCTTGGTTAGCCACAAGAGTCTTGCCAGGAGGAGTTGAAATCACTCTTAGAGGAGCAAGAGTGACGATCTTCGCAGGATCAATGATGTGAGCCGGAGAATCCTCTAGGTCCAGAGGCTGAAAGGATCTTGAAAGAGCATCTGCTTTGACATTCTTATTTCCGGGTCGGAAATGAAGTTCAAATTCGAATCGTCCGAAGAATAAAGACCATCTGGCCTGTCGTGGATTTAGTCTTTGGGCAGACTGAATATAGGCCAGATTCTTGTGGTCTGTGTAAATGGTGAATGGATGAAGAGCCCCTTCAAGGAGATAACGCCATTCCTCCAAGGCTAGCTTGATAGCCAAAAGTTCTTTATCTCCAATAGAGTAGTTACGCTCAGGAGCGGAACAGGTTTTAGAAAAAAAACCACAGGTCACCAAACGTCCGGACGAGGATCTTTGCAAAAGTATAGCACCAGCTCCAATAGAGGATGCGTCGACCTCAAGGACAAACGGTCTATTAGCATCAGGACGATGAAGCACAGGGGCCGTAGCGAAGCTTTGTTTAAGAGACAGAAAGGACTCTTCAGCCTCAGGGGTCCAAAGACTGGAGTTGACTCCCTTGCGAACTAGAGCAGAGATAGGCTTGGTCATGGAAGAAAAATGAGGAATAAATTGTCTATAGTAGTTGGCAAAGCCAAGAAAACGTTGGATTGCTTTTGTTCCAAGAGGACGAGGCCAATTCAGGACAGCAGAAACCTTCTCTGGATCCATCTCTAAGCCAGATCTTGAGACAATATATCCAAGGAAGGGAAGAGAAGATTGTTCAAAGACGCAATTCTCAATCTTAGCGAACAGATGATTCTCTCTTAGCCTTTGCAGAACACGACGGACATCTCGCCTGTGAGTGGAGAGATCCGGAGAAAAGATGAGAATGTCGTCAAGGTAAACTACGACCGAGGAGTAGAGAAGATCCCGAAATACATCGTTCACAAATTCCTGGAAAACCGCGGGGGCGTTGCAGAGACCAAACGGCATAACCAAGTACTCGTAGTGACCATCACGAGTATTGAAGGCAGTCTTCCACTCATCGCCTGCACGAATACGAACCAAATTATATGCGCCACGTAGATCTAATTTGGTAAAAATTTGCGCACCCCGAAGACGGTCGAAGAGTTCCGGAATGAGTGGCAGAGGATATTTGTTCTTCACCGTGATGTTGTTTAGGCCTCGATAATCAATGCAGGGACGGAGAGAACCGTCTTTCTTCTTCACGAAAAAAAACCCTGCTCCGGCCGGAGAAGAAGACTTGCGAATGAATCCTTTAGCAAGATTTTCTTGAATGTACTCAGACATAGCTTGAGTCTCAGCAGGAGAGAGAGGATAGATCCTGCCCCTGGGCGGGTTAGTTCCAGGCACGAGATCTATGGGACAATCATAGAGCCGGTGAGGCGGAAGACCCTCAGCCTCCTTCTTGTTGAAGACATCAGAATAAGCGCTGTAGACACAGGGTAAGGCGGGAAAAGAAGAGGAAGGAGAAGAATTAGAGGAAGATCCCACAGGACGCACCGGCAGCAGACAACGTTCCCGACAAAGCTCACCCCAGCGCAAGATATTACCATTGCGCCAATCTAAAATGGGCTCGTGGTTCCGTAACCAAGGAAGACCTAAGAGCATAGGATGAGACAGACCCGCTAAAACATAAAATGCAATTCTCTCCTTGTGTAGAGCCCCAACCTGAAGTTCCACCTCAAGTGTTACTTGAGTAATGGTCTCCTGTAACGGTCTACCATCCACAGATGCAAGAATCACAGGAGCCTGTAAGGTTTTGACTGGAACGGAGAATTTCAAAACCTCCTCCAACCTAATAAAATTCCCTGCTGCGCCCGAATCCACATACGCATCCAGAGAAATGCCTTTGCCCGCAATATGCAAAAGAACGGACAAAGTAAGGGGTTGAGAGGGATCACACACACCTAGGGAGGCCTCTCTTACCTGACCTAGGCGGAGGAGTTTTCCGGACGTTCAGGGCAAGAGCGTAATAAATGAGCAGCACTCCCGCAATAAAATCATAACCCCTGAGTGCGCCTCTCTTTATGACGTTGTTCGGACATATTAAGACGGTCCACTTGCATAGGTTCCGGTGCGGACGCCTGAGAGGAGGTTCTAGGCTGAGGACTGAGTGGCTTACGGGTGGCAGAAGAAGGACGAAGAGACCTCCGCTCACGGGCGCGTTCTTGGAACCGAAGGTCAATACGGGTAGCTAAGGAAATTAATTCCTCCAAAACAGTAGGGGTGTCCCGACCGGCTAACTCATCTTTTATGCGCCCAGAGAGACCCCGTCAAAAAGCACCCACCAACGCCTCATTGTTCCAGCCCAAGTCAGAGGAGAGTGTGCGGAACTGAATAGCGTACTGGCCTACGGATAACGACCCCTGATGGAGAGAAAATAGAGCTTCAGTTGTAGAGGCCAGACGTTCAGGTTCGTCAAAGACAAGACGGAAAGTCTCCAAAAATTCAGACAACCGGGAGACTAGAGGATCGTCTCGCTCCCAGAGTGGATTAACCCATGCCAAGGCGTCACCCTCCAGATGGGAAATCAAAAACGCAACTTTGGACCGATCCGTCGGGTAATACTGGGGCAGAAGCTCAAAGTGAAGACGGCATTGGTTTAGAAATCCTCGGCAGGACTTAGGATCCCCATTGTACCGAGGCGGTTTAGCCAAGCTGGGTGGAGGGTGGGACGCAGGAGCAGACGTAGAAGCGGCTGTCTGGATGGAAAGCAGCCGATCGTCAATAGAAGACATATAACTAAGTATATGGGCCTGGGTGTCACGCTGCTGAGCTAACTCTTGCTGTAAGCCAACGAGTAGAGCGGCGTTGCCAGGATCGGAGGACTGGAGCGTGGACAAACGAGAATCCATAGCTTTCATAAAAGACATCATGCGGGACTGATTCTCTCGCAAAAAGAGTAGCTCTTTCTGCGCAGCAGAGGCCCCAGCGGGGTCCATGGCCTTTGCTTACTGTAAGTACTCGGGCAGAAATCCGAGAGTGGACCCTCTGGGTCGTGACTCTAGAGCCCCCGGGGTCGAGCGGACCAGATGGAATCACCCCCTATACAGGGAGTGTAAGGAGCAGGACCTCGGGGGAATGGAGACACAACAGCTAGAGCCAAAGGGGCGACCCAAGATAAAGAAGGAAACCAAAGGCTATAAGGATGGCAGGGAATAATAGGAAAACAAGACTTAACTGAAAATGACTGGAACACGGAACGGTAGAACACAGCAGGAACACGGGCTGGCAGAACACAGCAGGAACACGGACTAGCAGGATACAGCAGGAACACGGACTGGCAGAACACAGCAGGAACACGGACTAGCAGGATACAGCAGGAACACGGACTGGCAGGATACAGCAGGAACACGGACTGGCAGGATACAGCAGGAACACGGACTGGCAGTATACAACAGGAACACGGACTGGCAGGATACAGCAGGAACACGGACTGGCAGGATACAGCAGGAACACGGACTGGCAGGATACAGCAGGAACACGGACAGGCAGGACACAGCAGGAACACGGACTGGCAGGATACAGCAGGAACACGGACTGGCAGGATACAGCAGGAACACGGACAGGCAGGACACAGCAGGAACACGGACAGGCAAGACACAGCAGGAACACGGGCTGGCAGGACACTAAGACAAAGTAAAGACTGGGCTGAGAGAAGACACTGGTGCAGGGGAGCCTAAGGCATAGGGACACTGACGGCAGGCAGTGCACCTACAAAGCAAAGGCGTCTTACCTAGGGAGACGCCGGGAAGAAATACCCGATGGGCGCCGCCATGTTGGGGCGGAGCCACCGGGTCGCGACCTCCCAGAAGGCTCTGCGATGGAGGAGACGCGACCGCGCATGCGCAGAGGGACCGGACGCCGTGAGCCGGTGAAGGAGGAAGCAGAGCGGCACTGGACAGGATCGCGAGTGCGCCGAGGGACGGGAGAAGCCGGGTAAGTATGCGCAGCGTGCGCAGCGTACGTAACAGATAGTCACAAGCCATCAAACAAAGAACTGCCTAAATTTTTGTGCCATGAGCAGTGTGAAGACTGGTGGAAAGCATGCCAAGACGCATGAAAGCTGTGATTAAAAATCATGGTAATTCCACAAAATATTGATTTCTGGACTCTTCCTGAGTTAAAACATTAGTACTGTTGTTTCTAAATGGTCATGAACTTGTTTTCGTTGCATTATTTGAGGTCTGAAAGCCCTGGGTTTTCTTTGTAATTTTGACCATTTCTCCTTTACAGAAAAAAATACAAATTGTATTGCTTGGAAATTCTGAGACATGTTGTCAGAAGTTTATAGAATAAAAGAACAATTTACAATTTACTAAAAAATATACCTATAAAGAGAAAAATCAGACAAACTGAACATTTTGCAGTGGTCTCTTAATTTTTTTCAGTGTCAGGAAGGGTTTAATGCTAATTAATCTGTTGCACTAATTATGAGAAATATAAACAACTGCATAAAATATACTTGCACCTATCTGTGCGATACATTCAAAATATGCATCAATAGATTTTCCCAGCCAAAACATTAAACATTTACTACATTGGGACCTTATTGTTTACAATATGCATGTCACTTTTTTGTTTCTTTGCTATAATAATTACATGTATATACATATATATATATATATATATATATATATATATATATATATATATATATATATATTTCCATCATACATTTAGACACAATAATATTGCTACTATTATAATGCATAACTCTTAATATTCATGTTTGGCATGAAATGAACATTTATGAATATTTGACACTTGCATCCCAGTATACATACACTATTTTATATATACATTGAGCATATATAAAATGTAATTGAGATCTCCCAAGAGTCAATATAATGTATCAAGCATTGAAAAGAAAAACTAGTAAAGGGCTGCAGAGGAAACATAAAAATGCAGGAGATTGGAAATAAACTAATAGCAAAAAAGCATGGAAATAATAGCAGCACATAACAAAACAAGCTCCATCTCCCCCTATAATTAAATATAATAGTAATTTTGGCTAAATTTCGATTTCCTTGGATTTTCAAATTTATATGACATTTATTGAGAACAAATTAATGTCCAATACATTGGAAGAAATGTATTAAAACTAACAATTGAAAACAGTTTTGTTGCCCTCTGAGACCAATCATATTTCTTATTTTCCTGATAAAAGTTGGAATTGTTCTTTGGCATTTCTTCAACTCTCTATCATGGTGCTTTCTTATCTTTTGGCCAGTGCAATATTACTAGCTAACTTTAGTGTTGGTGAATAATGTATCCTTGAATGAAAGATATGCAGCACTTAGTTTAAACTCATTTTTCCTCAGTTCAAGAGGAGAAGTGAAAAGATGATTGGGAGTGGGACTAAAGGTAAGAGGAGTAAGTGGATAAATAAAACATATAAAATTTAGAAGGTCCAAACGGCGCTAAGGGCAGAGAAGGGTGTGCATATACAATCTAAAAAAGGTGGGACCGGTGCTCACATCAGGTCCCAAATAGATAATCGCATAAATAATAACCGCTCAGTAAGTGAGTGTACCGAGTAATATAATGTATAGCAAGATGATGGTGTGTCAAAGGTCACTCCCATTTCAATCACGTATCCACGAGTAGTCAAGTGCTATGCGCAAGGGAATATCGCGGTCAGTGGTGATATGGTGCGTAGCCACTTGTTACAGGGAAGATAGAGACCTATAATGTTAAATGATCACCCTGCATTGAATGAGAATAAAGCTAAAACAAATAAGTCCTGTCTGTTGCTGAGAATGAATGAGTGATATTCAATACATCACGGAGTAACAGTAATCTGCAGGAGGAGAAGGTCTTTTACCTTCTGATGTGTCACTGGATGAGAGATGTGTGAGGTTCACTGTCTCTAGTCCTTGGGAGAGATGAGAATAAGTGCCATGGTGCACTGATCCTTATACAAATATATTAAGTGGGCACCATCAGCTATTAAAAATATTTTATATACGTGGGATCACCTATGTGCATGAGTAACCAAGAACAAAATGACAAAGAGAAAAAAGCACATGCAAAAATTCAGGATAATAATAATAATAATAATAATAATTTTATTTATATAGCGCCAACATATTCCGCAGCGCTTTACAAATTATAGAGGGGACTTGTACAGACAATAGACATTACAGCATAACAGAAATACAGTTCAAAACAGATACCAGGAGGAATGAGGGCCCTGCTCGCAGCTTACAAACTATGGGGAAAAGGGGAGACACGAGAGGGGGATGGTAACAATTGCTTTAGTTATTCGGACCAGCTATAGTGTAAGGCTCAGGTGTTCATGTAAAGCTGCATGAACCAGTTACCTGCCTAAGTATGTAGCAGTATAGACACAGAGGGCTAATACTGCATAAAGTGTATGAGAACATGATGCGAGGAACCTTTCTTTTTTTTTTTTTATTATAAATAGGCCACACAGGGATCGTTAGGTTAATGCATTGAGGCGGATCACCTCAATGTTAGCAATACGACAAGTTTTTATTATTTCCAAACCAGAAAAAACGCTCACAAATTTAAAAACACTTAAAACATCCCAGAAGGCACATGCATGATAGATCCAATATGCAAAAAATGATATGCACAATAAGTGTATATAATTAAACCACTGGTTCCACTGATATTTTATAGTATTAGTGCATGGTATTACAAGCAAATACTGTCAATCATAATAACCTCCATGATAGGATTAGGCACAATTAAACCTAGCTTCCCAAGGTTCTATGTGTCATGCAGTGACATACATCATATTCTAGGGTATATATATATAACAACCTCCGGACCCTATACAGTGATAGTTGGGCTGACGATACTCCCAACACAACAAGTTCATAAGTCCTGAACAAACCAGACACATAGGATTATAAACCAAGGCAGACTGATACTTAACCCTAGCCAGTCCTCTGAGGTCGCCCCATGTCCCTGCAAGCAGCTCTGTAGCCTTGTGGAGAGACTGGAGAGATGTGTGAGGTTCGCTGTCTCTAGTCCTTGGGAGAAATGAGAATAAGTGCCGTGGTGCACTGAACCTGTTGGTGGATACGGATGGTGGGTATTCGCTGTCCGGTGTGTGTTATGTGATCAAGAATCAGCACCACCACCCTGGCCGGTGGCATGCGCTTAAGGGATCACTGTTGATCTGACTGGTAGTATACTGCTAGCAGATCGTGGTGAGTGATGTCACTCAAGTCGGAATCTAAGTCGGGCTGGTTAGAGAAGCAATATACAATGCATTTTAAACGCTGTGGCTTTCTTCATCAGGGAACTATTTGGGACCTGATCTGAGCACCGTTCCAACCTTTTTTATATTGTATATGCATATGCACACCCTTCTCTGCCCATACCGCCATTTGGACCTTCTAAGTTTTACATACACTTTTTCAGGTAACAAGTGGTAGTTGTTCACCAAACCAGGCAGCTGAATAGTTTCATCGTGTCTAGTGCTAGTGCCTCATTGATTCCTTCATCTATTTTGGATAAATAAAACAATATTTCTGTGTATTCATTAGACATGTACATGTTTTTTAACTAATTTACTAGTAGTGGACAACCCCTTCTTAAACTAAATCTTTGGCCCCGATAAAATAATAAGGTATATACTCCCCTCCCGTGCACTCCCTCCCGGTCCTAGGGCTGTGATATGGTGGAAAGACACGTGATACCCAGAGCCCAATCAGTGCTGGTGTCACTGTCTCTGCCTTCGGATAAGCTCAACATGAAGAGAAAGCCAGGGCTGCAGCTGATCCTGGACTTCCTCTTCATGTTTAGTTTGTCTGAAGACGGAGACAGTGACATCAGCGCTGTTTGGGCATAGTTGTCACTAGTCACAACACTGCATCACAGCCCTGGGGAGAGTGAGTGCTCATACTGCGAGAACAGCGCCAGCATGGGAGGTGAGTATAGGCTTTATTATTTTATCGGGGCCAAACTTTTAGTTAAAGAAGGGGTTGTCCTAGTAGTGGACAATTCCTTTAAACTATGGTCCTCTTTTTAAG